>NC_139222.1:22264591-22933174 GCF_055691185.1 Crinia signifera | reverse complement strand
CGGATGTGTACCTATAGTTTAAAGCAGAAAAAAAGGAACTTTTGAAATTTTCATTTTTTGGACAAAACCCCCGGGGGTTAGAAATTTTTTCATGTGAATGTGAAAAGTTTTTCTGGTCTCATTTAAAAACCATGCACCAGAATCAACTTCTTTCAACTCAGTAATACATTTGGGATGTGTACCTATAGTTTAAAGCAGAAAAACAGGAACTTTTGAAATTTTCATTTTTTGGACAAAACCCCCGGGGGTTAGAAATTTTTTCATGTGAATGTGAAAAGTTTTTCTGGTCCCATTTAAAAACCATGCACCAGAATCAACTTCTTTCTACTCAGTAATACATTTCGGATGTCTACCTATAGTTTAAACCAGAAAAACAGGATCTTTTGAAATTTTCATTTTTTGGACAAAACCCCCGGGGGTTAGAAATTTTTTCATGTGAATGTGAAAAGTTTTTCTGGTCCCATTTAAAAACCATGCACCAGAATCAACTTCTTTCAACTCAGTAATACATTTGGGATGTGTAGCTATAGTTTAAGGCAGAAAAACAGGAACTTTTGAAATTTTCATTTTTTTGGACAAAACACCCGGGGCTTAGAATTTTTTTCATGTGAATGTGAAAAGTTTTTCTGGTCCCATTTAAAAACCATGCACCAGAATCAACTTCTTTCAACTCAGTAATACATTTGGGATGTGTACCTATAGTTTAAAGCAGAAAAACAGGAACTTTTGAAATTTTCATTTTTTGGACAAAACCCCCGGGGCTTAGAATTTTTTTCATGTGAATGTGAAAAGTTTTTCTGGTCCCATTTAAAAACCATGCACCAGAATCAACTTCTTTCAACTCAGTAATACATTTGAGATGTGTAGCTATAGTTTAAAGCAAAAAAACAGGAACTTTTGAAATTTTCATTTTTTGGACAAAACCCCCGGGGGTTAGAATTTTTTTCATGTGAATGTGAAAAGTTTTTCTGGTCCCATTTAAAAACCATGCACCAGAATCAACTTCTTTCAACTCAGTAATACATTTCGGATGTCTACCTATAGTTTAAATCAGAAAAACAGGAACTTTTGAAATTTTCATTTTTTGGACAAAACCCCCGGGGGTTAGAATTTTTTTCATGTGAATGTGAAAAGTTTTTCTGGTCCCATTTAAAAACCATGCACCAGAATCAACTTCTTTCTACTCAGTAATACATTTCGGATGTCTACCTATAGTTTAAAGCAGAAAAACAGGAACTTTTGAAATTTTCATTTTTTGGACAAAACACCCGGGGCTTAGAATTTTTTTCATGTGAATGTGAAAAGTTTTTCTGGTCCCATTTAAAAACCATGCACCAGAATCAACTTCTTTCAACTCAGTAATACATTTCGGATGTCTACCTATAGTTTAAAGCAGAAAAACAGGAACTTTTGAAATTTTCATTTTTTTGGACAAAACCCCCGGGGGTTAGAAACTTTTTCATGTGAATGTGAAAAGTTTTTCTGGTCCCATTTAAAAACCATGCACCAGAATCAACTTCTTTCAACTCAGTAATACATTTCGGATGTGTACCAATAGTTTAAAGCAGAAAAACAGGATCTTTTGAAATTTTCATTTTTTGGACAAAACCCCCGGGGGTTAGAAATTTTTTCATGTGAATGTGAAAAGTTTTTCTGGTCCCATTTAAAAACCATGCACCAGAATCAACTTCTTTCAACTCAGTAATACATTTGGGATGTGTACCTATAGTTTAAAGCAGAAAAAAAGGAACTTTTGAAATTTTCATTTTTTGGACAAAACCCCCGGGGGTTAGAAATTTTTTCGGTACTTATGTATTATCTGGGCTCCCATGTTAAATGCACCCCATTTTTTCATACCCCTACTATCCAACTACGCATGGAGTTGATTTTATATAGTGTGGCGAGCGCAGCGAGCCACCGTGCCCGAAGCGTGGCGAGCGCAGCGAGCCCCGCAAGGGGACGCGGTCCCATAAGAAAAACGGGAGCCCAGATATTACATAAGTACCATTTTTTCATGTGAATGTGAAAAGTTTTTCTGGTCCCATTTAAAAACCATGCACCAGAATCAACTTCTTTCAACTCAGTAATACATTTGGGATGTGTAGCTATAGTTTAAGGCAGAAAAACAGGAACTTTTGACATTTTCATTTTTTGGACAAAACACCCGGGGCTTAGAATTTTTTTCATGTGAATGTGAAAAGTTTTTCTGGTCCCATTTAAAAACCATGCACCAGAATCAACTTCTTTCAACTCAGTAATACATTTCGGATGTGAACCTATAGTTTAAAGCAGAAAAACAGGAACTTTTGAAATTTTCATTTTTTGGACAAAACCCCCGGGGGTTAGAAATTTTTTCATGTGAATGTGAAAAGTTTTTCTGGTCCCATTTAAAAACCATGCACCAGAATCAACTTCTTTCAACTCAGTAATACATTTGGGATGTGTACCTATAGTTTAAAGCAGAAAAACAGGAACTTTTGAAATTTTCATTTTTTGGACAAAACCCCCGGGGGTTAGAAATTTTTTCATGTAAATGTGAAAAGTTTTTCTGGTCCCATTTAAAAACCATGCACCAGAATCAACTTCTTTCAACTCAGTAATACATTTGGGATGTGTACCTATAGTTTAAAGCAGAAAAACAGGAACTTTTGAAATTTTCATTTTTTGGACAAAACCCCCGGGGGTTAGAATTTTTTTCACGTGAATGTGAAAAGTTTTTCTGGTCCCATTTAAAAACCATTTACCAGAATCAACTTCTTTCTACTCAGTAATACATTTCGGATGTCTACCTATAGTTTAAAGCAGAAAAACAGGATCTTTTGAAATTTTCATTTTTTGGACAAAACCCCCGGGGGTTAGAAATTTTTTCATGTGAATGTGAAATGTTTTTCTGGTCCCATTTAAAAACCATGCACCAGAATCAACTTCTTTCAACTCAGTAATACATTTGGGATGTGTAGCTATAGTTTAAGGCAGAAAAACAGGAACTTTTGAAATTTTCATTTTTTGGACAAAACACCCGGGGCTTAGAATTTTTTTCATGTGAATGTGAAAAGTTTTTCTGGTCCCATTTAAAAACCATGCACCAGAATCAACTTCTTTCAACTCAGTAATACATTTGGGATGTGTACCTATAGTTTAAAGCAGAAAAACAGGAACTTTTGAAATTTTCATTTTTTGGACAAAACCCCCGGGGCTTAGAATTTTTTTCATGTGAATGTGAAAAGTTTTTCTGGTCCCATTTAAAAACCATGCACCAGAATCAACTTCTTTCAACTCAGTAATACATTTCGGATGTGTACCTATAGTTTAAAGCAGAAAAACAGGAACTTTTGAAATTTTCATTTTTTGGACAAAACCCCCGGGGGTTAGAATTTTTTTCACGTGAATGTGAAAAGTTTTTCTGGTCCCATTTAAAAACCATGCACCAGAATCAACTTATTTCTACTCAGTAATACATTTCGGATGTCTACCTATAGTTTAAAGCAGAAAAACAGGATCTTTTAAAATTTTAATTTTTTGGACAAAACCCCCGGGGGTTAGAATTTTTTTCATGTGAATGTGAAAAGTTTTTCTGGTCCCATTTAAAAACCATGCACCAGAATCAACTTCTTTCTACTCAGTAATACATTTCGGATGTCTACCTATAGTTTAAAGCAGAAAAACAGGAACTTTTGAAATTTTCATTTTTTGGACAAAACACCCGGGGCTTAGAATTTTTTTCATGTGAATGTGAAAAGTTTTTCTGGTCCCATTTAAAAACCATGCACCAGAATCAACTTCTTTCAACTCAGTAATACATTTGGGATGTGTACCTATAGTTTAAAGCAGAAAAACAGGAACTTTTGAAATTTTCATTTTTTGGACAAAACCCCCGGGGGTTAGAATTTTTTTCATGTGAATGTGAAAAGTTTTTCTGGTCCCATTTAAAAACCATACACCAGAATCAACTTCTTTTAACTCAGTAATACATTTGGGATGTGTAGCTATAGTTTAAGGCAGAAAAACAGGAACTTTTGAAATTTTCATTTTTTGGACAAAACACCCGGGGCTTAGAATTTTTTTCATGTGAATGTGAAAAGTTTTTCTGGTCCCATTTAAAAACCATGCACCAGAATTAACTTTTTTCAACTCAGTAATACATTTGGGATGTGTAGCTATAGTTTAAAGCAGAAAAACAGGAACTTTTGAAATTTTCATTTTTTGGACAAAACCCCCGGGGCTTATAATTTTTTTCATGTGAATGTGAAAAGTTTTTCTGGTCCCATTTAAAAACCATGCACCAGAATCAACTTCTTTCAACTCAGTAATACATTTGGGATGTGTACCTATAGTTTAAAGCAGAAAAACAGGAACTTTTGAAATTTTCATTTTTTGGACAAAACCCCCGGGGGTTAGAATTTTTTTCATGTGACTGTGAAAAGTTTTTCTGGTCCCATTTAAAAACCATGCACCAGAATCAACTTCTTTCAACTCAGTAATACATTTCGGATGTGTACCTATAGTTTAAAGCAGAAAAACAGGAACTTTTGAAATTTTCATTTTTTGGACAAAACCCCCGGGGATTAGAATTTTTTTCATGTGAATGTGAAAAGTTTTTCTGGTCCCATTTAAAAACCATGCACCAGAATCAACTTCTTTCTACTCAGTAATACATTTCGGATGTCTACCTATAGTTTAAAGCAGAAAAACAGGATCTTTTGAAATTTTCATTTTTTGGACAAAACCCCCGGGGGTTAGAAATTTTGTCATGTGAATGTGAAAAGTTTTTCTGGTCCCATTTAAAAACCATGCACCAGAATCAACTTCTTTCAACTCAGTAATACATTTGGGATGTGTAGCTATAGTTTAAGGCAGAAAAACAGGAACTTTTGAAATTTTCATTTTTTGGACAAAACACCCGGGGCTTAGAATTTTTTTCATGTGAATGTGAAAAGTTTTTCTGGTCCCATTTAAAAACCATGCACCAGAATCAACTTCTTTCAACTCAGTAATACATTTCGGATGTGAACCTATAGTTTAAAGCAGAAAAACAGGAACTTTTGAAATTTTCATTTTTTGGACAAAACCCCCGGGGGTTAGAAATTTTTTCATGTGAATGTGAAAAGTTTTTCTGGTCCCATTTAAAAACCATGCACCAGAATCAACTTCTTTCAACTCAGTAATACATTTGGGATGTGTACCTATAGTTTAAAGCAGAAAAACAGGAACTTTTGAAATTTTCATTTTTTGGACAAAACCCCCGGGGGTTAGAAATTTTTTCATGTAAATGTGAAAAGTTTTTCTGGTCCCATTTAAAAACCATGCACCAGAATCAACTTCTTTCAACTCAGTAATACATTTGGGATGTGTAGCTATAGGTTAAGGCAGAAAAACAGGAACTTTTGACATTTTAATTTTTTGGACAAAACCCCCGGGGGTTAGAATTTTTTTCATGTGAATGTGAAAAGTTTTTCTGGTCCCATTTAAAAACCATGCACCAGAATCAACTTATTTCTACTCAGTAATACATTTCGGATGTCTACCTATAGTTTAAAGCAGAAAAACAGGATCTTTTAAAATTTTCAATTTTTGGACAAAACCCCCGGGGGTTAGAAATTTTTTCATGTGAATGTGAAAAGTTTTTCTGGTCCCATTTAAAAACCATGAACCAGAATCAACTTCTTTCAACTCAGTAATACATTTGGGATGTGTAGCTATAGTTTAAAGCAGAAAAACAGGATCTTTTGAAATTTTCATTTTTTTGGACAAAACCCCCGGGGGTTAGAAATTTTTTCATGTGAATGTGAAAAGTTTTTCTGGTCCCATTTAAAAACCATGCACCAGAATCAACTTCTTTCAACTCAGTAATACATTTGGGATGTGTACCTATAGTTTAAAGCAGAAAAACAGGAACTTTTGAAATTTTCATTTTTTGGACAAAACCCCCGGGGGTTAGAATTTTTTTCACGTGAATGTGAAAAGTTTTTCTGGTCCCATTTAAAAACCATGCACCAGAATCAACTTCTTTCTACTCAGTAATACATTTCGGATGTCTACCTATAGTTTAAAACAGAAAAACAGGATCTTTTGAAATTTTCATTTTTTGGACAAAACCCCCGGGGGTTAGAAATTTTTTCATGTGAATGTGAAATGTTTTTCTGGTCCCATTTAAAAACCATGCACCAGAATCAACTTCTTTCAACTCAGTAATACATTTGGGATGTGTAGCTATAGTTTAAGGCAGAAAAACAGGAACTTTTGAAATTTTCATTTTTTGGACAAAACACCCGGGGCTTAGAATTTTTTTCATGTGAATGTGAAAAGTTTTTCTGGTCCCATTTAAAAACCATGCACCAGAATCAACTTCTTTCAACTCAGTAATACATTTGGGATGTGTAACTATAGTTTAAAGCAGAAAAACAGGAACTTTTGAAATTTTCATTTTTTGGACAAAACCCCCGGGGCTTAGAATTTTTTTCATGTGAATGTGAAAAGTTTTTCTGGTCCCATTTAAAAACCATGCACCAGAATCAACTTCTTTCAACTCAGTAATACATTTGAGATGTGTAGCTATAGTTTAAAGCAAAAAAACAGGAACTTTTGAAATTTTCATTTTTTGGACAAAACCCCCGGGGGTTAGAATTTTTTTCATGTGAATGTGAAAAGTTTTTCTGGTCCCATTTAAAAACCATGCACCAGAATCAACTTCTTTCAACTCAGTAATACATTTCGGATGTGTACCTATAGTTTAAAGCAGAAAAACAGGAACTTTTGAAATTTTCATTTTTTGGACAAAACCCCCGGGGGTTAGAATTTTTTTCATGTGAATGTGAAAAGTTTTTCTGGTCCCATTTAAAAACCATGCACCAGAATCAACTTCTTTCTACTCAGTAATACATTTCGGATGTCTACCTATAGTTTAAAGCAGAAAAACAGGATCTTTTGAAATTTTCATTTTTTGGACAAAACCCCCGGGGGTTAGAAATTTTTTCATGTGAATGTGAAAAGTTTTTCTGGACCCATTTAAAAACCATGCACCAGAATCAACTTATTTCAACTCAGTAATACATTTGGGATGTGTAGCTATAGTTTAAGGCAGAAAAACAGGAACTTTTGAAATTTTCATTTTTTGGACAAAACACCCGGGGCTTAGAATTTTTTTTCATGTGAATGTGAAAAGTTTTTCTGGTCCCATTTAAAAACCATGCACCAGAATCAACTTCTTTCAACTCAGTAATACATTTGGGATGTGTACCTATAGTTTAAAGCAGAAAAACAGGAACTTTTGAAATTTTCATTTTTTGGACAAAACCCCCGGGGGTTAGAATTTTTTTCATGTGAATGTGAAAAGTTTTTCTGGTCCCATTTAAAAACCATACACCAGAATCAACTTCTTTTAACTCAGTAATACATTTGGGATGTGTAGCTATAGTTTAAGGCAGAAAAACAGGAACTTTTGAAATTTTCATTTTTTGGACAAAACACCCGGGGCTTAGAATTTTTTTCATGTGAATGTGAAAAGTTTTTCTGGTCCCATTTAAAAACCATGCACCAGAATTAACTTTTTTCAACTCAGTAATACATTTGGGATGTGTAGCTATAGTTTAAAGCAGAAAAACAGGAACTTTTGAAATTTTCATTTTTTGGACAAAACCCCCGGGGCTTAGAATTTTTTTCATGTGAATGTGAAAAGTTTTTCTGGTCCCATTTAAAAACCATGCACCAGAATCAACTTCTTTCAACTCAGTAATACATTTGGGATGTGTACCTATAGTTTAAAGCAGAAAAACAGGAACTTTTGAAATTTTCATTTTTTGGACAAAACCCCCGGGGGTTAGAATTTTTTTCATGTGAATGTGAAAAGATTTTCTGGTCCCATTTAAAAACCATGCACCAGAATCAACTTCTTTCAACTCAGTAATACATTTGGGATGTGTAGCTATAGTTTAAGGCAGAAAAACAGGAACTTTTGAAATTTTCATTTTTTGGACAAAACACCCGGGGCTTAGAATTTTTTTCATGTGAATGTGAAAAGTTTTTCTGGTCCCATTTAAAAACCATGCACCAGAATTAACTTTTTTCAACTCAGTAATACATTTGGGATGTGTAGCTATAGTTTAAAGCAGAAAAACAGGATCTTTTGAAATTTTCATTTTTTGGACAAAACCCCCGGGGGTTAGAAATTTTGTCATGTGAATGTGAAAAGTTTTTCTGGTCCCATTTAAAAACCATGCACCAGAATCAACTTCTTTCAACTCAGTAATACATTTGGGATGTCTACCTATAGTTTAAAGCAGAAAAACAGGATCTTTTGAAATTTTCATTTTTTGGACAAAACCCCCGGGGGTTAGAAATTTTGTCATGTGAATGTGAAAAGTTTTTCTGGTCCCATTTAAAAACCATGCACCAGAATCAACTTCTTTCAACTCAGTAATACATTTGGGATGTGTAGCTATAGTTTAAGGCAGAAAAACAGGAACTTTTGAAATTTTCATTTTTTGGACAAAACACCCGGGGCTTAGAATTTTTTTCATGTGAATGTGAAAAGTTTTTCTGGTCCCATTTAAAAACCATGCACCAGAATCAACTTCTTTCAACTCAGTAATACATTTCGGATGTCTACCTATAGTTTAAAGCAGAAAAACAGGAACTTTTGAAATTTTCATTTTTTTGGACAAAACCCCCGGGGATTAGAAATTTTTTCATGTGAATGTGAAATGTTTTTCTGGTCCCATTTAAAAACCATGCACCAGAATCAACTTCTTTCAACTCAGTAATACATTTGGGATGTGTAGCTATAGTTTAAGGCAGAAAAACAGGAACTTTTGAAATTTTCATTTTTTGGACAAAACACCCGGGGCTTAGAATTTTTTTCATGTGAATGTGAAAAGTTTTTCTGGTCCCATTTAAAAACCATGCACCAGAATCAACTTCTTTCAACTCAGTAATACATTTCGGATGTCTACCTATAGTTTAAAGCAGAAAAAAGGAACTTTTGAAATTTTCATTTTTTTGGACAAAACCCCCGGGGATTAGAAATTTTTTCATGTGAATGTGAAAAGTTTTTCTGGTCCCATTTAAAAACCATGCACCAGAATCAACTTCTTTCAACTCAGTAATACATTTCGGATGTCTACCTATAGTTTAAAGCAGAAAAACAGGATCTTTTGAAATTTTCATTTTTTGGACAAAACCCCCGGGGGTTAGAAATTTTTTCATGTGAATGTGAAAAGTTTTTCTGGTCCCATTTAAAAACCATGCACCAGAATCAACTTCTTTCAACTCAGTAATACATTTGGGATGTGTACCTATAGTTTAAAGCAGAAAAACAGGAACTTTTGAAATTTTCATTTTTTGGACAAAACCCCCGGGGGTTAGAAATTTTTTCATGTGAATGTGAAATGTTTTTCTGGTCCCATTTAAAAACCATGCACCAGAATCAACTTCTTTCAACTCAGTAATACATTTGGGATGTGTAGCTATAGTTTAAGGCAGAAAAACAGGAACTTTTGAAATTTTCATTTTTTGGACAAAACACCCGGGGCTTAGAATTTTTTTCATGTGAATGTGAAAAGTTTTTCTGGTCCCATTTAAAAACCATGCACCAGAATCAACTTCTTTCAACTCAGTAATACATTTCGGATGTGAACCTATAGTTTAAAGCAGAAAAACAGGAACTTTTGAAATTTTCATTTTTTGGACAAAACCCCCGGGGGTTAGAAATTTTTTCATGTGAATGTGAAAAGTTTTTCTGGTCCCATTTAAAAACCATGCACCAGAATCAACTTCTTTCAACTCAGTAATACATTTGGGATGTGTACCTATAGTTTAAAGCAGAAAAACAGGAACTTTTGAAATTTTCATTTTTTGGACAAAACCCCCGGGGGTTAAAATTTTTTTCATGTAAATGTGAAAAGTTTTTCTGGTCCCATTTAAAAACCATGCACCAGAATCAACTTCTTTCAACTCAGTAATACATTTGGGATGTGTAGCTATAGTTTAAGGCAGAAAAACAGGAACTTTTGAAATTTTCATTTTTTGGACAAAACCCCCGGGGGTTAGAATTTTTTTCATGTGAATGTGAAAAGTTTTTCTGGTCCCATTTAAAAACCATGCACCAGAATCAACTTATTTCTACTCAGTAATACATTTCGGATGTCTACCTATAGTTTAAAGCAGAAAAACAGGATCTTTTAAAATTTTCAATTTTTGGACAAAACCCCCGGGGGTTCGAAATTTTTTCATGTGAATGTGAAAAGTTTTTCTGGTCCCATTTAAAAACCATGCACCAGAATCAACTTCTTTCAACTCAGTAATACATTTGGGATGTGTAGCTATAGTTTAAAGCAGAAAAACAGGATCTTTTGAAATTTTCATTTTTTTGGACAAAACCCCCGGGGGTTAGAAATTTTTTCATGTGAATGTGAAAAGTTTTTCTGGTCCCATTTAAAAACCATGCACCAGAATCAACTTCTTTCAACTCAGTAATACATTTGGGATGTGTAGCTATAGTTTAAGGCAAAAAAACAGGAACTTTTGAAATTTTCATTTTTTGGACAAAACACCCGGGGCTTAGAATTTTTTTCATGTGAATGTGAAAAGTTTTTCTGGTCCCATTTAAAAACCATGCACCAGAATTAACTTTTTTCAACTCAGTAATACATTTGGGATGTGTAGCTATAGTTTAAAGCAGAAAAACAGGATCTTTTGAAATTTTCATTTTTTGGACAAAACCCCCGGGGGTTAGAAATTTTGTCATGTGAATGTGAAAAGTTTTTCTGGTCCCATTTAAAAACCATGCACCAGAATCAACTTCTTTCAACTCAGTAATACATTTGGGATGTCTACCTATAGTTTAAAGCAGAAAAACAGGATCTTTTGAAATTTTCATTTTTTGGACAAAACCCCCGGGGGTTAGAAATTTTGTCATGTGAATGTGAAAAGTTTTTCTGGTCCCATTTAAAAACCATGCACCAGAATCAACTTCTTTCAACTCAGTAATACATTTGGGATGTGTAGCTATAGTTTAAGGCAGAAAAACAGGAACTTTTGAAATTTTCATTTTTTGGACAAAACACCCGGGGCTTAGAATTTTTTTCATGTGAATGTGAAAAGTTTTTCTGGTCCCATTTAAAAACCATGCACCAGAATCAACTTCTTTCAACTCAGTAATACATTTCGGATGTCTACCTATAGTTTAAAGCAGAAAAACAGGAACTTTTGAAATTTTCATTTTTTTGGACAAAACCCCCGGGGATTAGAAATTTTTTCATGTGAATGTGAAAAGTTTTTCTGGTCCCATTTAAAAACCATGCACCAGAATCAACTTCTTTCAACTCAGTAATACATTTCGGATGTCTACCTATAGTTTAAAGCAGAAAAACAGGATCTTTTGAAATTTTCATTTTTTGGACAAAACCCCCGGGGGTTAGAAATTTTTTCATGTGAATGTGAAAAGTTTTTCTGGTCCCATTTAAAAACCATGCACCAGAATCAACTTCTTTCAACTCAGTAATACATTTGGGATGTGTACCTATAGTTTAAAGCAGAAAAACAGGAACTTTTGAAATTTTCATTTTTTGGACAAAACCCCCGGGGGTTAGAAATTTTTTCATGTGAATGTGAAATGTTTTTCTGGTCCCATTTAAAAACCATGCACCAGAATCAACTTCTTTCAACTCAGTAATACATTTGGGATGTGTAGCTATAGTTTAAGGCAGAAAAACAGGAACTTTTGAAATTTTCATTTTTTGGACAAAACCCCCGGGGGTTAGAAATTTTTTCATGTGAATGTGAAATGTTTTTCTGGTCCCATTTAAAAACCATGCACCAGAATCAACTTCTTTCAACTCAGTAATACATTTGGGATGTGTAGCTATAGTTTAAGGCAGAAAAACAGGAACTTTTGAAATTTTCATTTTTTGGACAAAACACCCGGGGCTTAGAATTTTTTTCATGTGAATGTGAAAAGTTTTTCTGGTCCCATTTAAAAACCATGCACCAGAATCAACTTCTTTCAACTCAGTAATACATTTCGGATGTCTACCTATAGTTTAAAGCAGAAAAACAGGAACTTTTGAAATTTTCATTTTTTTGGACAAAACCCCCGGGGATTAGAAATTTTTTCATGTGAATGTGAAAAGTTTTTCTGGTCCCATTTAAAAACCATGCACCAGAATCAACTTCTTTCAACTCAGTAATACATTTGGGATGTGTACCTATAGTTTAAAGCAGAAAAACAGGAACTTTTGAAATTTTCATTTTTTGGACAAAACCCCCGGGGGTTAGAAATTTTTTCATGTAAATGTGAAAAGTTTTTCTGGTCCCATTTAAAAACCATGCACCAGAATCAACTTCTTTCAACTCAGTAATACATTTGGGATGTGTAGCTATAGTTTAAGGCAGAAAAACAGGAACTTTTGAAATTTTCATTTTTTGGACAAAACCCCCGGGGGTTAGAATTTTTTTCATGTGAATGTGAAAAGTTTTTCTGGTCCCATTTAAAAACCATGCACCAGAATCAACTTATTTCTACTCAGTAATACATTTCGGATGTCTACCTATAGTTTAAAGCAGAAAAACAGGATCTTTTAAAATTTTCAATTTTTGGACAAAACCCCCGGGGGTTAGAAATTTTTTCATGTGAATGTGAAAAGTTTTTCTGGTCCCATTTAAAAACCATGCACCAGAATCAACTTATTTCTACTCAGTAATACATTTCGGATGTCTACCTATAGTTTAAAGCAGAAAAACAGGATCTTTTAAAATTTTCAATTTTTGGACAAAACCCCCGGGGGTTAGAAATTTTTTCATGTGAATGTGAAAAGTTTTTCTGGTCCCATTTAAAAACCATGCACCAGAATCAACTTCTTTCAACTCAGTAATACATTTGGGATGTGTACCTATAGTTTAAAGCAGAAAAACAGGAACTTTTGAAATTTTCATTTTTTGGACAAAACCCCCGGGGGTTAGAATTTTTTTCACGTGAATGTGAAAAGTTTTTCTGGTCCCATTTAAAAACCATGCACCAGAATCAACTTCTTTCTACTCAGTAATACATTTCGGATGTCTACCTATAGTTTAAAGCAGAAAAACAGGATCTTTTGAAATTTTCATTTTTTGGACAAAACCCCCGGGGGTTAGAAATTTTTTCATGTGAATGTGAAATGTTTTTCTGGTCCCATTTAAAAACCATGCACCAGAATCAACTTCTTTCAACTCAGTAATACATTTGGGATGTGTAGCTATAGTTTAAGGCAGAAAAACAGGAACTTTTGAAATTTTCATTTTTTGGACAAAACACCCGGGGCTTAGAATTTTTTTCATGTGAATGTGAAAAGTTTTTCTGGTCCCATTTAAAAACCATGCACCAGAATCAACTTCTTTCAACTCAGTAATACATTTGGGATGTGTACCTATAGTTTAAAGCAGAAAAACAGGAACTTTTGAAATTTTCATTTTTTGGACAAAACCCCCGGGGGTTAGAAATTTTTTCATGTGAATGTGAAATGTTTTTCTGGTCCCATTTAAAAACCATGCACCAGAATCAACTTCTTTCAACTCAGTAATACATTTGGGATGTGTAGCTATAGTTTAAGGCAGAAAAACAGGAACTTTTGAAATTTTCATTTTTTGGACAAAACACCCGGGGCTTAGAATTTTTTTCATGTGAATGTGAAAAGTTTTTCTGGTCCCATTTAAAAACCATGCACCAGAATCAACTTCTTTCAACTCAGTAATACATTTCGGATGTCTACCTATAGTTTAAAGCAGAAAAACAGGAACTTTTGAAATTTTCATTTTTTTGGACAAAACCCCCGGGGATTAGAAATTTTTTCATGTGAATGTGAAAAGTTTTTCTGGTCCCATTTAAAAACCATGCACCAGAATCAACTTCTTTCAACTCAGTAATACATTTCGGATGTCTACCTATAGTTTAAAGCAGAAAAACAGGATCTTTTGAAATTTTCATTTTTTGGACAAAACCCCCGGGGGTTAGAAATTTTTTCATGTGAATGTGAAAAGTTTTTCTGGTCCCATTTAAAAACCATGCACCAGAATCAACTTCTTTCAACTCAGTAATACATTTGGGATGTGTACCTATAGTTTAAAGCAGAAAAACAGGAACTTTTGAAATTTTCATTTTTTGGACAAAACCCCCGGGGGTTAGAAATTTTTTCATGTGAATGTGAAATGTTTTTCTGGTCCCATTTAAAAACCATGCACCAGAATCAACTTCTTTCAACTCAGTAATACATTTGGGATGTGTAGCTATAGTTTAAGGCAGAAAAACAGGAACTTTTGAAATTTTCATTTTTTGGACAAAACACACGGGGCTTAGAATTTTTTTCATGTGAATGTGAAAAGTTTTTCTGGTCCCATTTAAAAACCATGCACCAGAATCAACTTCTTTCAACTCAGTAATACATTTCGGATGTGAACCTATAGTTTAAAGCAGAAAAACAGGAACTTTTGAAATTTTCATTTTTTGGACAAAACCCCCGGGGGTTAGAAATTTTTTCATGTGAATGTGAAAAGTTTTTCTGGTCCCATTTAAAAACCATGCACCAGAATCAACTTCTTTCAACTCAGTAATACATTTGGGATGTGTACCTATAGTTTAAAGCAGAAAAACAGGAACTTTTGAAATTTTCATTTTTTGGACAAAACCCCCGGGGGTTAGAAATTTTTTCATGTAAATGTGAAAAGTTTTTCTGGTCCCATTTAAAAACCATGCACCAGAATCAACTTCTTTCAACTCAGTAATACATTTGGGATGTGTAGCTATAGTTTAAGGCAGAAAAACAGGAACTTTTGAAATTTTCATTTTTTGGACAAAACCCCCGGGGGTTAGAATTTTTTTCATGTGAATGTGAAAAGTTTTTCTGGTCCCATTTAAAAACCATGCACCAGAATCAACTTATTTCTACTCAGTAATACATTTCGGATGTCTACCTATAGTTTAAAGCAGAAAAACAGGATCTTTTAAAATTTTCAATTTTTGGACAAAACCCCCGGGGGTTAGAAATTTTTTCATGTGAATGTGAAAAGTTTTTCTGGTCCCATTTAAAAACCATGCACCAGAATCAACTTCTTTCAACTCAGTAATACATTTGGGATGTGTAGCTATAGTTTAAAGCAGAAAAACAGGATCTTTTGAAATTTTCATTTTTTTGGACAAAACCCCCGGGGGTTAGAAATTTTTTCATGTGAATGTGAAAAGTTTTTCTGGTCCCATTTAAAAACCATGCACCAGAATCAACTTCTTTCAACTCAGTAATACATTTCGGATGTGAACCTATAGTTTAAAGCAGAAAAACAGGAACTTTTGAAATTTTCATTTTTTGGACAAAACCCCCGGGGGTTAGAAATTTTTTCATGTGAATGTGAAAAGTTTTTCTGGTCCCATTTAAAAACCATGCACCAGAATCAACTTCTTTCAACTCAGTAATACATTTGGGATGTGTACCTATAGTTTAAAGCAGAAAAACAGGAACTTTTGAAATTTTCATTTTTTGGACAAAACCCCCGGGGGTTAGAAATTTTTTCATGTGAATGTGAAATGTTTTTCTGGTCCCATTTAAAAACCATACACCAGAATCAACTTCTTTTAACTCAGTAATACATTTGGGATGTGTAGCTATAGTTTAAGGCAGAAAAACAGGAACTTTTGAAATTTTCATTTTTTGGACAAAACACCCGGGGCTTAGAATTTTTTTCATGTGAATGTGAAAAGTTTTTCTGGTCCCATTTAAAAACCATGCACCAGAATTAACTTTTTTCAACTCAGTAATACATTTGGGATGTGTAGCTATAGTTTAAAGCAGAAAAACAGGAACTTTTGAAATTTTCATTTTTTGGACAAAACCCCCGGGGCTTATAATTTTTTTCATGTGAATGTGAAAAGTTTTTCTGGTCCCATTTAAAAACCATGCACCAGAATCAACTTCTTTCAACTCAGTAATACATTTGGGATGTGTACCTATAGTTTAAAGCAGAAAAACAGGAACTTTTGAAATTTTCATTTTTTGGACAAAACCCCCGGGGGTTAGAATTTTTTTCATGTGACTGTGAAAAGTTTTTCTGGTCCCATTTAAAAACCATGCACCAGAATCAACTTCTTTCAACTCAGTAATACATTTCGGATGTGTACCTATAGTTTAAAGCAGAAAAACAGGAACTTTTGAAATTTTCATTTTTTGGACAAAACCCCCGGGGATTAGAATTTTTTTCATGTGAATGTGAAAAGTTTTTCTGGTCCCATTTAAAAACCATGCACCAGAATCAACTTCTTTCTACTCAGTAATACATTTCGGATGTCTACCTATAGTTTAAAGCAGAAAAACAGGATCTTTTGAAATTTTCATTTTTTGGACAAAACCCCCGGGGGTTAGAAATTTTGTCATGTGAATGTGAAAAGTTTTTCTGGTCCCATTTAAAAACCATGCACCAGAATCAACTTCTTTCAACTCAGTAATACATTTGGGATGTGTAGCTATAGTTTAAGGCAGAAAAACAGGAACTTTTGAAATTTTCATTTTTTGGACAAAACACCCGGGGCTTAGAATTTTTTTCATGTGAATGTGAAAAGTTTTTCTGGTCCCATTTAAAAACCATGCACCAGAATCAACTTCTTTCAACTCAGTAATACATTTCGGATGTGAACCTATAGTTTAAAGCAGAAAAACAGGAACTTTTGAAATTTTCATTTTTTGGACAAAACCCCCGGGGGTTAGAAATTTTTTCATGTAAATGTGAAAAGTTTTTCTGGTCCCATTTAAAAACCATGCACCAGAATCAACTTCTTTCAACTCAGTAATACATTTGGGATGTGTACCTATAGTTTAAAGCAGAAAAACAGGAACTTTTGAAATTTTCATTTTTTGGACAAAACCCCCGGGGGTTAGAAATTTTTTCATGTAAATGTGAAAAGTTTTTCTGGTCCCATTTAAAAACCATGCACCAGAATCAACTTCTTTCAACTCAGTAATACATTTGGGATGTGTAGCTATAGGTTAAGGCAGAAAAACAGGAACTTTTGAAATTTTAATTTTTTGGACAAAACCCCCGGGGGTTAGAATTTTTTTCATGTGAATGTGAAAAGTTTTTCTGGTCCCATTTAAAAACCATGCACCAGAATCAACTTATTTCTACTCAGTAATACATTTCGGATGTCTACCTATAGTTTAAAGCAGAAAAACAGGATCTTTTAAAATTTTCAATTTTTGGACAAAACCCCCGGGGGTTAGAAATTTTTTCATGTGAATGTGAAAAGTTTTTCTGGTCCCATTTAAAAACCATGAACCAGAATCAACTTCTTTCAACTCAGTAATACATTTGGGATGTGTAGCTATAGTTTAAAGCAGAAAAACAGGATCTTTTGAAATTTTCATTTTTTTGGACAAAACCCCCGGGGGTTAGAAATTTTTTCATGTGAATGTGAAAAGTTTTTCTGGTCCCATTTAAAAACCATGCACCAGAATCAACTTCTTTCAACTCAGTAATACATTTGGGATGTGTACCTATAGTTTAAAGCAGAAAAACAGGAACTTTTGAAATTTTCATTTTTTGGACAAAACCCCCGGGGGTTAGAATTTTTTTCACGTGAATGTGAAAAGTTTTTCTGGTCCCATTTAAAAACCATGCACCAGAATCAACTTCTTTCTACTCAGTAATACATTTCGGATGTCTACCTATAGTTTAAAACAGAAAAACAGGATCTTTTGAAATTTTCATTTTTTGGACAAAACCCCCGGGGGTTAGAAATTTTTTCATGTGAATGTGAAATGTTTTTCTGGTCCCATTTAAAAACCATGCACCAGAATCAACTTCTTTCAACTCAGTAATACATTTGGGATGTGTAGCTATAGTTTAAGGCAGAAAAACAGGAACTTTTGAAATTTTCATTTTTTGGACAAAACACCCGGGGCTTAGAATTTTTTTCATGTGAATGTGAAAAGTTTTTCTGGTCCCATTTAAAAACCATGCACCAGAATCAACTTCTTTCAACTCAGTAATACATTTGGGATGTGTAACTATAGTTTAAAGCAGAAAAACAGGAACTTTTGAAATTTTCATTTTTTGGACAAAACCCCCGGGGCTTAGAATTTTTTTCATGTGAATGTGAAAAGTTTTTCTGGTCCCATTTAAAAACCATGCACCAGAATCAACTTCTTTCAACTCAGTAATACATTTGAGATGTGTAGCTATAGTTTAAAGCAAAAAAACAGGAACTTTTGAAATTTTCATTTTTTGGACAAAACCCCCGGGGGTTAGAATTTTTTTCATGTGAATGTGAAAAGTTTTTCTGGTCCCATTTAAAAACCATGCACCAGAATCAACTTCTTTCAACTCAGTAATACATTTCGGATGTGTACCTATAGTTTAAAGCAGAAAAACAGGAACTTTTGAAATTTTCATTTTTTGGACAAAACCCCCGGGGGTTAGAATTTTTTTCATGTGAATGTGAAAAGTTTTTCTGGTCCCATTTAAAAACCATGCACCAGAATCAACTTCTTTCTACTCAGTAATACATTTCGGATGTCTACCTATAGTTTAAAGCAGAAAAACAGGATCTTTTGAAATTTTCATTTTTTGGACAAAACCCCCGGGGGTTAGAAATTTTTTCATGTGAATGTGAAAAGTTTTTCTGGACCCATTTAAAAACCATGCACCAGAATCAACTTATTTCAACTCAGTAATACATTTGGGATGTGTAGCTATAGTTTAAGGCAGAAAAACAGGAACTTTTGAAATTTTCATTTTTTGGACAAAACACACGGGGCTTAGAATTTTTTTCATGTGAATGTGAAAAGTTTTTCTGGTCCCATTTAAAAACCATGCACCAGAATCAACTTCTTTCAACTCAGTAATACATTTCGGATGTGAACCTATAGTTTAAAGCAGAAAAACAGGAACTTTTGAAATTTTCATTTTTTGGACAAAACCCCCGGGGGTTAGAAATTTTTTCATGTGAATGTGAAAAGTTTTTCTGGTCCCATTTAAAAACCATGCACCAGAATCAACTTCTTTCAACTCAGTAATACATTTGGGATGTGTACCTATAGTTTAAAGCAGAAAAACAGGAACTTTTGAAATTTTCATTTTTTGGACAAAACCCCCGGGGGTTAGAAATTTTTTCATGTAAATGTGAAAAGTTTTTCTGGTCCCATTTAAAAACCATGCACCAGAATCAACTTCTTTCAACTCAGTAATACATTTGGGATGTGTAGCTATAGTTTAAGGCAGAAAAACAGGAACTTTTGAAATTTTCATTTTTTGGACAAAACCCCCGGGGGTTAGAATTTTTTTCATGTGAATGTGAAAAGTTTTTCTGGTCCCATTTAAAAACCATGCACCAGAATCAACTTATTTCTACTCAGTAATACATTTCGGATGTCTACCTATAGTTTAAAGCAGAAAAACAGGATCTTTTAAAATTTTCAATTTTTGGACAAAACCCCCGGGGGTTAGAAATTTTTTCATGTGAATGTGAAAAGTTTTTCTGGTCCCATTTAAAAACCATGCACCAGAATCAACTTCTTTCAACTCAGTAATACATTTGGGATGTGTAGCTATAGTTTAAAGCAGAAAAACAGGATCTTTTGAAATTTTCATTTTTTTGGACAAAACCCCCGGGGGTTAGAAATTTTTTCATGTGAATGTGAAAAGTTTTTCTGGTCCCATTTAAAAACCATGCACCAGAATCAACTTCTTTCAACTCAGTAATACATTTCGGATGTGAACCTATAGTTTAAAGCAGAAAAACAGGAACTTTTGAAATTTTCATTTTTTGGACAAAACCCCCGGGGGTTAGAAATTTTTTCATGTGAATGTGAAAAGTTTTTCTGGTCCCATTTAAAAACCATGCACCAGAATCAACTTCTTTCAACTCAGTAATACATTTGGGATGTGTACCTATAGTTTAAAGCAGAAAAACAGGAACTTTTGAAATTTTCATTTTTTGGACAAAACCCCCGGGGGTTAGAAATTTTTTCATGTGAATGTGAAATGTTTTTCTGGTCCCATTTAAAAACCATACACCAGAATCAACTTCTTTTAACTCAGTAATACATTTGGGATGTGTAGCTATAGTTTAAAGCAGAAAAACAGGAACTTTTGAAATTTTCATTTTTTTGGACAAAACCCCCGGGGATTAGAAATTTTTTCATGTGAATGTGAAAAGTTTTTCTGGTCCCATTTAAAAACCATGCACCAGAATCAACTTCTTTCAACTCAGTAATACATTTCGGATGTCTACCTATAGTTTAAAGCAGAAAAACAGGATCTTTTGAAATTTTCATTTTTTGGACAAAACCCCCGGGGGTTAGAAATTTTTTCATGTGAATGTGAAAAGTTTTTCTGGTCCCATTTAAAAACCATGCACCAGAATCAACTTCTTTCAACTCAGTAATACATTTGGGATGTGTACCTATAGTTTAAAGCAGAAAAACAGGAACTTTTGAAATTTTCATTTTTTGGACAAAACCCCCGGGGGTTAGAAATTTTTTCATGTGAATGTGAAATGTTTTTCTGGTCCCATTTAAAAACCATGCACCAGAATCAACTTCTTTCAACTCAGTAATACATTTGGGATGTGTAGCTATAGTTTAAGGCAGAAAAACAGGAACTTTTGAAATTTTCATTTTTTGGACAAAACACACGGGGCTTAGAATTTTTTTCATGTGAATGTGAAAAGTTTTTCTGGTCCCATTTAAAAACCATGCACCAGAATCAACTTCTTTCAACTCAGTAATACATTTCGGATGTGAACCTATAGTTTAAAGCAGAAAAACAGGAACTTTTGAAATTTTCATTTTTTGGACAAAACCCCCGGGGGTTAGAAATTTTTTCATGTGAATGTGAAAAGTTTTTCTGGTCCCATTTAAAAACCATGCACCAGAATCAACTTCTTTCAACTCAGTAATACATTTGGGATGTGTACCTATAGTTTAAAGCAGAAAAACAGGAACTTTTGAAATTTTCATTTTTTGGACAAAACCCCCGGGGGTTAGAAATTTTTTCATGTAAATGTGAAAAGTTTTTCTGGTCCCATTTAAAAACCATGCACCAGAATCAACTTCTTTCAACTCAGTAATACATTTGGGATGTGTAGCTATAGTTTAAGGCAGAAAAACAGGAACTTTTGAAATTTTCATTTTTTGGACAAAACCCCCGGGGGTTAGAATTTTTTTCATGTGAATGTGAAAAGTTTTTCTGGTCCCATTTAAAAACCATGCACCAGAATCAACTTATTTCTACTCAGTAATACATTTCGGATGTCTACCTATAGTTTAAAGCAGAAAAACAGGATCTTTTAAAATTTTCAATTTTTGGACAAAACCCCCGGGGGTTAGAAATTTTTTCATGTGAATGTGAAAAGTTTTTCTGGTCCCATTTAAAAACCATGCACCAGAATCAACTTCTTTCAACTCAGTAATACATTTGGGATGTGTAGCTATAGTTTAAAGCAGAAAAACAGGATCTTTTGAAATTTTCATTTTTTTGGACAAAACCCCCGGGGGTTAGAAATTTTTTCATGTGAATGTGAAAAGTTTTTCTGGTCCCATTTAAAAACCATGCACCAGAATCAACTTCTTTCAACTCAGTAATACATTTCGGATGTGAACCTATAGTTTAAAGCAGAAAAACAGGAACTTTTGAAATTTTCATTTTTTGGACAAAACCCCCGGGGGTTAGAAATTTTTTCATGTGAATGTGAAAAGTTTTTCTGGTCCCATTTAAAAACCATGCACCAGAATCAACTTCTTTCAACTCAGTAATACATTTGGGATGTGTACCTATAGTTTAAAGCAGAAAAACAGGAACTTTTGAAATTTTCATTTTTTGGACAAAACCCCCGGGGGTTAGAAATTTTTTCATGTGAATGTGAAATGTTTTTCTGGTCCCATTTAAAAACCATACACCAGAATCAACTTCTTTTAACTCAGTAATACATTTGGGATGTGTAGCTATAGTTTAAGGCAGAAAAACAGGAACTTTTGAAATTTTCATTTTTTGGACAAAACACCCGGGGCTTAGAATTTTTTTCATGTGAATGTGAAAAGTTTTTCTGGTCCCATTTAAAAACCATGCACCAGAATTAACTTTTTTCAACTCAGTAATACATTTGGGATGTGTAGCTATAGTTTAAAGCAGAAAAACAGGAACTTTTGAAATTTTCATTTTTTGGACAAAACCCCCGGGGCTTATAATTTTTTTCATGTGAATGTGAAAAGTTTTTCTGGTCCCATTTAAAAACCATGCACCAGAATCAACTTCTTTCAACTCAGTAATACATTTGGGATGTGTACCTATAGTTTAAAGCAGAAAAACAGGAACTTTTGAAATTTTCATTTTTTGGACAAAACCCCCGGGGGTTAGAATTTTTTTCATGTGACTGTGAAAAGTTTTTCTGGTCCCATTTAAAAACCATGCACCAGAATCAACTTCTTTCAACTCAGTAATACATTTCGGATGTGTACCTATAGTTTAAAGCAGAAAAACAGGAACTTTTGAAATTTTCATTTTTTGGACAAAACCCCCGGGGATTAGAATTTTTTTCATGTGAATGTGAAAAGTTTTTCTGGTCCCATTTAAAAACCATGCACCAGAATCAACTTCTTTCTACTCAGTAATACATTTCGGATGTCTACCTATAGTTTAAAGCAGAAAAACAGGATCTTTTGAAATTTTCATTTTTTGGACAAAACCCCCGGGGGTTAGAAATTTTGTCATGTGAATGTGAAAAGTTTTTCTGGTCCCATTTAAAAACCATGCACCAGAATCAACTTCTTTCAACTCAGTAATACATTTGGGATGTGTAGCTATAGTTTAAGGCAGAAAAACAGGAACTTTTGAAATTTTCATTTTTTGGACAAAACACCCGGGGCTTAGAATTTTTTTCATGTGAATGTGAAAAGTTTTTCTGGTCCCATTTAAAAACCATGCACCAGAATCAACTTCTTTCAACTCAGTAATACATTTCGGATGTGAACCTATAGTTTAAAGCAGAAAAACAGGAACTTTTGAAATTTTCATTTTTTGGACAAAACCCCCGGGGGTTAGAAATTTTTTCATGTGAATGTGAAAAGTTTTTCTGGTCCCATTTAAAAACCATGCACCAGAATCAACTTCTTTCAACTCAGTAATACATTTGGGATGTGTACCTATAGTTTAAAGCAGAAAAACAGGAACTTTTGAAATTTTCATTTTTTGGACAAAACCCCCGGGGGTTAGAAATTTTTTCATGTAAATGTGAAAAGTTTTTCTGGTCCCATTTAAAAACCATGCACCAGAATCAACTTCTTTCAACTCAGTAATACATTTGGGATGTGTAGCTATAGGTTAAGGCAGAAAAACAGGAACTTTTGAAATTTTAATTTTTTGGACAAAACCCCCGGGGGTTAGAATTTTTTTCATGTGAATGTGAAAAGTTTTTCTGGTCCCATTTAAAAACCATGCACCAGAATCAACTTATTTCTACTCAGTAATACATTTCGGATGTCTACCTATAGTTTAAAGCAGAAAAACAGGATCTTTTAAAATTTTCAATTTTTGGACAAAACCCCCGGGGGTTAGAAATTTTTTCATGTGAATGTGAAAAGTTTTTCTGGTCCCATTTAAAAACCATGAACCAGAATCAACTTCTTTCAACTCAGTAATACATTTGGGATGTGTAGCTATAGTTTAAAGCAGAAAAACAGGATCTTTTGAAATTTTCATTTTTTTGGACAAAACCCCCGGGGGTTAGAAATTTTTTCATGTGAATGTGAAAAGTTTTTCTGGTCCCATTTAAAAACCATGCACCAGAATCAACTTCTTTCAACTCAGTAATACATTTGGGATGTGTACCTATAGTTTAAAGCAGAAAAACAGGAACTTTTGAAATTTTCATTTTTTGGACAAAACCCCCGGGGGTTAGAATTTTTTTCACGTGAATGTGAAAAGTTTTTCTGGTCCCATTTAAAAACCATGCACCAGAATCAACTTCTTTCTACTCAGTAATACATTTCGGATGTCTACCTATAGTTTAAAACAGAAAAACAGGATCTTTTGAAATTTTCATTTTTTGGACAAAACCCCCGGGGGTTAGAATTTTTTTCATGTGAATGTGAAAAGTTTTTCTGGTCCCATTTAAAAACCATGCACCAGAATCAACTTCTTTCTACTCAGTAATACATTTCGGATGTCTACCTATAGTTTAAAGCAGAAAAACAGGATCTTTTGAAATTTTCATTTTTTGGACAAAACCCCCGGGGGTTAGAAATTTTTTCATGTGAATGTGAAAAGTTTTTCTGGACCCATTTAAAAACCATGCACCAGAATCAACTTATTTCAACTCAGTAATACATTTGGGATGTGTAGCTATAGTTTAAGGCAGAAAAACAGGAACTTTTGAAATTTTCATTTTTTGGACAAAACACCCGGGGCTTAGAATTTTTTTTCATGTGAATGTGAAAAGTTTTTCTGGTCCCATTTAAAAACCATGCACCAGAATCAACTTCTTTCAACTCAGTAATACATTTGGGATGTGTACCTATAGTTTAAAGCAGAAAAACAGGAACTTTTGAAATTTTCATTTTTTGGACAAAACCCCCGGGGGTTAGAATTTTTTTCATGTGAATGTGAAAAGTTTTTCTGGTCCCATTTAAAAACCATACACCAGAATCAACTTCTTTTAACTCAGTAATACATTTGGGATGTGTAGCTATAGTTTAAGGCAGAAAAACAGGAACTTTTGAAATTTTCATTTTTTGGACAAAACACCCGGGGCTTAGAATTTTTTTCATGTGAATGTGAAAAGTTTTTCTGGTCCCATTTAAAAACCATGCACCAGAATTAACTTTTTTCAACTCAGTAATACATTTGGGATGTGTAGCTATAGTTTAAAGCAGAAAAACAGGAACTTTTGAAATTTTCATTTTTTGGACAAAACCCCCGGGGCTTAGAATTTTTTTCATGTGAATGTGAAAAGTTTTTCTGGTCCCATTTAAAAACCATGCACCAGAATCAACTTCTTTCAACTCAGTAATACATTTGGGATGTGTACCTATAGTTTAAAGCAGAAAAACAGGAACTTTTGAAATTTTCATTTTTTGGACAAAACCCCCGGGGGTTAGAATTTTTTTCATGTGAATGTGAAAAGATTTTCTGGTCCCATTTAAAAACCATGCACCAGAATCAACTTCTTTCAACTCAGTAATACATTTGGGATGTGTAGCTATAGTTTAAGGCAGAAAAACAGGAACTTTTGAAATTTTCATTTTTTGGACAAAACACCCGGGGCTTAGAATTTTTTTCATGTGAATGTGAAAAGTTTTTCTGGTCCCATTTAAAAACCATGCACCAGAATTAACTTTTTTCAACTCAGTAATACATTTGGGATGTGTAGCTATAGTTTAAAGCAGAAAAACAGGATCTTTTGAAATTTTCATTTTTTGGACAAAACCCCCGGGGGTTAGAAATTTTGTCATGTGAATGTGAAAAGTTTTTCTGGTCCCATTTAAAAACCATGCACCAGAATCAACTTCTTTCAACTCAGTAATACATTTGGGATGTCTACCTATAGTTTAAAGCAGAAAAACAGGATCTTTTGAAATTTTCATTTTTTGGACAAAACCCCCGGGGGTTAGAAATTTTGTCATGTGAATGTGAAAAGTTTTTCTGGTCCCATTTAAAAACCATGCACCAGAATCAACTTCTTTCAACTCAGTAATACATTTGGGATGTGTAGCTATAGTTTAAGGCAGAAAAACAGGAACTTTTGAAATTTTCATTTTTTGGACAAAACACCCGGGGCTTAGAATTTTTTTCATGTGAATGTGAAAAGTTTTTCTGGTCCCATTTAAAAACCATGCACCAGAATCAACTTCTTTCAACTCAGTAATACATTTCGGATGTCTACCTATAGTTTAAAGCAGAAAAACAGGAACTTTTGAAATTTTCATTTTTTTGGACAAAACCCCCGGGGATTAGAAATTTTTTCATGTGAATGTGAAATGTTTTTCTGGTCCCATTTAAAAACCATGCACCAGAATCAACTTCTTTCAACTCAGTAATACATTTGGGATGTGTAGCTATAGTTTAAGGCAGAAAAACAGGAACTTTTGAAATTTTCATTTTTTGGACAAAACACCCGGGGCTTAGAATTTTTTTCATGTGAATGTGAAAAGTTTTTCTGGTCCCATTTAAAAACCATGCACCAGAATCAACTTCTTTCAACTCAGTAATACATTTCGGATGTCTACCTATAGTTTAAAGCAGAAAAAAGGAACTTTTGAAATTTTCATTTTTTTGGACAAAACCCCCGGGGATTAGAAATTTTTTCATGTGAATGTGAAAAGTTTTTCTGGTCCCATTTAAAAACCATGCACCAGAATCAACTTCTTTCAACTCAGTAATACATTTCGGATGTCTACCTATAGTTTAAAGCAGAAAAACAGGATCTTTTGAAATTTTCATTTTTTGGACAAAACCCCCGGGGGTTAGAAATTTTTTCATGTGAATGTGAAAAGTTTTTCTGGTCCCATTTAAAAACCATGCACCAGAATCAACTTCTTTCAACTCAGTAATACATTTGGGATGTGTACCTATAGTTTAAAGCAGAAAAACAGGAACTTTTGAAATTTTCATTTTTTGGACAAAACCCCCGGGGGTTAGAAATTTTTTCATGTGAATGTGAAATGTTTTTCTGGTCCCATTTAAAAACCATGCACCAGAATCAACTTCTTTCAACTCAGTAATACATTTGGGATGTGTAGCTATAGTTTAAGGCAGAAAAACAGGAACTTTTGAAATTTTCATTTTTTGGACAAAACACCCGGGGCTTAGAATTTTTTTCATGTGAATGTGAAAAGTTTTTCTGGTCCCATTTAAAAACCATGCACCAGAATCAACTTCTTTCAACTCAGTAATACATTTCGGATGTGAACCTATAGTTTAAAGCAGAAAAACAGGAACTTTTGAAATTTTCATTTTTTGGACAAAACCCCCGGGGGTTAGAAATTTTTTCATGTGAATGTGAAAAGTTTTTCTGGTCCCATTTAAAAACCATGCACCAGAATCAACTTCTTTCAACTCAGTAATACATTTGGGATGTGTACCTATAGTTTAAAGCAGAAAAACAGGAACTTTTGAAATTTTCATTTTTTGGACAAAACCCCCGGGGGTTAAAATTTTTTTCATGTAAATGTGAAAAGTTTTTCTGGTCCCATTTAAAAACCATGCACCAGAATCAACTTCTTTCAACTCAGTAATACATTTGGGATGTGTAGCTATAGTTTAAGGCAGAAAAACAGGAACTTTTGAAATTTTCATTTTTTGGACAAAACCCCCGGGGGTTAGAATTTTTTTCATGTGAATGTGAAAAGTTTTTCTGGTCCCATTTAAAAACCATGCACCAGAATCAACTTATTTCTACTCAGTAATACATTTCGGATGTCTACCTATAGTTTAAAGCAGAAAAACAGGATCTTTTAAAATTTTCAATTTTTGGACAAAACCCCCGGGGGTTCGAAATTTTTTCATGTGAATGTGAAAAGTTTTTCTGGTCCCATTTAAAAACCATGCACCAGAATCAACTTCTTTCAACTCAGTAATACATTTGGGATGTGTAGCTATAGTTTAAAGCAGAAAAACAGGATCTTTTGAAATTTTCATTTTTTTGGACAAAACCCCCGGGGGTTAGAAATTTTTTCATGTGAATGTGAAAAGTTTTTCTGGTCCCATTTAAAAACCATGCACCAGAATCAACTTCTTTCAACTCAGTAATACATTTGGGATGTGTAGCTATAGTTTAAGGCAAAAAAACAGGAACTTTTGAAATTTTCATTTTTTGGACAAAACACCCGGGGCTTAGAATTTTTTTCATGTGAATGTGAAAAGTTTTTCTGGTCCCATTTAAAAACCATGCACCAGAATTAACTTTTTTCAACTCAGTAATACATTTGGGATGTGTAGCTATAGTTTAAAGCAGAAAAACAGGATCTTTTGAAATTTTCATTTTTTGGACAAAACCCCCGGGGGTTAGAAATTTTGTCATGTGAATGTGAAAAGTTTTTCTGGTCCCATTTAAAAACCATGCACCAGAATCAACTTCTTTCAACTCAGTAATACATTTGGGATGTCTACCTATAGTTTAAAGCAGAAAAACAGGATCTTTTGAAATTTTCATTTTTTGGACAAAACCCCCGGGGGTTAGAAATTTTGTCATGTGAATGTGAAAAGTTTTTCTGGTCCCATTTAAAAACCATGCACCAGAATCAACTTCTTTCAACTCAGTAATACATTTGGGATGTGTAGCTATAGTTTAAGGCAGAAAAACAGGAACTTTTGAAATTTTCATTTTTTGGACAAAACACCCGGGGCTTAGAATTTTTTTCATGTGAATGTGAAAAGTTTTTCTGGTCCCATTTAAAAACCATGCACCAGAATCAACTTCTTTCAACTCAGTAATACATTTCGGATGTCTACCTATAGTTTAAAGCAGAAAAACAGGAACTTTTGAAATTTTCATTTTTTTGGACAAAACCCCCGGGGATTAGAAATTTTTTCATGTGAATGTGAAAAGTTTTTCTGGTCCCATTTAAAAACCATGCACCAGAATCAACTTCTTTCAACTCAGTAATACATTTCGGATGTCTACCTATAGTTTAAAGCAGAAAAACAGGATCTTTTGAAATTTTCATTTTTTGGACAAAACCCCCGGGGGTTAGAAATTTTTTCATGTGAATGTGAAAAGTTTTTCTGGTCCCATTTAAAAACCATGCACCAGAATCAACTTCTTTCAACTCAGTAATACATTTGGGATGTGTACCTATAGTTTAAAGCAGAAAAACAGGAACTTTTGAAATTTTCATTTTTTGGACAAAACCCCCGGGGGTTAGAAATTTTTTCATGTGAATGTGAAATGTTTTTCTGGTCCCATTTAAAAACCATGCACCAGAATCAACTTCTTTCAACTCAGTAATACATTTGGGATGTGTAGCTATAGTTTAAGGCAGAAAAACAGGAACTTTTGAAATTTTCATTTTTTGGACAAAACACCCGGGGCTTAGAATTTTTTTCATGTGAATGTGAAAAGTTTTTCTGGTCCCATTTAAAAACCATGCACCAGAATCAACTTCTTTCAACTCAGTAATACATTTCGGATGTGAACCTATAGTTTAAAGCAGAAAAACAGGAACTTTTGAAATTTTCATTTTTTGGACAAAACCCCCGGGGGTTAGAAATTTTTTCATGTGAATGTGAAAAGTTTTTCTGGTCCCATTTAAAAACCATGCACCAGAATCAACTTCTTTCAACTCAGTAATACATTTGGGATGTGTACCTATAGTTTAAAGCAGAAAAACAGGAACTTTTGAAATTTTCATTTTTTGGACAAAACCCCCGGGGGTTAGAAATTTTTTCATGTAAATGTGAAAAGTTTTTCTGGTCCCATTTAAAAACCATGCACCAGAATCAACTTCTTTCAACTCAGTAATACATTTGGGATGTGTAGCTATAGTTTAAGGCAGAAAAACAGGAACTTTTGAAATTTTCATTTTTTGGACAAAACCCCCGGGGGTTAGAATTTTTTTCATGTGAATGTGAAAAGTTTTTCTGGTCCCATTTAAAAACCATGCACCAGAATCAACTTATTTCTACTCAGTAATACATTTCGGATGTCTACCTATAGTTTAAAGCAGAAAAACAGGATCTTTTAAAATTTTCAATTTTTGGACAAAACCCCCGGGGGTTAGAAATTTTTTCATGTGAATGTGAAAAGTTTTTCTGGTCCCATTTAAAAACCATGCACCAGAATCAACTTCTTTCAACTCAGTAATACATTTGGGATGTGTAGCTATAGTTTAAAGCAGAAAAACAGGATCTTTTGAAATTTTCATTTTTTTGGACAAAACCCCCGGGGGTTAGAAATTTTTTCATGTGAATGTGAAAAGTTTTTCTGGTCCCATTTAAAAACCATGCACCAGAATCAACTTCTTTCAACTCAGTAATACATTTGGGATGTGTACCTATAGTTTAAAGCAGAAAAACAGGAACTTTTGAAATTTTCATTTTTTGGACAAAACCCCCGGGGGTTAGAATTTTTTTCACGTGAATGTGAAAAGTTTTTCTGGTCCCATTTAAAAACCATGCACCAGAATCAACTTCTTTCTACTCAGTAATACATTTCGGATGTCTACCTATAGTTTAAAGCAGAAAAACAGGATCTTTTGAAATTTTCATTTTTTGGACAAAACCCCCGGGGGTTAGAAATTTTTTCATGTGAATGTGAAATGTTTTTCTGGTCCCATTTAAAAACCATGCACCAGAATCAACTTCTTTCAACTCAGTAATACATTTGGGATGTGTAGCTATAGTTTAAGGCAGAAAAACAGGAACTTTTGAAATTTTCATTTTTTGGACAAAACACCCGGGGCTTAGAATTTTTTTCATGTGAATGTGAAAAGTTTTTCTGGTCCCATTTAAAAACCATGCACCAGAATCAACTTCTTTCAACTCAGTAATACATTTGGGATGTGTACCTATAGTTTAAAGCAGAAAAACAGGAACTTTTGAAATTTTCATTTTTTGGACAAAACCCCCGGGGGTTAGAAATTTTTTCATGTGAATGTGAAATGTTTTTCTGGTCCCATTTAAAAACCATGCACCAGAATCAACTTCTTTCAACTCAGTAATACATTTGGGATGTGTAGCTATAGTTTAAGGCAGAAAAACAGGAACTTTTGAAATTTTCATTTTTTGGACAAAACACCCGGGGCTTAGAATTTTTTTCATGTGAATGTGAAAAGTTTTTCTGGTCCCATTTAAAAACCATGCACCAGAATCAACTTCTTTCAACTCAGTAATACATTTCGGATGTCTACCTATAGTTTAAAGCAGAAAAACAGGAACTTTTGAAATTTTCATTTTTTTGGACAAAACCCCCGGGGATTAGAAATTTTTTCATGTGAATGTGAAAAGTTTTTCTGGTCCCATTTAAAAACCATGCACCAGAATCAACTTCTTTCAACTCAGTAATACATTTGGGATGTGTAGCTATAGTTTAAGGCAGAAAAACAGGAACTTTTGAAATTTTCATTTTTTGGACAAAACACCCGGGGCTTAGAATTTTTTTCATGTGAATGTGAAAAGTTTTTCTGGTCCCATTTAAAAACCATGCACCAGAATCAACTTCTTTCAACTCAGTAATACATTTCGGATGTGAACCTATAGTTTAAAGCAGAAAAACAGGAACTTTTGAAATTTTCATTTTTTGGACAAAACCCCCGGGGGTTAGAAATTTTTTCATGTGAATGTGAAAAGTTTTTCTGGTCCCATTTAAAAACCATGCACCAGAATCAACTTCTTTCAACTCAGTAATACATTTGGGATGTGTACCTATAGTTTAAAGCAGAAAAACAGGAACTTTTGAAATTTTCATTTTTTGGACAAAACCCCCGGGGGTTAGAAATTTTTTCATGTAAATGTGAAAAGTTTTTCTGGTCCCATTTAAAAACCATGCACCAGAATCAACTTCTTTCAACTCAGTAATACATTTGGGATGTGTAGCTATAGTTTAAGGCAGAAAAACAGGAACTTTTGAAATTTTCATTTTTTGGACAAAACCCCCGGGGGTTAGAATTTTTTTCATGTGAATGTGAAAAGTTTTTCTGGTCCCATTTAAAAACCATGCACCAGAATCAACTTATTTCTACTCAGTAATACATTTCGGATGTCTACCTATAGTTTAAAGCAGAAAAACAGGATCTTTTAAAATTTTCAATTTTTGGACAAAACCCCCGGGGGTTAGAAATTTTTTCATGTGAATGTGAAAAGTTTTTCTGGTCCCATTTAAAAACCATGCACCAGAATCAACTTCTTTCAACTCAGTAATACATTTGGGATGTGTAGCTATAGTTTAAAGCAGAAAAACAGGATCTTTTGAAATTTTCATTTTTTTGGACAAAACCCCCGGGGGTTAGAAATTTTTTCATGTGAATGTGAAAAGTTTTTCTGGTCCCATTTAAAAACCATGCACCAGAATCAACTTCTTTCAACTCAGTAATACATTTGGGATGTGTACCTATAGTTTAAAGCAGAAAAACAGGAACTTTTGAAATTTTCATTTTTTGGACAAAACCCCCGGGGGTTAGAATTTTTTTCACGTGAATGTGAAAAGTTTTTCTGGTCCCATTTAAAAACCATGCACCAGAATCAACTTCTTTCTACTCAGTAATACATTTCGGATGTCTACCTATAGTTTAAAGCAGAAAAACAGGATCTTTTGAAATTTTCATTTTTTGGACAAAACCCCCGGGGGTTAGAAATTTTTTCATGTGAATGTGAAATGTTTTTCTGGTCCCATTTAAAAACCATGCACCAGAATCAACTTCTTTCAACTCAGTAATACATTTGGGATGTGTAGCTATAGTTTAAGGCAGAAAAACAGGAACTTTTGAAATTTTCATTTTTTGGACAAAACCCCCGGGGGTTAGAAATTTTTTCATGTGAATGTGAAAAGTTTTTCTGGTCCCATTTAAAAACCATGCACCAGAATCAACTTCTTTCAACTCAGTAATACATTTCGGATGTCTACCTATAGTTTAAAGCAGAAAAACAGGAACTTTTGAAATTTTCATTTTTTTGGACAAAACCCCCGGGGATTAGAAATTTTTTCATGTGAATGTGAAAAGTTTTTCTGGTCCCATTTAAAAACCATGCACCAGAATCAACTTCTTTCAACTCAGTAATACATTTCGGATGTCTACCTATAGTTTAAAGCAGAAAAACAGGATCTTTTGAAATTTTCATTTTTTGGACAAAACCCCCGGGGGTTAGAAATTTTTTCATGTGAATGTGAAAAGTTTTTCTGGTCCCATTTAAAAACCATGCACCAGAATCAACTTCTTTCAACTCAGTAATACATTTGGGATGTGTACCTATAGTTTAAAGCAGAAAAACAGGAACTTTTGAAATTTTCATTTTTTGGACAAAACCCCCGGGGGTTAGAAATTTTTTCATGTGAATGTGAAATGTTTTTCTGGTCCCATTTAAAAACCATGCACCAGAATCAACTTCTTTCAACTCAGTAATACATTTGGGATGTGTAGCTATAGTTTAAGGCAGAAAAACAGGAACTTTTGAAATTTTCATTTTTTGGACAAAACACACGGGGCTTAGAATTTTTTTCATGTGAATGTGAAAAGTTTTTCTGGTCCCATTTAAAAACCATGCACCAGAATCAACTTCTTTCAACTCAGTAATACATTTCGGATGTGAACCTATAGTTTAAAGCAGAAAAACAGGAACTTTTGAAATTTTCATTTTTTGGACAAAACCCCCGGGGGTTAGAAATTTTTTCATGTGAATGTGAAAAGTTTTTCTGGTCCCATTTAAAAACCATGCACCAGAATCAACTTCTTTCAACTCAGTAATACATTTGGGATGTGTACCTATAGTTTAAAGCAGAAAAACAGGAACTTTTGAAATTTTCATTTTTTGGACAAAACCCCCGGGGGTTAGAAATTTTTTCATGTAAATGTGAAAAGTTTTTCTGGTCCCATTTAAAAACCATGCACCAGAATCAACTTCTTTCAACTCAGTAATACATTTGGGATGTGTAGCTATAGTTTAAGGCAGAAAAACAGGAACTTTTGAAATTTTCATTTTTTGGACAAAACCCCCGGGGGTTAGAATTTTTTTCATGTGAATGTGAAAAGTTTTTCTGGTCCCATTTAAAAACCATGCACCAGAATCAACTTATTTCTACTCAGTAATACATTTCGGATGTCTACCTATAGTTTAAAGCAGAAAAACAGGATCTTTTAAAATTTTCAATTTTTGGACAAAACCCCCGGGGGTTAGAAATTTTTTCATGTGAATGTGAAAAGTTTTTCTGGTCCCATTTAAAAACCATGCACCAGAATCAACTTCTTTCAACTCAGTAATACATTTGGGATGTGTAGCTATAGTTTAAAGCAGAAAAACAGGATCTTTTGAAATTTTCATTTTTTTGGACAAAACCCCCGGGGGTTAGAAATTTTTTCATGTGAATGTGAAAAGTTTTTCTGGTCCCATTTAAAAACCATGCACCAGAATCAACTTCTTTCAACTCAGTAATACATTTGGGATGTGTACCTATAGTTTAAAGCAGAAAAACAGGAACTTTTGAAATTTTCATTTTTTGGACAAAACCCCCGGGGGTTAGAATTTTTTTCACGTGAATGTGAAAAGTTTTTCTGGTCCCATTTAAAAACCATGCACCAGAATCAACTTCTTTCTACTCAGTAATACATTTCGGATGTCTACCTATAGTTTAAAGCAGAAAAACAGGATCTTTTGAAATTTTCAATTTTTGGACAAAACCCCCGGGGGTTAGAAATTTTTTCATGTGAATGTGAAAAGTTTTTCTGGTCCCATTTAAAAACCATGCACCAGAATCAACTTCTTTCAACTCAGTAATACATTTGGGATGTGTAGCTATAGTTTAAAGCAGAAAAACAGGATCTTTTGAAATTTTCATTTTTTTGGACAAAACCCCCGGGGGTTAGAAATTTTTTCATGTGAATGTGAAAAGTTTTTCTGGTCCCATTTAAAAACCATGCACCAGAATCAACTTCTTTCAACTCAGTAATACATTTGGGATGTGTACCTATAGTTTAAAGCAGAAAAACAGGAACTTTTGAAATTTTCATTTTTTGGACAAAACCCCCGGGGGTTAGAATTTTTTTCACGTGAATGTGAAAAGTTTTTCTGGTCCCATTTAAAAACCATGCACCAGAATCAACTTCTTTCTACTCAGTAATACATTTCGGATGTCTACCTATAGTTTAAAGCAGAAAAACAGGATCTTTTGAAATTTTCATTTTTTGGACAAAACCCCCGGGGGTTAGAAATTTTTTCATGTGAATGTGAAATGTTTTTCTGGTCCCATTTAAAAACCATGCACCAGAATCAACTTCTTTCAACTCAGTAATACATTTGGGATGTGTAGCTATAGTTTAAGGCAGAAAAACAGGAACTTTTGAAATTTTCATTTTTTGGACAAAACACCCGGGGCTTAGAATTTTTTTCATGTGAATGTGAAAAGTTTTTCTGGTCCCATTTAAAAACCATGCACCAGAATCAACTTCTTTCAACTCAGTAATACATTTGGGATGTGTAACTATAGTTTAAAGCAGAAAAACAGGAACTTTTGAAATTTTCATTTTTTGGACAAAACCCCCGGGGCTTAGAATTTTTTTCATGTGAATGTGAAAAGTTTTTCTGGTCCCATTTAAAAACCATGCACCAGAATCAACTTCTTTCAACTCAGTAATACATTTGAGATGTGTAGCTATAGTTTAAAGCAAAAAAACAGGAACTTTTGAAATTTTCATTTTTTGGACAAAACCCCCGGGGGTTAGAATTTTTTTCATGTGAATGTGAAAAGTTTTTCTGGTCCCATTTAAAAACCATGCACCAGAATCAACTTCTTTCAACTCAGTAATACATTTCGGATGTGTACCTATAGTTTAAAGCAGAAAAACAGGAACTTTTGAAATTTTCATTTTTTGGACAAAACCCCCGGGGGTTAGAATTTTTTTCATGTGAATGTGAAAAGTTTTTCTGGTCCCATTTAAAAACTATGCACCAGAATCAACTTCTTTCTACTCAGTAATACATTTCGGATGTCTACCTATAGTTTAAAGCAGAAAAACAGGATCTTTTGAAATTTTCATTTTTTGGACAAAACCCCCGGGGGTTAGAAATTTTTTCATGTGAATGTGAAAAGTTTTTCTGGTCCCATTTAAAAACCATGCACCAGAATCAACTTATTTCAACTCAGTAATACATTTGGGATGTGTAGCTATAGTTTAAGGCAGAAAAACAGGAACTTTTGAAATTTTCATTTTTTGGACAAAACACCCGGGGCTTAGAATTTTTTTCATGTGAATGTGAAAAGTTTTTCTGGTCCCATTTAAAAACCATGCACCAGAATCAACTTCTTTCAACTCAGTAATACATTTGGGATGTGTACCTATAGTTTAAAGCAGAAAAACAGGAACTTTTGAAATTTTCATTTTTTGGACAAAACCCACGTGGGTTAGAATTTTTTTCATGTGAATGTGAAAAGTTTTTCTGGTCCCATTTAAAAACCATACACCAGAATCAACTTCTTTTAACTCAGTAATACATTTGGGATGTGTAGCTATAGTTTAAGGCAGAAAAACAGGAACTTTTGAAATTTTCATTTTTTGGACAAAACCCCCGGGGGTTAGAATTTTTTTCATGTGAATGTGAAAAGTTTTTCTGGTCCCATTTAAAAACCATGCACGAGAATTAACTTTTTTCAACTCAGTAATACATTTGGGATGTGTAGCTATAGTTTAAAGCAGAAAAACAGGAACTTTTGAAATTTTCATTTTTTGGACAAAACCCCCGGGGCTTAGAATTTTTTTCATGTGAATGTGAAAAGTTTTTCTGGTCCCATTTAAAAACCATGCACCAGAATCAACTTCTTTCAACTCAGTAATACATTTGGGATGTGTACCTATAGTTTAAAGCAGAAAAACAGGAACTTTTGAAATTTTCATTTTTTGGACAAAACCCCCGGGGGTTAGAATTTTTTTCATGTGAATGTGAAAAATTTTTCTGGTCCCATTTAAAAACCATGCACCAGAATCAACTTCTTTCAACTCAGTAATACATTTGGGATGTGTAGCTATAGTTTAAGGCAGAAAAACAGGAACTTTTGAAATTTTCATTTTTTGGACAAAACCCCCGGGGGTTAGAAATTTTGTCATGTGAATGTGAAAAGTTTTTCTGGTCCCATTTAAAAACCATGCACCAGAATCAACTTCTTTCAACTCAGTAATACATTTGGGATGTGTACCTATAGTTTAAGGCAGAAAAACAGGAACTTTTGAAATTTTCATTTTTTGGACAAAACCCCCGGGGATTAGAATTTTTTTCATGTGAATGTGAAAAGTTTTTCTGGTCCCATTTAAAAACCATGCACCAGAATCAACTTCTTTCTACTCAGTAATACATTTCGGATGTCTACCTATAGTTTAAAGCAGAAAAACAGGATCTTTTGAAATTTTCATTTTTTGGACAAAACCCCCGGGGGTTAGAATTTTTTTCATGTGAATGTGAAAAGTTTTTCTGGTCCCATTTAAAAACCATGCACCAGAATCAACTTCTTTCAACTCAGTAATACATTTCGGATGTGTACCTATAGTTTAAAGCAGAAAAACAGGAACTTTTGAAATTTTCATTTTTTGGACAAAACCCCCGGGGGTTAGAATTTTTTTCATGTGAATGTGAAAAGTTTTTCTGGTCCCATTTAAAAACCATGCACCAGAATCAACTTCTTTCTACTCAGTAATACATTTCGGATGTCTACCTATAGTTTAAAGCAGAAAAACAGGATCTTTTGAAATTTTCATTTTTTGGACAAAACCCCCGGGGGTTAGAAATTTTTTCATGTGAATGTGAAAAGTTTTTCTGGTCCCATTTAAAAACCATGCACCAGAATCAACTTATTTCAACTCAGTAATACATTTGGGATGTGTAGCTATAGTTTAAGGCAGAAAAACAGGAACTTTTGAAATTTTCATTTTTTGGACAAAACACCCGGGGCTTAGAATTTTTTTCATGTGAATGTGAAAAGTTTTTCTGGTCCCATTTAAAAACCATGCACCAGAATCAACTTCTTTCAACTCAGTAATACATTTGGGATGTGTACCTATAGTTTAAAGCAGAAAAACAGGAACTTTTGAAATTTTCATTTTTTGGACAAAACCCCCGGGGGTTAGAATTTTTTTCATGTGAATGTGAAAAGTTTTTCTGGTCCCATTTAAAAACCATACACCAGAATCAACTTCTTTTAACTCAGTAATACATTTGGGATGTGTAGCTATAGTTTAAGGCAGAAAAACAGGAACTTTTGAAATTTTCATTTTTTGGACAAAACACCCGGGGCTTAGAATTTTTTTCATGTGAATGTGAAAAGTTTTTCTGGTCCCATTTAAAAACCATGCACCAGAATTAACTTTTTTCAACTCAGTAATACATTTGGGATGTGTAGCTATAGTTTAAAGCAGAAAAACAGGAACTTTTGAAATTTTCATTTTTTGGACAAAACACCCGGGGCTTAGAATTTTTTTCATGTGAATGTGAAAAGTTTTTCTGGTCCCATTTAAAAACCATGCACCAGAATCAACTTCTTTCAACTCAGTAATACATTTGGGATGTGTACCTATAGTTTAAAGCAGAAAAACAGGAACTTTTGAAATTTTCATTTTTTGGACAAAACCCCCGGGGGTTAGAATTTATTTCATGTGAATGTGAAAAGTTTTTCTGGTCCCATTTAAAAACCATGCACCAGAATCAACTTCTTTCAACTCAGTAATACATTTGGGATGTGTAGCTATAGTTTAAGGCAGAAAAACAGGAACTTTTGAAATTTTCATTTTTTGGACAAAACCCCCGGGGGTTAGAAATTTTGTCATGTGAATGTGAAAAGTTTTTCTGGTCCCATTTAAAAACCATGCACCAGAATCAACTTCTTTCAACTCAGTAATACATTTGGGATGTGTACCTATAGTTTAAGGCAGAAAAACAGGAACTTTTGAAATTTTCATTTTTTGGACAAAACCCCCGGGGATTAGAATTTTTTTCATGTGAATGTGAAAAGTTTTTCTGGTCCCATTTAAAAACCATGCACCAGAATCAACTTCTTTCTACTCAGTAATACATTTCGGATGTCTACCTATAGTTTAAAGCAGAAAAACAGGATCTTTTGAAATTTTCATTTTTTGGACAAAACCCCCGGGGGTTAGAAATTTTGTCATGTGAATGTGAAAAGTTTTTCTGGTCCCATTTAAAAACCATGCACCAGAATCAACTTCTTTCAACTCAGTAATACATTTGGGATGTGTAGCTATAGTTTAAGGCAGAAAAACAGGAACTTTTGAAATTTTCATTTTTTGGACAAAACACCCGGGGCTTAGAATTTTTTTCATGTGAATGTGAAAAGTTTTTCTGGTCCCATTTAAAAACCATGCACCAGAATCAACTTCTTTCAACTCAGTAATACATTTCGGATGTCTACCTATAGTTTAAAGCAGAAAAACAGGAACTTTTGAAATTTTCATTTTTTTGGACAAAACCCCCGGGGATTAGAAATTTTTTCATGTGAATGTGAAAAGTTTTTCTGGTCCCATTTAAAAACCATGCACCAGAATCAACTTCTTTCAACTCAGTAATACATTTCGGATGTCTACCTATAGTTTAAAGCAGAAAAACAGGATCTTTTGAAATTTTCATTTTTTGGACAAAACCCCCGGGGGTTAGAAATTTTTTCATGTGAATGTGAAAAGTTTTTCTGGTCCCATTTAAAAACCATGCACCAGAATCAACTTCTTTCAACTCAGTAATACATTTGGGATGTGTACCTATAGTTTAAAGCAGAAAAACAGGAACTTTTGAAATTTTCATTTTTTGGACAAAACCCCCGGGGGTTAGAAATTTTTTCATGTGAATGTGAAAAGTTTTTCTGGTCCCATTTAAAAACCATGCACCAGAATCAACTTCTTTCAACTCAGTAATACATTTGGGATGTGTAGCTATAGTTTAAGGCAGAAAAACAGGAACTTTTGAAATTTTCATTTTTTGGACAAAACACCCGGGGCTTAGAATTTTTTTCAAGTGAATGTGAAAATTTTTTCTGGTCCCATTTAAAAACCATGCACCAGAATCAACTTCTTTCAACTCAGTAATACATTTCGGATGTGTACCTATAGTTTAAAGCAGAAAAAAAGGAACTTTTGAAATTTTCATTTTTTGGACAAAACCCCCGGGGGTTAGAAATTTTTTCATGTGAATGTGAAAAGTTTTTCTGGTCTCATTTAAAAACCATGCACCAGAATCAACTTCTTTCAACTCAGTAATACATTTGGGATGTGTACCTATAGTTTAAAGCAGAAAAACAGGAACTTTTGAAATTTTCATTTTTTGGACAAAACCCCCGGGGGTTAGAATTTTTTTCATGTGAATGTGAAAAGTTTTTCTGGTCCCATTTAAAAACCATGCACCAGAATCAACTTCTTTCAACTCAGTAATACATTTGGGATGTGTACCTATAGTTTAAAGCAGAAAAACAGGAACTTTTGAAATTTTCATTTTTTGGACAAAACCCCCGGGGGTTAGAAATTTTTTCATGTGAATGTGAAAAGTTTTTCTGGTCCCATTTAAAAACCATGCACCAGAATCAACTTCTTTCTACTCAGTAATACATTTCGGATGTCTACCTATAGTTTAAAGCAGAAAAACAGGAACTTTTGAAATTTTCATTTTTTTGGACAAAACCCCCGGGGATTAGAAATTTTTTCATGTGAATGTGAAAAGTTTTTCTGGTCCCATTTAAAAACCATGCACCAGAATCAACTTCTTTCAACTCAGTAATACATTTCGGATGTCTACCTATAGTTTAAAGCAGAAAAACAGGATCTTTTGAAATTTTCATTTTTTGGACAAAACCCCCGGGGGTTAGAAATTTTTTCATGTGAATGTGAAAAGTTTTTCTGGTCCCATTTAAAAACCATGCACCAGAATCAACTTCTTTCAACTCAGTAATACATTTGGGATGTGTACCTATAGTTTAAAGCAGAAAAACAGGAACTTTTGAAATTTTCATTTTTTGGACAAAACCCCCGGGGGTTAGAAATTTTTTCATGTGAATGTGAAAAGTTTTTCTGGTCCCATTTAAAAACCATGCACCAGAATCAACTTCTTTCAACTCAGTAATACATTTGGGATGTGTAGCTATAGTTTAAGGCAGAAAAACAGGAACTTTTGAAATTTTCATTTTTTGGACAAAACACCCGGGGCTTAGAATTTTTTTCAAGTGAATGTGAAAATTTTTTCTGGTCCCATTTAAAAACCATGCACCAGAATCAACTTCTTTCAACTCAGTAATACATTTCGGATGTGTACCTATAGTTTAAAGCAGAAAAAAAGGAACTTTTGAAATTTTCATTTTTTGGACAAAACCCCCGGGGGTTAGAAATTTTTTCATGTGAATGTGAAAAGTTTTTCTGGTCTCATTTAAAAACCATGCACCAGAATCAACTTCTTTCAACTCAGTAATACATTTGGGATGTGTACCTATAGTTTAAAGCAGAAAAACAGGAACTTTTGAAATTTTCATTTTTTGGACAAAACCCCCGGGGGTTAGAATTTTTTTCATGTGAATGTGAAAAGTTTTTCTGGTCCCATTTAAAAACCATGCACCAGAATCAACTTCTTTCTACTCAGTAATACATTTCGGATGTCTACCTATAGTTTAAAGCAGAAAAACAGGAACTTTTGAAATTTTCATTTTTTTGGACAAAACCCCCGGGGATTAGAAATTTTTTCATGTGAATGTGAAAAGTTTTTCTGGTCCCATTTAAAAACCATGCACCAGAATCAACTTCTTTCAACTCAGTAATACATTTCGGATGTCTACCTATAGTTTAAAGCAGAAAAACAGGATCTTTTGAAATTTTCATTTTTTGGACAAAACCCCCGGGGGTTAGAAATTTTTTCATGTGAATGTGAAAAGTTTTTCTGGTCCCATTTAAAAACCATGCACCAGAATCAACTTCTTTCAACTCAGTAATACATTTGGGATGTGTACCTATAGTTTAAAGCAGAAAAACAGGAACTTTTGAAATTTTCATTTTTTGGACAAAACCCCCGGGGGTTTGAAATTTTTTCATGTGAATGTGAAAAGTTTTTCTGGTCCCATTTAAAAACCATGCACCAGAATCAACTTCTTTCAACTCAGTAATACATTTGGGATGTGTAGCTATAGTTTAAGGCAGAAAAACAGGAACTTTTGAAATTTTCATTTTTTGGACAAAATACCCGGGGCTTAGAATTTTTTTCAAGTGAATGTGAAAATTTTTTCTGGTCCCATTTAAAAACCATGCACCAGAATCAACTTCTTTCAACTCAGTAATACATTTCGGATGTGTACCTTAAGTTTAAAGCAGAAAAAAAGGAACTTTTGAAATTTTCATTTTTTGGACAAAACCCCCGGGGGTTAGAAATTTTTTCATGTGAATGTGAAAAGTTTTTCTGGTCTCATTTAAAAACCATGCACCAGAATCAACTTCTTTCAACTCAGTAATACATTTGGGATGTGTACCTATAGTTTAAAGCAGAAAAACAGGAACTTTTGAAATTTTCATTTTTTGGACAAAACCCCCGGGGGTTAGAAATTTTTTCATGTGAATGTGAAAAGTTTTTCTGGTCCCATTTAAAAACCATGCACCAGAATCAACTTCTTTCAACTCAGTAATACATTTGGGATGTGTACCTATAGTTTAAAGCAGAAAAACAGGAACTTTTGAAATTTTCATTTTTTTGGACAAAACCCCCGGGGATTAGAAATTTTTTCATGTGAATGTGAAAAGTTTTTCTGGTCCCATTTAAAAACCATGCACCAGAATCAACTTTTTTCTACTCAGTAATACATTTCGGATGTCTACCTATAGTTTAAAGCAGAAAAAAAGGATCTTTTGAAATTTTCATTTTTTGGACAAAACCCCCGGGGGTTAGAATTCTTTTCATGTGAATGTGAAAAGTTTTTCTGGTCCCATTTAAAAACCATGCACCAGAATCAACTTCTTTCAACTCAGTAATACATTTGGGATGTGTAGCTATAGTTTAAGGCAGAAAAACAGGAACTTTTGAAATTTTCATTTTTTGGACAAAACACCCGGGGCTTAGAATTTTTTTCATGTGAATGTGAAAAGTTTTTCTGGTCCCATTTAAAAACCATGCACCAGAATCAACTTCTTTCAACTCAGTAATACATTTCGGATGTCTACCTATAGTTTAAAGCAGAAAAACAGGAACTTTTGAAATTTTCATTTTTTTGGACAAAACCCCCGGGGATTAGAAATTTTTTCATGTGAATGTGAAAAGTTTTTCTGGTCCCATTTAAAAACCATGCACCAGAATCAACTTCTTTCAACTCAGTAATACATTTCGGATGTCTACCTATAGTTTAAAGCAGAAAAACAGGATCTTTTGAAATTTTCATTTTTTGGACAAAACCCCCGGGGGTTAGAAATTTTTTCATGTGAATGTGAAAAGTTTTTCTGGTCCCATTTAAAAACCATGCACCAGAATCAACTTCTTTCAACTCAGTAATACATTTGGGATGTGTACCTATAGTTTAAAGCAGAAAAACAGGAACTTTTGAAATTTTCATTTTTTGGACAAAACCCCCGGGGGTTAGAAATTTTTTCATGTGAATGTGAAAAGTTTTTCTGGTCCCATTTAAAAACCATGCACCAGAATCAACTTCTTTCAACTCAGTAATACATTTGGGATGTGTAGCTATAGTTTAAGGCAGAAAAACAGGAACTTTTGAAATTTTCATTTTTTGGACAAAACACCCGGGGCTTAGAATTTTTTTCAAGTGAATGTGAAAATTTTTTCTGGTCCCATTTAAAAACCATGCACCAGAATCAACTTCTTTCAACTCAGTAATACATTTCGGATGTGTACCTATAGTTTAAAGCAGAAAAAAAGGAACTTTTGAAATTTTCATTTTTTGCACAAAACCCCCGGGGGTTAGAAATTTTTTCATGTGAATGTGAAAAGTTTTTCTGGTCTCATTTAAAAACCATGCACCAGAATCAACTTCTTTCAACTCAGTAATACATTTGGGATGTGTACCTATAGTTTAAAGCAGAAAAACAGGAACTTTTGAAATTTTCATTTTTTGGACAAAACCCCCGGGGGTTAGAATTTTTTTCATGTGAATGTGAAAAGTTTTTCTGGTCCCATTTAAAAACCATGCACCAGAATCAACTTCTTTCTACTCAGTAATACATTTCGGATGTCTACCTATAGTTTAAAGCAGAAAAACAGGATCTTTTGAAATTTTCATTTTTTGGACAAAACCCCCGGGGGTTAGAAATTTTTTCATGTGAATGTGAAAAGTTTTTCTGGTCCCATTTAAAAACCATGCACCAGAATCAACTTCTTTCAACTCAGTAATACATTTGAGATGTGTAGCTATAGTTTAAAGCAAAAAAACAGGAACTTTTGAAATTTTCATTTTTTGGACAAAACCCCCGGGGGTTAGAATTTTTTTCATGTGAATGTGAAAAGTTTTTCTGGTCCCATTTAAAAACCATGCACCAGAATCAACTTCTTTCTACTCAGTAATACATTTCGGATGTCTACCTATAGTTTAAAGCAGAAAAACAGGAAATTTTGAAATTTTCATTTTTTGGACAAAACACCCGGGGCTTAGAATTTTTTTCATGTAAATGTGAAAAGTTTTTCTGGTCCCATTTAAAAACCATGCACCAGAATCAACTTCTTTCAACTCAGTAATACATTTCGGATGTCTACCTATAGTTTAAAGCAGAAAAACAGGAACTTTTGAAATTTTCATTTTTTTGGACAAAACCCCCGGGGGTTAGAATTTTTTTCATGTGAATGTAAAAAGTTTTTCTGGTCCCATTTAAAAACCATGCACCAGAATCAACTTCTTTCAACTCAGTAATACATTTCGGATGTCTACCTATAGTTTAAAGCAGAAAAACAGGATCTTTTGAAATTTTCATTTTTTGGACAAAACCCCCGGGGGTTAGAAATTTTTTCATGTGAATGTGAAAAGTTTTTCTGGTCCCATTTAAAAACCATGCACCAGAATCAACTTCTTTCAACTCAGTAATACATTTGGGATGTGTACCTATAGTTTAAAGCAGAAAAAAAGGAACTTTTGAAATTTTCATTTTTTGGACAAAACCCCCGGGGGTTAGAAATTTTTTCATGTGAATGTGAAAAGTTTTTCTGGTCCCATTTAAAAACCATGCACCAGAATCAACTTCTTTCAACTCAGTAATACATTTGGGATGTGTAGCTATAGTTTAAGGCAGAAAAACAGGAACTTTTGAAATTTTCATTATTTGGACAAAACCCCCGGGGCTTAGAATTTTTTTCATGTGAATGTGAAAAGTTTTTCTGGTCCCATTTAAAAACCATGCACCAGAATCAACTTCTTTCAACTCAGTAATACATTTCGGATGTGAACCTATAGTTTAAAGCAGAAAAACAGGAACTTTTGAAATTTTCATTTTTTGGACAAAACCCCCGGGGGTTTGAAATTTTTTCATGTGAATGTGAAAAGTTTTTCTGGTCCCATTTAAAAACCATGCACCAGAATCAACTTCTTTCAACTCAGTAATACATTTGGGATGTGTAGCTATAGTTTAAAGCAGAAAAACAGGATCTTTTGAAATTTTCATTTTTTTGGACAAAACCCCCGGGGTTAGAAATTTTTTCATGTGAATGTGAAAAGTTTTTCTGGTCCCATTTAAAAACCATGCACCAGAATCAACTTCTTTCAACTCAGTAATACATTTGGGATGTGTACCTATAGTTTAAAGCAGAAAAACAGGAACTTTTGAAATTTTCATTTTTTGGACAAAACCCCCGGGGGTTAGAATTTTTTTCACGTGAATGTGAAAAGTTTTTCTGGTCCCATTTAAAAACCATGCACCAGAATCAACTTCTTTCTACTCAGTCATACATTTCGGATGTCTACCTATAGTTTAAAGCAGAAAAACAGGATCTTTTGAAATTTTCATTTTTTGGACAAAACCCCCGGGGGTTAGAAATTTTTTCATGTGAATGTGAAATGTTTTTCTGGTCCCATTTAAAAACCATGCACCAGAATCAACTTCTTTCAACTCAGTAATACATTTGGGATGTGTAGCTATAGTTTAAGGCAGAAAAACAGGAACTTTTGAAATTTTCATTTTTTGGACAAAACACCCGGGGCTTAGAATTTTTTTCATGTGAATGTGAAAAGTTTTTCTGGTCCCATTTAAAAACCATGCACCAGAATCAACTTCTTTCAACTCAGTAATACATTTGGGATGTGTACCTATAGTTTAAAGCAGAAAAACAGGAACTTTTGAAATTTTCATTTTTTGGACAAAACCCCCGGGGCTTAGAATTTTTTTCATGTGAATGTGAAAAGTTTTTCTGGTCCCATTTAAAAACCATGCACCAGAATCAACTTCTTTCAACTCAGTAATACATTTGAGATGTGTAGCTATAGTTTAAAGCAAAAAAACAGGAACTTTTGAAATTTTCATTTTTTGGACAAAACCAATTTTTTTCATGTGAATGTGAAAAGTTTTTCTGGTCCCATTTAAAAACCATGCACCAGAATTAACTTCTTTCAACTCAGTAATACATTTCGGATGTGTACCTATAGTTTAAAGCAGAAAAACAGGAACTTTTGAAATTTTCATTTTTTGGACAAAACCCCCGGGGGTTAGAATTTTTTTCACGTGAATGTGAAAAGTTTTTCTGGTCCCATTTAAAAACCATGCACCAGAATCAACTTCTTTCTACTCAGTAATACATTTCGGATGTCTACCTATAGTTTAAAGCAGAAAAACAGGATCTTTTAAAATTTTCATTTTTTTGACAAAACCCCCGGGGGTTAGAAATTTTTTCATGTGAATGTGAAATGTTTTTCTGGTCCCATTTAAAAACCATGCACCAGAATCAACTTCTTTCAACTCAGTAATACATTTGGGATGTGTACCTATAGTTTAAAGCAGAAAAACAGGAACTTTTGAAATTTTCATTTTTTGGACAAAACCCCCGGGGGTTAGAATTTTTTTCATGTGAATGTGAAAAGTTTTTCTGGTCCCATTTAAAAACCATGCACCAGAATCAACTTCTTTCAACTCAGTAATACATTTCGGATGTGTACCTATAGTTTAAAGCAGAAAAACAGGAACTTTTGAAATTTTCATTTTTTGGACATAACCCCCGGGGGTTAGAATTTTTTTCATGTGAATGTGAAAAGTTTTTCTGGTCCCATTTAAAAACCATGCACCAGAATCAACTTCTTTCTACTCAGTAATACATTTCGGATGTCTACCTATAGTTTAAAGCAGAAAAACAGGAACTTTTGAAATTTTCATTTTTTGGACAAAACCCCCGGGGGTTAGAAATTTTTTCATGTGAATGTGAAAAGTTTTTCTGGTCCCATTTAAAAACCATGCACCAGAATCAACTTATTTCAACTCAGTAATACATTTGGGATGTGTAGCTATAGTTTAAGGCAGAAAAACAGGAACTTTTGAAATTTTCATTTTTTGGACAAAACACCCGGGGCTTAGAATTTTTTTCATGTGAATGTGAAAAGTTTTTCTGGTCCCATTTAAAAACCATGCACCAGAATCAACTTCTTTCAACTCAGTAATACATTTGGGATGTGTACCTATAGTTTAAAGCAGAAAAACAGGAACTTTTGAAATTTTCATTTTTTGGACAAAACCCCCGGGGGTTAGAATTTTTTTCATGTGAATGTGAAAAGTTTTTCTGGTCCCATTTAAAAACCATACACCAGAATCAACTTCTTTTAACTCAGTAATACATTTGGGATGTGTAGCTATAGTTTAAGGCAGAAAAACAGGAACTTTTGAAATTTTCATTTTTTGGACAAAACACCCGGGGCTTAGAATTTTTTTCATGTGAATGTGAAAAGTTTTTCTGGTCCCATTTAAAAACCATGCACCAGAATTAACTTTTTTCAACTCAGTAATACATTTGGGATGTGTAGCTATAGTTTAAAGCAGAAAAACAGGAACTTTTGAAATTTTCATTTTTTGGACAAAACCCCCGGGGCTTAGAATTTTTTTCATGTGAATGTGAAAAGTTTTTCTGGTCCCATTTAAAAACCATGCACCAGAATCAACTTCTTTCAACTCAGTAATACATTTCGGATGTGTACCTATAGTTTAAAGCAGAAAAACAGGAACTTTTGAAATTTTCATTTTTTGGACAAAACCCCCGGGGATTAGAATTTTTTTCATGTGAATGTGAAAAGTTTTTCTGGTCCCATTTAAAAACCATGCACCAGAATCAACTTCTTTCTACTCAGTAATACATTTCGGATGTCTACCTATAGTTTAAAGCAGAAAAACAGGATCTTTTGAAATTTTCATTTTTTGGACAAAACCCCCGGGGGTTAGAAATTTTGTCATGTGAATGTGAAAAGTTTTTCTGGTCCCATTTAAAAACCATGCACCAGAATCAACTTCTTTCAACTCAGTAATACATTTGGGATGTGTAGCTATAGTTTAAGGCAGAAAAACAGGAACTTTTGAAATTTTCATTTTTTGGACAAAACACCCGGGGCTTAGAATTTTTTTCATGTGAATGTGAAAAGTTTTTCTGGTCCCATTTAAAAACCATGCACCAGAATCAACTTCTTTCAACTCAGTAATACATTTCGGATGTGAACCTATAGTTTAAAGCAGAAAAAAAGGAACTTTTGAAATTTTCATTTTTTGGACAAAACCCCCGGGGGTTAGAAATATTTTCATGTGAATGTGAAAAGTTTTTCTGGTCCCATTTAAAAACCATGCACCAGAATCAACTTCTTTCTACTCAGTAATACATTTCGGATGTCTACCTATAGTTTAAAGCAGAAAAACAGGAACTTTTGAAATTTTCATTTTTTGGACAAAACCCCCGGGGGGTAGAATTTTTTTCATGTGAATGTGAAAAGTTTTTCTGGTCCCATTTAAAAACCATGCACCAGAATCAACTTCTTTCTACTCAGTAATACATTTCGGATGTCTACCTATAGTTTAAAGCAGAAAAACAGGATCTTTTGAAATTTTCATTTTTTGGACAAAACCCCCGGGGGTTAGAAATTTTTTCATGTGAATGTGAAAAGTTTTTCTGGTCCCATTTAAAAACCATGCACCAGAATCAACTTCTTTCAACTCAGTAATACATTTGGGATGTGTACCTATAGTTTAAAGCAGAAAAACAGGAACTTTTGAAATTTTCATTTTTTGGACAAAACCCCCGGGGGTTAGAACTTTTTTCACGTGAATGTGAAAAGTTTTTCTGGTCCCATTTAAAAACCATGCACCAGAATCAACTTCTTTCTACTCAGTAATACATTTCGGATGTCTACCTATAAATTAAAGCAGAAAAACAGGATCTTTTGAAATTTTCATTTTTTGGACAAAACCCCCGGGGGTTAGAAATTTTTTCATGTGAATGTGAAATGTTTTTCTGGTCCCATTTAAAAACCATGCACCAGAATCAACTTCTTTCAACTCAGTAATACATTTGGGATGTGTAGCTATAGTTTAAGGCAGAAAAACAGGAACTTTTGAAATTTTCATTTTTTGGACAAAACCCCCGGGGCTTAGAATTTTTTTCATGTGAATGTGAAAAGTTTTTCTGGTCCCATTTAAAAACCATGCACCAGAATCAACTTCTTTCAACTCAGTAATACATTTGAGATGTGTAGCTATAGTTTAAAGCAAAAAAACAGGAACTTTTGAAATTTTCATTTTTTGGACAAAACCCCCGGGGGTTAGAATTTTTTTCATGTGAATGTGAAAAGTTTTTCTGGTCCCATTTAAAAACCATGCACCAGAATCAACTTCTTTCAACTCAGTAATACATTTGGGATGTGTAGCTATAGTTTAAAGCAGAAAAACAGGAACTTTTGAAATTTTCATTTTTTGGACAAAACCCCCGGGGGTTAGAATTTTTTTCATGTGAATGTGAAAAGTTTTTCTGGTCCCATTTAAAAACCATGCACCAGAATCAACTTCTTTCTACTCAGTAATACATTTTGGATGTCTACCTATAGTTTAAAGCAGAAAAACAGGATCTTTTGAAATTTTCATTTTTTGGACAAAACCCCCGTGGGTTAGAAATTTTTTCATGTGAATGTGAAAAGTTTTTCTGGTCCCATTTAAAAACCATGCACCAGAATCAACTTATTTCAACTCAGTAATACATTTGGGATGTGTAGCTATAGTTTAAAGCAGAAAAACAGGAACTTTTGAAATTTTCATTTTTTGGACAAAACCCCCGGGGGTTAGAATTTTTTTCACGTGAATGTGAAAAGTTTTTCTGGTCCCATTTAAAAACCATGCACCAGAATCAACTTCTTTCAACTCAGTAATACATTTGGGATGTGTACCTATAGTTTAAAGCAGAAAAACAGGAACTTTTGAAATTTTCATTTTTTGGACAAAACCCCCGGGGGTTAGAATTTTTTTCATGTGAATGTGAAAAGTTTTTCTGGTCCCATTTAAAAACCATACACCAGAATCAACTTCTTTTAACTCAGTAATACATTTGGGATGTGTAGCTATAGTTTAAGGCAGAAAAACAGGAACTTTTGAAATTTTCATTTTTTGGACAAAACACCCGGGGCTTAGAATTTTTTTCATGTGAATGTGAAAAGTTTTTCTGGTCCCATTTAAAAACCATGCACCAGAATTAACTTTTTTCAACTCAGTAATACATTTGGGATGTGTAGCTATAGTTTAAAGCAGAAAAACAGGAACTTTTGAAATTTTCATTTTTTGGACAAAACCCCCGGGGATTAGAATTTTTTTCATGTGAATGTGAAAAGTTTTTCTGGTCCCATTTAAAAACCATGCACCAGAATTAACTTTTTTCAACTCAGTAATACATTTGGGATGTGTAGCTATAGTTTAAAGCAGAAAAACAGGAACTTTTGAAATTTTCATTTTTTGGACAAAACCCCCGGGGCTTAGAATTTTTTTCATGTGAATGTGAAAAGTTTTTCTGGTCCCATTTAAAAACCATGCACCAGAATCAACTTCTTTCAACTCAGTAATACATTTCGGATGTGTACCTATAGTTTAAAGCAGAAAAACAGGAACTTTTGAAATTTTCATTTTTTGGACAAAACCCCCGGGGATTAGAATTTTTTTCATGTGAATGTGAAAAGTTTTTCTGGTCCCATTTAAAAACCATGCACCAGAATCAACTTCTTTCTACTCAGTAATACATTTCGGATGTCTACCTATAGTTTAAAGCAGAAAAACAGGATCTTTTGAAATTTTCATTTTTTGGACAAAACCCCCGGGGGTTAGAAATTTTGTCATGTGAATGTGAAAAGTTTTTCTGGTCCCATTTAAAAACCATGCACCAGAATCAACTTCTTTCAACTCAGTAATACATTTGGGATGTGTAGCTATAGTTTAAGGCAGAAAAACAGGAACTTTTGAAATTTTCATTTTTTGGACAAAACACCCGGGGCTTAGAATTTTTTTCATGTGAATGTGAAAAGTTTTTCTGGTCCCATTTAAAAACCATGCACCAGAATCAACTTCTTTCAACTCAGTAATACATTTCGGATGTGAACCTATAGTTTAAAGCAGAAAAAAAGGAACTTTTGAAATTTTCATTTTTTGGACAAAACCCCCGGGGGTTAGAAATATTTTCATGTGAATGTGAAAAGTTTTTCTGGTCCCATTTAAAAACCATGCACCAGAATCAACTTCTTTCAACTCAGTAATACATTTGGGATGTGTACCTATAGTTTAAAGCAGAAAAACAGGAACTTTTGAAATTTTCATTTTTTGGACAAAACCCCCGGGGGTTAGAAATTTTTTCATGTAAATGTGAAAAGTTTTTCTGGTCCCATTTAAAAACCATGCACCAGAATCAACTTCTTTCAACTCAGTAATACATTTGGGATGTGTAGCTATAGTTTAAGGCAGAAAAACAGGAACTTTTGAAATTTTCATTTTTTGGACAAAACCCCCGGGGGTTAGAATTTTTTTCATGTGAATGTGAAAAGTTTTTCTGGTCCCATTTAAAAACCATGCACCAGAATCAACTTCTTTCTACTCAGTAATACATTTCGGATGTCTACCTATAGTTTAAAGCAGAAAAACAGGATCTTTTGAAATTTTCATTTTTTGGACAAAACCCCCGGGGGTTAGAAATTTTTTCATGTGAATGTGAAAAGTTTTTCTGGTCCCATTTAAAAACCATGCACCAGAATCAACTTCTTTCAACTCAGTAATACATTTGGGATGTGTACCTATAGTTTAAAGCAGAAAAACAGGAACTTTTGAAATTTTCATTTTTTGGACAAAACCCCCGGGGGTTAGAACTTTTTTCACGTGAATGTGAAAAGTTTTTCTGGTCCCATTTAAAAACCATGCACCAGAATCAACTTCTTTCTACTCAGTAATACATTTCGGATGTCTACCTATAAATTAAAGCAGAAAAACAGGATCTTTTGAAATTTTCATTTTTTGGACAAAACCCCCGGGGGTTAGAAATTTTTTCATGTGAATGTGAAATGTTTTTCTGGTCCCATTTAAAAACCATGCACCAGAATCAACTTCTTTCAACTCAGTAATACATTTGGGATGTGTAGCTATAGTTTAAGGCAGAAAAACAGGAACTTTTGAAATTTTCATTTTTTGGACAAAACCCCCGGGGCTTAGAATTTTTTTCATGTGAATGTGAAAAGTTTTTCTGGTCCCATTTAAAAACCATGCACCAGAATCAACTTCTTTCAACTCAGTAATACATTTGAGATGTGTAGCTATAGTTTAAAGCAAAAAAACAGGAACTTTTGAAATTTTCATTTTTTGGACAAAACCCCCGGGGGTTAGAATTTTTTTCATGTGAATGTGAAAAGTTTTTCTGGTCCCATTTAAAAACCATGCACCAGAATCAACTTCTTTCAACTCAGTAATACATTTGGGATGTGTAGCTATAGTTTAAAGCAGAAAAACAGGAACTTTTGAAATTTTCATTTTTTGGACAAAACCCCCGGGGGTTAGAATTTTTTTCATGTGAATGTGAAAAGTTTTTCTGGTCCCATTTAAAAACCATGCACCAGAATCAACTTCTTTCTACTCAGTAATACATTTTGGATGTCTACCTATAGTTTAAAGCAGAAAAACAGGATCTTTTGAAATTTTCATTTTTTGGACAAAACCCCCGTGGGTTAGAAATTTTTTCATGTGAATGTGAAAAGTTTTTCTGGTCCCATTTAAAAACCATGCACCAGAATCAACTTATTTCAACTCAGTAATACATTTGGGATGTGTAGCTATAGTTTAAAGCAGAAAAACAGGAACTTTTGAAATTTTCATTTTTTGGACAAAACCCCCGGGGGTTAGAATTTTTTTCATGTGAATGTGAAAAGTTTTTCTGGTCCCATTTAAAAACCATACACCAGAATCAACTTCTTTTAACTCAGTAATACATTTGGGATGTGTAGCTATAGTTTAAGGCAGAAAAACAGGAACTTTTGAAATTTTCATTTTTTGGACAAAACACCCGGGGCTTAGAATTTTTTTCATGTGAATGTGAAAAGTTTTTCTGGTCCAATTTAAAAACCATGCACCAGAATTAACTTTTTTCAACTCAGTAATACATTTGGGATGTGTAGCTATAGTTTAAGGCAGAGAAACAGGAACTTTTGAAATTTTCATTTTTTGGACAAAACACCCGGGGCTTAGAATTTTTTTCATGTGAATGTGAAAAGTTTTTCTGGTCCCATTTAAAAACCATGCACCAGAATTAACTTTTTTCAACTCAGTAATACATTTGGGATGTGTAGCTATAGTTTAAAGCAGAAAAACAGGAACTTTTGAAATTTTCATTTTTTGGACAAAACCCCCGGGGGTTAGAATTTTTTTCATGTGACTGTGAAAAGTTTTTCTGGTCCCATTTAAAAACCATGCACCAGAATCAACTTCTTTCAACTCAGTAATACATTTCGGATGTGTACCTATAGTTTAAAGCAGAAAAACAGGAACTTTTGAAATTTTCATTTTTTGGACAAAACCCCCGGGGATTAGAATTTTTTTCATGTGAATGTGAAAAGTTTTTCTGGTCCCATTTAAAAACCATGCACCAGAATCAACTTCTTTCTACTCAGTAATACATTTCGGATGTCTACCTATAGTTTAAAGCAGAAAAACAGGATCTTTTGAAATTTTCATTTTTTGGACAAAACCCCCGGGGGTTAGAAATTTTGTCATGTGAATGTGAAAAGTTTTTCTGGTCCCATTTAAAAACCATGCACCAGAATCAACTTCTTTCAACTCAGCAATACATTTGGGATGTGTAGCTATAGTTTAAGGCAGAAAAACAGGAACTTTTGAAATTTTCATGTTTTGGACAAAACACCCGGGGCTTAGAATTTTTTTCATGTGAATGTGAAAAGTTTTTCTGGTCCCATTTAAAAACCATGCACCAGAATCAACTTCTTTCAACTCAGTAATACATTTCGGATGTCTACCTATAGTTTAAAGCAGAAAAACAAGAACTTTTGAAATTTTCATTTTTTTAGACAAAACCCCCGGGGATTAGAACTTTTTTCATGTGAATGTGAAAAGTTTTTCTGGTCCCATTTAAAAACCATGCACCAGAATCAACTTCTTTCAACTCAGTAATACATTTCGGATGTCTACCTATAGTTTAAAGCAGAAAAACAGGATCTTTTGAAATTTTCATTTTTTGGACAAAACCCCCGGGGGTTAGAAATTTTTTCATGTGAATGTGAAAAGTTTTTCTGGTCCCATTTAAAAACCATGCACCAGAATCAACTTCTTTCAACTCAGTAATACATTTGGGATGTGTACCTATAGTTTAAAGCAGAAAAACAGGAACTTTTGAAATTTTCATTTTTTGGACAAAACCCCCGGGGGTTAGAAATTTTTTCATGTGAATGTGAAAAGTTTTTCTGGTCCCATTTAAAAACCATGCACCAGAATAAACTTCTTTCAACTCAGTAATACATTTGGGATGTGTAGCTATAGTTTAAGGCAGAAAAACAGGAACTTTTGAAATTTTCATTTTTTGGACAAAACACCCGGGGCTTAGAATTTCTTTCATTTGAATGTGAAAAGTTTTTCTGGTCCCATTTAAAAACCATGCACCAGAATCAACTTCTTTCAACTCAGTAATACATTTCGGATGTGAACCTATAGTTTAAAGCAGAAAAACAGGAACTTTTGAAATTTTCATTTTTTGGACAAAACCCCCGGGGGTTAGAAATTTTTTCATGTGAATGTGAAAAGTTTTTCTGGTCCCATTTAAAAACCATGCACCAGAATCAACTTCTTTCAACTCAGTAATACATTTGGGATGTGTACCTATAGTTTAAAGCAGAAAAACAGGAACTTTTGAAATTTTCATTTTTTGGACAAAACCCCCGGGGGTTAGAAATTTTTTCATATAAATGTGAAAAGTTTTTCTGGTCCCATTTAAAAACCATGCACCAGAATCAACTTCTTTCAACTCAGTAATACATTTGGGATGTGTAGCTATAGTTTAAGGCAGAAAAACAGGAACTTTTGAAATTTTCATTTTTTGGACAAAACCCCCGGGGGTTAGAATATTTTTCATGTGAATGTGAAAAGTTTTTCTGGTCCCATTTAAAAACCATGCACCAGAATCAACTTCTTTCAACTCAGTAATACATTTGGGATGTGTACCTATAGTTAAAGCAGAAAAACAGGTACTTTTGAAATTTTCATTTTTTGGACAAAACCCCCGGGGGTTAGAATTTTTTTCATGTGAATGTGAAAAGTTTTTCTGGTCCCATTTAAAAACCATGCACCAGAATCAACTTCTTTCTACTCAGTAATACATTTCGAATGTCTACCTATAGTTTAAAGCAGAAAAACAGGATCTTTTGAAATTTTCATTTTTTGGACAAAACCCCCGGGGATTAGAAATTTTTTCATGTGAATGTGAAAAGTTTTTCTGGTCCCATTTAAAAACCATGCACCAGAATCAACTTCTTTCAACTCAGTAATACATTTGGGATGTGTAGCTATAGTTTAAAGCAGAAAAACAGGATCTTTTGAAATTTTCATTTTTTTGGACAAAACCCCCGGGGGTTAGAAATTTTTTCATGTGAATGTGAAAAGTTTTTCTGGTCCCATTTAAAAACCATGCACCAGAATCAACTTCTTTCAACTCAGTAATACATTTGGGATGTGTACCTATAGTTTAAAGCAGAAAAACAGGAACTTTTGAAATTTTCATTTTTTGGACAAAACCCCCGGGGGTTAGAATTTTTTTCACGTGAATGTGAAAAGTTTTTCTGGTCCCATTTAAAAACCATGCACCAGAATCAACTTCTTTCTACTCAGTAATACATTTCGGATGTCTACCTATAGTTTAAAGCAGAAAAACAGGATCTTTTGAAATTTTCATTTTTTGGACAAAACCCCCGGGGGTTAGAAATTTTTTCATGTGAATGTGAAATGTTTTTCTGGTCCCATTTAGAAACCATGCACCAGAATCAACTTCTTTCAACTCAGTAATACATTTGGGATGTGTAGCTATAGTTTAAGGCAGAAAAACAGGAACTTTTGAAATTTTCATTTTTTGGACAAAACACCCGGGGCTTAGAATTTTTTTCATGTGAATGTGAAAAGTTTTTCTGGTCCCATTTAAAAACCATGCACCAGAATCAACTTCTTTCAACTCAGTAATACATTTGGGATGTGTACCTATAGTTTAAAGCAGAAAAACAGGAACTTTTGAAATTTTCATTTTTTGGACAAAACCCCCGGGGCTTAGAATTTTTTTCATGTTAATGTGAAAAGTTTTTCTGGTCCCATTTAAAAACCATGCACCAGAATCAACTTCTTTCAACTCAGTAATACATTTGAGATGTGTAGCTATAGTTTAAAGCAAAAAAACAGGAACTTTTGAAATTTTCATTTTTTGGACAAAACCCCCGGGGGTTAGAATTTTTTTCATGTGAATGTGAAAAGTTTTTCTGGTCCCATTTAAAAACCATGCACCAGAATCAACTTCTTTCTACTCAGTAATACATTTCGGATGTCTACCTATAGTTTAAAGCAGAAAAACAGGAACTTTTGAAATTTTCATTTTTTGGACAAAACCCCCGGGGCTTAGAATTTTTTTCATGTGAATGTGAAAAGTTTTTCTGGTCCCATTTAAAAACCATGCACCAGAATCAACTTCTTTCAACTCAGTAATACATTTGAGATGTGTAGCTATAGTTTAAAGCAAAAAAACAGGAACTTTTGAAATTTTCATTTTTTGGACAAAACCCCCGGGGGTTAGAATTTTTTTCATGTGAATGTGAAAAGTTTTTCTGGTCCCATTTAAAAACCATGCACCAGAATCAACTTCTTTCAACTCAGTAATACATTTCGGATGTGTACCTATAGTTTAAAGCAGAAAAACAGGAACTTTTGAAATTTTCATTTTTTGGACAAAACCCCTGGGGGTTAGAATTTTTTTCATGTGAATGTGAAAAGTTTTTCTGGTCCCATTTAAAAACCATGCACCAGAATCAACTTCTTTCTACTCAGTAATACATTTCGGATGTCTACCTATAGTTTAAAGCAGAAAAACAGGATCTTTTGAAATTTTCATTTTTTGGACAAAACCCCCGGGGGTTAGAAATTTTTTCATGTGAATGTGAAAAGTTTTTCTGGTCCCATTTAAAAACCATGCACCAGAATCAACTTATTTCAACTCAGTAATACATTTGGGATGTGTAGCTATAGTTTAAGGCAGAAAAACAGGAACTTTTGAAATTTTCATTTTTTGGACAAAACACCCGGGGCTTAGAATTTTTTTCATGTGAATGTGAAAAGTTTTTCTGGTCCCATTTAAAAACCATGCACCAGAATCAACTTCTTTCAACTCAGTAATACATTTCGGATGTGTACCTATAGTTTAAAGCAGAAAAACAGGAACTTTCGAAATTTTCATTTTTTGGACAAAACCCCCGGGGGTTAGAATTTTTTTCATGTGAATGTGAAAAGTTTTTCTGGTCCCATTTAAAAACCATACACCAGAATCAACTTCTTTTAACTCAGTAATACATTTGGGATGTGTAGCTATAGTTTAAGGCAGAAAAACAGGAACTTTTGAAATTTTCATTTTTTGGACAAAACACCCGGGGCTTAGAATTTTTTTCATGTGAATGTGAAAAGTTTTTCTGGTCCCATTTAAAAACCATGCACCAGAATCAACTTCTTTCAACTCAGTAATACATTTGGGATGTGTACCTATAGTTTAAAGCAGAAAAACAGGAACTTTTGAAATTTTCATTTTTTGGACAAAACACCCGGGGCTTAGAATTTTTTTCATGTGAATGTCAAAAGTTTTTCTGGTCCCATTTAAAAACCATGCACCAGAATCAACTTCTTTCAACTCAGTAATACATTTCGGATGTCTACCTATAGTTTAAAGCAGAAAAACAGGATCTTTTGAAATTTTCATTTTTTGGACAAAACCCCCGGGGGTTAGAAATTTTTTCATGTGAATGTGAAAAGTTTTTCTGGTCCCATTTAAAAACCATGCACCAGAATCAACTTCTTTCAACTCAGTAATACATTTGGGATGTGTACCTATAGTTTAAAGCAGAAAAACAGGAACTTTTGAAATTTTCATTTTTTGGACAAAACCCCCGGGGGTTAGAAATTTTTTCATGTGAATGTGAAAAGTTTTTCTGGTCCCATTTAAAAACCATGCACCAGAATAAACTTCTTTCAACTCAGTAATACATTTGGGATGTGTAGCTATAGTTTAAGGCAGAAAAACAGGAACTTTTGAAATTTTCATTTTTTGGACAAAACACCCGGGGCTTAGAATTTCTTTCATTTGAATGTGAAAAGTTTTTCTGGTCCCATTTAAAAACCATGCACCAGAATCAACTTCTTTCAACTCAGTAATACATTTCGGATGTGAACCTATAGTTTAAAGCAGAAAAACAGGAACTTTTGAAATTTTCATTTTTTGGACAAAACCCCTGGGGGTTAGAATTTTTTTCATGTGAATGTGAAAAGTTTTTCTGGTCCCATTTAAAAACCATGCACCAGAATCAACTTCTTTCTACTCAGTAATACATTTCGGATGTCTACCTATAGTTTAAAGCAGAAAAACAGGATCTTTTGAAATTTTCATTTTTTGGACAAAACCCCCGGGGGTTAGAAATTTTTTCATGTGAATGTGAAAAGTTTTTCTGGTCCCATTTAAAAACCATGCACCAGAATCAACTTCTTTCAACTCAGTAATACATTTGGGATGTGTACCTATAGTTAAAGCAGAAAAACAGGTACTTTTGAAATTTTCATTTTTTGGACAAAACCCCCGGGGGTTAGAATTTTTTTCATGTGAATGTGAAAAGTTTTTCTGGTCCCATTTAAAAACCATGCACCAGAATCAACTTCTTTCTACTCAGTAATACATTTCGAATGTCTACCTATAGTTTAAAGCAGAAAAACAGGATCTTTTGAAATTTTCATTTTTTGGACAAAACCCCCGGGGATTAGAAATTTTTTCATGTGAATGTGAAAAGTTTTTCTGGTCCCATTTAAAAACCATGCACCAGAATCAACTTCTTTCAACTCAGTAATACATTTGGGATGTGTAGCTATAGTTTAAAGCAGAAAAACAGGATCTTTTGAAATTTTCATTTTTTTGGACAAAACCCCCGGGGGTTAGAAATTTTTTCATGTGAATGTGAAAAGTTTTTCTGGTCCCATTTAAAAACCATGCACCAGAATCAACTTCTTTCAACTCAGTAATACATTTGGGATGTGTACCTATAGTTTAAAGCAGAAAAACAGGAACTTTTGAAATTTTCATTTTTTGGACAAAACCCCCGGGGGTTAGAATTTTTTTCACGTGAATGTGAAAAGTTTTTCTGGTCCCATTTAAAAACCATGCACCAGAATCAACTTCTTTCTACTCAGTAATACATTTCGGATGTCTACCTATAGTTTAAAGCAGAAAAACAGGATCTTTTGAAATTTTCATTTTTTGGACAAAACCCCCGGGGGTTAGAAATTTTTTCATGTGAATGTGAAATGTTTTTCTGGTCCCATTTAGAAACCATGCACCAGAATCAACTTCTTTCAACTCAGTAATACATTTGGGATGTGTAGCTATAGTTTAAGGCAGAAAAACAGGAACTTTTGAAATTTTCATTTTTTGGACAAAACACCCGGGGCTTAGAATTTTTTTCATGTGAATGTGAAAAGTTTTTCTGGTCCCATTTAAAAACCATGCACCAGAATCAACTTCTTTCAACTCAGTAATACATTTGGGATGTGTACCTATAGTTTAAAGCAGAAAAACAGGAACTTTTGAAATTTTCATTTTTTGGACAAAACCCCCGGGGCTTAGAATTTTTTTCATGTTAATGTGAAAAGTTTTTCTGGTCCCATTTAAAAACCATGCACCAGAATCAACTTCTTTCAACTCAGTAATACATTTGAGATGTGTAGCTATAGTTTAAAGCAAAAAAACAGGAACTTTTGAAATTTTCATTTTTTGGACAAAACCCCCGGGGGTTAGAATTTTTTTCATGTGAATGTGAAAAGTTTTTCTGGTCCCATTTAAAAACCATGCACCAGAATCAACTTCTTTCAACTCAGTAATACATTTCGGATGTGTACCTATAGTTTAAAGCAGAAAAACAGGAACTTTTGAAATTTTCATTTTTTGGACAAAACCCCTGGGGGTTAGAATTTTTTTCATGTGAATGTGAAAAGTTTTTCTGGTCCCATTTAAAAACCATGCACCAGAATCAACTTCTTTCTACTCAGTAATACATTTCGGATGTCTACCTATAGTTTAAAGCAGAAAAACAGGAACTTTTGAAATTTTCATTTTTTGGACAAAACCCCCGGGGCTTAGAATTTTTTTCATGTGAATGTGAAAAGTTTTTCTGGTCCCATTTAAAAACCATGCACCAGAATCAACTTCTTTCAACTCAGTAATACATTTGAGATGTGTAGCTATAGTTTAAAGCAAAAAAACAGGAACTTTTGAAATTTTCATTTTTTGGACAAAACCCCCGGGGGTTAGAATTTTTTTCATGTGAATGTGAAAAGTTTTTCTGGTCCCATTTAAAAACCATGCACCAGAATCAACTTCTTTCAACTCAGTAATACATTTCGGATGTGTACCTATAGTTTAAAGCAGAAAAACAGGAACTTTTGAAATTTTCATTTTTTGGACAAAACCCCTGGGGGTTAGAATTTTTTTCATGTGAATGTGAAAAGTTTTTCTGGTCCCATTTAAAAACCATGCACCAGAATCAACTTCTTTCTACTCAGTAATACATTTCGGATGTCTACCTATAGTTTAAAGCAGAAAAACAGGATCTTTTGAAATTTTCATTTTTTGGACAAAACCCCCGGGGGTTAGAAATTTTTTCATGTGAATGTGAAAAGTTTTTCTGGTCCCATTTAAAAACCATGCACCAGAATCAACTTATTTCAACTCAGTAATACATTTGGGATGTGTAGCTATAGTTTAAGGCAGAAAAACAGGAACTTTTGAAATTTTCATTTTTTGGACAAAACACCCGGGGCTTAGAATTTTTTTCATGTGAATGTGAAAAGTTTTTCTGGTCCCATTTAAAAACCATGCACCAGAATCAACTTCTTTCAACTCAGTAATACATTTCGGATGTGTACCTATAGTTTAAAGCAGAAAAACAGGAACTTTCGAAATTTTCATTTTTTGGACAAAACCCCCGGGGGTTAGAATTTTTTTCATGTGAATGTGAAAAGTTTTTCTGGTCCCATTTAAAAACCATACACCAGAATCAACTTCTTTTAACTCAGTAATACATTTGGGATGTGTAGCTATAGTTTAAGGCAGAAAAACAGGAACTTTTGAAATTTTCATTTTTTGGACAAAACAGCCGGGGCTTAGAATTTTTTTCATGTGAATGTGAAAAGTTTTTCTGGTCCCATTTAAAAACCATGCACCAGAATCAACTTCTTTCAACTCAGTAATACATTTGGGATGTGTACCTATAGTTTAAAGCAGAAAAACAGGAACTTTTGAAATTTTCATTTTTTGGACAAAACACCCGGGGCTTAGAATTTTTTTCATGTGAATGTGAAAAGTTTTTCTGGTCCCATTTAAAAACCATGCACCAGAATCAACTTCTTTCAACTCAGTAATACATTTCGGATGTCTACCTATAGTTTAAAGCAGAAAAACAAGAACTTTTGAAATTTTCATTTTTTTTAGACAAAACCCCCGGGGATTAGAACTGTTTTCATGTGAATGTGAAAAGTTTTTCTGGTCCCATTTAAAAACCATGCACCAGAATCAACTTCTTTCAACTCAGTAATACATTTCGGATGTCTACCTATAGTTTAAAGCAGAAAAACAGGATCTTTTGAAATTTTCATTTTTTGGACAAAACCCCCGGGGGTTAGAAATTTTTTCATGTGAATGTGAAAAGTTTTTCTGGTCCCATTTAAAAACCATGCACCAGAATCAACTTCTTTCAACTCAGTAATACATTTGGGATGTGTACCTATAGTTTAAAGCAGAAAAACAGGAACTTTTGAAATTTTCATTTTTTGGACAAAACCCCCGGGGGTTAGAAATTTTTTCATGTGAATGTGAAAAGTTTTTCTGGTCCCATTTAAAAACCATGCACCAGAATAAACTTCTTTCAACTCAGTAATACATTTGGGATGTGTAGCTATAGTTTAAGGCAGAAAAACAGGAACTTTTGAAATTTTCATTTTTTGGACAAAACACCCGGGGCTTAGAATTTCTTTCATTTGAATGTGAAAAGTTTTTCTGGTCCCATTTAAAAACCATGCACCAGAATCAACTTCTTTCAACTCAGTAATACATTTCGGATGTGAACCTATAGTTTAAAGCAGAAAAACAGGAACTTTTGAAATTTTCATTTTTTGGACAAAACCCCCGGGGGTTAGAAATTTTTTCATGTGAATGTGAAAAGTTTTTCTGGTCCCATTTAAAAACCATGCACCAGAATCAACTTCTTTCAACTCAGTAATACATTTGGGATGTGTACCTATAGTTTAAAGCAGAAAAACAGGAACTTTTGAAATTTTCATTTTTTGGACAAAACCCCCGGGGGTTAGAAATTTTTTCATATAAATGTGAAAAGTTTTTCTGGTCCCATTTAAAAACCATGCACCAGAATCAACTTCTTTCAACTCAGTAATACATTTGGGATGTGTAGCTATAGTTTAAGGCAGAAAAACAGGAACTTTTGAAATTTTCATTTTTTGGACAAAACCCCCGGGGGTTAGAATATTTTTCATGTGAATGTGAAAAGTTTTTCTGGTCCCATTTAAAAACCATGCACCAGAATCAACTTCTTTCAACTCAGTAATACATTTGGGATGTGTACCTATAGTTAAAGCAGAAAAACAGGAACTTTTGAAATTTTCATTTTTTGGACAAAACCCCCGGGGGTTAGAATTTTTTTCATGTGAATGTGAAAAGTTTTTCTGGTCCCATTTAAAAACCATGCACCAGAATCAACTTCTTTCTACTCAGTAATACATTTCGAATGTCTACCTATAGTTTAAAGCAGAAAAACAGGATCTTTTGAAATTTTCATTTTTTGGATAAAACCCCCGGGGGTTAGAAATTTTTTCATGTGAATGTGAAAAGTTTTTCTGGTCCCATTTAAAAACCATGCACCAGAATCAACTTCTTTCAACTCAGTAATACATTTGGGATGTGTAGCTATAGTTTAAAGCAGAAAAACAGGATCTTTTGAAATTTTCATTTTTTTGGACAAAATCCCCGGGGGTTAGAAATTTTTTCATGTGAATGTGAAAAGTTTTTCTGGTCCCATTTAAAAACCATGCACCAGAATCAACTTCTTTCAACTCAGTAATACATTTGGGATGTGTACCTATAGTTTAAAGCAGAAAAACAGGAACTTTTGAAATTTTCATTTTTTGGACAAAACCCCCGGGGGTTAGAATTTTTTTCACGTGAATGTGAAAAGTTTTTCTGGTCCCATTTAAAAACCATGCACCAGAATCAACTTCTTTCTACTCAGTAATACATTTCGGATGTCTACCTATAGTTTAAAGCAGAAAAACAGGATCTTTTGAAATTTTCATTTTTTGGACAAAACCCCCGGGGGTTAGAAATTTTTTCATGTGAATGTGAAATGTTTTTCTGGTCCCATTTAAAAACCATGCACCAGAATCAACTTCTTTCAACTCAGTAATACATTTGGGATGTGTAGCTATAGTTTAAGGCAGAAAAACAGGAACTTTTGAAATTTTCATTTTTTGGACAAAACACCCGGGGCTTAGAATTTTTTTCATGTGAATGTGAAAAGTTTTTCTGGTCCCATTTAAAAACCATGCACCAGAATCAACTTCTTTCAACTCAGTAATACATTTGGGATGTGTACCTATAGTTTAAAGCAGAAAAACAGGAACTTTTGAAATTTTCATTTTTTGGACAAAACCCCCGGGGCTTAGAATTTTTTTCATGTGAATGTGAAAAGTTTTTCTGGTCCCATTTAAAAACCATGCACCAGAATCAACTTCTTTCAACTCAGTAATACATTTGAGATGTGTAGCTATAGTTTAAAGCAAAAAAACAGGAACTTTTGAAATTTTCATTTTTTGGACAAAACCCCCGGGGGTTAGAATTTTTTTCATGTGAATGTGAAAAGTTTTTCTGGTCCCATTTAAAAACCATGCACCAGAATCAACTTCTTTCAACTCAGTAATACATTTCGGATGTGTACCTATAGTTTAAAGCAGAAAAACAGGAACTTTTGAAATTTTCATTTTTTGGACAAAACCCCTGGGGGTTAGAATTTTTTTCATGTGAATGTGAAAAGTTTTTCTGGTCCCATTTAAAAACCATGCACCAGAATCAACTTCTTTCTACTCAGTAATACATTTCGGATGTCTACCTATAGTTTAAAGCAGAAAAACAGGAACTTTTGAAATTTTCATTTTTTGGACAAAACCCCCGGGGCTTAGAATTTTTTTCATGTGAATGTGAAAAGTTTTTCTGGTCCCATTTAAAAACCATGCACCAGAATCAACTTCTTTCAACTCAGTAATACATTTCGGATGTGTACCTATAGTTTAAAGCAGAAAAACAGGAACTTTTGAAATTTTCATTTTTTGGACAAAACCCCCGGGGCTTAGAATTTTTTTCATGTGAATGTGAAAAGTTTTTCTGGTCCCATTTAAAAACCATGCACCAGAATCAACTTCTTTCAACTCAGTAATACATTTGAGATGTGTAGCTATAGTTTAAAGCAAAAAAACAGGAACTTTTGAAATTTTCATTTTTTGGACAAAACCCCCGGGGGTTAGAATTTTTTTCATGTGAATGTGAAAAGTTTTTCTGGTCCCATTTAAAAACCATGCACCAGAATCAACTTCTTTCAACTCAGTAATACATTTCGGATGTGTACCTATAGTTTAAAGCAGAAAAACAGGAACTTTTGAAATTTTCATTTTTTGGACAAAACCCCTGGGGGTTAGAATTTTTTTCATGTGAATGTGAAAAGTTTTTCTGGTCCCATTTAAAAACCATGCACCAGAATCAACTTCTTTCTACTCAGTAGTACATTTCGGATGTCTACCTATAGTTTAAAGCAGAAAAACAGGAACTTTTGAAATTTTCATTTTTTGGACAAAACCCCTGGGGGTTAGAATTTTTTTCATGTGAATGTGAAAAGTTTTTCTGGTCCCATTTAAAAACCATGCACCAGAATCAACTTCTTTCTACTCAGTAATACATTTCGGATGTCTACCTATAGTTTAAAGCAGAAAAACAGGAACTTTTGAAATTTTCATTTTTTGGACAAAACCCCCGGGGCTTAGAATTTTTTTCATGTGAATGTGAAAAGTTTTTCTGGTCCCATTTAAAAACCATGCACCAGAATCAACTTCTTTCAACTCAGTAATACATTTGAGATGTGTAGCTATAGTTTAAAGCAAAAAAACAGGAACTTTTGAAATTTTCATTTTTTGGACAAAACCCCCGTGGGTTAGAATTTTTTTCATGTGAATGTGAAAAGTTTTTCTGGTCCCATTTAAAAACCATGCACCAGAATCAACTTCTTTCAACTCAGTAATACATTTGGGATGTGTACCTATAGTTTAAAGCAGAAAAACAGGAACTTTTGAAATTTTCATTTTTTGGACAAAACCCCCGGGGCTTAGAATTTATTTCATGTGAATGTGAAAAGTTTTTCTGGTCCCATTTAAAAACAATGCACCAGAATCAACTTCTTTCAACTCAGTAATACATTTGAGATGTGTAGCTATAGTTTAAAGCAAAAAAAACAGGAACTTTTGAAATTTTCATTTTTTGGACAAAACCCCCGGGGGTTAGAATTTTTTTCATGTGAATGTGAAAAGTTTTTCTGGTCCCATTTAAAAACCATGCACCAGAATCAACTTCTTTCAACTCAGTAATACATTTCGGATGTGTACCTATAGTTTAAAGCAGAAAAACAGGAACTTTTGAAATTTTCATTTTTTGGACAAAACCCCCGGGGGTTAGAATTTTTTTCATGTGAATGTGAAAAGTTTTTCTGGTCCCATTTAAAAACCATGCACCAGAATCAACTTCTTTCAACTCAGTAATACATTTCGGATGTGTACCTATAGTTTAAAGCAGAAAAACAGGAACTTTTGAAATTTTCATTTTTTGGACAAAACCCCTGGGGGTTAGAATTTTTTTCATGTGAATGTGAAAAGTTTTTCTGGTCCCATTTAAAAACCATGCACCAGAATCAACTTCTTTCTACTCAGTAATACATTTCGGATGTCTACCTATAGTTTAAAGCAGAAAAACAGGAACTTTTGAAATTTTCATTTTTTGGACAAAACCCCCGGGGCTTAGAATTTTTTTCATGTGAATGTGAAAAGTTTTTCTGGTCCCATTTAAAAACCATGCACCAGAATCAACTTCTTTCAACTCAGTAATACATTTGAGATGTGTAGCTATAGTTTAAAGCAAAAAAACAGGAACTTTTGAAATTTTCATTTTTTGGACAAAACCCCCGTGGGTTAGAATTTTTTTCATGTGAATGTGAAAAGTTTTTCTGGTCCCATTTAAAAACCATGCACCAGAATCAACTTCTTTCAACTCAGTAATACATTTGGGATGTGTACCTATAGTTTAAAGCAGAAAAACAGGAACTTTTGAAATTTTCATTTTTTGGACAAAACCCCCGGGGCTTAGAATTTATTTCATGTGAATGTGAAAAGTTTTTCTGGTCCCATTTAAAAACAATGCACCAGAATCAACTTCTTTCAACTCAGTAATACATTTGAGATGTGTAGCTATAGTTTAAAGCAAAAAAAACAGGAACTTTTGAAATTTTCATTTTTTGGACAAAACCCCCGGGGGTTAGAATTTTTTTCATGTGAATGTGAAAAGTTTTTCTGGTCCCATTTAAAAACCATGCACCAGAATCAACTTCTTTCAACTCAGTAATACATTTCGGATGTGTACCTATAGTTTAAAGCAGAAAAACAGGAACTTTTGAAATTTTCATTTTTTGGACAAAACCCCTGGGGGTTAGAATTTTTTTCATGTGAATGTGAAAAGTTTTTCTGGTCCCATTTAAAAACCATGCACCAGAATCAACTTCTTTCTACTCAGTAATACATTTCGGATGTCTACCTATAGTTTAAAGCAGAAAAACAGGAACTTTTGAAATTTTCATTTTTTGGACAAAACCCCCGGGGCTTAGAATTTTTTTCATGTGAATGTGAAAAGTTTTTCTGGTCCCATTTAAAAACCATGCACCAGAATCAACTTCTTTCAACTCAGTAATACATTTGAGATGTGTAGCTATAGTTTAAAGCAGAAAAACAGGAACTTTTGAAATTTTCATTTTTTGGACAAAACCCCCGGGGGTTAGAATTTTTTTCATGTGAATGTGAAAAGTTTTTCTGGTCCCATTTAAAAACCATGCACCAGAATCAACTTCTTTCAACTCAGTAATACATTTCGGATGTGTACCTATAGTTTAAAGCAGAAAAACAGGAACTTTTGAAATTTTCATTTTTTGGACAAAACCCCTGGGGGTTAGAATTTTTTTCATGTGAATGTGAAAAGTTTTTCTGGTCCCATTTAAAAACCATGCACCAGAATCAACTTCTTTCTACTCAGTAATACATTTCGGATGTCTACCTATAGTTTAAAGCAGAAAAACAGGATCTTTTGAAATTTTCATTTTTTGGACAAAACCCCCGGGGGTTAGAAATTTTTTCATGTGAATGTGAAAAGTTTTTCTGGTCCCATTTAAAAACCATGCACCAGAATCAACTTATTTCAACTCAGTAATACATTTGGGATGTGTAGCTATAGTTTAAGGCAGAAAAACAGGAACTTTTGAAATTTTCATTTTTTGGACAAAACACCCGGGGCTTAGAATTTTTTTCATGTGAATGTGAAAAGTTTTTCTGGTCCCATTTAAAAACCATGCACCAGAATCAACTTCTTTCAACTCAGTAATACATTTCGGATGTGTACCTATAGTTTAAAGCAGAAAAACAGGAACTTTTGAAATTTTCATTTTTTGGACAAAACCCCCGGGGGTTAGAATTTTTTTCATGTGAATGTGAAAAGTTTTTCTGGTCCCATTTAAAAACCATACACCAGAATCAACTTCTTTTAACTCAGTAATACATTTGGGATGTGTAGCTATAGTTTAAGGCAGAAAAACAGGAACTTTTGACATTTTCATTTTTTGGACAAAACACCCGGGGCTTAGAATTTTTTTCATGTGAATGTGAAAAGTTTTTCTGGTCCCATTTAAAAACCATGCACCAGAATCAACTTCTTTCAACTCAGTAATACATTTGGGATGTGTACCTATAGTTTAAAGCAGAAAAACAGGAACTTTTGAAATTTTCATTTTTTGCACAAAACACCCGGGGCTTAGAATTTTTTTCATGTGAATGTGAAAAGTTTTTCTGGTCCCATTTAAAAACCATGCACCAGAATCAACTTCTTTCAACTCAGTAATACATTTGGGATGTGTAGCTATAGTTTAAGGCAGAAAAACAGGTACTTTTGAAATTTTCATTTTTTGGACAAAACACCCGGGGCTTAGAATTTTTTTCATGTGAATGTGAAAAGTTTTTCTGGTCCCATTTAAAAACCATGCACCAGAATTAACTTTTTTCAACTCAGTAATACATTTGGGATGTGTAGCTATAGTTTAAAGCAGAAAAACAGGAACTTTTGAAATTTTCATTTTTTGGACAAAACCCCCGGGGGTTAGAATTTTTTTCATGTGACTGTGAAAAGTTTTTCTGGTCCCATTTAAAAACCATGCACCAGAATCAACTTCTTTCAACTCAGTAATACATTTCGGATGTGTACCTATAGTTTAAAGCAGAAAAACAGGAACTTTTGAAATTTTCATTTTTTGGACAAAACCCCCGGGGATTAGAATTTTTTTCATGTGAATGTGAAAAGTTTTTCTGGTCCCATTTAAAAACCATGCACCAGAATCAACTTCTTTCTACTCAGTAATACATTTCGGATGTCTACCTATAGTTTAAAGCAGAAAAACAGGATCTTTTGAAATTTTCATTTTTTGGACAAAACCCCCGGGGGTTAGAAATTTTGTCATGTGAATGTGAAAATTTTTCTGGTCCCATTTAAAAACCATGCACCAGAATCAACTTCTTTCAACTCAGTAATACATTTGGGATGTGTAGCTATAGTTTAAGGCAGAAAAACAGGAACTTTTGAAATTTTCATTTTTTGGACAAAACACCCGGGGCTTAGAATTTTTTTCATGTGAATGTGAAAAGTTTTTCTGGTCCCATTTAAAAACCATGCACCAGAATCAACTTCTTTCAACTCAGTAATACATTTCGGATGTGTACCTATAGTTTAAAGCAGAAAAACAGGAACTTTTGAAATTTTCATTTTTTGGACAAAACCCCCGGGGGTTAGAATTTTTTTCATGTGAATGTGAAAAGTTTTTCTGGTCCCATTTAAAAACCATACACCAGAATCAACTTCTTTTAACTCAGTAATACATTTGGGATGTGTAGCTATAGTTTAAGGCAGAAAAACAGGAACTTTTGACATTTTCATTTTTTGGACAAAACACCCGGGGCTTAGAATTTTTTTCATGTGAATGTGAAAAGTTTTTCTGGTCCCATTTAAAAACCATGCACCAGAATCAACTTCTTTCAACTCAGTAATACATTTGGGATGTGTACCTATAGTTTAAAGCAGAAAAACAGGAACTTTTGAAATTTTCATTTTTTGGACAAAACACCCGGGGCTTAGAATTTTTTTCATGTGAATGTGAAAAGTTTTTCTGGTCCCATTTAAAAACCATGCACCAGAATCAACTTCTTTCAACTCAGTAATACATTTGGGATGTGTAGCTATAGTTTAAGGCAGAAAAACAGGTACTTTTGAAATTTTCATTTTTTGGACAAAACACCCGGGGCTTAGAATTTTTTTCATGTGAATGTGAAAAGTTTTTCTGGTCCCATTTAAAAACCATGCACCAGAATTAACTTTTTTCAACTCAGTAATACATTTGGGATGTGTAGCTATAGTTTAAAGCAGAAAAACAGGAACTTTTGAAATTTTCATTTTTTGGACAAAACCCCCGGGGGTTAGAATTTTTTTCATGTGACTGTGAAAAGTTTTTCTGGTCCCATTTAAAAACCATGCACCAGAATCAACTTCTTTCAACTTAGTAATACATTTCGGATGTGTACCTATAGTTTAAAGCAGAAAAACAGGAACTTTTGAAATTTTCATTTTTTGGACAAAACCCCCGGGGATTAGAATTTTTTTCATGTGAATGTGAAAAGTTTTTCTGGTCCCATTTAAAAACCATGCACCAGAATCAACTTCTTTCTACTCAGTAATACATTTCGGATGTCTACCTATAGTTTAAAGCAGAAAAACAGGATCTTTTGAAATTTTCATTTTTTGGACAAAACCCCCGGGGGTTAGAAATTTTGTCATGTGAATGTGAAAAGTTTTTCTGGTCCCATTTAAAAACCATGCACCAGAATCAACTTCTTTCAACTCAGTAATACATTTGGGATGTGTAGCTATAGTTTAAGGCAGAAAAACAGGAACTTTTGAAATTTTCATTTTTTGGACAAAACACCCGGGGCTTAGAATTTTTTTCATGTGAATGTGAAAAGTTTTTCTGGTCCCATTTAAAAACCATGCACCAGAATCAACTTCTTTCAACTCAGTAATACATTTGGGATGTGTAGCTATAGTTTAAGGCAGAAAAACAGGTACTTTTGAAATTTTCATTTTTTGGACAAAACACCCGGGGCTTAGAATTTTTTTCATGTGAATGTGAAAAGTTTTTCTGGTCCCATTTAAAAACCATGCACCAGAATTAACTTTTTTCAACTCAGTAATACATTTGGGATGTGTAGCTATAGTTTAAAGCAGAAAAACAGGAACTTTTGAAATTTTCATTTTTTGGACAAAACCCCCGGGGGTTAGAATTTTTTTCATGTGACTGTGAAAAGTTTTTCTGGTCCCATTTAAAAACCATGCACCAGAATCAACTTCTTTCAACTCAGTAATACATTTCGGATGTGTACCTATAGTTTAAAGCAGAAAAACAGGAACTTTTGAAATTTTCATTTTTTGGACAAAACACCCGGGGCTTAGAATTTTTTTCATGTGAATGTGAAAAGTTTTTCTGGTCCCATTTAAAAACCATGCACCAGAATCAACTTCTTTCAACTCAGTAATACATTTGGGATGTGTAGCTATAGTTTAAGGCAGAAAAACAGGAACTTTTGAAATTTTCATTTTTTGGACAAAACACCCGGGGCTTAGAATTTTTTTCATGTGAATGTGAAAAGTTTTTCTGGTCCCATTTAAAAACCATGCACCAGAATCAACTTCTTTCAACTCAGTAATACATTTGGGATGTGTACCTATAGTTTAAAGCAGAAAAACAGGAACTTTTGAAATTTTCATTTTTTGGACAAAACCCCCGGGGGTTAGAATTTTTTTCATGTGAATGTGAAAAGTTTTTCTGGTCCCATTTAAAAACCATGCACCAGAATCAACTTCGTTCTACTCAGTAATACATTTCGAATGTCTACCTATAGTTTAAAGCAGAAAAACAGGATCTTTTGAAATTTTCATTTTTTGGACAAAACCCCCGGGGGTTAGAAATTTTTTCATGTGAATGTGAAAAGTTTTTCTGGTCCCATTTAAAAACCATGCACCAGAATCAACTTCTTTCAACTCAGTAATACATTTGGGATGTGTAGCTATAGTTTAAAGCAGAAAAACAGGATCTTTTGAAATTTTCATTTTTTTGGACAAAACCCCCGGGGGTTAGAAATTTTTTCATGTGAATGTGAAAAGTTTTTCTGGTCCCATTTAAAAACCATGCACCAGAATCAACTTCTTTCAACTCAGTAATACATTTCGGATGTGTACCTATAGTTTAAAGCAGAAAAACAGGAACTTTTGAAATTTTCATTTTTTGGACAAAACCCCCGGGGGTTAGAATTTTTTTCACGTGAATGTGAAAAGTTTTTCTGGTCCCATTTAAAAACCATGCACCAGAATCAACTTCTTTCTACTCAGTAATACATTTCGGATGTCTACCTATAGTTTAAAGCAGAAAAACAGGATCTTTTGAAATTTTCATTTTTTGGACAAAACCCCCGGGGGTTAGAAATTTTTTCATGTGAATGTGAAATGTTTTTCTGGTCCCATTTAAAAACCATGCACCAGAATCAACTTCTTTCAACTCAGTAATACATTTGGGATGTGTACCTATAGTTTAAAGCAGAAAAACAGGAACTTTTGAAATTTTCATTTTTTGGAAAAAAAACCCCGGGGCTTAGAATTTTTTTCATGTGAATGTGAAAAGTTTTTCTGGTCCCATTTAAAAACCATGCACCAGAATCAACTTCTTTCAACTCAGTAATACATTTGAGATGTGTAGCTATAGTTTAAAGCAAAAAAACAGGAACTTTTGAAATTTTCATTTTTTGGACAAAACCCCCGGGGGTTAGAATTTTTTTCATGTGAATGTGAAAAGTTTTTCTGGTCCCATTTAAAAACCATGCACCAGAATCAACTTCTTTCAACTCAGTAATACATTTCGGATGTGTACCTATAGTTTAAAGCAGAAAAACAGGAACTTTTGAAATTTTCATTTTTTGGACAAAACCCCCGGGGGTTAGAATTTTTTTCATGTGAATGTGAAAAGTTTTTCTGGTCCCATTTAAAAACCATGCACCAGAATCAACTTCTTTCTACTCAGTAATACATTTCGGATATCTACCTATAGTTTAAAGCAGAAAAACAGGAACTTTTGAAATTTTCATTTTTTGGACAAAACCCCCGGGGGTTAGAAATTTTTTCATGTGAATGTGAAAAGTTTTTCTGGTCCCATTTAAAAACCATGCACCAGAATCAACTTATTTCAACTCAGTAATACATTTGGGATGTGTAGCTATAGTTTAAGGCAGAAAAACAGGAACTTTTGAAATTTTCATTTTTTGGACAAAACACCCGGGGCTTAGAATTTTTTTCATGTGAATGTGAAAAGTTTTTCTGGTCCCATTTAAAAACCATGCACCAGAATCAACTTCTTTCAACTCAGTAATACATTTGGGATGTGTACCTATAGTTTAAAGCAGAAAAACAGGAACTTTTGAAATTTTCATTTTTTGGACAAAACCCCCGGGGGTTAGAATTTTTTTCATGTGAATGTGAAAAGTTTTTCTGGTCCCATTTAAAAACCATACACCAGAATCAACTTCTTTTAACTCAGTAATACATTTGGGATGTGTAGCTATAGTTTAAGGCAGAAAAACAGGAACTTTTGAAATTTTCATTTTTTGGACAAAACACCCAGGGCTTAGAATTTTTTTCAGGTGAATGTGAAAAGTTTTTCTGGTCCCATTTAAAAACCATGCACCAGAATTAACTTTTTTCAACTCAGTAATACATTTGGGATGTGTAGCTATAGTTTAAAGCAGAAAAACAGGAACTTTTGAAATTTTCATTTTTTGGACAAAACCCCCGGGGCTTAGAATTTTTTTCATGTGAATGTGAAAAGTTTTTCTGGTCCCATTTAAAAACCATGCACCAGAATCAACTTCTTTCAACTCAGTAATACATTTCGGATGTGTACCTATAGTTTAAAGCAGAAAAACAGGAACTTTTGAAATTTTCATTTTTTGGACAAAACACCCGGGGCTTAGAATTTTTTTCATGTGAATGTGAAAAGTTTTTCTGGTCCCATTTAAAAACCATGCACCAGAATCAACTTCTTTCAACTCAGTAATACATTTGGGATGTGTAGCTATAGTTTAAGGCAGAAAAACAGGAACTTTTGAAATTTTCATTTTTTGGACAAAACACCCGGGGCTTAGAATTTTTTTCATGTGAATGTGAAAAGTTTTTCTGGTCCCATTTAAAAACCATGCACCAGAATCAACTTCTTTCAACTCAGTAATACATTTGGGATGTGTACCTATAGTTTAAAGCAGAAAAACAGGAACTTTTGAAATTTTCATTTTTTGGACAAAACCCCCGGGGGTTAGAATTTTTTTCATGTGAATGTGAAAAGTTTTTCTGGTCCCATTTAAAAACCATGCACCAGAATCAACTTCGTTCTACTCAGTAATACATTTCGAATGTCTACCTATAGTTTAAAGCAGAAAAACAGGATCTTTTGAAATTTTCATTTTTTGGACAAAACCCCCGGGGGTTAGAAATTTTTTCATGTGAATGTGAAAAGTTTTTCTGGTCCCATTTAAAAACCATGCACCAGAATCAACTTCTTTCAACTCAGTAATACATTTGGGATGTGTAGCTATAGTTTAAAGCAGAAAAACAGGATCTTTTGAAATTTTCATTTTTTTGGACAAAACCCCCGGGGGTTAGAAATTTTTTCATGTGAATGTGAAAAGTTTTTCTGGTCCCATTTAAAAACCATGCACCAGAATCAACTTCTTTCAACTCAGTAATACATTTCGGATGTGTACCTATAGTTTAAAGCAGAAAAACAGGAACTTTTGAAATTTTCATTTTTTGGACAAAACCCCCGGGGGTTAGAATTTTTTTCACGTGAATGTGAAAAGTTTTTCTGGTCCCATTTAAAAACCATGCACCAGAATCAACTTCTTTCTACTCAGTAATACATTTCGGATGTCTACCTATAGTTTAAAGCAGAAAAACAGGATCTTTTGAAATTTTCATTTTTTGGACAAAACCCCCGGGGGTTAGAAATTTTTTCATGTGAATGTGAAATGTTTTTCTGGTCCCATTTAAAAACCATGCACCAGAATCAACTTCTTTCAACTCAGTAATACATTTGGGATGTGTACCTATAGTTTAAAGCAGAAAAACAGGAACTTTTGAAATTTTCATTTTTTGGAAAAAAAACCCCGGGGCTTAGAATTTTTTTCATGTGAATGTGAAAAGTTTTTCTGGTCCCATTTAAAAACCATGCACCAGAATCAACTTCTTTCAACTCAGTAATACATTTGAGATGTGTAGCTATAGTTTAAAGCAAAAAAACAGGAACTTTTGAAATTTTCATTTTTTGGACAAAACCCCCGGGGGTTAGAATTTTTTTCATGTGAATGTGAAAAGTTTTTCTGGTCCCATTTAAAAACCATGCACCAGAATCAACTTCTTTCAACTCAGTAATACATTTCGGATGTGTACCTATAGTTTAAAGCAGAAAAACAGGAACTTTTGAAATTTTCATTTTTTGGACAAAACCCCCGGGGGTTAGAATTTTTTTCATGTGAATGTGAAAAGTTTTTCTGGTCCCATTTAAAAACCATGCACCAGAATCAACTTCTTTCTACTCAGTAATACATTTCGGATGTCTACCTATAGTTTAAAGCAGAAAAACAGGAACTTTTGAAATTTTCATTTTTTGGACAAAACCCCCGGGGGTTAGAAATTTTTTCATGTGAATGTGAAAAGTTTTTCTGGTCCCATTTAAAAACCATGCACCAGAATCAACTTATTTCAACTCAGTAATACATTTGGGATGTGTAGCTATAGTTTAAGGCAGAAAAACAGGAACTTTTGAAATTTTCATTTTTTGGACAAAACACCCGGGGCTTAGAATTTTTTTCATGTGAATGTGAAAAGTTTTTCTGGTCCCATTTAAAAACCATGCACCAGAATCAACTTCTTTCAACTCAGTAATACATTTGGGATGTGTACCTATAGTTTAAAGCAGAAAAACAGGAACTTTTGAAATTTTCATTTTTTGGACAAAACTCCCGGGGGTTAGAATTTTTTTCATGTGAATGTGAAAAGTTTTTCTGGTCCCATTTAAAAACCATACACCAGAATCAACTTCTTTTAACTCTGTAATACATTTGGGATGTGTAGCTATAGTTTAAGGAAGAAAAACAGGAACTTTTGAAATTTTTATTTTTTGGACAAAACACCCAGGGCTTAGAATTTTTTTCATGTGAATGTGAAAAGTTTTTCTGGTCCCATTTAAAAACCATGCACCAGAATTAACTTTTTTCAACTCAGTAATACATTTGGGATGTGTAGCTATAGTTTAAAGCAGAAAAACAGGAACTTTTGAAATTTTCATTTTTTGGACAAAACCCCCGGGGCTTAGAATTTTTTTCATGTGAATGTGAAAAGTTTTTCTGGTCCCATTTAAAAACCATGCACCAAAATCAACTTCTTTCAACTCAGTAATACATTTCGGATGTGTACCTATAGTTTAAAGCAGAAAAACAGGAACTTTTGAAATTTTCATTTTTTGGACAAAACCCCCGGGGGTTAGAATTTTTTTCATGTGAATGTGAAAAGTTTTTCTGGTCCCATTTAAAAACCATGCACCAGAATCAACTTCGTTCTACTCAGTAATACATTTCGAATGTCTACCTATAGTTTAAAGCAGAAAAACAGGATCTTTTGAAATTTTCATTTTTTGGACAAAACCCCCGGGGGTTAGAAATTTTTTCATGTGAATGTGAAAAGTTTTTCTGGTCCCATTTAAAAACCATGCACCAGAATCAACTTCTTTCAACTCAGTAATACATTTGGGATGTGTAGCTATAGTTTAAAGCAGAAAAACAGGATCTTTTGAAATTTTCATTTTTTTGGACAAAACCCCCGGGGGTTAGAAATTTTTTCATGTGAATGTGAAAAGTTTTTCTGGTCCCATTTAAAAACCATGCACCAGAATCAACTTCTTTCAACTCAGTAATACATTTCGGATGTGTACCTATAGTTTAAAGCAGAAAAACAGGAACTTTTGAAATTTTCATTTTTTGGACAAAACCCCCGGGGGTTAGAATTTTTTTCACGTGAATGTGAAAAGTTTTTCTGGTCCCATTTAAAAACCATGCACCAGAATCAACTTCTTTCTACTCAGTAATACATTTCGGATGTCTACCTATAGTTTAAAGCAGAAAAACAGGATCTTTTGAAATTTTCATTTTTTGGACAAAACCCCCGGGGGTTAGAAATTTTTTCATGTGAATGTGAAATGTTTTTCTGGTCCCATTTAAAAACCATGCACCAGAATCAACTTCTTTCAACTCAGTAATACATTTGGGATGTGTACCTATAGTTTAAAGCAGAAAAACAGGAACTTTTGAAATTTTCATTTTTTGGAAAAAAAACCCCGGGGCTTAGAATTTTTTTCATGTGAATGTGAAAAGTTTTTCTGGTCCCATTTAAAAACCATGCACCAGAATCAACTTCTTTCAACTCAGTAATACATTTGAGATGTGTAGCTATAGTTTAAAGCAAAAAAACAGGAACTTTTGAAATTTTCATTTTTTGGACAAAACCCCCGGGGGTTAGAATTTTTTTCATGTGAATGTGAAAAGTTTTTCTGGTCCCATTTAAAAACCATGCACCAGAATCAACTTCTTTCAACTCAGTAATACATTTCGGATGTGTACCTATAGTTTAAAGCAGAAAAACAGGAACTTTTGAAATTTTCATTTTTTGGACAAAACCCCCGGGGGTTAGAATTTTTTTCATGTGAATGTGAAAAGTTTTTCTGGTCCCATTTAAAAACCATGCACCAGAATCAACTTATTTCAACTCAGTAATACATTTGGGATGTGTAGCTATAGTTTAAGGCAGAAAAACAGGAACTTTTGAAATTTTCATTTTTTGGACAAAACACCCGGGGCTTAGAATTTTTTTCATGTGAATGTGAAAAGTTTTTCTGGTCCCATTTAAAAACCATGCACCAGAATCAACTTCTTTCAACTCAGTAATACATTTGGGATGTGTACCTATAGTTTAAAGCAGAAAAACAGGAACTTTTGAAATTTTCATTTTTTGGACAAAACCCCCGGGGGTTAGAATTTTTTTCATGTGAATGTGAAAAGTTTTTCTGGTCCCATTTAAAAACCATACACCAGAATCAACTTCTTTTAACTCTGTAATACATTTGGGATGTGTAGCTATAGTTTAAGGAAGAAAAACAGGAACTTTTGAAATTTTTATTTTTTGGACAAAACACCCAGGGCTTAGAATTTTTTTCATGTGAATGTGAAAAGTTTTTCTGGTCCCATTTAAAAACCATGCACCAGAATTAACTTTTTTCAACTCAGTAATACATTTGGGATGTGTAGCTATAGTTTAAAGCAGAAAAACAGGAACTTTTGAAATTTTCATTTTTTGGACAAAACCCCCGGGGCTTAGAATTTTTTTCATGTGAATGTGAAAAGTTTTTCTGGTCCCATTTAAAAACCATGCACCAAAATCAACTTCTTTCAACTCAGTAATACATTTCGGATGTGTACCTATAGTTTAAAGCAGAAAAACAGGAACTTTTGAAATTTTCATTTTTTGGACAAAACCCCCGGGGATTAGAATTTTTTTCATGTGAATGTGAAAAGTTTTTCTGGTCCCATTTAAAAACCATGCACCAGAATCAACTTCTTTCTACTCAGTAATACATTTCGGATGTCTACCTATAGTTTAAAGCAGAAAAACAGGATCTTTTGAAATTTTCATTTTTTGGACAAAACCCCCGGGGGTTAGAAATTTTGTCATGTGAATGTGAAAAGTTTTTCTGGTCCCATTTAAAAACCATGCACCAGAATCAACTTCTTTCAACTCAGTAATACATTTGGGATTTGTAGCTATAGTTTAAGGCAGAAAAACAGGAACTTTTGAAATTTTCATTTTTTGGACAAAACACCCGGGGCTTAGAATTTTTTTCATGTGAATGTGAAAAGTTTTTCTGGTCCCATTTAAAAACCATGCACCAGAATCAACTTCTTTCAACTCAGTAATACATTTCGGATGTGAACCTATAGTTTAAAGCAGAAAAACAGGAACTTTTGAAATTTTCATTTTTTGGACAAAACCCCCGGGGGTTAGAAATTTTTTCATGTGAATGTGAAAAGTTTTTCTGGTCCCATTTAAAAACCATGCACCAGAATCAACTTCTTTCAACTCAGTAATACATTTGGGATGTGTACCTATAGTTTAAAGCAGAAAAACAGGAACTTTTGAAATTTTCATTTTTTGGACAAAACCCCCGGGGGTTAGAAATTTTTTCATGTAAATGTGAAAAGTTTTTCTGGTCCCATTTAAAAACCATGCACCAGAATCAACTTCTTTCAACTCAGTAATACATTTGGGATGTGTAGCTATAGTTTAAGGCAGAAAAACAGGAACTTTTGAAATTTTCATTTTTTGGACAAAACCCCCGGGGGTTAGAATTTTTTTCATGTGAATGTGAAAAGTCTTTCTGGTCCCATTTAAAAACCATGCACCAGAATCAACTTCTTTCTACTCAGTAATACATTTCGGATGTGTACCTATAGTTTAAAGCAGAAAAACAGGATCTTTTGAAATTTTCATTTTTTGGACAAAACCCCCGGGGGTTAGAAATTTTTTCATGTGAATGTGAAAAGTTTTTCTGGTCCCATTTAAAAACCATGCACCAGAATCAACTTCTTTCAACTCAGTAATACATTTGGGATGTGTACCTATAGTTTAAAGCAGAAAAACAGGAACTTTCGAAATTTTCATTTTTTGGACAAAACCCCCGGGGGTTAGAACTTTTTTCACGTGAATGTGAAAAGTTTTTCTGGTCCCATTTAAAAACCATGCACCAGAATCAACTTCTTTCTACTCAGTAATACATTTCGGATGTCTACCTATAGTTTAAAGCAGAAAAACAGGATCTTTTGAAATTTTCATTTTTTGGACAAAACCCCCGGGGGTTAGAAATTTTTTCATGTGAATGTGAAATGTTTTTCTGGTCCCATTTAAAAACCATGCACCAGAATCAACTTCTTTCAACTCAGTAATACATTTGGGATGTGTAGCTATAGTTTAAGGCAGAAAAACAGGAACTTTTGAAATTTTCATTTTTTGGACAAAACACCCGGGGCTTAGAATTTTTTTCATGTGAATGTGAAAAGTTTTTCTGGTCCCATTTAAAAACCATGCACCAGAATCAACTTCTTTCAACTCAGTAATACATTTGGGATGTGTAACTATAGTTTAAAGCAGAAAAACAGGAACTTTTGAAATTTTCATTTTTTGGACAAAACCCCCGGGGCTTAGAATTTTTTTCATGTGAATGTGAAAAGTTTTTCTGGTCCCATTTAAAAACCATGCACCAGAATCAACTTCTTTCAACTCAGTAATACATTTGAGATGTGTAGCTATAGTTTAAAGCAAAAAAACAGGAACTTTTGAAATTTTCATTTTTTGGACAAAACCCCCGGGGGTTAGAATTTTTTTCATGTGAATGTGAAAAGTTTTTCTGGTCCCATTTAAAAACCATGCACCAGAATCAACTTCTTTCAACTCAGTAATACATTTGGGATGTGTAGCTATAGTTTAAAGCAGAAAAACAGGAACTTTTGAAATTTTCATTTTTTGGACAAAACCCCCGGGGGTTAGAATTTTTTTCATGTGAATGTGAAAAGTTTTTCTGGTCCCATTTAAAAACCATGCACCAGAATCAACTTCTTTCTACTCAGTAATACATTTTGGATGTCTACCTATAGTTTAAAGCAGAAAAACAGGATCTTTTGAAATTTTCATTTTTTGGACAAAACCCCCGGGGGTTAGAAATTTTTTCATGTGAATGTGAAAAGTTTTTCTGGTCCCATTTAAAAACCATGCACCAGAATCAACTTATTTCAACTCAGTAATACATTTGGGATGTGTAGCTATAGTTTAAGGCAGAAAAACAGGAACTTTTGAAATTTTCATTTTTTGGACAAAACACCCGGGGCTTAGAATTTTTTTCATGTGAATGTGAAAAGTTTTTCTGGTCCCATTTAAAAACCATGCACCAGAATCAACTTCTTTCAACTCAGTAATACATTTGGGATGTGTACCTATAGTTTAAAGCAGAAAAACAGGAACTTTTGAAATTTTCATTTTTTGGACAAAACCCCCGGGGGTTAGAATTTTTTTCATGTGAATGTGAAAAGTTTTTCTGGTCCCATTTAAAAACCATACACCAGAATCAACTTCTTTCAACTCAGTAATACATTTGGGATGTGTAGCTATAGTTTAAGGCAGAAAAACAGGAACTTTTGAAATTTTCATTTTTTGGACAAAACACCCGGGGCTTAGAATTTTTTTCATGTGAATGTGAAAAGTTTTTCTGGTCCCATTTAAAAACCATGCACCAGAATTAACTTTTTTCAACTCAGTAATACATTTGGGATGTGTAGCTATAGTTTAAGGCAGAGAAACAGGAACTTTTGAAATTTTCATTTTTTGGACAAAACACCCGGGGCTTAGAATTTTTTTCATGTGAATGTGAAAAGTTTTTCTGGTCCCATTTAAAAACCATGCACCAGAATTAACTTTTTTCAACTCAGTAATACATTTGGGATGTGTAGCTATAGTTTAAAGCAGAAAAACAGGAACTTTTGAAATTTTCATTTTTTGGACAAAACCCCCGGGGGTTAGAATTTTTTTCATGTGACTGTGAAAAGTTTTTCTGGTCCCATTTAAAAACCATGCACCAGAATCAACTTCTTTCAACTCAGTAATACATTTCGGATGTGTACCTATAGTTTAAAGCAGAAAAACAGGAACTTTTGAAATTTTCATTTTTTGGACAAAACCCCCGGGGATTAGAATTTTTTTCATGTGAATGTGAAAAGTTTTTCTGGTCCCATTTAAAAACCATGCACCAGAATCAACTTCTTTCTACTCAGTAATACATTTCGGATGTCTACCTATAGTTTAAAGCAGAAAAACAGGATCTTTTGAAATTTTCATTTTTTGGACAAAACCCCCGGGGGTTAGAAATTTTGTCATGTGAATGTGAAAAGTTTTTCTGGTCCCATTTAAAAACCATGCACCAGAATCAACTTCTTTCAACTCAGTAATACATTTGGGATGTGTAGCTATAGTTTAATGCAGAAAAACAGGAACTTTTGAAATTTTCATGTTTTGGACAAAACACCCGGGGCTTAGAATATTTTTCATGTGAATGTGAAAAGTTTTTCTGGTCCCATTTAAAAACCATGCACCAGAATCAACTTCTTTCAACTCAGTAATACATTTCGGATGTCTACCTATAGTTTAAAGCAGAAAAACAAGAACTTTTGAAATTTTCATTTTTTTAGACAAAACCCCCGGGGATTAGAACTTTTTTCATGTGAATGTGAAAAGTTTTTCTGGTCCCATTTAAAAACCATGCACCAGAATCAACTTCTTTCAACTCAGTAATACATTTCGGATGTCTACCTATAGTTTAAAGCAGAAAAACAGGATCTTTTGAAATTTTCATTTTTTGGACAAAACCCCCGGGGGTTAGAAATTTTTTCATGTGAATGTGAAAAGTTTTTCTGGTCCCATTTAAAAACCATGCACCAGAATCAACTTCTTTTAACTCAGTAATACATTTGGGATGTGTACCTATAGTTTAAAGCAGAAAAACAGGAACTTTTGAAATTTTCATTTTTTGGACAAAACCCCCGGGGGTTAGAAATTTTTTCATGTGAATGTGAAAAGTTTTTCTGGTCCCATTTAAAAACCATGCACCAGAATAAACTTCTTTCAACTCAGTAATACATTTGGGATGTGTAGCTATAGTTTAAGGCAGAAAAACAGGAACTTTTGAAATTTTCATTTTTTGGACAAAACACCCGGGGCTTAGAATTTCTTTCATTTGAATGTGAAAAGTTTTTCTGGTCCCATTTAAAAACCATGCACCAGAATCAACTTCTTTCAACTCAGTAATACATTTCGGATGTGAACCTATAGTTTAAAGCAGAAAAACAGGAACTTTTGAAATTTTCATTTTTTGGACAAAACCCCCGGGGGTTAGAAATTTTTTCATGTGAATGTGAAAAGTTTTTCTGGTCCCATTTAAAAACCATGCACCAGAATCAACTTCTTTTAACTCAGTAATACATTTGGGATGTGTACCTATAGTTTAAAGCAGAAAAACAGGAACTTTTGAAATTTTCATTTTTTGGACAAAACCCCCGGGGGTTAGAAATTTTTTCATATAAATGTGAAAAGTTTTTCTGGTCCCATTTAAAAACCATGCACCAGAATCAACTTCTTTCAACTCAGTAATACATTTGGGATGTGTAGCTATAGTTTAAGGCAGAAAAACAGGAACTTTTGAAATTTTCATTTTTTGGACAAAACCCCCGGGGGTTAGAATATTTTTCATGTGAATGTGAAAAGTTTTTCTGGTCCCATTTAAAAACCATGCACCAGAATCAACTTCTTTCAACTCAGTAATACATTTGGGATGTGTACCTATAGTTAAAGCAGAAAAACAGGAACTTTTGAAATTTTCATTTTTTGGACAAAACCCCCGGGGGTTAGAATATTTTTCATGTGAATGTGAAAAGTTTTTCTGGTCCCATTTAAAAACCATGCACCAGAATCAACTTCTTTCTACTCAGTAATACATTTCGAATGTCTACCTATAGTTTAAAGCAGAAAAACAGGATCTTTTGAAATTTTCATTTTTTGGACAAAACCCCCGGGGGTTAGAAATTTTTTCATGTGAATGTGAAAAGTTTTTCTGGTCCCATTTAAAAACCATGCACCAGAATCAACTTCTTTCAACTCAGTAATACATTTGGGATGTGTAGCTATAGTTTAAAGCAGAAAAACAGGATCTTTTGAAATTTTCATTTTTTTGGACAAAACCCCCGGGGGTTAGAAATTTTTTCATGTGAATGTGAAAAGTTTTTCTGGTCCCATTTAAAAACCATGCACCAGAATCAACTTCTTTCAACTCAGTAATACATTTGGGATGTGTACCTATAGTTTAAAGCAGAAAAACAGGAACTTTTGAAATTTTCATTTTTTGGACAAAACCCCCGGGGGTTAGAATTTTTTTCACGTGAATGTGAAAAGTTTTTCTGGTCCCATTTAAAAACCATGCACCAGAATCAACTTCTTTCTACTCAGTAATACATTTCGGATGTCTACCTATAGTTTAAAGCAGAAAAACAGGATCTTTTGAAATTTTCATTTTTTGGACAAAACCTCCGGGGGTTAGAAATTTTTTCATGTGAATGTGAAATGTTTTTTTGGTCCCATTTAAAAACCATGCACCAGAATCAACTTCTTTCAACTCAGTAATACATTTGGGATGTGTAGCTATAGTTTAAGGCAGAAAAACAGGAACTTTTGAAATTTTCATTTTTTGGACAAAACACCCGGGGCTTAGAATTTTTTTCATGTGAATGTGAAAAGTTTTTCTGGTCCCATTTAAAAACCATGCACCAGAATCAACTTCTTTCAACTCAGTAATACATTTGGGATGTGTACCTATAGTTTAAAGCAGAAAAACAGGAACTTTTGAAATTTTCATTTTTTGGACAAAACCCCCGGGGCTTAGAATTTTTTTCATGTGAATGTGAAAAGTTTTTCTGGTCCCATTTAAAAACCATGCACCAGAATCAACTTCTTTCAACTCAGTAATACATTTGAGATGTGTAGCTATAGTTTAAAGCAAAAAAACAGGAACTTTTGAAATTTTCATTTTTTGGACAAAACCCCCGGGGGTTAGAATTTTTTTCATGTGAATGTGAAAAGTTTTTCTGGTCCCATTTAAAAACCATGCACCAGAATCAACTTCTTTCAACTCAGTAATACATTTCGGATGTGTACCTATAGTTTAAAGCAGAAAAACAGGAACTTTTGAAATTTTCATTTTTTGGACAAAACCCCTGGGGGTTAGAATTTTTTTCATGTGAATGTGAAAAGTTTTTTCTGGTCCCATTTAAAAACCATGCACCAGAATCAACTTCTTTCTACTCAGTAATACATTTCGGATGTCTACCTATAGTTTAAAGCAGAAAAACAGGAACTTTTGAAATTTTCATTTTTTGGACAAAACCCCCGGGGGTTAGAATTTTTTCATGTGAATGTGAAAAGTTTTTCTGGTCCCATTTAAAAACCATGCACCAGAATCAACTTATTTCAACTCAGTAATACATTTGGGATGTGTAGCTATAGTTTAAGGCAGAAAAACAGGAACTTTTGAAATTTTCATTTTTTGGACAAAACACCCGGGGCTTAGAATTTTTTTCATGTGAATGTGAAAAGTTTTTCTGGTCCCATTTAAAAACCATGCACCAGAATCAACTTCTTTCAACTCAGTAATACATTTCGGATGTCTACCTATAGTTTAAAGCAGAAAAACAGGAACTTTTGAAATTTTCATTTTTTGGACAAAACCCCCGGGGGTTAGAATTTTTTTCATGTGAATGTGAAAAGTTTTTCTGGTCCCATTTAAAAACCATACACCAGAATCAACTTCTTTTAACTCAGTAATACATTTGGGATGTGTAGCTATAGTTTAAGGCAGAAAAACAGGAACTTTTGAAATTTTCATTTTTTGGACAAAACACCCGGGGCTTAGAATTTTTTTCATGTGAATGTGAAAAGTTTTTCTGGTCCCATTTAAAAACCATGCACCAGAATCAACTTCTTTCAACTCAGTAATACATTTGGGATGTGTACCTATAGTTTAAAGCAGAAAAACAGGAACTTTTGAAATTTTCATTTTTTGGACAAAACACCCGGGGCTTAGAATTTTTTTCATGTGAATGTGAAAAGTTTTTCTGGTCCCATTTAAAAACCATGCACCAGAATCAACTTCTTTCAACTCAGTAATACATTTGGGATGTGTACCTATAGTTTAAAGCAGAAAAACAGGAACTTTTGAAATTTTCATTTTTTGGACAAAACACCCGGGGCTTAGAATTTTTTTCATGTGAATGTGAAAAGTTTTTCTGGTCCCATTTAAAAACCATACACCAGAATCAACTTCTTTTAACTCAGTAATACATTTGGGATGTGTAGCTATAGTTTAAGGCAGAAAAACAGGAACTTTTGAAATTTTCATTTTTTGGACAAAACACCCGGGGCTTAGAATTTTTTTCATGTGAATGTGAAAAGTTTTTCTGGTCCCATTTAAAAACCATGCACCAGAATCAACTTCTTTCAACTCAGTAATACATTTCGGATGTGTACCTATAGTTTAAAGCAGAAAAACAGGAACTTTTGAAATTTTCATTTTTTGGACAAAACACCCGGGGCTTAGAATTTTTTTCATGTGAATGTGAAAAGTTTTTCTGGTCCCATTTAAAAACCATGCACCAGAATCAACTTCTTTCAACTCAGTAATACATTTCGGATGTCTACCTATAGTTTAAAGCAGAAAAACAGGAACTTTTGAAATTTTCATTTTTTGGACAAAACCCCCGGGGGTTAGAATTTTTTTCATGTGAATGTGAAAAGTTTTTCTGGTCCCATTTAAAAACCATACACCAGAATCAACTTCTTTTAACTCAGTAATACATTTGGGATGTGTAGCTATAGTTTAAGGCAGAAAAACAGGAACTTTTGAAATTTTCATTTTTTGGACAAAACACCCGGGGCTTAGAATTTTTTTCATGTGAATGTGAAAAGTTTTTCTGGTCCCATTTAAAAACCATGCACCAGAATCAACTTCTTTCAACTCAGTAATACATTTGGGATGTGTACCTATAGTTTAAAGCAGAAAAACAGGAACTTTTGAAATTTTCATTTTTTGGACAAAACACCCGGGGCTTAGAATTTTTTTCATGTGAATGTGAAAAGTTTTTCTGGTCCCATTTAAAAACCATACACCAGAATCAACTTCTTTTAACTCAGTAATACATTTGGGATGTGTAGCTATAGTTTAAGGCAGAAAAACAGGAACTTTTGAAATTTTCATTTTTTGGACAAAACACCCGGGGCTTAGAATTTTTTTCATGTGAATGTGAAAAGTTTTTCTGGTCCCATTTAAAAACCATGCACCAGAATCAACTTCTTTCAACTCAGTAATACATTTCGGATGTCTACCTATAGTTTAAAGCAGAAAAACAGGAACTTTTGAAATTTTCATTTTTTGGACAAAACCCCCGGGGGTTAGAATTTTTTTCATGTGAATGTGAAAAGTTTTTCTGGTCCCATTTAAAAACCATACACCAGAATCAACTTCTTTTAACTCAGTAATACATTTGGGATGTGTAGCTATAGTTTAAGGCAGAAAAACAGGAACTTTTGAAATTTTCATTTTTTGGACAAAACACCCGGGGCTTAGAATTTTTTTCATGTGAATGTGAAAAGTTTTTCTGGTCCCATTTAAAAACCATGCACCAGAATCAACTTCTTTCAACTCAGTAATACATTTGGGATGTGTACCTATAGTTTAAAGCAGAAAAACAGGAACTTTTGAAATTTTCATTTTTTGGACAAAACACCCGGGGCTTAGAATTTTTTTCATGTGAATGTGAAAAGTTTTTCTGGTCCCATTTAAAAACCATACACCAGAATCAACTTCTTTTAACTCAGTAATACATTTGGGATGTGTAGCTATAGTTTAAGGCAGAAAAACAGGAACTTTTGAAATTTTCATTTTTTGGACAAAACACCCGGGGCTTAGAATTTTTTTCATGTGAATGTGAAAAGTTTTTCTGGTCCCATTTAAAAACCATGCACCAGAATCAACTTCTTTCAACTCAGTAATACATTTGGGATGTGTACCTATAGTTTAAAGCAGAAAAACAGGAACTTTTGAAATTTTCATTTTTTGGACAAAACACCCGGGGCTTAGAATTTTTTTCATGTGAATGTGAAAAGTTTTTCTGGTCCCATTTAAAAACCATGCACCAGAATCAACTTCTTTCAACTCAGTAATACATTTCGGATGTCTACCTATAGTTTAAAGCAGAAAAACAAGAACTTTTGAAATTTTCATTTTTTTAGACAAAACCCCCGGGGATTAGAACTTTTTTCATGTGAATGTGAAAAGTTTTTCTGGTCCCATTTAAAAACCATGCACCAGAATCAACTTCTTTCAACTCAGTAATACATTTCGGATGTGTACCTATAGTTTAAAGCAGAAAAACAGGAACTTTTGAAATTTTCATTTTTTGGACAAAACCCCTGGGGGTTAGAATTTTTTTCATGTGAATGTGAAAAGTTTTTTCTGGTCCCATTTAAAAACCATGCACCAGAATCAACTTCTTTCTACTCAGTAATACATTTCGGATGTCTACCTATAGTTTAAAGCAGAAAAACAGGAACTTTTGAAATTTTCATTTTTTGGACAAAACCCCCGGGGGTTAGAATTTTTTCATGTGAATGTGAAAAGTTTTTCTGGTCCCATTTAAAAACCATGCACCAGAATCAACTTATTTCAACTCAGTAATACATTTGGGATGTGTAGCTATAGTTTAAGGCAGAAAAACAGGAACTTTTGAAATTTTCATTTATTGGACAAAACACCCGGGGCTTAGAATTTTTTTCATGTGAATGTGAAAAGTTTTTCTGGTCCCATTTAAAAACCATGCACCAGAATCAACTTCTTTCAACTCAGTAATACATTTCGGATGTCTACCTATAGTTTAAAGCAGAAAAACAGGAACTTTTGAAATTTTCATTTTTTGGACAAAACCCCCGGGGGTTAGAATTTTTTTCATGTGAATGTGAAAAGTTTTTCTGGTCCCATTTAAAAACCATACACCAGAATCAACTTCTTTTAACTCAGTAATACATTTGGGATGTGTAGCTATAGTTTAAGGCAGAAAAACAGGAACTTTTGAAATTTTCATTTTTTGGACAAAACACCCGGGGCTTAGAATTTTTTTCATGTGAATGTGAAAAGTTTTTCTGGTCCCATTTAAAAACCATGCACCAGAATCAACTTCTTTCAACTCAGTAATACATTTGGGATGTGTACCTATAGTTTAAAGCAGAAAAACAGGAACTTTTGAAATTTTCATTTTTTGGACAAAACCCCTGGGGGTTAGAATTTTTTTCATGTGAATGTGAAAAGTTTTTTCTGGTCCCATTTAAAAACCATGCACCAGAATCAACTTCTTTCTACTCAGTAATACATTTCGGATGTCTACCTATAGTTTAAAGCAGAAAAACAGGAACTTTTGAAATTTTCATTTTTTGGACAAAACCCCCGGGGGTTAGAATTTTTTCATGTGAATGTGAAAAGTTTTTCTGGTCCCATTTAAAAACCATGCACCAGAATCAACTTATTTCAACTCAGTAATACATTTGGGATGTGTAGCTATAGTTTAAGGCAGAAAAACAGGAACTTTTGAAATTTTCATTTTTTGGACAAAACACCCGGGGCTTAGAATTTTTTTCATGTGAATGTGAAAAGTTTTTCTGGTCCCATTTAAAAACCATGCACCAGAATCAACTTCTTTCAACTCAGTAATACATTTGGGATGTGTACCTATAGTTTAAAGCAGAAAAACAGGAACTTTTGAAATTTTCATTTTTTGGACAAAACCCCCGGGGGTTAGAATTTTTTTCATGTGAATGTGAAAAGTTTTTCTGGTCCCATTTAAAAACCATACACCAGAATCAACTTCTTTTAACTCAGTAATACATTTGGGATGTGTAGCTATAGTTTAAGGCAGAAAAACAGGAACTTTTGAAATTTTCATTTTTTGGACAAAACACCCGGGGCTTAGAATTTTTTTCATGTGAATGTGAAAAGTTTTTCTGGTCCCATTTAAAAACCATGCACCAGAATCAACTTCTTTCAACTCAGTAATACATTTGGGATGTGTACCTATAGTTTAAAGCAGAAAAACAGGAACTTTTGAAATTTTCATTTTTTGGACAAAACACCCGGGGCTTAGAATTTTTTTCATGTGAATGTGAAAAGTTTTTCTGGTCCCATTTAAAAACCATGCACCAGAATCAACTTCTTTCAACTCAGTAATACATTTGGGATGTGTAGCTATAGTTTAAGGCAGAAAAACAGGTACTTTTGAAATTTTCATTTTTTGGACAAAACACCCGGGGCTTAGAATTTTTTTCATGTGAATGTGAAAAGTTTTTCTGGTCCCATTTAAAAACCATGCACCAGAATCAACTTCTTTCAACTCAGTAATACATTTCGGATGTCTACCTATAGTTTAAAGCAGAAAAACAAGAACTTTTGAAATTTTCATTTTTTTAGACAAAACCCCCGGGGATTAGAACTTTTTTCATGTGAATGTGAAAAGTTTTTCTGGTCCCATTTAAAAACCATGCACCAGAATCAACTTCTTTCAACTCAGTAATACATTTCGGATGTGTACCTATAGTTTAAAGCAGAAAAACAGGATCTTTTGAAATTTTCATTTTTTGGACAAAACCCCCGGGGGTTAGAAATTTTTTCATGTGAATGTGAAAAGTTTTTCTGGTCCCATTTAAAAACCATGCACCAGAATCAACTTCTTTCAACTCAGTAATACATTTGGGATGTGTACCTATAGTTTAAAGCAGAAAAACAGGAACTTTTGAAATTTTCATTTTTTGGACAAAACCCCCGGGGGTTAGAAATTTTTTCATGTGAATGTGAAAAGTTTTTCTGGTCCCATTTAAAAACCATGCACCAGAATAAACTTCTTTCAACTCAGTAATACATTTGGGATGTGTAGCTATAGTTTAAGGCAGAAAAACAGGAACTTTTGAAATTTTCATTTTTTGGACAAAACACCCGGGGCTTAGAATTTCTTTCATTTGAATGTGAAAAGTTTTTCTGGTCCCATTTAAAAACCATGCACCAGAATCAACTTCTTTCAACTTAGTAATACATTTGGGATGTGTAGCTATAGTTTAAGGCAGAAAAACAGGAACTTTTGAAATTTTCATTTTTTGGACAAAACACCCGGGGCTTAGAATTTCTTTCATGTGAATGTGAAAAGTTTTTCTGGTCCCATTTAAAAACCATGCACCAGAATCAACTTCTTTCAACTCAGTAATACATTTCGGATGTCTACCTATAGTTTAAAGCAGAAAAACAAGAACTTTTGAAATTTTCATTTTTTTAGACAAAACCCCCGGGGATTAGAACTTTTTTCATGTGAATGTGAAAAGTTTTTCTGGTCCCATTTAAAAACCATGCACCAGAATCAACTTCTTTCAACTCAGTAATACATTTCGGATGTGTACCTATAGTTTAAAGCAGAAAAACAGGATCTTTTGAAATTTTCATTTTTTGGACAAAACCCCCGGGGGTTAGAAATTTTTTCATGTGAATGTGAAAAGTTTTTCTGGTCCCATTTAAAAACCATGCACCAGAATCAACTTCTTTCAACTCAGTAATACATTTGGGATGTGTACCTATAGTTTAAAGCAGAAAAACAGGAACTTTTGAAATTTTCATTTTTTGGACAAAACCCCCGGGGGTTAGAAATTTTTTCATGTGAATGTGAAAAGTTTTTCTGGTCCCATTTAAAAACCATGCACCAGAATAAACTTCTTTCAACTCAGTAATACATTTGGGATGTGTAGCTATAGTTTAAGGCAGAAAAACAGGAACTTTTGAAATTTTCATTTTTTGGACAAAACACCCGGGGCTTAGAATTTCTTTCATTTGAATGTGAAAAGTTTTTCTGGTCCCATTTAAAAACCATGCACCAGAATCAACTTCTTTCAACTCAGTAATACATTTCGGATGTGAACCTATAGTTTAAAGCAGAAAAACAGGAACTTTTGAAATTTTCATTTTTTGGACAAAACCCCCGGGGGTTAGAAATTTTTTCATATAAATGTGAAAAGTTTTTCTGGTCCCATTTAAAAACCATGCACCAGAATCAACTTCTTTCAACTCAGTAATACATTTGGGATGTGTAGCTATAGTTTAAGGCAGAAAAACAGGAACTTTTGAAATTTTCATTTTTTGGACAAAACCCCCGGGGGTTAGAATATTTTTCATGTGAATGTGAAAAGTTTTTCTGGTCCCATTCAAAAACCATGCACCAGAATCAACTTCTTTCAACTCAGTAATACATTTGGGATGTGTACCTATAGTTAAAGCAGAAAAACAGGAACTTTTGAAATTTTCATTTTTTGGACAAAACCCCCGGGGGTTAGAATTTTTTTCATGTGAATGTGAAAAGTTTTTCTGGTCCCATTTAAAAACCATGCACCAGAATCAACTTCTTTCTACTTAGTAATACATTTCGAATGTCTACCTATAGTTTAAAGCAGAAAAACAGGATCTTTTGAAATTTTCATTTTTTGGACAAAACACCCGGGGCTTAGAATTTTTTTCATGTGAATGTGAAAAGTTTTTCTGGTCCCATTTAAAAACCATACACCAGAATCAACTTCTTTTAACTCAGTAATACATTTGGGATGTGTAGCTATAGTTTAAGGCAGAAAAACAGGAACTTTTGAAATTTTCATTTTTTGGACAAAACACCCGGGGCTTAGAATTTTTTTCATGTGAATGTGAAAAGTTTTTCTGGTCCCATTTAAAAACCATGCACCAGAATCAACTTCTTTCAACTCAGTAATACATTTCGGATGTCTACCTATAGTTTAAAGCAGAAAAACAGGAACTTTTGAAATTTTCATTTTTTGGACAAAACCCCTGGGGGTTAGAATTTTTTTCATGTGAATGTGAAAAGTTTTTTCTGGTCCCATTTAAAAACCATGCACCAGAATCAACTTCTTTCTATTCAGTAATACATTTCGGATGTCTACCTATAGTTTAAAGCAGAAAAACAGGAACTTTTGAAATTTTCATTTTTTGGACAAAACCCCCGGGGGTTAGAATTTTTTCATGTGAATGTGAAAAGTTTTTCTGGTCCCATTTAAAAACCATGCACCAGAATCAACTTATTTCAACTCAGTAATACATTTGGGATGTGTAGCTATAGTTTAAGGCAGAAAAACAGGAACTTTTGAAATTTTCATTTTTTGGACAAAACACCCGGGGCTTAGAATTTTTTTCATGTGAATGTGAAAAGTTTTTCTGGTCCCATTTAAAAACCATGCACCAGAATCAACTTCTTTCAACTCAGTAATACATTTCGGATGTCTACCTATAGTTTAAAGCAGAAAAACAGGAACTTTTGAAATTTTCATTTTTTGGACAAAACCCCCGGGGGTTAGAATTTTTTTCATGTGAATGTGAAAAGTTTTTCTGGTCCCATTTAAAAACCATACACCAGAATCAACTTCTTTTAACTCAGTAATACATTTGGGATGTGTAGCTATAGTTTAAGGCAGAAAAACAGGAACTTTTGAAATTTTCATTTTTTGGACAAAACACCCGGGGCTTAGAATTTTTTTCATGTGAATGTGAAAAGTTTTTCTGGTCCCATTTAAAAACCATGCACCAGAATCAACTTCTTTCAACTCAGTAATACATTTGGGATGTGTACCTATAGTTTAAAGCAGAAAAACAGGAACTTTTGAAATTTTCATTTTTTGGACAAAACACCCGGGGCTTAGAATTTTTTTCATGTGAATGTGAAAAGTTTTTCTGGTCCCATTTAAAAACCATGCACCAGAATCAACTTCTTTCAACTCAGTAATACATTTGGGATGTGTACCTATAGTTTAAAGCAGAAAAACAGGAACTTTTGAAATTTTCATTTTTTGGACAAAACACCCGGGGCTTAGAATTTTTTTCATGTGAATGTGAAAAGTTTTTCTGGTCCCATTTAAAAACCATACACCAGAATCAACTTCTTTTAACTCAGTAATACATTTGGGATGTGTAGCTATAGTTTAAGGCAGAAAAACAGGAACTTTTGAAATTTTCATTTTTTGGACAAAACACCCGGGGCTTAGAATTTTTTTCATGTGAATGTGAAAAGTTTTTCTGGTCCCATTTAAAAACCATGCACCAGAATCAACTTCTTTCAACTCAGTAATACATTTCGGATGTGTACCTATAGTTTAAAGCAGAAAAACAGGAACTTTTGAAATTTTCATTTTTTGGACAAAACACCCGGGGCTTAGAATTTTTTTCATGTGAATGTGAAAAGTTTTTCTGGTCCCATTTAAAAACCATACACCAGAATCAACTTCTTTTAACTCAGTAATACATTTGGGATGTGTAGCTATAGTTTAAGGCAGAAAAACAGGAACTTTTGAAATTTTCATTTTTTGGACAAAACACCCGGGGCTTAGAATTTTTTTCATGTGAATGTGAAAAGTTTTTCTGGTCCCATTTAAAAACCATGCACCAGAATCAACTTCTTTCAACTCAGTAATACATTTCGGATGTCTACCTATAGTTTAAAGCAGAAAAACAGGAACTTTTGAAATTTTCATTTTTTGGACAAAACCCCCGGGGGTTAGAATTTTTTTCATGTGAATGTGAAAAGTTTTTCTGGTCCCATTTAAAAACCATACACCAGAATCAACTTCTTTTAACTCAGTAATACATTTGGGATGTGTAGCTATAGTTTAAGGCAGAAAAACAGGAACTTTTGAAATTTTCATTTTTTGGACAAAACACCCGGGGCTTAGAATTTTTTTCATGTGAATGTGAAAAGTTTTTCTGGTCCCATTTAAAAACCATGCACCAGAATCAACTTCTTTCAACTCAGTAATACATTTGGGATGTGTACCTATAGTTTAAAGCAGAAAAACAGGAACTTTTGAAATTTTCATTTTTTGGACAAAACACCCGGGGCTTAGAATTTTTTTCATGTGAATGTGAAAAGTTTTTCTGGTCCCATTTAAAAACCATACACCAGAATCAACTTCTTTTAACTCAGTAATACATTTGGGATGTGTAGCTATAGTTTAAGGCAGAAAAACAGGAACTTTTGAAATTTTCATTTTTTGGACAAAACACCCGGGGCTTAGAATTTTTTTCATGTGAATGTGAAAAGTTTTTCTGGTCCCATTTAAAAACCATGCACCAGAATCAACTTCTTTCAACTCAGTAATACATTTCGGATGTCTACCTATAGTTTAAAGCAGAAAAACAGGAACTTTTGAAATTTTCATTTTTTGGACAAAACCCCCGGGGGGTTAGAATTTTTTTCATGTGAATGTGAAAAGTTTTTCTGGTCCCATTTAAAAACCATACACCAGAATCAACTTCTTTTAACTCAGTAATACATTTGGGATGTGTAGCTATAGTTTAAGGCAGAAAAACAGGAACTTTTGAAATTTTCATTTTTTGGACAAAACACCCGGGGCTTAGAATTTTTTTCATGTGAATGTGAAAAGTTTTTCTGGTCCCATTTAAAAACCATGCACCAGAATCAACTTCTTTCAACTCAGTAATACATTTCGGATGTCTACCTATAGTTTAAAGCAGAAAAACAAGAACTTTTGAAATTTTCATTTTTTTAGACAAAACCCCCGGGGATTAGAACTTTTTTCATGTGAATGTGAAAAGTTTTTCTGGTCCCATTTAAAAACCATGCACCAGAATCAACTTCTTTCAACTCAGTAATACATTTCGGATGTGTACCTATAGTTTAAAGCAGAAAAACAGGAACTTTTGAAATTTTCATTTTTTGGACAAAACCCCTGGGGGTTAGAATTTTTTTCATGTGAATGTGAAAAGTTTTTTCTGGTCCCATTTAAAAACCATGCACCAGAATCAACTTCTTTCTACTCAGTAATACATTTCGGATGTCTACCTATAGTTTAAAGCAGAAAAACAGGAACTTTTGAAATTTTCATTTTTTGGACAAAACCCCCGGGGGTTAGAATTTTTTCATGTGAATGTGAAAAGTTTTTCTGGTCCCATTTAAAAACCATGCACCAGAATCAACTTATTTCAACTCAGTAATACATTTGGGATGTGTAGCTATAGTTTAAGGCAGAAAAACAGGAACTTTTGAAATTTTCATTTATTGGACAAAACACCCGGGGCTTAGAATTTTTTTCATGTGAATGTGAAAAGTTTTTCTGGTCCCATTTAAAAACCATGCACCAGAATCAACTTCTTTCAACTCAGTAATACATTTCGGATGTCTACCTATAGTTTAAAGCAGAAAAACAGGAACTTTTGAAATTTTCATTTTTTGGACAAAACCCCCGGGGGTTAGAATTTTTTTCATGTGAATGTGAAAAGTTTTTCTGGTCCCATTTAAAAACCATACACCAGAATCAACTTCTTTTAACTCAGTAATACATTTGGGATGTGTAGCTATAGTTTAAGGCAGAAAAACAGGAACTTTTGAAATTTTCATTTTTTGGACAAAACACCCGGGGCTTAGAATTTTTTTCATGTGAATGTGAAAAGTTTTTCTGGTCCCATTTAAAAACCATGCACCAGAATCAACTTCTTTCAACTCAGTAATACATTTGGGATGTGTACCTATAGTTTAAAGCAGAAAAACAGGAACTTTTGAAATTTTCATTTTTTGGACAAAACCCCTGGGGGTTAGAATTTTTTTCATGTGAATGTGAAAAGTTTTTTCTGGTCCCATTTAAAAACCATGCACCAGAATCAACTTCTTTCTACTCAGTAATACATTTCGGATGTCTACCTATAGTTTAAAGCAGAAAAACAGGAACTTTTGAAATTTTCATTTTTTGGACAAAACCCCCGGGGGTTAGAATTTTTTCATGTGAATGTGAAAAGTTTTTCTGGTCCCATTTAAAAACCATGCACCAGAATCAACTTATTTCAACTCAGTAATACATTTGGGATGTGTAGCTATAGTTTAAGGCAGAAAAACAGGAACTTTTGAAATTTTCATTTTTTGGACAAAACACCCGGGGCTTAGAATTTTTTTCATGTGAATGTGAAAAGTTTTTCTGGTCCCATTTAAAAACCATGCACCAGAATCAACTTCTTTCAACTCAGTAATACATTTGGGATGTGTACCTATAGTTTAAAGCAGAAAAACAGGAACTTTTGAAATTTTCATTTTTTGGACAAAACCCCCGGGGGTTAGAATTTTTTTCATGTGAATGTGAAAAGTTTTTCTGGTCCCATTTAAAAACCATACACCAGAATCAACTTCTTTTAACTCAGTAATACATTTGGGATGTGTAGCTATAGTTTAAGGCAGAAAAACAGGAACTTTTGAAATTTTCATTTTTTGGACAAAACACCCGGGGCTTAGAATTTTTTTCATGTGAATGTGAAAAGTTTTTCTGGTCCCATTTAAAAACCATGCACCAGAATCAACTTCTTTCAACTCAGTAATACATTTGGGATGTGTACCTATAGTTTAAAGCAGAAAAACAGGAACTTTTGAAATTTTCATTTTTTGGACAAAACACCCGGGGCTTAGAATTTTTTTCATGTGAATGTGAAAAGTTTTTCTGGTCCCATTTAAAAACCATGCACCAGAATCAACTTCTTTCAACTCAGTAATACATTTGGGATGTGTAGCTATAGTTTAAGGCAGAAAAACAGGTACTTTTGAAATTTTCATTTTTTGGACAAAACACCCGGGGCTTAGAATTTTTTTCATGTGAATGTGAAAAGTTTTTCTGGTCCCATTTAAAAACCATGCACCAGAATCAACTTCTTTCAACTCAGTAATACATTTCGGATGTCTACCTATAGTTTAAAGCAGAAAAACAAGAACTTTTGAAATTTTCATTTTTTTAGACAAAACCCCCGGGGATTAGAACTTTTTTCATGTGAATGTGAAAAGTTTTTCTGGTCCCATTTAAAAACCATGCACCAGAATCAACTTCTTTCAACTCAGTAATACATTTCGGATGTGTACCTATAGTTTAAAGCAGAAAAACAGGATCTTTTGAAATTTTCATTTTTTGGACAAAACCCCCGGGGGTTAGAAATTTTTTCATGTGAATGTGAAAAGTTTTTCTGGTCCCATTTAAAAACCATGCACCAGAATCAACTTCTTTCAACTCAGTAATACATTTGGGATGTGTACCTATAGTTTAAAGCAGAAAAACAGGAACTTTTGAAATTTTCATTTTTTGGACAAAACCCCCGGGGGTTAGAAATTTTTTCATGTGAATGTGAAAAGTTTTTCTGGTCCCATTTAAAAACCATGCACCAGAATAAACTTCTTTCAACTCAGTAATACATTTGGGATGTGTAGCTATAGTTTAAGGCAGAAAAACAGGAACTTTTGAAATTTTCATTTTTTGGACAAAACACCCGGGGCTTAGAATTTCTTTCATTTGAATGTGAAAAGTTTTTCTGGTCCCATTTAAAAACCATGCACCAGAATCAACTTCTTTCAACTTAGTAATACATTTGGGATGTGTAGCTATAGTTTAAGGCAGAAAAACAGGAACTTTTGAAATTTTCATTTTTTGGACAAAACACCCGGGGCTTAGAATTTCTTTCATGTGAATGTGAAAAGTTTTTCTGGTCCCATTTAAAAACCATGCACCAGAATCAACTTCTTTCAACTCAGTAATACATTTCGGATGTCTACCTATAGTTTAAAGCAGAAAAACAAGAACTTTTGAAATTTTCATTTTTTTAGACAAAACCCCCGGGGATTAGAACTTTTTTCATGTGAATGTGAAAAGTTTTTCTGGTCCCATTTAAAAACCATGCACCAGAATCAACTTCTTTCAACTCAGTAATACATTTCGGATGTGTACCTATAGTTTAAAGCAGAAAAACAGGATCTTTTGAAATTTTCATTTTTTGGACAAAACCCCCGGGGGTTAGAAATTTTTTCATGTGAATGTGAAAAGTTTTTCTGGTCCCATTTAAAAACCATGCACCAGAATCAACTTCTTTCAACTCAGTAATACATTTGGGATGTGTACCTATAGTTTAAAGCAGAAAAACAGGAACTTTTGAAATTTTCATTTTTTGGACAAAACCCCCGGGGGTTAGAAATTTTTTCATGTGAATGTGAAAAGTTTTTCTGGTCCCATTTAAAAACCATGCACCAGAATAAACTTCTTTCAACTCAGTAATACATTTGGGATGTGTAGCTATAGTTTAAGGCAGAAAAACAGGAACTTTTGAAATTTTCATTTTTTGGACAAAACACCCGGGGCTTAGAATTTCTTTCATTTGAATGTGAAAAGTTTTTCTGGTCCCATTTAAAAACCATGCACCAGAATCAACTTCTTTCAACTCAGTAATACATTTCGGATGTGAACCTATAGTTTAAAGCAGAAAAACAGGAACTTTTGAAATTTTCATTTTTTGGACAAAACCCCCGGGGGTTAGAAATTTTTTCATGTGAATGTGAAAAGTTTTTCTGGTCCCATTTAAAAACCATGCACCAGAATCAACTTCTTTCAACTCAGTAATACATTTGGGATGTGTACCTATAGTTTAAAGCAGAAAAACAGGAACTTTTGAAATTTTCATTTTTTGGACAAAACCCCCGGGGGTTAGAAATTTTTTCATATAAATGTGAAAAGTTTTTCTGGTCCCATTTAAAAACCATGCACCAGAATCAACTTCTTTCAACTCAGTAATACATTTGGGATGTGTAGCTATAGTTTAAGGCAGAAAAACAGGAACTTTTGAAATTTTCATTTTTTGGACAAAACCCCCGGGGGTTAGAATATTTTTCATGTGAATGTGAAAAGTTTTTCTGGTCCCATTCAAAAACCATGCACCAGAATCAACTTCTTTCAACTCAGTAATACATTTGGGATGTGTACCTATAGTTAAAGCAGAAAAACAGGAACTTTTGAAATTTTCATTTTTTGGACAAAACCCCCGGGGGTTAGAATTTTTTTCATGTGAATGTGAAAAGTTTTTCTGGTCCCATTTAAAAACCATGCACCAGAATCAACTTCTTTCTACTTAGTAATACATTTCGAATGTCTACCTATAGTTTAAAGCAGAAAAACAGGATCTTTTGAAATTTTCATTTTTTGGACAAAACACCCGGGGCTTAGAATTTTTTTCATGTGAATGTGAAAAGTTTTTCTGGTCCCATTTAAAAACCATACACCAGAATCAACTTCTTTTAACTCAGTAATACATTTGGGATGTGTAGCTATAGTTTAAGGCAGAAAAACAGGAACTTTTGAAATTTTCATTTTTTGGACAAAACACCCGGGGCTTAGAATTTTTTTCATGTGAATGTGAAAAGTTTTTCTGGTCCCATTTAAAAACCATGCACCAGAATCAACTTCTTTCAACTCAGTAATACATTTCGGATGTCTACCTATAGTTTAAAGCAGAAAAACAGGAACTTTTGAAATTTTCATTTTTTGGACAAAACCCCCGGGGGTTAGAATTTTTTTCATGTGAATGTGAAAAGTTTTTCTGGTCCCATTTAAAAACCATACACCAGAATCAACTTCTTTTAACTCAGTAATACATTTGGGATGTGTAGCTATAGTTTAAGGCAGAAAAACAGGAACTTTTGAAATTTTCATTTTTTGGACAAAACACCCGGGGCTTAGAATTTTTTTCATGTGAATGTGAAAAGTTTTTCTGGTCCCATTTAAAAACCATGCACCAGAATCAACTTCTTTCAACTCAGTAATACATTTGGGATGTGTACCTATAGTTTAAAGCAGAAAAACAGGAACTTTTGAAATTTTCATTTTTTGGACAAAACACCCGGGGCTTAGAATTTTTTTCATGTGAATGTGAAAAGTTTTTCTGGTCCCATTTAAAAACCATGCACCAGAATCAACTTCTTTCAACTCAGTAATACATTTCGGATGTCTACCTATAGTTTAAAGCAGAAAAACAAGAACTTTTGAAATTTTCATTTTTTTAGACAAAACCCCCGGGGATTAGAACTTTTTTCATGTGAATGTGAAAAGTTTTTCTGGTCCCATTTAAAAACCATGCACCAGAATCAACTTCTTTCAACTCAGTAATACATTTCGGATGTGTACCTATAGTTTAAAGCAGAAAAACAGGATCTTTTGAAATTTTCATTTTTTGGACAAAACCCCCGGGGGTTAGAAATTTTTTCATGTGAATGTGAAAAGTTTTTCTGGTCCCATTTAAAAACCATGCACCAGAATCAACTTCTTTCAACTCAGTAATACATTTGGGATGTGTACCTATAGTTTAAAGCAGAAAAACAGGAACTTTTGAAATTTTCATTTTTTGGACAAAACCCCCGGGGGTTAGAAATTTTTTCATGTGAATGTGAAAAGTTTTTCTGGTCCCATTTAAAAACCATGCACCAGAATAAACTTCTTTCAACTCAGTAATACATTTGGGATGTGTAGCTATAGTTTAAGGCAGAAAAACAGGAACTTTTGAAATTTTCATTTTTTGGACAAAACACCCGGGGCTTAGAATTTCTTTCATTTGAATGTGAAAAGTTTTTCTGGTCCCATTTAAAAACCATGCACCAGAATCAACTTCTTTCAACTTAGTAATACATTTGGGATGTGTAGCTATAGTTTAAGGCAGAAAAACAGGAACTTTTGAAATTTTCATTTTTTGGACAAAACACCCGGGGCTTAGAATTTCTTTCATGTGAATGTGAAAAGTTTTTCTGGTCCCATTTAAAAACCATGCACCAGAATCAACTTCTTTCAACTCAGTAATACATTTCGGATGTCTACCTATAGTTTAAAGCAGAAAAACAAGAACTTTTGAAATTTTCATTTTTTTAGACAAAACCCCCGGGGATTAGAACTTTTTTCATGTGAATGTGAAAAGTTTTTCTGGTCCCATTTAAAAACCATGCACCAGAATCAACTTCTTTCAACTCAGTAATACATTTCGGATGTGTACCTATAGTTTAAAGCAGAAAAACAGGATCTTTTGAAATTTTCATTTTTTGGACAAAACCCCCGGGGGTTAGAAATTTTTTCATGTGAATGTGAAAAGTTTTTCTGGTCCCATTTAAAAACCATGCACCAGAATCAACTTCTTTCAACTCAGTAATACATTTGGGATGTGTACCTATAGTTTAAAGCAGAAAAACAGGAACTTTTGAAATTTTCATTTTTTGGACAAAACCCCCGGGGGTTAGAAATTTTTTCATGTGAATGTGAAAAGTTTTTCTGGTCCCATTTAAAAACCATGCACCAGAATAAACTTCTTTCAACTCAGTAATACATTTGGGATGTGTAGCTATAGTTTAAGGCAGAAAAACAGGAACTTTTGAAATTTTCATTTTTTGGACAAAACACCCGGGGCTTAGAATTTCTTTCATTTGAATGTGAAAAGTTTTTCTGGTCCCATTTAAAAACCATGCACCAGAATCAACTTCTTTCAACTCAGTAATACATTTCGGATGTGAACCTATAGTTTAAAGCAGAAAAACAGGAACTTTTGAAATTTTCATTTTTTGGACAAAACCCCCGGGGGTTAGAAATTTTTTCATGTGAATGTGAAAAGTTTTTCTGGTCCCATTTAAAAACCATGCACCAGAATCAACTTCTTTCAACTCAGTAATACATTTGGGATGTGTACCTATAGTTTAAAGCAGAAAAACAGGAACTTTTGAAATTTTCATTTTTTGGACAAAACCCCCGGGGGTTAGAAATTTTTTCATATAAATGTGAAAAGTTTTTCTGGTCCCATTTAAAAACCATGCACCAGAATCAACTTCTTTCAACTCAGTAATACATTTGGGATGTGTAGCTATAGTTTAAGGCAGAAAAACAGGAACTTTTGAAATTTTCATTTTTTGGACAAAACCCCCGGGGGTTAGAATATTTTTCATGTGAATGTGAAAAGTTTTTCTGGTCCCATTCAAAAACCATGCACCAGAATCAACTTCTTTCAACTCAGTAATACATTTGGGATGTGTACCTATAGTTAAAGCAGAAAAACAGGAACTTTTGAAATTTTCATTTTTTGGACAAAACCCCCGGGGGTTAGAATTTTTTTCATGTGAATGTGAAAAGTTTTTCTGGTCCCATTTAAAAACCATGCACCAGAATCAACTTCTTTCTACTTAGTAATACATTTCGAATGTCTACCTATAGTTTAAAGCAGAAAAACAGGATCTTTTGAAATTTTCATTTTTTGGACAAAACACCCGGGGCTTAGAATTTTTTTCATGTGAATGTGAAAAGTTTTTCTGGTCCCATTTAAAAACCATACACCAGAATCAACTTCTTTTAACTCAGTAATACATTTGGGATGTGTAGCTATAGTTTAAGGCAGAAAAACAGGAACTTTTGAAATTTTCATTTTTTGGACAAAACACCCGGGGCTTAGAATTTTTTTCATGTGAATGTGAAAAGTTTTTCTGGTCCCATTTAAAAACCATGCACCAGAATCAACTTCTTTCAACTCAGTAATACATTTCGGATGTCTACCTATAGTTTAAAGCAGAAAAACAGGAACTTTTGAAATTTTCATTTTTTGGACAAAACCCCCGGGGGTTAGAATTTTTTTCATGTGAATGTGAAAAGTTTTTCTGGTCCCATTTAAAAACCATACACCAGAATCAACTTCTTTTAACTCAGTAATACATTTGGGATGTGTAGCTATAGTTTAAGGCAGAAAAACAGGAACTTTTGAAATTTTCATTTTTTGGACAAAACACCCGGGGCTTAGAATTTTTTTCATGTGAATGTGAAAAGTTTTTCTGGTCCCATTTAAAAACCATGCACCAGAATCAACTTCTTTCAACTCAGTAATACATTTGGGATGTGTACCTATAGTTTAAAGCAGAAAAACAGGAACTTTTGAAATTTTCATTTTTTGGACAAAACACCCGGGGCTTAGAATTTTTTTCATGTGAATGTGAAAAGTTTTTCTGGTCCCATTTAAAAACCATACACCAGAATCAACTTCTTTTAACTCAGTAATACATTTGGGATGTGTAGCTATAGTTTAAGGCAGAAAAACAGGAACTTTTGAAATTTTCATTTTTTGGACAAAACACCCGGGGCTTAGAATTTTTTTCATGTGAATGTGAAAAGTTTTTCTGGTCCCATTTAAAAACCATGCACCAGAATCAACTTCTTTCAACTCAGTAATACATTTGGGATGTGTACCTATAGTTTAAAGCAGAAAAACAGGAACTTTTGAAATTTTCATTTTTTGGACAAAACACCCGGGGCTTAGAATTTTTTTCATGTGAATGTGAAAAGTTTTTCTGGTCCCATTTAAAAACCATGCACCAGAATCAACTTCTTTCAACTCAGTAATACATTTCGGATGTCTACCTATAGTTTAAAGCAGAAAAACAAGAACTTTTGAAATTTTCATTTTTTTAGACAAAACCCCCGGGGATTAGAACTTTTTTCATGTGAATGTGAAAAGTTTTTCTGGTCCCATTTAAAAACCATGCACCAGAATCAACTTCTTTCAACTCAGTAATACATTTCGGATGTGTACCTATAGTTTAAAGCAGAAAAACAGGAACTTTTGAAATTTTCATTTTTTGGACAAAACCCCTGGGGGTTAGAATTTTTTTCATGTGAATGTGAAAAGTTTTTTCTGGTCCCATTTAAAAACCATGCACCAGAATCAACTTCTTTCTACTCAGTAATACATTTCGGATGTCTACCTATAGTTTAAAGCAGAAAAACAGGAACTTTTGAAATTTTCATTTTTTGGACAAAACCCCCGGGGGTTAGAATTTTTTCATGTGAATGTGAAAAGTTTTTCTGGTCCCATTTAAAAACCATGCACCAGAATCAACTTATTTCAACTCAGTAATACATTTGGGATGTGTAGCTATAGTTTAAGGCAGAAAAACAGGAACTTTTGAAATTTTCATTTTTTGGACAAAACACCCGGGGCTTAGAATTTTTTTCATGTGAATGTGAAAAGTTTTTCTGGTCCCATTTAAAAACCATGCACCAGAATCAACTTCTTTCAACTCAGTAATACATTTCGGATGTCTACCTATAGTTTAAAGCAGAAAAACAGGAACTTTTGAAATTTTCATTTTTTGGACAAAACCCCCGGGGGTTAGAATTTTTTTCATGTGAATGTGAAAAGTTTTTCTGGTCCCATTTAAAAACCATACACCAGAATCAACTTCTTTTAACTCAGTAATACATTTGGGATGTGTAGCTATAGTTTAAGGCAGAAAAACAGGAACTTTTGAAATTTTCATTTTTTGGACAAAACACCCGGGGCTTAGAATTTTTTTCATGTGAATGTGAAAAGTTTTTCTGGTCCCATTTAAAAACCATGCACCAGAATCAACTTCTTTCAACTCAGTAATACATTTGGGATGTGTACCTATAGTTTAAAGCAGAAAAACAGGAACTTTTGAAATTTTCATTTTTTGGACAAAACCCCTGGGGGTTAGAATTTTTTTCATGTGAATGTGAAAAGTTTTTTCTGGTCCCATTTAAAAACCATGCACCAGAATCAACTTCTTTCTACTCAGTAATACATTTCGGATGTCTACCTATAGTTTAAAGCAGAAAAACAGGAACTTTTGAAATTTTCATTTTTTGGACAAAACCCCCGGGGGTTAGAATTTTTTCATGTGAATGTGAAAAGTTTTTCTGGTCCCATTTAAAAACCATGCACCAGAATCAACTTATTTCAACTCAGTAATACATTTGGGATGTGTAGCTATAGTTTAAGGCAGAAAAACAGGAACTTTTGAAATTTTCATTTTTTGGACAAAACACCCGGGGCTTAGAATTTTTTTCATGTGAATGTGAAAAGTTTTTCTGGTCCCATTTAAAAACCATGCACCAGAATCAACTTCTTTCAACTCAGTAATACATTTCGGATGTCTACCTATAGTTTAAAGCAGAAAAACAGGAACTTTTGAAATTTTCATTTTTTGGACAAAACCCCCGGGGGTTAGAATTTTTTTCATGTGAATGTGAAAAGTTTTTCTGGTCCCATTTAAAAACCATACACCAGAATCAACTTCTTTTAACTCAGTAATACATTTGGGATGTGTAGCTATAGTTTAAGGCAGAAAAACAGGAACTTTTGAAATTTTCATTTTTTGGACAAAACACCCGGGGCTTAGAATTTTTTTCATGTGAATGTGAAAAGTTTTTCTGGTCCCATTTAAAAACCATGCACCAGAATCAACTTCTTTCAACTCAGTAATACATTTGGGATGTGTACCTATAGTTTAAAGCAGAAAAACAGGAACTTTTGAAATTTTCATTTTTTGGACAAAACACCCGGGGCTTAGAATTTTTTTCATGTGAATGTGAAAAGTTTTTCTGGTCCCATTTAAAAACCATGCACCAGAATCAACTTCTTTCAACTCAGTAATACATTTGGGATGTGTAGCTATAGTTTAAGGCAGAAAAACAGGTACTTTTGAAATTTTCATTTTTTGGACAAAACACCCGGGGCTTAGAATTTTTTTCATGTGAATGTGAAAAGTTTTTCTGGTCCCATTTAAAAACCATGCACCAGAATCAACTTCTTTCAACTCAGTAATACATTTCGGATGTCTACCTATAGTTTAAAGCAGAAAAACAAGAACTTTTGAAATTTTCATTTTTTTAGACAAAACCCCCGGGGATTAGAACTTTTTTCATGTGAATGTGAAAAGTTTTTCTGGTCCCATTTAAAAACCATGCACCAGAATCAACTTCTTTCAACTCAGTAATACATTTCGGATGTGTACCTATAGTTTAAAGCAGAAAAACAGGATCTTTTGAAATTTTCATTTTTTGGACAAAACCCCCGGGGGTTAGAAATTTTTTCATGTGAATGTGAAAAGTTTTTCTGGTCCCATTTAAAAACCATGCACCAGAATCAACTTCTTTCAACTCAGTAATACATTTGGGATGTGTACCTATAGTTTAAAGCAGAAAAACAGGAACTTTTGAAATTTTCATTTTTTGGACAAAACCCCCGGGGGTTAGAAATTTTTTCATGTGAATGTGAAAAGTTTTTCTGGTCCCATTTAAAAACCATGCACCAGAATAAACTTCTTTCAACTCAGTAATACATTTGGGATGTGTAGCTATAGTTTAAGGCAGAAAAACAGGAACTTTTGAAATTTTCATTTTTTGGACAAAACACCCGGGGCTTAGAATTTCTTTCATGTGAATGTGAAAAGTTTTTCTGGTCCCATTTAAAAACCATGCACCAGAATCAACTTCTTTCAACTCAGTAATACATTTGGGATGTGTAGCTATAGTTTAAGGCAGAAAAACAGGAACTTTTGAAATTTTCATTTTTTGGACAAAACACCCGGGGCTTAGAATTTCTTTCATGTGAATGTGAAAAGTTTTTCTGGTCCCATTTAAAAACCATGCACCAGAATCAACTTCTTTCAACTCAGTAATACATTTCGGATGTCTACCTATAGTTTAAAGCAGAAAAACAAGAACTTTTGAAATTTTCATTTTTTTAGACAAAACCCCCGGGGATTAGAACTTTTTTCATGTGAATGTGAAAAGTTTTTCTGGTCCCATTTAAAAACCATGCACCAGAATCAACTTCTTTCAACTCAGTAATACATTTCGGATGTGTACCTATAGTTTAAAGCAGAAAAACAGGATCTTTTGAAATTTTCATTTTTTGGACAAAACCCCCGGGGGTTAGAAATTTTTTCATGTGAATGTGAAAAGTTTTTCTGGTCCCATTTAAAAACCATGCACCAGAATCAACTTCTTTCAACTCAGTAATACATTTGGGATGTGTACCTATAGTTTAAAGCAGAAAAACAGGAACTTTTGAAATTTTCATTTTTTGGACAAAACCCCCGGGGGTTAGAAATTTTTTCATGTGAATGTGAAAAGTTTTTCTGGTCCCATTTAAAAACCATGCACCAGAATAAACTTCTTTCAACTCAGTAATACATTTGGGATGTGTAGCTATAGTTTAAGGCAGAAAAACAGGAACTTTTGAAATTTTCATTTTTTGGACAAAACACCCGGGGCTTAGAATTTCTTTCATTTGAATGTGAAAAGTTTTTCTGGTCCCATTTAAAAACCATGCACCAGAATCAACTTCTTTCAACTCAGTAATACATTTGGGATGTGTAGCTATAGTTTAAGGCAGAAAAACAGGAACTTTTGAAATTTTCATTTTTTGGACAAAACACCCGGGGCTTAGAATTTCTTTCATGTGAATGTGAAAAGTTTTTCTGGTCCCATTTAAAAACCATGCACCAGAATCAACTTCTTTCAACTCAGTAATACATTTCGGATGTCTACCTATAGTTTAAAGCAGAAAAACAAGAACTTTTGAAATTTTCATTTTTTTAGACAAAACCCCCGGGGATTAGAACTTTTTTCATGTGAATGTGAAAAGTTTTTCTGGTCCCATTTAAAAACCATGCACCAGAATCAACTTCTTTCAACTCAGTAATACATTTCGGATGTGTACCTATAGTTTAAAGCAGAAAAACAGGATCTTTTGAAATTTTCATTTTTTGGACAAAACCCCCGGGGGTTAGAAATTTTTTCATGTGAATGTGAAAAGTTTTTCTGGTCCCATTTAAAAACCATGCACCAGAATCAACTTCTTTCAACTCAGTAATACATTTGGGATGTGTACCTATAGTTTAAAGCAGAAAAACAGGAACTTTTGAAATTTTCATTTTTTGGACAAAACCCCCGGGGGTTAGAAATTTTTTCATGTGAATGTGAAAAGTTTTTCTGGTCCCATTTAAAAACCATGCACCAGAATAAACTTCTTTCAACTCAGTAATACATTTGGGATGTGTAGCTATAGTTTAAGGCAGAAAAACAGGAACTTTTGAAATTTTCATTTTTTGGACAAAACACCCGGGGCTTAGAATTTCTTTCATTTGAATGTGAAAAGTTTTTCTGGTCCCATTTAAAAACCATGCACCAGAATCAACTTCTTTCAACTCAGTAATACATTTCGGATGTGAACCTATAGTTTAAAGCAGAAAAACAGGAACTTTTGAAATTTTCATTTTTTGGACAAAACCCCCGGGGGTTAGAAATTTTTTCATGTGAATGTGAAAAGTTTTTCTGGTCCCATTTAAAAACCATGCACCAGAATCAACTTCTTTCAACTCAGTAATACATTTGGGATGTGTACCTATAGTTTAAAGCAGAAAAACAGGAACTTTTGAAATTTTCATTTTTTGGACAAAACCCCCGGGGGTTAGAAATTTTTTCATATAAATGTGAAAAGTTTTTCTGGTCCCATTTAAAAACCATGCACCAGAATCAACTTCTTTCAACTCAGTAATACATTTGGGATGTGTAGCTATAGTTTAAGGCAGAAAAACAGGAACTTTTGAAATTTTCATTTTTTGGACAAAACCCCCGGGGGTTAGAATATTTTTCATGTGAATGTGAAAAGTTTTTCTGGTCCCATTTAAAAACCATGCACCAGAATCAACTTCTTTCAACTCAGTAATACATTTGGGATGTGTACCTATAGTTAAAGCAGAAAAACAGGAACTTTTGAAATTTTCATTTTTTGGACAAAACCCCCGTGGGTTAGAATTTTTTTCATGTGAATGTGAAAAGTTTTTCTGGTCCCATTTAAAAACCATGCACCAGAATCAACTTCTTTCTACTTAGTAATACATTTCGAATGTCTACCTATAGTTTAAAGCAGAAAAACAGGATCTTTTGAAATTTTCATTTTTTGGACAAAACCCCCGGGGGTTAGAAATTTTTTCATGTGAATGTGAAAAGTTTTTCTGGTCCCATTTAAAAACCATGCACCAGAATCAACTTCTTTCAACTCAGTAATACATTTGGGATGTGTAGCTATAGTTTAAAGCAGAAAAACAGGATCTTTTGAAATTTTCATTTTTTTGGACAAAACCCCCGGGGGTTAGAAATTTTTTCATGTGAATGTGAAAAATTTTTCTGGTCCCATTTAAAAACCATGCACCAGAATCAACTTCTTTCAACTCAGTAATACATTTGGGATGTGTACCTATAGTTTAAAGCAGAAAAACAGGAACTTTTGAAATTTTCATTTTTTGGACAAAACCCCCGGGGGTTAGAATTTTTTTCACGTGAATGTGAAAAGTTTTTCTGGTCCCATTTAAAAACCATTCACCAGAATCAACTTCTTTCTACTCAGTAATACATTTCGGATGTCTACCTATAGTTTAAAGCAGAAAAACAGGATCTTTTGAAATTTTCATTTTTTGGACAAAACCCCCGGGGGTTAGAATTTTTTTCATGTGAATGTGAAATGTTTTTCTGGTCCCATTTAAAAACCATGCACCAGAATCAACTTCTTTCAACTCAGTAATACATTTGGGATGTGTACCTATAGTTTAAAGCAGAAAAACAGGAACTTTTGAAATTTTCATTTTTTGGACAAAACCCCCGGGGCTTAGAATTTTTTTCATGTGAATGTGAAAAGTTTTTCTGGTCCCATTTAAAAACCATGCACCAGAATCAACTTCTTTCAACTCAGTAATACATTTGAGATGTGTAGCTATAGTTTAAGGCAGAAAAACAGGAACTTTTGAAATTTTCATTTTTTGGACAAAACACCCGGGGCTTAGAATTTTTTTCATGTGAATGTGAAAAGTTTTTCTGGTCCCATTTAAAAACCATGCACCAGAATCAACTTCTTTCAACTCAGTAATACATTTGGGATGTGTACCTATAGTTTAAAGCAGAAAAACAGGAACTTTTGAAATTTTCATTTTTTGGACAAAACCCCCGGGGCTTAGAATTTTTTTCATGTGAATGTGAAAAGTTTTTCTGGTCCCATTTAAAAACCATGCACCAGAATCAACTTCTTTCAACTCAGTAATACATTTGAGATGTGTAGCTATAGTTTAAAGCAAAAAAACAGGAACTTTTGAAATTTTCATTTTTTGGACAAAACCCCCGGGGGTTAGAATTTTTTTCATGTGAATGTGAAAAGTTTTTCTGGTCCCATTTAAAAACCATGCACCAGAATCAACTTCTTTCTACTCAGTAATACATTTCGGATGTCTACCTATAGTTTAAAGCAGAAAAACAGGATCTTTTGAAATTTTCATTTTTTGGACAAAACCCCCGGGGGTTAGAAATTTTTTCATGTGAATGTGAAAAGTTTTTCTGGTCCCATTTAAAAACCATGCACCAGAATCAACTTATTTCAACTCAGTAATACATTTGGGATGTGTAGCTATAGTTTAAGGCAGAAAAACAGGAACTTTTGAAATTTTCATTTTTTGGACAAAACACCCGGGGCTTAGAATTTTTTTCATGTGAATGTGAAAAGTTTTTCTGGTCCCATTTAAAAACCATGCACCAGAATCAACTTCTTTCAACTCAGTAATACATTTCGGATGTGTACCTATAGTTTAAAGCAGAAAAACAGGAACTTTTGAAATTTTCATTTTTTGGACAAAACCCCCGGGGGTTAGAATTTTTTTCATGTGAATGTGAAAAGTTTTTCTGGTCCCATTTAAAAACCATACACCAGAATCAACTTCTTTTAACTCAGTAATACATTTGGGATGTCTACCTATAGTTTAAAGCAGAAAAACAAGAACTTTTGAAATTTTCATTTTTTTAGACAAAACCCCCGGGGATTAGAACTTTTTTCATGTGAATGTGAAAAGTTTTTCTGGTCCCATTTAAAAACCATGCACCAGAATCAACTTCTTTCAACTCAGTAATACATTTCGGATGTCTACCTATAGTTTAAAGCAGCAAAACAGGATCTTTTGAAATTTTCATTTTTTGGACAAAACCCCCGGGGGTTAGAAATTTTTTCATGTGAATGTGAAAAGTTTTTCTGGTCCCATTTAAAAACCATGCACCAGAATAAACTTCTTTCAACTCAGTAATACATTTGGGATGTGTAGCTATAGTTTAAGGCAGAAAAACAGGAACTTTTGAAATTTTCATTTTTTGGACAAAACACCCGGGGCTTAGAATTTCTTTCATTTGAATGTGAAAAGTTTTTCTGGTCCCATTTAAAAACCATGCACCAGAATCAACTTCTTTCAACTCAGTAATACATTTCGGATGTGAACCTATAGTTTAAAGCAGAAAAACAGGAACTTTTGAAATTTTCATTTTTTGGACAAAACCCCCGGGGGTTAGAAATTTTTTCATGTGAATGTGAAAAGTTTTTCTGGTCCCATTTAAAAACCATGCACCAGAATCAACTTCTTTCAACTCAGTAATACATTTGGGATGTGTACCTATAGTTTAAAGCAGAAAAACAGGAACTTTTGAAATTTTCATTTTTTGGACAAAACCCCCGGGGGTTAGAAATTTTTTCATATAAATGTGAAAAGTTTTTCTGGTCCCATTTAAAAACCATGCACCAGAATCAACTTCTTTCAACTCAGTAATACATTTGGGATGTGTAGCTATAGTTTAAGGCAGAAAAACAGGAACTTTTGAAATTTTCATTTTTTGGACAAAACCCCCGGGGGTTAGAATATTTTTCATGTGAATGTGAAAAGTTTTTCTGGTCCCATTTAAAAACCATGCACCAGAATCAACTTCTTTCAACTCAGTAATACATTTGGGATGTGTACCTATAGTTAAAGCAGAAAAACAGGAACTTTTGAAATTTTCATTTTTTGGACAAAACCCCCGGGGGTTTGAATTTTTTTCATGTGAATGTGAAAAGTTTTTCTGGTCCCATTTAAAAACCATGCACCATAATCAACTTCTTTCTACTCAGTAATACATTTCGAATGTCTACCTATAGTTTAAAGCAGAAAAACAGGATCTTTTGAAATTTTCATTTTTTGGACAAAACCCCCGGGGGTTAGAAATTTTTTCATGTGAATGTGAAAAGTTTTTCTGGTCCCATTTAAAAACCATGCACCAGAATCAACTTCTTTCAACTCAGTAATACATTTGGGATGTGTAGCTATAGTTTAAAGCAGAAAAACAGGATCTTTTGAAATTTTCATTTTTTTGGACAAAACCCCCGGGGGTTAGAAATTTTTTCATGTGAATGTGAAAAGTTTTTCTGGTCCCATTTAAAAACCATGCACCAGAATCAACTTCTTTCAACTCAGTAATACATTTGGGATGTGTACCTATAGTTTAAAGCAGAAAAACAGGAACTTTTGAAATTTTCATTTTTTGGACAAAACCCCCGGGGGTTAGAATTTTTTTCACGTGAATGTGAAAAGTTTTTCTGGTCCCATTTAAAAACCATGCACCAGAATCAACTTCTTTCTACTCAGTAATACATTTCGGATGTCTACCTATAGTTTAAAGCAGAAAAACAGGATCTTTTGAAATTTTCATTTTTTGGACAAAACCCCCGGGGGTTAGAAATTTTTTCATGTGAATGTGAAATGTTTTTCTGGTCCCATTTAAAAACCATGCACCAGAATCAACTTCTTTCAACTCAGTAATACATTTGGGATGTGTAGCTATAGTTTAAGGCAGAAAAACAGGAACTTTTGAAATTTTCATTTTTTGGACAAAACACCCGGGGCTTAGAATTTTTTTCATGTGAATGTGAAAAGTTTTTCTGGTCCCATTTAAAAACCATGCACCAGAATCAACTTCTTTCAACTCAGTAATACATTTGGGATGTGTACCTATAGTTTAAAGCAGAAAAACAGGAACTTTTGAAATTTTCATTTTTTGGACAAAACCCCCGGGGCTTAGAATTTTTTTCATGTGAATGTGAAAAGTTTTTCTGGTCCCATTTAAAAACCATGCACCAGAATCAACTTCTTTCAACTCAGTAATACATTTGAGATGTGTAGCTATAGTTTAAAGCAAAAAAACAGGAACTTTTGAAATTTTCATTTTTTGGACAAAACCCCCGGGGGTTAGAATTTTTTTCATGTGAATGTGAAAAGTTTTTCTGGTCCCATTTAAAAACCATGCACCAGAATCAACTTCTTTCAACTCAGTAATACATTTCGGATGTGTACCTATAGTTTAAAGCAGAAAAACAGGAACTTTTGAAATTTTCATTTTTTGGACAAAACCCCCGGGGGTTAGAATTTTTTTCATGTGAATGTGAAAAGTTTTTCTGGTCCCATTTAAAAACCATGCACCAGAATCAACTTCTTTCTACTCAGTAATACATTTCGAATGTCTACCTATAGTTTAAAGCAGAAAAACAGGATCTTTTGAAATTTTCATTTTTTGGACAAAACCCCCGGGGGTTAGAAATTTTTTCATGTGAATGTGAAAAGTTTTTCTGGTCCCATTTAAAAACCATGCACCAGAATCAACTTCTTTCAACTCAGTAATACATTTGGGATGTGTAGCTATAGTTTAAAGCAGAAAAACAGGATCTTTTGAAATTTTCATTTTTTTGGACAAAACCCCCGGGGGTTAGAAATTTTTTCATGTGAATGTGAAAAGTTTTTCTGGTCCCATTTAAAAACCATGCACCAGAATCAACTTCTTTCAACTCAGTAATACATTTGGGATGTGTACCTATAGTTTAAAGCAGAAAAACAGGAACTTTTGAAATTTTCATTTTTTGGACAAAACCCCCGGGGGTTAGAATTTTTTTCACGTGAATGTGAAAAGTTTTTCTGGTCCCATTTAAAAACCATGCACCAGAATCAACTTCTTTCTACTCAGTAATACATTTCGGATGTCTACCTATAGTTTAAAGCAGAAAAACAGGATCTTTTGAAATTTTCATTTTTTGGACAAAACCCCCGGGGGTTAGAAATTTTTTCATGTGAATGTGAAATGTTTTTCTGGTCCCATTTAAAAACCATGCACCAGAATCAACTTCTTTCAACTCAGTAATACATTTGGGATGTGTAGCTATAGTTTAAGGCAGAAAAACAGGAACTTTTGAAAATTTTCATTTTTTGGACAAAACACCCGGGGCTTAGAATTTTTTTCATGTGAATGTGAAAAGTTTTTCTGGTCCCATTTAAAAACCATGCACCAGAATCAACTTCTTTCAACTCAGTAATACATTTGGGATGTGTACCTATAGTTTAAAGCAGAAAAACAGGAACTTTTGAAATTTTCATTTTTTGGACAAAACCCCCGGGGCGTAGAATTTTTTTCATGTGAATGTGAAAAGTTTTTCTGGTCCCATTTAAAAACCATGCACCAGAATCAACTTCTTTCAACTCAGTAATACATTTGAGATGTGTAGCTATAGTTTAAAGCAAAAAAACAGGAACTTTTGAAATTTTCAATTTTTGGACAAAACCCCCGGGGGTTAGAATTTTTTTCATGTGAATGTGAAAAGTTTTTCTGGTCCCATTTAAAAACCATGCACCAGAATCAACTTCTTTCAACTCAGTAATACATTTCGGATGTGTACCTATAGTTTAAAGCAGAAAAACAGGAACTTTTGAAATTTTCATTTTTTGGACAAAACCCCCGGGGGTTAGAATTTTTTTCATGTGAATGTGAAAAGTTTTTCTGGTCCCATTTAAAAACCATGCACCAGAATCAACTTCTTTCTACTCAGTAATACATTTCGGATGTGTACCTATAGTTTAAAGCAGAAAAACAGGAACTTTTGAAATTTTCATTTTTTGGACAAAACCCCCGGGGGTTAGAATTTTTTTCACGTGAATGTGAAAAGTTTTTCTGGTCCCATTTAAAAACCATGCACCAGAATCAACTTCTTTCTACTCAGTAATACATTTCGGATGTCTACCTATAGTTTAAAGCAGAAAAACAGGATCTTTTGAAATTTTCATTTTTTGGACAAAACCCCCGGGGGTTAGAAATTTTTTCATGTGAATGTGAAATGTTTTTCTGGTCCCATTTAAAAACCATGCACCAGAATCAACTTCTTTCAACTCAGTAATACATTTGGGATGTGTAGCTATAGTTTAAGGCAGAAAAACAGGAACTTTTGAAATTTTCATTTTTTGGACAAAACACCCGGGGCTTAGAATTTTTTTCATGTGAATGTGAAAAGTTTTTCTGGTCCCATTTAAAAACCATGCACCAGAATCAACTTCTTTCAACTCAGTAATACATTTGGGATGTGTACCTATAGTTTAAAGCAGAAAAACAGGAACTTTTGAAATTTTCATTTTTTGGACAAAACCCCCGGGGCTTAGAATTTTTTTCATGTGAATGTGAAAAGTTTTTCTGGTCCCATTTAAAAACCATGCACCAGAATCAACTTCTTTCAACTCAGTAATACATTTGAGATGTGTAGCTATAGTTTAAAGCAAAAAAACAGGAACTTTTGAAATTTTCATTTTTTGGACAAAACCCCCGGGGGTTAGAATTTTTTTCATGTGAATGTGAAAAGTTTTTCTGGTCCCATTTAAAAACCATGCACCAGAATCAACTTCTTTCAACTCAGTAATACATTTCGGATGTGTACCTATAGTTTAAAGCAGAAAAACAGGAACTTTTGAAATTTTCATTTTTTGGACAAAACCCCTGGGGGTTAGAATTTTTTTCATGTGAATGTGAAAAGTTTTTCTGGTCCCATTTAAAAACCATGCACCAGAATCAACTTCTTTCTACTCAGTAATACATTTCGGATGTCTACCTATAGTTTAAAGCAGAAAAACAGGAACTTTTGAAATTTTCATTTTTTGGACAAAACCCCCGGGGCTTAGAATTTTTTTCATGTGAATGTGAAAAGTTTTTCTGGTCCCATTTAAAAACCATGCACCAGAATCAACTTCTTTCAACTCAGTAATACATTTGAGATGTGTAGCTATAGTTTAAAGCAAAAAAACAGGAACTTTTGAAATTTTCATTTTTTGGACAAAACCCCCGGGGGTTAGAATTTTTTTCATGTGAATGTGAAAAGTTTTTCTGGTCCCATTTAAAAACCATGCACCAGAATCAACTTCTTTCAACTCAGTAATACATTTCGGATGTGTACCTATAGTTTAAAGCAGAAAAACAGGAACTTTTGAAATTTTCATTTTTTGGACAAAACCCCCGGGGGTTAGAATTTTTTTCATGTGAATGTGAAAAGTTTTTCTGGTCCCATTTAAAAACCATGCACCAGAATCAACTTCTTTCAACTCAGTAATACATTTGAGATGTGTAGCTATAGTTTAAAGCAAAAAAACAGGAACTTTTGAAATTTTCATTTTTTGGACAAAACCCCCGGGGGTTAGAATTTTTTTCATGTGAATGTGAAAAGTTTTTCTGGTCCCATTTAAAAACCATGCACCAGAATCAACTTCTTTCAACTCAGTAATACATTTCGGATGTGTACCTATAGTTTAAAGCAGAAAAACAGGAACTTTTGAAATTTTCATTTTTTGGACAAAACCCCTGGGGGTTAGAATTTTTTTCATGTGAATGTGAAAAGTTTTTCTGGTCCCATTTAAAAACCATGCACCAGAATCAACTTCTTTCTACTCAGTAATACATTTCGGATGTCTACCTATAGTTTAAAGCAGAAAAACAGGATCTTTTGAAATTTTCATTTTTTGGACAAAACCCCCGGGGGTTAGAAATTTTTTCATGTGAATGTGAAAAGTTTATCTGGTCCCATTTAAAAACCATGCACCAGAATCAACTTATTTCAACTCAGTAATACATTTGGGATGTGTAGCTATAGTTTAAGGCAGAAAAACAGGAACTTTTGAAATTTTCATTTTTTGGACAAAACACCCGGGGCTTAGAATTTTTTTCATGTGAATGTGAAAAGTTTTTCTGGTCCCATTTAAAAACCATGCACCAGAATCAACTTCTTTCAACTCAGTAATACATTTCGGATGTGTACCTATAGTTTAAAGCAGAAAAACAGGAACTTTTGAAATTTTCATTTTTTGGACAAAACCCCCGGGGATTAGAATTTTTTTCATGTGAATGTGAAAAGTTTTTCTGGTCCCATTTAAAAACCATACACCAGAATCAACTTCTTTTAACTCAGTAATACATTTGGGATGTGTAGCTATAGTTTAAGGCAGAAAAACAGGAACTTTTGAAATTTTCATTTTTTGGACAAAACACCCGGGGCTTAGAATTTTTTTCATGTGAATGTGAAAAGTTTTTCTGGTCCCATTTAAAAACCATGCACCAGAATCAACTTCTTTCAACTCAGTAATACATTTGGGATGTGTACCTATAGTTTAAAGCAGAAAAACAGGAACTTTTGAAATTTTCATTTTTTGGACAAAACACCCGGGGCTTAGAATTTTTTTCATGTGAATGTGAAAAGTTTTTCTGGTCCCATTTAAAAACCATGCACCAGAATCAACTTCTTTCAACTCAGTAATACATTTGGGATGTGTAGCTATAGTTTAAGGCAGAAAAACAGGTACTTTTGAAATTTTCATTTTTTGGACAAAACACCCGGGGCTTAGAATTTTTTTCATGTGAATGTGAAAAGTTTTTCTGGTCCCATTTAAAAACCATGCACCAGAATCAACTTCTTTCAACTCAGTAATACATTTCGGATGTCTACCTATAGTTTAAAGCAGAAAAACAAGAACTTTTGAAATTTTCATTTTTTTAGACAAAACCCCCGGGGATTAGAACTTTTTTCATGTGAATGTGAAAAGTTTTTCTGGTCCCATTTAAAAACCATGCACCAGAATCAACTTCTTTCAACTCAGTAATACATTTCGGATGTCTACCTATAGTTTAAAGCAGAAAAACAGGATCTTTTGAAATTTTCATTTTTTGGACAAAACCCCCGGGGGTTAGAAATTTTTTCATGTGAATGTGAAAAGTTTTTCTGGTCCCATTTAAAAACCATGCACCAGAATCAACTTCTTTCAACTCAGTAATACATTTGGGATGTGTACCTATAGTTTAAAGCAGAAAAACAGGAACTTTTGAAATTTTCATTTTTTGGACAAAACACCCGGGGCTTAGAATTTTTTTCATGTGAATGTGAAAAGTTTTTCTGGTCCCATTTAAAAACCATGCACCAGAATCAACTTCTTTCAACTCAGTAATACATTTGGGATGTGTAGCTATAGTTTAAGGCAGAAAAACAGGTACTTTTGAAATTTTCATTTTTTGGACAAAACACCCGGGGCTTAGAATTTTTTTCATGTGAATGTGAAAAGTTTTTCTGGTCCCATTTAAAAACCATGCACCAGAATCAACTTCTTTCAACTCAGTAATACATTTCGGATGTCTACCTATAGTTTAAAGCAGAAAAACAAGAACTTTTGAAATTTTCATTTTTTTAGACAAAACCCCCGGGGATTAGAACTTTTTTCATGTGAATGTGAAAAGTTTTTCTGGTCCCATTTAAAAACCATGCACCAGAATCAACTTCTTTCAACTCAGTAATACATTTCGGATGTCTACCTATAGTTTAAAGCAGAAAAACAGGATCTTTTGAAATTTTCATTTTTTGGACAAAACCCCCGGGGGTTAGAAATTTTTTCATGTGAATGTGAAAAGTTTTTCTGGTCCCATTTAAAAACCATGCACCAGAATCAACTTCTTTCAACTCAGTAATACATTTCGGATGTGAACCTATAGTTTAAAGCAGAAAAACAGGAACTTTTGAAATTTTCATTTTTTGGACAAAACCCCCGGGGGTTAGAAATTTTTTCATGTGAATGTGAAAAGTTTTTCTGGTCCCATTTAAAAACCATGCACCAGAATCAACTTCTTTCAACTCAGTAATACATTTGGGATGTGTACCTATAGTTTAAAGCAGAAAAACAGGAACTTTTGAAATTTTCATTTTTTGGACAAAACCCCCGGGGGTTAGAAAATTTTTCATATAAATGTGAAAAGTTTTTCTGGTCCCATTTAAAAACCATGCACCAGAATCAACTTCTTTCAACTCAGTAATACATTTGGGATGTGTAGCTATAGTTTAAGGCAGAAAAACAGGAACTTTTGAAATTTTCATTTTTTGGACAAAACCCCCGGGGGTTAGAATTTTTTTCATGTGAATGTGAAAAGTTTTTCTGGTCCCATTTAAAAACCATGCACCAGAATCAACTTCTTTCTACTCAGTAATACATTTCGAATGTCTACCTATAGTTTAAAGCAGAAAAACAGGATCTTTTGAAATTTTCATTTTTTGGACAAAACCCCCGGGGGTTAGAAATTTTTTCATGTGAATGTGAAAAGTTTTTCTGGTCCCATTTAAAAACCATGCACCAGAATCAACTTCTTTCAACTCAGTAATACATTTGGGATGTGTAGCTATAGTTTAAAGCAGAAAAACAGGATCTTTTGAAATTTTCATTTTTTTGGACAAAACCCCCGGGGGTTAGAAATTTTTTCATGTGAATGTGAAAAGTTTTTCTGGTCCCATTTAAAAACCATGCACCAGAATCAACTTCTTTCAACTCAGTAATACATTTGGGATGTGTACCTATAGTTTAAAGCAGAAAAACAGGAACTTTTGAAATTTTCATTTTTTGGACAAAACCCCCGGGGGTTAGAATTTTTTTCACGTGAATGTGAAAAGTTTTTCTGGTCCCATTTAAAAACCATGCACCAGAATCAACTTCTTTCTACTCAGTAATACATTTCGGATGTCTACCTATAGTTTAAAGCAGAAAAACAGGATCTTTTGAAATTTTCATTTTTTGGACAAAACCCCCGGGGGTTAGAATTTTTTTCATGTGAATGTGAAAAGTTTTTCTGGTCCCATTTAAAAACCATGCACCAGAATCAACTTCTTTCAACTCAGTAATACATTTCGGATGTGTACCTATAGTTTAAAGCAGAAAAACAGGAACTTTTGAAATTTTCATTTTTTGGACAAAACCCCTGGGGGTTAGAATTTTTTTCATGTGAATGTGAAAAGTTTTTCTGGTCCCATTTAAAAACCATGCACCAGAATCAACTTCTTTCTACTCAGTAATACATTTCGGATGTCTACCTATAGTTTAAAGCAGAAAAACAGGAACTTTTGAAATTTTCATTTTTTGGACAAAACCCCCGGGGCTTAGAATTTTTTTCATGTGAATGTGAAAAGTTTTTCTGGTCCCATTTAAAAACCATGCACCAGAATCAACTTCTTTCAACTCAGTAATACATTTGAGATGTGTAGCTATAGTTTAAAGCAAAAAAACAGGAACTTTTGAAATTTTCATTTTTTGGAAAAAAACCCCGGGGGTTAGAATTTTTTTCATGTGAATGTGAAAAGTTTTTCTGGTCCCATTTAAAAACCATGCACCAGAATCAACTTCTTTCAACTCAGTAATACATTTCGGATGTGTACCTATAGTTTAAAGCAGAAAAACAGGAACTTTTGAAATTTTCATTTTTTGGACAAAACCCCTGGGGGTTAGAATTTTTTTCATGTGAATGTGAAAAGTTTTTCTGGTCCCATTTAAAAACCATGCACCAGAATCAACTTCTTTCTACTCAGTAATACATTTCGGATGTCTACCTATAGTTTAAAGCAGAAAAACAGGATCTTTTGAAATTTTCATTTTTTGGACAAAACCCCCGGGGGTTAGAAATTTTTTCATGTGAATGTGAAAAGTTTTTCTGGTCCCATTTAAAAACCATGCACCAGAATCAACTTATTTCAACTCAGTAATACATTTGGGATGTGTAGCTATAGTTTAAGGCAGAAAAACAGGAACTTTTGAAATTTTCATTTTTTGGACAAAACACCCGGGGCTTAGAATTTTTTTCATGTGAATGTGAAAAGTTTTTCTGGTCCCATTTAAAAACCATGCACCAGAATCAACTTCTTTCAACTCAGTAATACATTTCGGATGTGTACCTATAGTTTAAAGCAGAAAAACAGGAACTTTTGAAATTTTCATTTTTTGGACAAAACCCCCGGGGGTTAGAATTTTTTTCATGTGAATGTGAAAAGTTTTTCTGGTCCCATTTAAAAACCATACACCAGAATCAACTTCTTTTAACTCAGTAATACATTTGGGATGTGTAGCTATAGTTTAAGGCAGAAAAACAGGAACTTTTGAAATTTTAATTTTTTGGACAAAACACCCGGGGCTTAGAATTTTTTTCATGTGAATGTGAAAAGTTTTTCTGGTCCCATTTAAAAACCATGCACCAGAATCAACTTCTTTCAACTCAGTAATACATTTGGGATAAGTACCTATAGTTTAAAGCAGAAAAACAGGAACTTTTGAAATTTTCATTTTTTGGACAAAACACCCGGGGCTTAGAATTTTTTTCATGTGAATGTGAAAAGTTTTTCTGGTCCCATTTAAAAACCATGCACCAGAATCAACTTCTTTCAACTCAGTAATACATTTTGGATGTTTAGCTATAGTTTAAGGCAGAAAAACAGGTACTTTTGAAATTTTCATTTTTTGGACAAAACACCCGGGGCTTAGAATTTTTTTCATGTGAATGTGAAAAGTTTTTCTGGTCCCATTTAAAAACCATGCACCAGAATCAACTTCTTTCAACTCAGTAATACATTTCGGATGTCTACCTATAGTTTAAAGCAGAAAAACAAGAACTTTTGAAATTTTCATTTTTTTAGACAAAACCCCCGGGGATTAGAACTTTTTTCATGTGAATGTGAAAAGTTTTTCTGGTCCCATTTAAAAACCATGCACCAGAATCAACTTCTTTCAACTCAGTAATACATTTCGGATGTCTACCTATAGTTTAAAGCAGAAAAACAGGATCTTTTGAAATTTTCATTTTTTGGACAAAACCCCCGGGGGTTAGAAATTTTTTCATGTGAATGTGAAAAGTTTTTCTGGTCCCATTTAAAAACCATGCACCAGAATCAACTTCTTTCAACTCAGTAATACATTTGGGATGTGTACCTATAGTTTAAAGCAGAAAAACAGGAACTTTTGAAATTTTCATTTTTTGGACAAAACCCCCGGGGGTTAGAAATTTTTTCATGTGAATGTGAAAAGTTTTTCTGGTCCCATTTAAAAACCATGCACCAGAATAAACTTCTTTCAACTCAGTAATACATTTGGGATGTGTAGCTATAGTTTAAGGCAGAAAAACAGGAACTTTTGAAATTTTCATTTTTTGGACAAAACACCCGGGGCTTAGAATTTCTTTCATTTGAATGTGAAAAGTTTTTCTGGTCCCATTTAAAAACCATGCACCAGAATCAACTTCTTTCAACTCAGTAATACATTTCGGATGTGAACCTATAGTTTAAAGCAGAAAAACAGGAACTTTTGAAATTTTCATTTTTTGGACAAAACCCCCGGGGGTTAGAAATTTTTTCATGTGAATGTGAAAAGTTTTTCTGGTCCCATTTAAAAACCATGCACCAGAATCAACTTCTTTCTACTCAGTAATACATTTCGAATGTCTACCTATAGTTTAAAGCAGAAAAACAGGATCTTTTGAAATTTTCATTTTTTGGACAAAACCCCCGGGGGTTAGAAATTTTTTCATGTGAATGTGAAAAGTTTTTCTGGTCCCATTTAAAAACCATGCACCAGAATCAACTTCTTTCAACTCAGTAATACATTTGGGATGTGTAGCTATAGTTTAAAGCAGAAAAACAGGATCTTTTGAAATTTTCATTTTTTTGGACAAAACCCCCGGGGGTTAGAAATTTTTTCATGTGAATGTGAAAAGTTTTTCTGGTCCCATTTAAAAACCATGCACCAGAATCAACTTCTTTCAACTCAGTAATAAATTTGGGATGTGTACCTATAGTTTAAAGCAGAAAAACAGGAACTTTTGAAATTTTCATTTTTTGGACAAAACCCCGGGGGTTAGAATTTTTTTCACGTGAATGTGAAAAGTTTTTCTGGTCCCATTTAAAAACCATGCACCAGAATCAACTTCTTTCTACTCAGTAATACATTTCGGATGTCTACCTATAGTTTAAAGCAGAAAAACAGGATCTTTTGAAATTTTCATTTTTTGGACAAAACCCCCGGGGGTTAGAAATTTTTTCATGTGAATGTGAAATGTTTTTCTGGTCCCATTTAAAAACCATGCACCAGAATCAACTTCTTTAAACTCAGTAATACATTTGGGATGTGTAGCTATAGTTTAAGGCAGAAAAACAGGAACTTTTGAAATTTTCATTTTTTGGACAAAACACCCGGGGCTTAGAATTTCTTTCATTTGAATGTGAAAAGTTTTTCTGGTCCCATTTAAAAACCATGCACCAGAATCAACTTCTTTCAACTCAGTAATACATTTCGGATGTGAACCTATAGTTTAAAGCAGAAAAACAGGAACTTTTGAAATTTTCATTTTTTGGACAAAACCCCCGGGGGTTAGAAATTTTTTCATGTGAATGTGAAAAGTTTTTCTGGTCCCATTTAAAAACCATGCACCAGAATCAACTTCTTTCTACTCAGTAATACATTTCGAATGTCTACCTATAGTTTAAAGCAGAAAAACAGGATCTTTTGAAATTTTCATTTTTTGGACAAAACCCCCGGGGGTTAGAAATTTTTTCATGTGAATGTGAAAAGTTTTTCTGGTCCCATTTAAAAACCATGCACCAGAATCAACTTCTTTCAACTCAGTAATACTTTTGGGATGTGTAGCTATAGTTTAAAGCAGAAAAACAGGATCTTTTGAAATTTTCATTTTTTTGGACAAAACCCCCGGGGGTTAGAAATTTTTTCATGTGAATGTGAAAAGTTTTTCTGGTCCCATTTAAAAACCATGCACCAGAATCAACTTCTTTCAACTCAGTAATAAATTTGGGATGTGTACCTATAGTTTAAAGCAGAAAAACAGGAACTTTTGAAATTTTCATTTTTTGGACAAAACCCCCGGGGGTTAGAATTTTTTTCACGTGAATGTGAAAAGTTTTTCTGGTCCCATTTAAAAACCATGCACCAGAATCAACTTCTTTCTACTCAGTAATACATTTCGGATGTCTACCTATAGTTTAAAGCAGAAAAACAGGATCTTTTGAAATTTTCATTTTTTGGACAAAACCCCCGGGGGTTAGAAATTTTTTCATGTGAATGTGAAATGTTTTTCTGGTCCCATTTAAAAACCATGCACCAGAATCAACTTCTTTAAACTCAGTAATACATTTGGGATGTGTAGCTATAGTTTAAGGCAGAAAAACAGGAACTTTTGAAATTTTCATTTTTTGGACAAAACACCCGGGGCTTAGAATTTTTTTCATGTGAATGTGAAAAGTTTTTCTGGTCCCATTTAAAAACCATGCACCAGAATCAACTTCTTTCAACTCAGTAATACATTTGGGATGTGTACCTATAGTTTAAAGCAGAAAAACAGGAACTTTTGAAATTTTCATTTTTTGGACAAAACCCCCGGGGCTTAGAATTTTTTTCATGTGAATGTGAAAAGTTTTTCTGGTCCCATTTAAAAACCATGCACCAGAATCAACTTCTTTCAACTCAGTAATACATTTGAGATGTGTAGCTATAGTTTAAAGCAAAAAAACAGGAACTTTTGAAATTTTCATTTTTTGGACAAAATCCCCGGGGGTTAGAATTTTTTTCATGTGAATGTGAAAAGTTTTTCTGGTCCCATTTAAAAACCATGCACCAGAATCAACTTCTTTCAACTCAGTAATACATTTCGGATGTGTACCTATAGTTTAAAGCAGAAAAACAGGAACTTTTGAAATTTTCATTTTTTGGACAAAACCCCTGGGGGTTAGAATTTTTTTCATGTGAATGTGAAAAGTTTTTCTGGTCCCATTTAAAAACCATGCACCAGAATCAACTTCTTTCTACTCAGTAATACATTTCGGATGTCTACCTATAGTTTAAAGCAGAAAAACAGGAACTTTTGAAATTTTCATTTTTTGGACAAAACCCCCGGGGCTTAGAATTTTTTTCATGTGAATGTGAAAAGTTTTTCTGGTCCCATTTAAAAACCATGCACCAGAATCAACTTCTTTCAACTCAGTAATACATTTGAGATGTGTAGCTATAGTTTAAAGCAAAAAAACAGGAACTTTTGAAATTTTCATTTTTTGGACAAAACCCCCGGGGGTTAGAATTTTTTTCATGTGAATGTGAAAAGTTTTTCTGGTCCCATTTAAAAACCATGCACCAGAATCAACTTCTTTCAACTCAGTAATACATTTCGGATGTGTACCTATAGTTTAAAGCAGAAAAACAGGAACTTTTGAAATTTTCATTTTTTGGACAAAACCCCTGGGGGTTAGAATTTTTTTCATGTGAATGTGAAAAGTTTTTCTGGTCCCATTTAAAAACCATGCACCAGAATCAACTTCTTTCTACTCAGTAATACATTTCGGATGTCTACCTATAGTTTAAAGCAGAAAAACAGGATCTTTTGAAATTTTCATTTTTTGGACAAAACCCCCGGGGGTTAGAAATTTTTTCATGTGAATGTGAAAAGTTTTTCTGGTCCCATTTAAAAACCATGCACCAGAATCAACTTATTTCAACTCAGTAATACATTTGGGATGTGTAGCTATAGTTTAAGGCAGAAAAACAGGAACTTTTGAAATTTTCATTTTTTGGACAAAACACCCGGGGCTTAGAATTTTTTTCATGTGAATGTGAAAAGTTTTTCTGGTCCCATTTAAAAACCATGCACCAGAATCAACTTCTTTCAACTCAGTAATACATTTCGGATGTGTACCTATAGTTTAAAGCAGAAAAACAGGAACTTTTGAAATTTTCATTTTTTGGACAAAACCCCCGGGGGTTAGAATTTTTTTCATGTGAATGTGAAAAGTTTTTCTGGTCCCATTTAAAAACCATACACCAGAATCAACTTCTTTTAACTCAGTAATACATTTGGGATGTGTAGCTATAGTTTAAGGCAGAAAAACAGGAACTTTTGAAATTTTCATTTTTTGGACAAAACACCCGGGGCTTAGAATTTTTTTCATGTGAATGTGAAAAGTTTTTCTGGTCCCATTTAAAAACCATGCACCAGAATCAACTTCTTTCAACTCAGTAATACATTTCGGATGTGTACCTATAGTTTAAAGCAGAAAAACAGGAACTTTTGAAATTTTCATTTTTTGGACAAAACCCCCGGGGGTTAGAATTTTTTTCATGTGAATGTGAAAAGTTTTTCTGGTCCCATTTAAAAACCATACACCAGAATCAACTTCTTTTAACTCAGTAATACATTTGGGATGTGTAGCTATAGTTTAAGGCAGAAAAACAGGAACTTTTGAAATTTTCATTTTTTGGACAAAACACCCGGGGCTTAGAATTTTTTTCATGTGAATGTGAAAAGTTTTTCTGGTCCCATTTAAAAACCATGCACCAGAATCAACTTCTTTCAACTCAGTAATACATTTGGGATGTGTACCTATAGTTTAAAGCAGAAAAACAGGAACTTTTGAAATTTTCATTTTTTGGACAAAACACCCGGGGCTTAGAATTTTTTTCATGTGAATGTGAAAAGTTTTTCTGGTCCCATTTAAAAACCATGCACCAGAATCAACTTCTTTCAACTCAGTAATACATTTGGGATGTGTAGCTATAGTTTAAGGCAGAAAAACAGGTACTTTTGAAATTTTCATTTTTTGGACAAAACACCCGGGGCTTAGAATTTTTTTCATGTGAATGTGAAAAGTTTTTCTGGTCCCATTTAAAAACCATGCACCAGAATTAACTTTTTTCAACTCAGTAATACATTTGGGATGTGTAGCTATAGTTTAAAGCAGAAAAACAGGAACTTTTGAAATTTTCATTTTTTGGACAAAACCCCCGGGGGTTAGAATTTTTTTCATGTGACTGTGAAAAGTTTTTCTGGTCCCATTTAAAAACCATGCACCAGAATCAACTTCTTTCAACTCAGTAATACATTTCGGATGTGTACCTATAGTTTAAAGCAGAAAAACAGGAACTTTTGAAATTTTCATTTTTTGGACAAAACCCCCGGGGATTAGAATTTTTTTCATGTGAATGTGAAAAGTTTTTCTGGTCCCATTTAAAAACCATGCACCAGAATCAACTTCTTTCTACTCAGTAATACATTTCGGATGTCTACCTATAGTTTAAAGCAGAAAAACAGGATCTTTTGAAATTTTCATTTTTTGGACAAAACCCCCGGGGGTTAGAAATTTTGTCATGTGAATGTGAAAAGTTTTTCTGGTCCCATTTAAAAACCATGCACCAGTATCAACTTCTTTCAACTCAGTAATACATTTGGGATGTGTAGCTATAGTTTAAGGCAGAAAAACAGGAACTTTTGAAATTTTCATTTTTTGGACAAAACACCCGGGGCTTAGAATTTTTTTCATGTGAATGTGAAAAGTTTTTCTGGTCCCATTTAAAAACCATGCACCAGAATCAACTTCTTTCAACTCAGTAATACATTTGGGATGTGTAGCTATAGTTTAAAGCAGAAAAACAGGAACTTTTGAAATTTTCATTTTTTGGACAAAACCCCCGGGGGTTAGAATTTTTTTCATGTGACTGTGAAAAGTTTTTCTGGTCCCATTTAAAAACCATGCACCAGAATCAACTTCTTTCAACTCAGTAATACATTTCGGATGTGTACCTATAGTTTAAAGCAGAAAAACAGGAACTTTTGAAATTTTCATTTTTTGGACAAAACCCCCGGGGATTAGAATTTTTTTCATGTGAATGTGAAAAGTTTTTCTGGTCCCATTTAAAAACCATGCACCAGTATCAACTTCTTTCAACTCAGTAATACATTTGGGATGTGTAGCTATAGTTTAAGGCAGAAAAACAGGAACTTTTGAAATTTTCATTTTTTGGACAAAACACCCGGGGCTTAGAATTTTTTTCATGTGAATGTGAAAAGTTTTTCTGGTCCCATTTAAAAACCATGCACCAGAATCAACTTCTTTCAACTCAGTAATACATTTGAGATGTGTAGCTATAGTTTAAAGCAAAAAAACAGGAACTTTTGAAATTTTCATTTTTTGGACAAAACCCCCGGGGGTTAGAATTTTTTTCATGTGAATGTGAAAAGTTTTTCTGGTCCCATTTAAAAACCATGCACCAGAATCAACTTCTTTCAACTCAGTAATACATTTCGGATGTGTACCTATAGTTTAAAGCAGAAAAACAGGAACTTTTGAAATTTTCATTTTTTGGACAAAACCCCTGGGGGTTAGAATTTTTTTCATGTGAATGTGAAAAGTTTTTCTGGTCCCATTTAAAAACCATGCACCAGAATCAACTTCTTTCTACTCAGTAATACATTTCGGATGTCTACCTATAGTTTAAAGCAGAAAAACAGGATCTTTTGAAATTTTCATTTTTTGGACAAAACCCCCGGGGGTTAGAAATTTTTTCATGTGAATGTGAAAAGTTTTTCTGGTCCCATTTAAAAACCATGCACCAGAATCAACTTATTTCAACTCAGTAATACATTTGGGATGTGTAGCTATAGTTTAAGGCAGAAAAACAGGAACTTTTGAAATTTTCATTTTTTGGACAAAACACCCGGGGCTTAGAATTTTTTTCATGTGAATGTGAAAAGTTTTTCTGGTCCCATTTAAAAACCATGCACCAGAATCAACTTCTTTCAACTCAGTAATACATTTCGGATGTGTACCTATAGTTTAAAGCAGAAAAACAGGAACTTTTGAAATTTTCATTTTTTGGACAAAACCCCCGGGGGTTAGAATTTTTTTCATGTGAATGTGAAAAGTTTTTCTGGTCCCATTTAAAAACCATACACCAGAATCAACTTCTTTTAACTCAGTAATACATTTGGGATGTGTAGCTATAGTTTAAGGCAGAAAAACAGGAACTTTTGAAATTTTCATTTTTTGGACAAAACACCCGGGGCTTAGAATTTTTTTCATGTGAATGTGAAAAGTTTTTCTGGTCCCATTTAAAAACCATGCACCAGAATCAACTTCTTTCAACTCAGTAATACATTTGGGATGTGTACCTATAGTTTAAAGCAGAAAAACAGGAACTTTTGAAATTTTCATTTTTTGGACAAAACACCCGGGGCTTAGAATTTTTTTCATGTGAATGTGAAAAGTTTTTCTGGTCCCATTTAAAAACCATGCACCAGAATCAACTTCTTTCAACTCAGTAATACATTTTGGATGTGTAGCTATAGTTTAAGGCAGAAAAACAGGTACTTTTGAAATTTTCATTTTTTGGACAAAACACCCGGGGCTTAGAATTTTTTTCATGTGAATGTGAAAAGTTTTTCTGGTCCCATTTAAAAACCATGCACCAGAATCAACTTCTTTCAACTCAGTAATACATTTCGGATGTCTACCTATAGTTTAAAGCAGAAAAACAAGAACTTTTGAAATTTTCATTTTTTTAGACAAAACCCCCGGGGATTAGAACTTTTTTCATGTGAATGTGAAAAGTTTTTCTGGTCCCATTTAAAAACCATGCACCAGAATCAACTTCTTTCAACTCAGTAATACATTTCGGATGTCTACCTATAGTTTAAAGCAGAAAAACAGGATCTTTTGAAATTTTCATTTTTTGGACAAAACCCCCGGGGGTTAGAAATTTTTTCATGTGAATGTGAAAAGTTTTTCTGGTCCCATTTAAAAACCATGCACCAGAATCAACTTCTTTCAACTCAGTAATACATTTGGGATGTGTACCTATAGTTTAAAGCAGAAAAACAGGAACTTTTGAAATTTTCATTTTTTGGACAAAACCCCCGGGGGTTAGAAATTTTTTCATGTGAATGTGAAAAGTTTTTCTGGTCCCATTTAAAAACCATGCACCAGAATAAACTTCTTTCAACTCAGTAATACATTTGGGATGTGTAGCTATAGTTTAAGGCAGAAAAACAGGAACTTTTGAAATTTTCATTTTTTGGACAAAACACCCGGGGCTTAGAATTTTTTTCATGTGAATGTGAAAAGTTTTTCTGGTCCCATTTAAAAACCATGCACCAGAATCAACTTCTTTCAACTCAGTAATACATTTCGGATGTCTACCTATAGTTTAAAGCAGAAAAACAAGAACTTTTGAAATTTTCATTTTTTTAGACAAAACCCCCAGGGATTAGAACTTTTTTCATGTGAATGTGAAAAGTTTTTCTGGTCCCATTTAAAAACCATGCACCAGAATCAACTTCTTTCAACTCAGTAATACATTTCGGATGTCTACCTATAGTTTAAAGCAGAAAAACAGGATCTTTTGAAATTTTCATTTTTTGGACAAAACCCCCGGGGGTTAGAAATTTTTTCATGTGAATGTGAAAAGTTTTTCTGGTCCCATTTAAAAACCATGCACCAGAATCAACTTCTTTCAACTCAGTAATACATTTGGGATGTGTACCTATAGTTTAAAGCAGAAAAACAGGAACTTTTGAAATTTTCATTTTTTGGACAAAACCCCCGGGGGTTAGAAATTTTTTCATGTGAATGTGAAAAGTTTTTCTGGTCCCATTTAAAAACCATGCACCAGAATAAACTTCTTTCAACTCAGTAATACATTTGGGATGTGTAGCTATAGTTTAAGGCAGAAAAACAGGAACTTTTGAAATTTTCATTTTTTGGACAAAACACCCGGGGCTTAGAATTTCTTTCATTTGAATGTGAAAAGTTTTTCTGGTCCCATTTAAAAACCATGCACCAGAATCAACTTCTTTCAACTCAGTAATACATTTCGGATGTGAACCTATAGTTTAAAGCAGAAAAACAGGAACTTTTGAAATTTTCATTTTTTGGACAAAACCCCCGGGGGTTAGAAATTTTTTCATGTGAATGTGAAAAGTTTTTCTGGTCCCATTTAAAAACCATGCACCAGAATCAACTTCTTTCTACTCAGTAATACATTTCGAATGTCTACCTATAGTTTAAAGCAGAAAAACAGGATCTTTTGAAATTTTCATTTTTTGGACAAAACCCCCGGGGGTTAGAAATTTTTTCATGTGAATGTGAAAAGTTTTTCTGGTCCCATTTAAAAACCATGCACCAGAATCAACTTCTTTCAACTCAGTAATACATTTGGGATGTGTAGCTATAGTTTAAAGCAGAAAAACAGGATCTTTTGAAATTTTCATTTTTTTGGACAAAACCCCCGGGGGTTAGAAATTTTTTCATGTGAATGTGAAAAGTTTTTCTGGTCCCATTTAAAAACCATGCACCAGAATCAACTTCTTTCAACTCAGTAATAAATTTGGGATGTGTACCTATAGTTTAAAGCAGAAAAACAGGAACTTTTGAAATTTTCATTTTTTGGACAAAACCCCGGGGGTTAGAATTTTTTTCACGTGAATGTGAAAAGTTTTTCTGGTCCCATTTAAAAACCATGCACCAGAATCAACTTCTTTCTACTCAGTAATACATTTCGGATGTCTACCTATAGTTTAAAGCAGAAAAACAGGATCTTTTGAAATTTTCATTTTTTGGACAAAACCCCCGGGGGTTAGAAATTTTTTCATGTGAATGTGAAATGTTTTTCTGGTCCCATTTAAAAACCATGCACCAGAATCAACTTCTTTAAACTCAGTAATACATTTGGGATGTGTAGCTATAGTTTAAGGCAGAAAAACAGGAACTTTTGAAATTTTCATTTTTTGGACAAAACACCCGGGGCTTAGAATTTCTTTCATTTGAATGTGAAAAGTTTTTCTGGTCCCATTTAAAAACCATGCACCAGAATCAACTTCTTTCAACTCAGTAATACATTTCGGATGTGAACCTATAGTTTAAAGCAGAAAAACAGGAACTTTTGAAATTTTCATTTTTTGGACAAAACCCCCGGGGGTTAGAAATTTTTTCATGTGAATGTGAAAAGTTTTTCTGGTCCCATTTAAAAACCATGCACCAGAATCAACTTCTTTCTACTCAGTAATACATTTCGAATGTCTACCTATAGTTTAAAGCAGAAAAACAGGATCTTTTGAAATTTTCATTTTTTGGACAAAACCCCCGGGGGTTAGAAATTTTTTCATGTGAATGTGAAAAGTTTTTCTGGTCCCATTTAAAAACCATGCACCAGAATCAACTTCTTTCAACTCAGTAATACTTTTGGGATGTGTAGCTATAGTTTAAAGCAGAAAAACAGGATCTTTTGAAATTTTCATTTTTTTGGACAAAACCCCCGGGGGTTAGAAATTTTTTCATGTGAATGTGAAAAGTTTTTCTGGTCCCATTTAAAAACCATGCACCAGAATCAACTTCTTTCAACTCAGTAATAAATTTGGGATGTGTACCTATAGTTTAAAGCAGAAAAACAGGAACTTTTGAAATTTTCATTTTTTGGACAAAACCCCCGGGGGTTAGAATTTTTTTCACGTGAATGTGAAAAGTTTTTCTGGTCCCATTTAAAAACCATGCACCAGAATCAACTTCTTTCTACTCAGTAATACATTTCGGATGTCTACCTATAGTTTAAAGCAGAAAAACAGGATCTTTTGAAATTTTCATTTTTTGGACAAAACCCCCGGGGGTTAGAAATTTTTTCATGTGAATGTGAAATGTTTTTCTGGTCCCATTTAAAAACCATGCACCAGAATCAACTTCTTTAAACTCAGTAATACATTTGGGATGTGTAGCTATAGTTTAAGGCAGAAAAACAGGAACTTTTGAAATTTTCATTTTTTGGACAAAACACCCGGGGCTTAGAATTTTTTTCATGTGAATGTGAAAAGTTTTTCTGGTCCCATTTAAAAACCATGCACCAGAATCAACTTCTTTCAACTCAGTAATACATTTGGGATGTGTACCTATAGTTTAAAGCAGAAAAACAGGAACTTTTGAAATTTTCATTTTTTGGACAAAACCCCCGGGGCTTAGAATTTTTTTCATGTGAATGTGAAAAGTTTTTCTGGTCCCATTTAAAAACCATGCACCAGAATCAACTTCTTTCAACTCAGTAATACATTTGAGATGTGTAGCTATAGTTTAAAGCAAAAAAACAGGAACTTTTGAAATTTTCATTTTTTGGACAAAATCCCCGGGGGTTAGAATTTTTTTCATGTGAATGTGAAAAGTTTTTCTGGTCCCATTTAAAAACCATGCACCAGAATCAACTTCTTTCAACTCAGTAATACATTTCGGATGTGTACCTATAGTTTAAAGCAGAAAAACAGGAACTTTTGAAATTTTCATTTTTTGGACAAAACCCCTGGGGGTTAGAATTTTTTTCATGTGAATGTGAAAAGTTTTTCTGGTCCCATTTAAAAACCATGCACCAGAATCAACTTCTTTCTACTCAGTAATACATTTCGGATGTCTACCTATAGTTTAAAGCAGAAAAACAGGAACTTTTGAAATTTTCATTTTTTGGACAAAACCCCCGGGGCTTAGAATTTTTTTCATGTGAATGTGAAAAGTTTTTCTGGTCCCATTTAAAAACCATGCACCAGAATCAACTTCTTTCAACTCAGTAATACATTTGAGATGTGTAGCTATAGTTTAAAGCAAAAAAACAGGAACTTTTGAAATTTTCATTTTTTGGACAAAACCCCCGGGGGTTAGAATTTTTTTCATGTGAATGTGAAAAGTTTTTCTGGTCCCATTTAAAAACCATGCACCAGAATCAACTTCTTTCAACTCAGTAATACATTTCGGATGTGTACCTATAGTTTAAAGCAGAAAAACAGGAACTTTTGAAATTTTCATTTTTTGGACAAAACCCCTGGGGGTTAGAATTTTTTTCATGTGAATGTGAAAAGTTTTTCTGGTCCCATTTAAAAACCATGCACCAGAATCAACTTCTTTCTACTCAGTAATACATTTCGGATGTCTACCTATAGTTTAAAGCAGAAAAACAGGATCTTTTGAAATTTTCATTTTTTGGACAAAACCCCCGGGGGTTAGAAATTTTTTCATGTGAATGTGAAAAGTTTTTCTGGTCCCATTTAAAAACCATGCACCAGAATCAACTTATTTCAACTCAGTAATACATTTGGGATGTGTAGCTATAGTTTAAGGCAGAAAAACAGGAACTTTTGAAATTTTCATTTTTTGGACAAAACACCCGGGGCTTAGAATTTTTTTCATGTGAATGTGAAAAGTTTTTCTGGTCCCATTTAAAAACCATGCACCAGAATCAACTTCTTTCAACTCAGTAATACATTTCGGATGTGTACCTATAGTTTAAAGCAGAAAAACAGGAACTTTTGAAATTTTCATTTTTTGGACAAAACCCCCGGGGGTTAGAATTTTTTTCATGTGAATGTGAAAAGTTTTTCTGGTCCCATTTAAAAACCATACACCAGAATCAACTTCTTTTAACTCAGTAATACATTTGGGATGTGTAGCTATAGTTTAAGGCAGAAAAACAGGAACTTTTGAAATTTTCATTTTTTGGACAAAACACCCGGGGCTTAGAATTTTTTTCATGTGAATGTGAAAAGTTTTTCTGGTCCCATTTAAAAACCATGCACCAGAATCAACTTCTTTCAACTCAGTAATACATTTCGGATGTGTACCTATAGTTTAAAGCAGAAAAACAGGAACTTTTGAAATTTTCATTTTTTGGACAAAACCCCCGGGGGTTAGAATTTTTTTCATGTGAATGTGAAAAGTTTTTCTGGTCCCATTTAAAAACCATACACCAGAATCAACTTCTTTTAACTCAGTAATACATTTGGGATGTGTAGCTATAGTTTAAGGCAGAAAAACAGGAACTTTTGAAATTTTCATTTTTTGGACAAAACACCCGGGGCTTAGAATTTTTTTCATGTGAATGTGAAAAGTTTTTCTGGTCCCATTTAAAAACCATGCACCAGAATCAACTTCTTTCAACTCAGTAATACATTTGGGATGTGTACCTATAGTTTAAAGCAGAAAAACAGGAACTTTTGAAATTTTCATTTTTTGGACAAAACACCCGGGGCTTAGAATTTTTTTCATGTGAATGTGAAAAGTTTTTCTGGTCCCATTTAAAAACCATGCACCAGAATCAACTTCTTTCAACTCAGTAATACATTTGGGATGTGTAGCTATAGTTTAAGGCAGAAAAACAGGTACTTTTGAAATTTTCATTTTTTGGACAAAACACCCGGGGCTTAGAATTTTTTTCATGTGAATGTGAAAAGTTTTTCTGGTCCCATTTAAAAACCATGCACCAGAATTAACTTTTTTCAACTCAGTAATACATTTGGGATGTGTAGCTATAGTTTAAAGCAGAAAAACAGGAACTTTTGAAATTTTCATTTTTTGGACAAAACCCCCGGGGGTTAGAATTTTTTTCATGTGACTGTGAAAAGTTTTTCTGGTCCCATTTAAAAACCATGCACCAGAATCAACTTCTTTCAACTCAGTAATACATTTCGGATGTGTACCTATAGTTTAAAGCAGAAAAACAGGAACTTTTGAAATTTTCATTTTTTGGACAAAACCCCCGGGGATTAGAATTTTTTTCATGTGAATGTGAAAAGTTTTTCTGGTCCCATTTAAAAACCATGCACCAGAATCAACTTCTTTCTACTCAGTAATACATTTCGGATGTCTACCTATAGTTTAAAGCAGAAAAACAGGATCTTTTGAAATTTTCATTTTTTGGACAAAACCCCCGGGGGTTAGAAATTTTGTCATGTGAATGTGAAAAGTTTTTCTGGTCCCATTTAAAAACCATGCACCAGTATCAACTTCTTTCAACTCAGTAATACATTTGGGATGTGTAGCTATAGTTTAAGGCAGAAAAACAGGAACTTTTGAAATTTTCATTTTTTGGACAAAACACCCGGGGCTTAGAATTTTTTTCATGTGAATGTGAAAAGTTTTTCTGGTCCCATTTAAAAACCATGCACCAGAATCAACTTCTTTCAACTCAGTAATACATTTGGGATGTGTAGCTATAGTTTAAAGCAGAAAAACAGGAACTTTTGAAATTTTCATTTTTTGGACAAAACCCCCGGGGGTTAGAATTTTTTTCATGTGACTGTGAAAAGTTTTTCTGGTCCCATTTAAAAACCATGCACCAGAATCAACTTCTTTCAACTCAGTAATACATTTCGGATGTGTACCTATAGTTTAAAGCAGAAAAACAGGAACTTTTGAAATTTTCATTTTTTGGACAAAACCCCCGGGGATTAGAATTTTTTTCATGTGAATGTGAAAAGTTTTTCTGGTCCCATTTAAAAACCATGCACCAGTATCAACTTCTTTCAACTCAGTAATACATTTGGGATGTGTAGCTATAGTTTAAGGCAGAAAAACAGGAACTTTTGAAATTTTCATTTTTTGGACAAAACACCCGGGGCTTAGAATTTTTTTCATGTGAATGTGAAAAGTTTTTCTGGTCCCATTTAAAAACCATGCACCAGAATCAACTTCTTTCAACTCAGTAATACATTTGAGATGTGTAGCTATAGTTTAAAGCAAAAAAACAGGAACTTTTGAAATTTTCATTTTTTGGACAAAACCCCCGGGGGTTAGAATTTTTTTCATGTGAATGTGAAAAGTTTTTCTGGTCCCATTTAAAAACCATGCACCAGAATCAACTTCTTTCAACTCAGTAATACATTTCGGATGTGTACCTATAGTTTAAAGCAGAAAAACAGGAACTTTTGAAATTTTCATTTTTTGGACAAAACCCCTGGGGGTTAGAATTTTTTTCATGTGAATGTGAAAAGTTTTTCTGGTCCCATTTAAAAACCATGCACCAGAATCAACTTCTTTCTACTCAGTAATACATTTCGGATGTCTACCTATAGTTTAAAGCAGAAAAACAGGATCTTTTGAAATTTTCATTTTTTGGACAAAACCCCCGGGGGTTAGAAATTTTTTCATGTGAATGTGAAAAGTTTTTCTGGTCCCATTTAAAAACCATGCACCAGAATCAACTTATTTCAACTCAGTAATACATTTGGGATGTGTAGCTATAGTTTAAGGCAGAAAAACAGGAACTTTTGAAATTTTCATTTTTTGGACAAAACACCCGGGGCTTAGAATTTTTTTCATGTGAATGTGAAAAGTTTTTCTGGTCCCATTTAAAAACCATGCACCAGAATCAACTTCTTTCAACTCAGTAATACATTTCGGATGTGTACCTATAGTTTAAAGCAGAAAAACAGGAACTTTTGAAATTTTCATTTTTTGGACAAAACCCCCGGGGGTTAGAATTTTTTTCATGTGAATGTGAAAAGTTTTTCTGGTCCCATTTAAAAACCATACACCAGAATCAACTTCTTTTAACTCAGTAATACATTTGGGATGTGTAGCTATAGTTTAAGGCAGAAAAACAGGAACTTTTGAAATTTTCATTTTTTGGACAAAACACCCGGGGCTTAGAATTTTTTTCATGTGAATGTGAAAAGTTTTTCTGGTCCCATTTAAAAACCATGCACCAGAATCAACTTCTTTCAACTCAGTAATACATTTGGGATGTGTACCTATAGTTTAAAGCAGAAAAACAGGAACTTTTGAAATTTTCATTTTTTGGACAAAACACCCGGGGCTTAGAATTTTTTTCATGTGAATGTGAAAAGTTTTTCTGGTCCCATTTAAAAACCATGCACCAGAATCAACTTCTTTCAACTCAGTAATACATTTTGGATGTGTAGCTATAGTTTAAGGCAGAAAAACAGGTACTTTTGAAATTTTCATTTTTTGGACAAAACACCCGGGGCTTAGAATTTTTTTCATGTGAATGTGAAAAGTTTTTCTGGTCCCATTTAAAAACCATGCACCAGAATCAACTTCTTTCAACTCAGTAATACATTTCGGATGTCTACCTATAGTTTAAAGCAGAAAAACAAGAACTTTTGAAATTTTCATTTTTTTAGACAAAACCCCCGGGGATTAGAACTTTTTTCATGTGAATGTGAAAAGTTTTTCTGGTCCCATTTAAAAACCATGCACCAGAATCAACTTCTTTCAACTCAGTAATACATTTCGGATGTCTACCTATAGTTTAAAGCAGAAAAACAGGATCTTTTGAAATTTTCATTTTTTGGACAAAACCCCCGGGGGTTAGAAATTTTTTCATGTGAATGTGAAAAGTTTTTCTGGTCCCATTTAAAAACCATGCACCAGAATCAACTTCTTTCAACTCAGTAATACATTTGGGATGTGTACCTATAGTTTAAAGCAGAAAAACAGGAACTTTTGAAATTTTCATTTTTTGGACAAAACCCCCGGGGGTTAGAAATTTTTTCATGTGAATGTGAAAAGTTTTTCTGGTCCCATTTAAAAACCATGCACCAGAATAAACTTCTTTCAACTCAGTAATACATTTGGGATGTGTAGCTATAGTTTAAGGCAGAAAAACAGGAACTTTTGAAATTTTCATTTTTTGGACAAAACACCCGGGGCTTAGAATTTCTTTCATTTGAATGTGAAAAGTTTTTCTGGTCCCATTTAAAAACCATGCACCAGAATCAACTTCTTTCAACTCAGTAATACATTTCGGATGTGAACCTATAGTTTAAAGCAGAAAAACAGGAACTTTTGAAATTTTCATTTTTTGGACAAAACCCCCGGGGGTTAGAAATTTTTTCATGTGAATGTGAAAAGTTTTTCTGGTCCCATTTAAAAACCATGCACCAGAATCAACTTCTTTCAACTCAGTAATACATTTCGGATGTCTACCTATAGTTTAAAGCAGAAAAACAAGAACTTTTGAAATTTTCATTTTTTTAGACAAAACCCCCGGGGATTAGAACTTTTTTCATGTGAATGTGAAAAGTTTTTCTGGTCCCATTTAAAAACCATGCACCAGAATCAACTTCTTTCAACTCAGTAATACATTTCGGATGTCTACCTATAGTTTAAAGCAGAAAAACAGGATCTTTTGAAATTTTCATTTTTTGGACAAAACCCCCGGGGGTTAGAAATTTTTTCATGTGAATGTGAAAAGTTTTTCTGGTCCCATTTAAAAACCATGCACCAGAATCAACTTCTTTCAACTCAGTAATACATTTGGGATGTGTACCTATAGTTTAAAGCAGAAAAACAGGAACTTTTGAAATTTTCATTTTTTGGACAAAACCCCCGGGGGTTAGAAATTTTTTCATGTGAATGTGAAAAGTTTTTCTGGTCCCATTTAAAAACCATGCACCAGAATAAACTTCTTTCAACTCAGTAATACATTTGGGATGTGTAGCTATAGTTTAAGGCAGAAAAACAGGAACTTTTGAAATTTTCATTTTTTGGACAAAACACCCGGGGCTTAGAATTTCTTTCATTTGAATGTGAAAAGTTTTTCTGGTCCCATTTAAAAACCATGCACCAGAATCAACTTCTTTCAACTCAGTAATACATTTCGGATGTGAACCTATAGTTTAAAGCAGAAAAACAGGAACTTTTGAAATTTTCATTTTTTGGACAAAACCCCCGGGGGTTAGAAATTTTTTCATGTGAATGTGAAAAGTTTTTCTGGTCCCATTTAAAAACCATGCACCAGAATCAACTTCTTTCTACTCAGTAATACATTTCGAATGTCTACCTATAGTTTAAAGCAGAAAAACAGGATCTTTTGAAATTTTCATTTTTTGGACAAAACCCCCGGGGGTTAGAAATTTTTTCATGTGAATGTGAAAAGTTTTTCTGGTCCCATTTAAAAACCATGCACCAGAATCAACTTCTTTCAACTCAGTAATACATTTGGGATGTGTAGCTATAGTTTAAAGCAGAAAAACAGGATCTTTTGAAATTTTCATTTTTTTGGACAAAACCCCCGGGGGTTAGAAATTTTTTCATGTGAATGTGAAAAGTTTTTCTGGTCCCATTTAAAAACCATGCACCAGAATCAACTTCTTTCAACTCAGTAATAAATTTGGGATGTGTACCTATAGTTTAAAGCAGAAAAACAGGAACTTTTGAAATTTTCATTTTTTGGACAAAACCCCCGGGGGTTAGAATTTTTTTCACGTGAATGTGAAAAGTTTTTCTGGTCCCATTTAAAAACCATGCACCAGAATCAACTTCTTTCTACTCAGTAATACATTTCGGATGTCTACCTATAGTTTAAAGCAGAAAAACAGGATCTTTTGAAATTTTCATTTTTTGGACAAAACCCCCGGGGGTTAGAAATTTTTTCATGTGAATGTGAAATGTTTTTCTGGTCCCATTTAAAAACCATGCACCAGAATCAACTTCTTTAAACTCAGTAATACATTTGGGATGTGTAGCTATAGTTTAAGGCAGAAAAACAGGAACTTTTGAAATTTTCATTTTTTGGACAAAACACCCGGGGCTTAGAATTTTTTTCATGTGAATGTGAAAAGTTTTTCTGGTCCCATTTAAAAACCATGCACCAGAATCAACTTCTTTCAACTCAGTAATACATTTGGGATGTGTACCTATAGTTTAAAGCAGAAAAACAGGAACTTTTGAAATTTTCATTTTTTGGACAAAACCCCCGGGGCTTAGAATTTTTTTCATGTGAATGTGAAAAGTTTTTCTGGTCCCATTTAAAAACCATGCACCAGAATCAACTTCTTTCAACTCAGTAATACATTTGAGATGTGTAGCTATAGTTTAAAGCAAAAAAACAGGAACTTTTGAAATTTTCATTTTTTGGACAAAACCCCCGGGGGTTAGAATTTTTTTCATGTGAATGTGAAAAGTTTTTCTGGTCCCATTTAAAAACCATGCACCAGAATCAACTTCTTTCAACTCAGTAATACATTTCGGATGTGTACCTATAGTTTAAAGCAGAAAAACAGGAACTTTTGAAATTTTCATTTTTTGGACAAAACCCCTGGGGGTTAGAATTTTTTTCATGTGAATGTGAAAAGTTTTTCTGGTCCCATTTAAAAACCATGCACCAGAATCAACTTCTTTCTACTCAGTAATACATTTCGGATGTCTACCTATAGTTTAAAGCAGAAAAACAGGAACTTTTGAAATTTTCATTTTTTGGACAAAACCCCCGGGGCTTCGAATTTTTTTCATGTGAATGTGAAAAGTTTTTCTGGTCCCATTTAAAAACCATGCACCAGAATCAACTTCTTTCAACTCAGTAATACATTTGAGATGTGTAGCTATAGTTTAAAGCAAAAAAACAGGAACTTTTGAAATTTTCATTTTTTGGACAAAACCCCCGGGGGTTAGAAATTTTGTCATGTGAATGTGAAAAGTTTTTCTGGTCCCATTTAAAAACCATGCACCAGAATCAACTTCTTTCAACTCAGTAATACATTTGGGATGTGTAGCTATAGTGTACGGCAGAAAAACAGGAACTTTTGAAATTTTTATTTTTTTCATGTGAATGTGAAAAGTTTTTCATGTGAATGTGAAAAGTTTTTCTGGTCCCATTTAAAAACCATGCACCAGAATCAACTTCTTTCAACTCAGTAATACATTTGGGATGTGTAGCTATAGTGTACGGTAGAAAAACAGGAACTTTTGAAATTTTTATTTTTTTCATGTGAATGTGAAAAGTTTTTCATGTGAATGTGAAAAGTTTTTCTGGTCCCATTTAAAAACCATGCACCAGAATCAACTTCTTTCAACTCAGTAATACATTTCGGATGTCTACCTATAGTTTAAAGCAGAAAAACAGGAACTTTTGAAATTTTCACTTTTTGGACAAAACCCCCGGGGGTTAGAATATTTTTCATGTGAATGTGAAAAGTTTTTCTGGTCCCATTTAAAAACCATGCACCAGAATCAACTTCTTTCTACTCAGTAATACATTTCGGATGTCTACCTATAGTTTAAAGCAGAAAAACAGGATCTTTTGAAATTTTCATTTTTTGGACAAAACCCCCGGGGGTTAGAAATTTTGTCATGTGAATGTGAAAAGTTTTTCTGGTCCCATTTAAAAACCATGCACCAGAATCAACTTCTTTCAACTCAGTAATACATTTGGGATGTGTAGCTATAGTTTAAGGCAGAAACACAGGAACTTTTGAAATTTTCATTTTTTGGACAAAACACCCGGGGCTTAGAATTTTTTTCATGTGAATGTGAAAAGTTTTTCTGGTCCCATTTAAAAACCATGCACCAGAATCAACTTCTTTCAACTCAGTAATACATTTCGGATGTCTACCTATAGTTTAAAGCAGAAAAACAGGAACTTTTGAAATTTTCATTTTTTGGACAAAACCCCCGGGGGTTAGAAATTTTTTCATGTGAATGTGAAAAGTTTTTCTGGTCCCATTTAAAAACCATGCACCAGAATCAACTTCTTTCAACTCAGTAATACATTTGGGATGTGTAGCTATAGTTTAAAGCAAAAAAAAACAGGAACTTTTGAAATTTTCATTTTTTGGACAAAACCCCCGGGGGTTAGAATTTTTTTCATGTGAATGTGAAAAGTTTTTCTGGTCCCATTTAAAAACCATGCACCAGAATCAACTTCTTTCAACTCAGTAATACATTTGGGATGTGTACCTATAGTTTAAAGCAGAAAAACAGGAACTTTTGAAATTTTCATTTTTTGGACAAAACCCCCGGGGGTTAGAATTTTTTTCATGTGAATGTGAAAAGTTTTTCTGGTCCCATTTAAAAACCATGCACCAGAATCAACTTCTTTTTACTCAGTAATACATTTCGGATGTCTACCTATAGTTTAAAGCAGAAAAACAGGATCTTTTGAAATTTTCATTTTTTGGACAAAACCCCCGGGGGTTAGAAATTTTTTCATGTGAATGTGAAAAGTTTTTCTGGTCCCATTTAAAAACCATGCACCAGAATCAACTTCTTTCAACTCAGTAATACATTTGGGATGTGTAGCTATAGTTTAAGGCAGAAAAACAGGAACTTTTGAAATTTTCATTTTTTGGACAAAACACCCGGGGCTTAGAATTTTTTTCATGTGAATGTGAAAAGTTTTTCTGGTCCCATTTAAAAACCATGCACCAGAATCAACTTCTTTCAACTCAGTAATACATTTCGGATGTGAACCTATAGTTTAAAGCAGAAAAACAGGAACTTTTGAAATTTTCATTTTTTGGACAAAACCCCCGGGGGTTAGAATTTTTTTCATGTGAATGTGAAAAGTTTTTCTGGTCCCATTTAAAAACCATGCACCAGAATCAACTTCTTTCAACTCAGTAATACATTTGGGATGTGTACCTATAGTTTAAAGCAGAAAAACAGGAACTTTTGAAATTTTCATTTTTTGGACAAAACCCCCGGGGGTTAGAAATTTTTTCATGTGAATGTGAAAAGTTTTTCTGGTCCCATTTAAAAACCATGCACCAGAATCAACTTCTTTCAACTCAGTAATACATTTGGGATGTGTAGCTATAGTTTAAGGCAGAAAAACAGGAACATTTGAAATTTTCATTTTTTGGACAAAACACCCGGGGCTTAGAATTTTTTTCATGTGAATGTGAAAAGTTTTTCTGGTCCCATTTAAAAACCATGCACCAGAATCAACTTCTTTCAACTCAGTAATACATTTCGGATGTCTACCTATAGTTTAAAGCAGAAAAACAGGAACTTTTGAAATTTTCATTTTTTTCGACAAAACCCCCGGGGGTTAGAAATTTTTTCATGTGAATGTGAAAAGTTTTTCTGGTCCCATTTAAAAACCATGCACCAGAATCAACTTCTTTCAACTCAGTAATACATTTCGGATGTCTACCTATAGTTTAAAGCAGAAAAACAGGATCTTTTGAAATTTTCATTTTTTGGACAAAACCCCCGGGGGTTAGAAATTTTTTCATGTGAATGTGAAAAGTTTTTCTGGTCCCATTTAAAAACCATGCACCAGAATCAACTTCTTTCAACTCAGTAATACATTTCGGATGTCTACCTATAGTTTAAAGCAGAAAAACAGGAACTTTTGAAATATATTAATTTTTTGGACAAAACCCCCGGGGGTTAGAATTTTTTTCATGTGAATGTGAAAAGTTTTTCTGGTCCCATTTAAAAACCATGCACCAGAATCCACTTCTTTCAACTCAGTAATACATTTGGGATGTGTACCTATAGTTTAAAGCAGAAAAACAGGAACTTTTGAAATTTTCATTTTTTGGACAAAACCCCCGGGGGTTAGAAATTTTTTCATGTGAATGTGAAAAGTTTTTCTGGTCCCATTTAAAAACCATGCACCAGAATCAACTTCTTTCAACTCAGTAATACATTTGGGATGTGTAGCTATAGTTTAAGGCAGAAAAACAGGAACTTTTGAAATTTTCATTTTTTGGACAAAACACCCAGGGCTTAGAATTTTTTTCATGTGAATGTGAAAAGTTTTTCTGGTCCCATTTAAAAACCATGCACCAGAATCAACTTCTTTCTACTCAGTAATACATTTCGGATGTCTACCTATAGTTTAAAGCAGAAAAACAGGATCTTTTGAAATTTTCATTTTTTGGACAAAACCCCCGGGGGTTAGAAATTTTTTCATGTGAATGTGAAAAGTTTTTCTGGTCCCATTTAAAAACCATGCACCAGAATCAACTTCTTTCAACTCAGTAATACATTTGGGATGTGTAGCTATAGTTTAAGGCAGAAAAACAGGAACTTTTGAAATTTTCATTTTTTGGACAAAACCCCCGGGGGTTAGAAATTTTTTCATGTGAATGTGAAAAGTTTTTCTGGTCTCATTTAAAAACCATGCACCAGAATCAACTTCTTTCAACTCAGTAATACATTTGGGATGTGTACCTATAGTTTAAAGCAGAAAAACAGGAACTTTTGAAATTTTCATTTTTTGGACAAAACCCCCGAGGGTTAGAATTTTTTTCATGTGAATGTGAAAAGTTTTTCTGGTCCCATTTAAAAACCATGCACCAGAATCAACTTCTTTCAACTCAGTAATACATTTGGGATGTGTACCTATAGTTTAAAGCAGAAAAACAGGAACTTTTGAAATTTTCATTTTTTGGACAAAACCCCCGGGGGTTAGAAATTTTTTCATGTGAATGTGAAAAGTTTTTCTGGTCCCATTTAAAAACCATGCACCAGAATCAACTTCTTTCTACTCAGTAATACATTTCGGATGTCTACCTATAGTTTAAAGCAAAAAAACAGGATCTTTTGAAATTTTCATTTTTTGGACAAAACCCCCGGGGGTTAGAATTTTTTTCATGTGAATGTGAAAAGTTTTTCTGGTCCCATTTAAAAACCATGCACCAGAATCAACTTCTTTCAACTCAGTAATACATTTCGGATGTGTACCTATAGTTTAAAGCAGAAAAAAAGGAACTTTTGAAATTTTCATTTTTTGGACAAAACCCCCGGGGGTTAGAATTTTTTTCATGTGAATGTGAAAAGTTTTTCTGGTCCCATTTAAAAACCATGCACCAGAATCAACTTCTTTTTACTCAGTAATACATTTCGGATGTCTACCTATAGTTTAAAGCAGAAAAACAGGATCTTTTGAAATTTTCATTTTTTGGACAAAACCCCCGGGGGTTAGAAATTTTTTCATGTGAATGTGAAAAGTTTTTCTGGTCCCATTTAAAAACCATGCACCAGAATCAACTTCTTTCAACTCAGTAATACATTTGGGATGTGTAGCTATAGTTTAAGGCAGAAAAACAGGAACTTTTGAAATTTTAATTTTTTGGACAAAACACCCGGGGCTTAGAATTTTTTTCATGTGAATGTGAAAAGTTTTTCTGGTCCCATTTAAAAACCATGCACCAGAATCAACTTCTTTCTACTCAGTAATACATTTCGGATGTCTACCTATAGTTTAAAGCAGAAAAACAGGATCTTTTGAAATTTTCATTTTTTGGACAAAACCCCCGGGGGTTAGAAATTTTTTCATGTGAATGTGAAAAGTTTTTCTGGTCCCATTTAAAAACCATGCACCAGAATCAACTTCTTTCAACTCAGTAATACATTTGGGATGTGTAGCTATAGTTTAAGGCAGAAAAACAGGAACTTTTGAAATTTTCATTTTTTGGACAAAACCCCCGGGGGTTAGAAATTTTTTCATGTGAATGTGAAAAGTTTTTCTGGTCTCATTTAAAAACCATGCACCAGAATCAACTTCTTTCAACTCAGTAATACATTTGGGATGTGTACCTATAGTTTAAAGCAGAAAAACAGGAACTTTTGAAATTTTCATTTTTTGGACAAAACCCCCGAGGGTTAGAATTTTTTTCATGTGAATGTGAAAAGTTTTTCTGGTCCCATTTAAAAACCATGCACCAGAATCAACTTCTTTCAACTCAGTAATACATTTGGGATGTGTACCTATAGTTTAAAGCAGAAAAACAGGAACTTTTGAAATTTTCATTTTTTGGACAAAACCCCCGGGGGTTAGAAATTTTTTCATGTGAATGTGAAAAGTTTTTCTGGTCCCATTTAAAAACCATGCACCAGAATCAACTTCTTTCTACTCAGTAATACATTTCGGATGTCTACCTATAGTTTAAAGCAAAAAAAAAGGATCTTTTGAAATTTTCATTTTTTGGACAAAACCCCCGGGGGTTAGAATTTTTTTCATGTGAATGTGAAAAGTTTTTCTGGTCCCATTTAAAAACCATGCACCAGAATCAACTTCTTTCAACTCAGTAATACATTTCGGATGTGTACCTATAGTTTAAAGCAGAAAAAAAGGAACTTTTGAAATTTTCATTTTTTGGACAAAACCCCCGGGGGTTAGAATTTTTTTCATGTGAATGTGAAAAGTTTTTCTGGTCCCATTTAAAAACCATGCACCAGAATCAACTTCTTTCTACTCAGTAATACATTTCGGATGTCTACCTATAGTTTAAAGCAGAAAAACAGGAACTTTTGAAATTTTCATTTTTTGGACAAAACACCCGGGGCTTAGAATTTTTTTCATGTGAATGTGAAAAGTTTTTCTGGTCCCATTTAAAAACCATGCACCAGAATCAACTTCTTTCAACTCAGTAATACATTTCGGATGTCTACCTATAGTTTAAAGCAGAAAAACAGGAACTTTTGAAATTTTCATTTTTTTGGACAAAACCCCCGGTGGTTAGAAATTTTTTCATGTGAATGTGAAAAGTTTTTCTGGTCCCATTTAAAAACCATGCACCAGAATCAACTTCTTTCAACTCAGTAATACATTTCGGATGTCTACCTATAGTTTAAAGCAGAAAAACAGGATCTTTTGAAATTTTCATTTTTTGGACAAAACCCCCGGGGGTTAGAAATTTTTTCATGTGAATGTGAAAAGTTTTTCTGGTCCCATTTAAAAACCATGCACCAGAATCAACTTCTTTCAACTCAGTAATACATTTGGGATGTGTACCTATAGTTTAAAGCAGAAAAACAGGAACTTTTGAAATTTTCATTTTTTGGACAAAACCCCCGGGGCTTAGAATTTTTTTCATGTGAATGTGAAAAGTTTTTCTGGTCCCATTTAAAAACCATGCACCAGAATCAACTTCTTTCTACTCAGTAATACATTTCGGATGTCTACCTATAGTTTAAAGCAGAAAAACAGGATCTTTTGAAATTTTCATTTTTTGGACAAAACCCCCGGGGGTTAGAAATTTTTTCATGTGAATGTGAAAAGTTTTTCTGGTCCCATTTAAAAACCATGCACCAGAATCAACTTCTTTCAACTCAGTAATACATTTGGGATGTGTAGCTATAGTTTAAGGCAGAAAAACAGGAACTTTTGAAATTTTCATTTTTTGGACAAAACACCCGGGGCTTAGAATTTTTTTCAAGTGAATGTGAAAAATTTTTCTGGTCCCATTTAAAAACCATGCACCAGAATCAACTTCTTTCAACTCAGTAATACATTTCGGATGTGTACCTATAGTTTAAAGCAGAAAAACAGGAACTTTTGAAATTTTCATTTTTTGGACAAAACCCCCGGGGGTTAGAAATTTTTTCATGTGAATGTGAAAAGTTTTTCTGGTCCCATTTAAAAACCATGCACCAGAATCAACTTCTTTCAACTCAGTAATACATTTCGGATGTCTACCTATAGTTTAAAGCAGAAAAACAGGAACTTTTGAAATTTTCATTTTTTGGACAAAACCCCCGGGGGTTAGAAATTTTTTCATGTGAATGTGAAAAGTTTTTCTGGTCCCATTTAAAAACCATGCACCAGAATCAACTTCTTTCAACTCAGTAATACATTTGGGATGTGTACCTATAGTTTAAAGCAGAAAAACAGGAACTTTTGAAATTTTCATTTTTTGGACAAAACCCCCGGGGGTTAGAATTTTTTTCATGTGAATGTGAAAAGTTTTTCTGGTCCCATTTAAAAACCATGCACCAGAATCAACTTCTTTTTACTCAGTAATACATTTCGGATGTCTACCTATAGTTTAAAGCAGAAAAACAGGATCTTTTGAAATTTTCATTTTTTGGACAAAACCCCCGGGGGTTAGAAATTTTTTCATGTGAATGTGAAAAGTTTTTCTGGTCCCATTTAAAAACCATGCACCAGAATCAACTTCTTTCAACTCAGTAATACATTTGGGATGTGTAGCTATAGTTTAAGGCAGAAAAACAGGAACTTTTGAAATTTTAATTTTTTGGACAAAACACCCGGGGCTTAGAATTTTTTTCATGTGAATGTGAAAAGTTTTTCTGGTCCCATTTAAAAACCATGCACCAGAATCAACTTCTTTCAACTCAGTAATACATTTCGGATGTGAACCTATAGTTTAAAGCAGAAAAACAGGAACTTTTGAAATTTTCATTTTTTGGACAAAACCCCCGTGGGTTAGAATTTTTTTCATGTGAATGTGAAAAGTTTTTCTGGTCCCATTTAAAAACCATGCACCAGAATCAACTTCTTTCAACTCAGTAATACATTTGGGATGTGTACCTATAGTTTAAAGCAGAAAAACAGGAACTTTTGAAATTTTCATTTTTTGGACAAAACCCCCGGGGGTTAGAAATTTTTTCATGTGAATGTGAAAAGTTTTTCTGGTCCCATTTAAAAACCATGCACCAGAATCAACTTCTTTCAACTCAGTAATACATTTGGGATGTGTAGCTATAGTTTAAGGCAGAAAAACAGGAACATTTGAAATTTTCATTTTTTGGACAAAACACCCGGGGCTTAGAATTTTTTTCATGTGAATGTGAAAAGTTTTTCTGGTCCCATTTAAAAACCATGCACCAGAATCAACTTCTTTCAACTCAGTAATACATTTCGGATGTCTACCTATAGTTTAAAGCAGAAAAACAGGAACTTTTGAAATTTTCATTTTTTTGGACAAAACCCCCGGGGGTTAGAAATTTTTTCATGTGAATGTGAAAAGTTTTTCTGGTCCCATTTAAAAACCATGCACCAGAATCAACTTCTTTCAACTCAGTAATACATTTCGGATGTCTACCTATAGTTTAAAGCAGAAAAACAGGATCTTTTGAAATTTTCATTTTTTGGACAAAACCCCCGGGGGTTAGACATTTTTTCATGTGAATGTGAAAAGTTTTTCTGGTCCCATTTAAAAACCATGCACCAGAATCAACTTCTTTCAACTCAGTAATACATTTCGGATGTCTACCTATAGTTTAAAGCAGAAAAACAGGAACTTTTGAAATATATTAATTTTTTGGACAAAACCCCCGGGGGTTAGAATTTTTTTCATGTGAATGTGAAAAGTTTTTCTGGTCCCATTTAAAAACCATGCACCAGAATCCACTTCTTTCAACTCAGTAATACATTTGGGATGTGTACCTATAGTTTAAAGCAGAAAAACAGGAACTTTTGAAATTTTCATTTTTTGGACAAAACCCCCGGGGGTTAGAAATTTTTTCATGTGAATGTGAAAAGTTTTTCTGGTCCCATTTAAAAACCATGCACCAGAATCAACTTCTTTCAACTCAGTAATACATTTGGGATGTGTAGCTATAGTTTAAGGCAGAAAAACAGGATCTTTTGAAATTTTCATTTTTTGGACAAAACCCCCGGGGGTTAGAAATTTTTTCATGTGAATGTGAAAAGTTTTTCTGGTCCCATTTAAAAACCATGCACCAGAATCAACTTCTTTCAACTCAGTAATACATTTCGGATGTCTACCTATAGTTTAAAGCAGAAAAACAGGAACTTTTGAAATATATTAATTTTTTGGACAAAACCCCCGGGGGTTAGAATTTTTTTCATGTGAATGTGAAAAGTTTTTCTGGTCCCATTTAAAAACCATGCACCAGAATCCACTTCTTTCAACTCAGTAATACATTTGGGATGTGTACCTATAGTTTAAAGCAGAAAAACAGGAACTTTTGAAATTTTCATTTTTTGGACAAAACCCCCGGGGGTTAGAAATTTTTTCATGTGAATGTGAAAAGTTTTTCTGGTCCCATTTAAAAACCATGCACCAGAATCAACTTCTTTCAACTCAGTAATACATTTGGGATGTGTAGCTATAGTTTAAGGCAGAAAAACAGGAACTTTTGAAATTTTCATTTTTTGGACAAAACACCCGGGGCTTAGAATTTTTTTCATGTGAATGTGAAAAGTTTTTCTGGTCCCATTTAAAAACCATGCACCAGAATCAACTTCTTTCTACTCAGTAATACATTTCGGATGTCTACCTATAGTTTAAAGCAGAAAAACAGGATCTTTTGAAATTTTCATTTTTTGGACAAAACCCCCGGGGGTTAGAAATTTTTTCATGTGAATGTGAAAAGTTTTTCTGGTCCCATTTAAAAACCATGCACCAGAATCAACTTCTTTCAACTCAGTAATACATTTGGGATGTGTAGCTATAGTTTAAGGCAGAAAAACAGGAACTTTTGAAATTTTCATTTTTTGGACAAAACACCCGGGGCTTAGAATTTTTTTCATGTGAATGTGAAAAGTTTTTCTGGTCCCATTTAAAAACCATGCACCAGAATCAACTTCTTTCTACTCAGTAATACATTTCGGATGTCTACCTATAGTTTAAAGCAGAAAAACAGGAACTTTTGAAATTTTCATTTTTTGGACAAAACCCCCGGGGGTTAGAAATTTTTTCATGTGAATGTGAAAAGTTTTTCTGGTCCCATTTAAAAACCATGCACCAGAATCAACTTCTTTCAACTCAGTAATACATTTGGGATGTGTAGCTATAGTTTAAGGCAGAAAAACAGGAACTTTTGAAATTTTCATTTTTTGGACAAAACACCCGGGGCTTAGAATTTTTTTCAAGTGAATGTGAAAAAATTTTCTGGTCCCATTTAAAAACCATGCACCAGAATCAACTTCTTTCAACTCAGTAATACATTTCGGATGTGTACCTATAGTTTAAAGCAGAAAAACAGGAACTTTTGAAATTTTCATTTTTTGGACAAAACCCCCGGGGGTTAGAAATTTTTTCATGTGAATGTGAAAAGTTTTTCTGGTCTCATTTAAAAACCATGCACCAGAATCAACTTCTTTCAACTCAGTAATACATTTGGGATGTGTACCTATAGTTTAAAGCAGAAAAACAGGAACTTTTGAAATTTTCATTTTTTGGACAAAACCCCCGAGGGTTAGAATTTTTTTCATGTGAATGTGAAAAGTTTTTCTGGTCCCATTTAAAAACCATGCACCAGAATCAACTTCTTTCAACTCAGTAATACATTTGGGATGTGTACCTATAGTTTAAAGCAGAAAAACAGGAACTTTTGAAATTTTCATTTTTTGGACAAAACCCCCGGGGGTTAGAAATTTTTTCATGTGAATGTGAAAAGTTTTTCTGGTCCCATTTAAAAACCATGCACCAGAATCAACTTCTTTCTACTCAGTAATACATTTCGGATGTCTACCTATAGTTTAAAGCAAAAAAACAGGATCTTTTGAAATTTTCATTTTTTGGACAAAACCCCCAGGGGTTAGAATTTTTTTCATGTGAATGTGAAAAGTTTTTCTGGTCCCATTTAAAAACCATGCACCAGAATCAACTTCTTTCAACTCAGTAATACATTTCGGATGTGTACCTATAGTTTAAAGCAGAAAAACAGGAACTTTTGAAATTTTCATTTTTTGGACAAAACCCCCGGGGGTTAGAATTTTTTTCATGTGAATGTGAAAAGTTTTTCTGGTCCCATTTAAAAACCATGCACCAGAATCAACTTCTTTCTACTCAGTAATACATTTCGGATGTCTACCTATAGTTTAAAGCAGAAAAACAGGAACTTTTGAAATTTTCATTTTTTTGGACAAAACCCCCGGTGGTTAGAAATTTTTTCATGTGAATGTGAAAAGTTTTTCTGGTCCCATTTAAAAACCATGCACCAGAATCAACTTCTTTCAACTCAGTAATACATTTCGGATGTCTACCTATAGTTTAAAGCAGAAAAACAGGATCTTTTGAAATTTTCATTTTTTGGACAAAACCCCCGGGGGTTAGAAATTTTTTCATGTGAATGTGAAAAGTTTTTCTGGTCCCATTTAAAAACCATGCACCAGAATCAACTTCTTTCAACTCAGTAATACATTTCGGATGTCTACCTATAGTTTAAAGCAGAAAAACAGGATCTTTTGAAATTTTCATTTTTTGGACAAAACCCCCGGGGGTTAGAAATTTTTTCATGTGAATGTGAAAAGTTTTTCTGGTCCCATTTAAAAACCATGCACCAGAATCAACTTCTTTCTACTCAGTAATACATTTCGGATGTCTACCTATAGTTTAAAGCAAAAAAACAGGATCTTTTGAAATTTTCATTTTTTGGACAAAACCCCCGGGCGTTAGAATTTTTTTCATGTGAATGTGAAAAGTTTTTCTGGTCCCATTTAAAAACCATGCACCAGAATCAACTTCTTTCAACTCAGTAATACATTTGGGATGTGTACCTATAGTTTAAAGCAGAAAAACAGGAACTTTTGAAATTTTCATTTTTTGGACAAAACCCCCGGGGCTTAGAATTTTTTTCATGTGAATGTGAAAAGTTTTTCTGGTCCCATTTAAAAACCATGCACCAGAATCAACTTCTTTCTACTCAGTAATACATTTCGGATGTCTACCTATAGTTTAAAGCAGAAAAACAGGATCTTTTGAAATTTTCATTTTTTGGACAAAACCCCCGGGGGTTAGAAATTTTTTCATGTGAATGTGAAAAGTTTTTCTGGTCCCATTTAAAAACCATGCACCAGAATCAACTTCTTTCAACTCAGTAATACATTTGGGATGTGTAGCTATAGTTTAAGGCAGAAAAACAGGAACTTTTGAAATTTTCATTTTTTGGACAAAACACCCGGGGCTTAGAATTTTTTTCATGTGAATGTGAAAAGTTTTTCTGGTCCCATTTAAAAACCATGCACCAGAATCAACTTCTTTCTACTCAGTAATACATTTCGGATGTCTACCTATAGTTTAAAGCAGAAAAACAGGAACTTTTGAAATTTTCATTTTTTGGACAAAACCCCCGGGGGTTAGAAATTTTTTCATGTGAATGTGAAAAGTTTTTCTGGTCCCATTTAAAAACCATGCACCAGAATCAACTTCTTTCAACTCAGTAATACATTTGGGATGTGTAGCTATAGTTTAAGGCAGAAAAACAGGAACTTTTGAAATTTTCATTTTTTGGACAAAACACCCGGGGCTTAGAATTTTTTTCAAGTGAATGTGAAAAAATTTTCTGGTCCCATTTAAAAACCATGCACCAGAATCAACTTCTTTCAACTCAGTAATACATTTCGGATGTGTACCTATAGTTTAAAGCAGAAAAACAGGAACTTTTGAAATTTTCATTTTTTGGACAAAACCCCCGGGGGTTAGAAATTTTTTCATGTGAATGTGAAAAGTTTTTCTGGTCTCATTTAAAAACCATGCACCAGAATCAACTTCTTTCAACTCAGTAATACATTTGGGATGTGTACCTATAGTTTAAAGCAGAAAAACAGGAACTTTTGAAATTTTCATTTTTTGGACAAAACCCCCGAGGGTTAGAATTTTTTTCATGTGAATGTGAAAAGTTTTTCTGGTCCCATTTAAAAACCATGCACCAGAATCAACTTCTTTCAACTCAGTAATACATTTGGGATGTGTACCTATAGTTTAAAGCAGAAAAACAGGAACTTTTGAAATTTTCATTTTTTGGACAAAACCCCCGGGGGTTAGAAATTTTTTCATGTGAATGTGAAAAGTTTTTCTGGTCCCATTTAAAAACCATGCACCAGAATCAACTTCTTTCTACTCAGTAATACATTTCGGATGTCTACCTATAGTTTAAAGCAAAAAAACAGGATCTTTTGAAATTTTCATTTTTTGGACAAAACCCCCGGGGGTTAGAATTTTTTTCATGTGAATGTGAAAAGTTTTTCTGGTCCCATTTAAAAACCATGCACCAGAATCAACTTCTTTCAACTCAGTAATACATTTCGGATGTGTACCTATAGTTTAAAGCAGAAAAACAGGAACTTTTGAAATTTTCATTTTTTGGACAAAACCCCCGGGGGTTAGAATTTTTTTCATGTGAATGTGAAAAGTTTTTCTGGTCCCATTTAAAAACCATGCACCAGAATCAACTTCTTTCTACTCAGTAATACATTTCGGATGTCTACCTATAGTTTAAAGCAGAAAAACAGGAACTTTTGAAATTTTCATTTTTTTGGACAAAACCCCCGGTGGTTAGAAATTTTTTCATGTGAATGTGAAAAGTTTTTCTGGTCCCATTTAAAAACCATGCACCAGAATCAACTTCTTTCAACTCAGTAATACATTTCGGATGTCTACCTATAGTTTAAAGCAGAAAAACAGGATCTTTTGAAATTTTCATTTTTTGGACAAAACCCCCGGGGGTTAGAAATTTTTTCATGTGAATGTGAAAAGTTTTTCTGGTCCCATTTAAAAACCATGCACCAGAATCAACTTCTTTCAACTCAGTAATACATTTCGGATGTCTACCTATAGTTTAAAGCAGAAAAACAGGATCTTTTGAAATTTTCATTTTTTGGACAAAACCCCCGGGGGTTAGAAATTTTTTCATGTGAATGTGAAAAGTTTTTCTGGTCCCATTTAAAAACCATGCACCAGAATCAACTTCTTTCTACTCAGTAATACATTTCGGATGTCTACCTATAGTTTAAAGCAAAAAAACAGGATCTTTTGAAATTTTCATTTTTTGGACAAAACCCCCGGGCGTTAGAATTTTTTTCATGTGAATGTGAAAAGTTTTTCTGGTCCCATTTAAAAACCATGCACCAGAATCAACTTCTTTCAACTCAGTAATACATTTCGGATGTGTACCTATAGTTTAAAGCAGAAAAACAGGAACTTTTGAAATTTTCATTTTTTGGACAAAACCCCCGGGGGTTAGAATTTTTTTCATGTGAATGTGAAAAGTTTTTCTGGTCCCATTTAAAAACCATGCACCAGAATCAACTTCTTTCTACTCAGTAATACATTTCGGATGTCTACCTATAGTTTAAAGCAGAAAAACAGGAACTTTTGAAATTTTCATTTTTTGGACAAAACACCCGGGGCTTAGAATTTTTTTCATGTGAATGTGAAAAGTTTTTCTGGTCCCATTTAAAAACCATGCACCAGAATCAACTTCTTTCAACTCAGTAATACATTTCGGATGTCTACCTATAGTTTAAAGCAGAAAAACAGGAACTTTTGAAATTTTCATTTTTTTGGACAAAACCCCCGATGGTTAGAAATTTTTTCATGTGAATGTGAAAAGTTTTTCTGGTCCCATTTAAAAACCATGCACCAGAATCAACTTCTTTCAACTCAGTAATACATTTCGGATGTCTACCTATAGTTTAAAGCAGAAAAACAGGATCTTTTGAAATTTTCATTTTTTGGACAAAACCCCCGGGGGTTAGAAATTTTTTCATGTGAATGTGAAAAGTTTTTCTGGTCCCATTTAAAAACCATGCACCAGAATCAACTTCTTTCAACTCAGTAATACATTTGGGATGTGTACCTATAGTTTAAAGCAGAAAAACAGGAACTTTTGAAATTTTCATTTTTTGGACAAAACCCCCGGGGCTTAGAATTTTTTTCATGTGAATGTGAAAAGTTTTTCTGGTCCCATTTAAAAACCATGCACCAGAATCAACTTCTTTCTACTCAGTAATACATTTCGGATGTCTACCTATAGTTTAAAGCAGAAAAACAGGATCTTTTGAAATTTTCATTTTTTGGACAAAACCCCCGGGGGTTAGAAATTTTTTCATGTGAATGTGAAAAGTTTTTCTGGTCCCATTTAAAAACCATGCACCAGAATCAACTTCTTTCAACTCAGTAATACATTTGGGATGTGTAGCTATAGTTTAAGGCAGAAAAACAGGAACTTTTGAAATTTTCATTTTTTGGACAAAACACCCGGGGCTTAGAATTTTTTTCAAGTGAATGTGAAAAAATTTTCTGGTCCCATTTAAAAACCATGCACCAGAATCAACTTCTTTCAACTCAGTAATACATTTCGGATGTGTACCTATAGTTTAAAGCAGAAAAACAGGAACTTTTGAAATTTTCATTTTTTGGACAAAACCCCCGGGGGTTAGAAATTTTTTCATGTGAATGTGAAAAGTTTTTCTGGTCCCATTTAAAAACCATGCACCAGAATCAACTTCTTTCAACTCAGTAATACATTTCGGATGTCTACCTATAGTTTAAAGCAGAAAAACAGGAACTTTTGAAATTTTCATTTTTTGGACAAAACCCCCGGGGGTTAGAAATTTTTTCATGTGAATGTGAAAAGTTTTTCTGGTCCCATTTAAAAACCATGCACCAGAATCAACTTCTTTCAACTCAGTAATACATTTGGGATGTGTAGCTATAGTTTAAAGCAAAAAAAAACAGGAACTTTTGAAATTTTCATTTTTTGGACAAAACCCCCGGGGGTTAGAATTTTTTTCATGTGAATGTGAAAAGTTTTTCTGGTCCCATTTAAAAACCATGCACCAGAATCAACTTCTTTCAACTCAGTAATACATTTGGGATGTGTACCTATAGTTTAAAGCAGAAAAACAGGAACTTTTGAAATTTTCATTTTTTGGACAAAACCCCCGGGGGTTAGAATTTTTTTCATGTGAATGTGAAAAGTTTTTCTGGTCCCATTTAAAAACCATGCACCAGAATCAACTTCTTTTTACTCAGTAATACATTTCGGATGTCTACCTATAGTTTAAAGCAGAAAAACAGGATCTTTTGAAATTTTCATTTTTTGGACAAAACCCCCGGGGGTTAGAAATTTTTTCATGTGAATGTGAAAAGTTTTTCTGGTCCCATTTAAAAACCATGCACCAGAATCAACTTCTTTCAACTCAGTAATACATTTCGGATGTCTACCTATAGTTTAAAGCAGAAAAACAGGAACTTTTGAAATTTTCATTTTTTTGGACAAAACCCCCGGTGGTTAGAAATTTTTTCATGTGAATGTGAAAAGTTTTTCTGGTCCCATTTAAAAACCATGCACCAGAATCAACTTCTTTCAACTCAGTAATACATTTCGGATGTCTACCTATAGTTTAAAGCAGAAAAACAGGATCTTTTGAAATTTTCATTTTTTGGACAAAACCCCCGGGGGTTAGAAATTTTTTCATGTGAATGTGAAAAGTTTTTCTGGTCCCATTTAAAAACCATGCACCAGAATCAACTTCTTTCAACTCAGTAATACATTTCGGATGTCTACCTATAGTTTAAAGCAGAAAAACAGGATCTTTTGAAATTTTCATTTTTTGGACAAAACCCCCAGGGGTTAGAAATTTTTTCATGTGAATGTGAAAAGTTTTTCTGGTCCCATTTAAAAACCATGCACCAGAATCAACTTCTTTCTACTCAGTAATACATTTCGGATGTCTACCTATAGTTTAAAGCAAAAAAACAGGATCTTTTGAAATTTTCATTTTTTGGACAAAACCCCCGGGCGTTAGAATTTTTTTCATGTGAATGTGAAAAGTTTTTCTGGTCCCATTTAAAAACCATGCACCAGAATCAACTTCTTTCAACTCAGTAATACATTTCGGATGTGTACCTATAGTTTAAAGCAGAAAAACAGGAACTTTTGAAATTTTCATTTTTTGGACAAAACCCCCGGGGGTTAGAATTTTTTTCATGTGAATGTGAAAAGTTTTTCTGGTCCCATTTAAAAACCATGCACCAGAATCAACTTCTTTCTACTCAGTAATACATTTCGGATGTCTACCTATAGTTTAAAGCAGAAAAACAGGAACTTTTGAAATTTTCATTTTTTGGACAAAACACCCGGGGCTTAGAATTTTTTTCATGTGAATGTGAAAAGTTTTTCTGGTCCCATTTAAAAACCATGCACCAGAATCAACTTCTTTCAACTCAGTAATACATTTCGGATGTCTACCTATAGTTTAAAGCAGAAAAACAGGAACTTTTGAAATTTTCATTTTTTTGGACAAAACCCCCGATGGTTAGAAATTTTTTCATGTGAATGTGAAAAGTTTTTCTGGTCCCATTTAAAAACCATGCACCAGAATCAACTTCTTTCAACTCAGTAATACATTTCGGATGTCTACCTATAGTTTAAAGCAGAAAAACAGGATCTTTTGAAATTTTCATTTTTTGGACAAAACCCCCGGGGGTTAGAAATTTTTTCATGTGAATGTGAAAAGTTTTTCTGGTCCCATTTAAAAACCATGCACCAGAATCAACTTCTTTCAACTCAGTAATACATTTGGGATGTGTACCTATAGTTTAAAGCAGAAAAACAGGAACTTTTGAAATTTTCATTTTTTGGACAAAACCCCCGGGGCTTAGAATTTTTTTCATGTGAATGTGAAAAGTTTTTCTGGTCCCATTTAAAAACCATGCACCAAAATCAACTTCTTTCTACTCAGTAATACATTTCGGATGTCTACCTATAGTTTAAAGCAGAAAAACAGGATCTTTTGAAATTTTCATTTTTTGGACAAAACCCCCGGGGGTTAGAAATTTTTTCATGTGAATGTGAAAAGTTTTTCTGGTCCCATTTAAAAACCATGCACCAGAATCAACTTCTTTCAACTCAGTAATACATTTCGGATGTCTACCTATAGTTTAAAGCAGAAAAACAGGATCTTTTGAAATTTTCATTTTTTGGACAAAACCCCCGGGGGTTAGAAATTTTTTCATGTGAATGTGAAAAGTTTTTCTGGTCCCATTTAAAAACCATGCACCAGAATCAACTTCTTTCTACTCAGTAATACATTTCGGATGTCTACCTATAGTTTAAAGCAAAAAAACAGGATCTTTTGAAATTTTCATTTTTTGGACAAAACCCCCGGGCGTTAGAATTTTTTTCATGTGAATGTGAAAAGTTTTTCTGGTCCCATTTAAAAACCATGCACCAGAATCAACTTCTTTCAACTCAGTAATACATTTGGGATGTGTACCTATAGTTTAAAGCAGAAAAACAGGAACTTTTGAAATTTTCATTTTTTGGACAAAACCCCCGGGGGTTAGAATTTTTTTCATGTGAATGTGAAAAGTTTTTCTGGTCCCATTTAAAAACCATGCACCAGAATCAACTTCTTTCTACTCAGTAATACATTTCGGATGTCTACCTATAGTTTAAAGCAGAAAAACAGGAACTTTTGAAATTTTCATTTTTTGGACAAAACACCCGGGGCTTAGAATTTTTTTCATGTGAATGTGAAAAGTTTTTCTGGTCCCATTTAAAAACCATGCACCAGAATCAACTTCTTTCAACTCAGTAATACATTTCGGATGTCTACCTATAGTTTAAAGCAGAAAAACAGGAACTTTTGAAATTTTCATTTTTTTGGACAAAACCCCCGATGGTTAGAAATTTTTTCATGTGAATGTGAAAAGTTTTTCTGGTCCCATTTAAAAACCATGCACCAGAATCAACTTCTTTCAACTCAGTAATACATTTCGGATGTCTACCTATAGTTTAAAGCAGAAAAACAGGATCTTTTGAAATTTTCATTTTTTGGACAAAACCCCCGGGGGTTAGAAATTTTTTCATGTGAATGTGAAAAGTTTTTCTGGTCCCATTTAAAAACCATGCACCAGAATCAACTTCTTTCAACTCAGTAATACATTTGGGATGTGTACCTATAGTTTAAAGCAGAAAAACAGGAACTTTTGAAATTTTCATTTTTTGGACAAAACCCCCGGGGCTTAGAATTTTTTTCATGTGAATGTGAAAAGTTTTTCTGGTCCCATTTAAAAACCATGCACCAGAATCAACTTCTTTCTACTCAGTAATACATTTCGGATGTCTACCTATAGTTTAAAGCAGAAAAACAGGATCTTTTGAAATTTTCATTTTTTGGACAAAACCCCCGGGGGTTAGAAATTTTTTCATGTGAATGTGAAAAGTTTTTCTGGTCCCATTTAAAAACCATGCACCAGAATCAACTTCTTTCAACTCAGTAATACATTTGGGATGTGTAGCTATAGTTTAAGGCAGAAAAACAGGAACTTTTGAAATTTTCATTTTTTGGACAAAACACCCGGGGCTTAGAATTTTTTTCAAGTGAATGTGAAAAAATTTTCTGGTCCCATTTAAAAACCATGCACCAGAATCAACTTCTTTCAACTCAGTAATACATTTCGGATGTGTACCTATAGTTTAAAGCAGAAAAACAGGAACTTTTGAAATTTTCATTTTTTGGACAAAACCCCCGGGGGTTAGAAATTTTTTCATGTGAATGTGAAAAGTTTTTCTGGTCCCATTTAAAAACCATGCACCAGAATCAACTTCTTTCAACTCAGTAATACATTTCGGATGTCTACCTATAGTTTAAAGCAGAAAAACAGGAACTTTTGAAATTTTCATTTTTTGGACAAAACCCCCGGGGGTTAGAAATTTTTTCATGTGAATGTGAAAAGTTTTTCTGGTCCCATTTAAAAACCATGCACCAGAATCAACTTCTTTCAACTCAGTAATACATTTGGGATGTGTAGCTATAGTTTAAAGCAAAAAAAAACAGGAACTTTTGAAATTTTCATTTTTTGGACAAAACCCCCGGGGGTTAGAATTTTTTTCATGTGAATGTGAAAAGTTTTTCTGGTCCCATTTAAAAACCATGCACCAGAATCAACTTCTTTCAACTCAGTAATACATTTGGGATGTGTACCTATAGTTTAAAGCAGAAAAACAGGAACTTTTGAAATTTTCATTTTTTGGACAAAACCCCCGGGGGTTAGAATTTTTTTCATGTGAATGTGAAAAGTTTTTCTGGTCCCATTTAAAAACCATGCACCAGAATCAACTTCTTTTTACTCAGTAATACATTTCGGATGTCTACCTATAGTTTAAAGCAGAAAAACAGGATCTTTTGAAATTTTCATTTTTTGGACAAAACCCCCGGGGGTTAGAAATTTTTTCATGTGAATGTGAAAAGTTTTTCTGGTCCCATTTAAAAACCATGCACCAGAATCAACTTCTTTCAACTCAGTAATACATTTGGGATGTGTAGCTATAGTTTAAGGCAGAAAAACAGGAACTTTTGAAATTTTCATTTTTTGGACAAAACCCCCGGGGGTTAGAATTTTTTTCATGTGAATGTGAAAAGTTTTTCTGGTCCCATTTAAAAACCATGCACCAGAATCAACTTCTTTCTACTCAGTAATACATTTCGGATGTCTACCTATAGTTTAAAGCAGAAAAACAGGAACTTTTGAAATTTTCATTTTTTGGACAAAACACCCGGGGCTTAGAATTTTTTTCATGTGAATGTGAAAAGTTTTTCTGGTCCCATTTAAAAACCATGCACCAGAATCAACTTCTTTCAACTCAGTAATACATTTCGGATGTCTACCTATAGTTTAAAGCAGAAAAACAGGAACTTTTGAAATTTTCATTTTTTTGGACAAAACCCCCGATGGTTAGAAATTTTTTCATGTGAATGTGAAAAGTTTTTCTGGTCCCATTTAAAAACCATGCACCAGAATCAACTTCTTTCAACTCAGTAATACATTTCGGATGTCTACCTATAGTTTAAAGCAGAAAAACAGGATCTTTTGAAATTTTCATTTTTTGGACAAAACCCCCGGGGGTTAGAAATTTTTTCATGTGAATGTGAAAAGTTTTTCTGGTCCCATTTAAAAACCATGCACCAGAATCAACTTCTTTCAACTCAGTAATACATTTGGGATGTGTACCTATAGTTTAAAGCAGAAAAACAGGAACTTTTGAAATTTTCATTTTTTGGACAAAACCCCCGGGGCTTAGAATTTTTTTCATGTGAATGTGAAAAGTTTTTCTGGTCCCATTTAAAAACCATGCACCAGAATCAACTTCTTTCTACTCAGTAATACATTTCGGATGTCTACCTATAGTTTAAAGCAGAAAAACAGGATCTTTTGAAATTTTCATTTTTTGGACAAAACCCCCGGGGGTTAGAAATTTTTTCATGTGAATGTGAAAAGTTTTTCTGGTCCCATTTAAAAACCATGCACCAGAATCAACTTCTTTCAACTCAGTAATACATTTGGGATGTGTAGCTATAGTTTAAGGCAGAAAAACAGGAACTTTTGAAATTTTCATTTTTTGGACAAAACACCCGGGGCTTAGAATTTTTTTCAAGTGAATGTGAAAAAATTTTCTGGTCCCATTTAAAAACCATGCACCAGAATCAACTTCTTTCAACTCAGTAATACATTTCGGATGTGTACCTATAGTTTAAAGCAGAAAAACAGGAACTTTTGAAATTTTCATTTTTTGGACAAAACCCCCGGGGGTTAGAAATTTTTTCATGTGAATGTGAAAAGTTTTTCTGGTCCCATTTAAAAACCATGCACCAGAATCAACTTCTTTCAACTCAGTAATACATTTCGGATGTCTACCTATAGTTTAAAGCAGAAAAACAGGAACTTTTGAAATTTTCATTTTTTGGACAAAACCCCCGGGGGTTAGAAATTTTTTCATGTGAATGTGAAAAGTTTTTCTGGTCCCATTTAAAAACCATGCACCAGAATCAACTTCTTTCAACTCAGTAATACATTTGGGATGTGTAGCTATAGTTTAAAGCAAAAAAAAACAGGAACTTTTGAAATTTTCATTTTTTGGACAAAACCCCCGGGGGTTAGAATTTTTTTCATGTGAATGTGAAAAGTTTTTCTGGTCCCATTTAAAAACCATGCACCAGAATCAACTTCTTTCAACTCAGTAATACATTTGGGATGTGTACCTATAGTTTAAAGCAGAAAAACAGGAACTTTTGAAATTTTCATTTTTTGGACAAAACCCCCGGGGGTTAGAATTTTTTTCATGTGAATGTGAAAAGTTTTTCTGGTCCCATTTAAAAACCATGCACCAGAATCAACTTCTTTTTACTCAGTAATACATTTCGGATGTCTACCTATAGTTTAAAGCAGAAAAACAGGATCTTTTGAAATTTTCATTTTTTGGACAAAACCCCCGGGGGTTAGAAATTTTTTCATGTGAATGTGAAAAGTTTTTCTGGTCCCATTTAAAAACCATGCACCAGAATCAACTTCTTTCAACTCAGTAATACATTTGGGATGTGTAGCTATAGTTTAAGGCAGAAAAACAGGAACTTTTGAAATTTTCATTTTTTGGACAAAACACCCGGGGCTTAGAATTTTTTTCATGTGAATGTGAAAAGTTTTTCTGGTCCCATTTAAAAACCATGCACCAGAATCAACTTCTTTCAACTCAGTAATACATTTGGGATGTGTACCTATAGTTTAAAGCAGAAAAACAGGAACTTTTGAAATTTTCATTTTTTGGACAAAACCCCCGGGGGTTAGAAATTTTTTCATGTGAATGTGAAAAGTTTTTCTGGTCCCATTTAAAAACCATGCACCAGAATCAACTTCTTTCAACTCAGTAATACATTTGGGATGTGTAGCTATAGTTTAAGGCAGAAAAACAGGAACATTTGAAATTTTCATTTTTTGGACAAAACACCCGGGGCTTAGAATTTTTTTCATGTGAATGTGAAAAGTTTTTCTGGTCCCATTTAAAAACCATGCACCAGAATCAACTTCTTTCAACTCAGTAATACATTTCGGATGTCTACCTATAGTTTAAAGCAGAAAAACAGGAACTTTTGAAATTTTCATTTTTTTGGACAAAACCCCCGGGGGTTAGAAATTTTTTCATGTGAATGTGAAAAGTTTTTCTGGTCCCATTTAAAAACCATGCACCAGAATCAACTTCTTTCAACTCAGTAATACATTTCGGATGTCTACCTATAGTTTAAAGCAGAAAAACAGGAACTTTTGAAATATATTAATTTTTTGGACAAAACCCCCGGGGGTTAGAATTTTTTTCATGTGAATGTGAAAAGTTTTTCTGGTCCCATTTAAAAACCATGCACCAGAATCCACTTCTTTCAACTCAGTAATACATTTGGGATGTGTACCTATAGTTTAAAGCAGAAAAACAGGAACTTTTGAAATTTTCATTTTTTGGACAAAACCCCCGGGGGTTAGAAATTTTTTCATGTGAATGTGAAAAGTTTTTCTGGTCCCATTTAAAAACCATGCACCAGAATCAACTTCTTTCAACTCAGTAATACATTTGGGATGTGTAGCTATAGTTTAAGGCAGAAAAACAGGAACTTTTGAAATTTTCATTTTTTGGACAAAACACCCGGGGCTTAGAATTTTTTTCATGTGAATGTGAAAAGTTTTTCTGGTCCCATTTAAAAACCATGCACCAGAATCAACTTCTTTCTACTCAGTAATACATTTCGGATGTCTACCTATAGTTTAAAGCAGAAAAACAGGATCTTTTGAAATTTTCATTTTTTGGACAAAACCCCCGGGGGTTAGAAATTTTTTCATGTGAATGTGAAAAGTTTTTCTGGTCCCATTTAAAAACCATGCACCAGAATCAACTTCTTTCAACTCAGTAATACATTTGGGATGTGTAGCTATAGTTTAAGGCAGAAAAACAGGAACTTTTGAAATTTTCATTTTTTGGACAAAACACCCGGGGCTTAGAATTTTTTTCAAGTGAATGTGAAAAAATTTTCTGGTCCCATTTAAAAACCATGCACCAGAATCAACTTCTTTCAACTCAGTAATACATTTCGGATGTGTACCTATAGTTTAAAGCAGAAAAACAGGAACTTTTGAAATTTTCATTTTTTGGACAAAACCCCCGGGGGTTAGAAATTTTTTCATGTGAATGTGAAAAGTTTTTCTGGTCTCATTTAAAAACCATGCACCAGAATCAACTTCTTTCAACTCAGTAATACATTTGGGATGTGTACCTATAGTTTAAAGCAGAAAAACAGGAACTTTTGAAATTTTCATTTTTTGGACAAAACCCCCGAGGGTTAGAATTTTTTTCATGTGAATGTGAAAAGTTTTTCTGGTCCCATTTAAAAACCATGCACCAGAATCAACTTCTTTCAACTCAGTAATACATTTGGGATGTGTACCTATAGTTTAAAGCAGAAAAACAGGAACTTTTGAAATTTTCATTTTTTGGACAAAACCCCCGGGGGTTAGAAATTTTTTCATGTGAATGTGAAAAGTTTTTCTGGTCCCATTTAAAAACCATGCACCAGAATCAACTTCTTTCTACTCAGTAATACATTTCGGATGTCTACCTATAGTTTAAAGCAAAAAAACAGGATCTTTTGAAATTTTCATTTTTTGGACAAAACCCCCGGGGGTTAGAATTTTTTTCATGTGAATGTGAAAAGTTTTTCTGGTCCCATTTAAAAACCATGCACCAGAATCAACTTCTTTCAACTCAGTAATACATTTCGGATGTGTACCTATAGTTTAAAGCAGAAAAACAGGAACTTTTGAAATTTTCATTTTTTGGACAAAACCCCCGGGGGTTAGAATTTTTTTCATGTGAATGTGAAAAGTTTTTCTGGTCCCATTTAAAAACCATGCACCAGAATCAACTTCTTTCTACTCAGTAATACATTTCGGATGTCTACCTATAGTTTAAAGCAGAAAAACAGGAACTTTTGAAATTTTCATTTTTTGGACAAAACACCCGGGGCTTAGAATTTTTTTCATGTGAATGTGAAAAGTTTTTCTGGTCCCATTTAAAAACCATGCACCAGAATCAACTTCTTTCAACTCAGTAATACATTTCGGATGTCTACCTATAGTTTAAAGCAGAAAAACAGGAACTTTTGAAATTTTCATTTTTTTGGACAAAACCCCCGGGGGTTAGAAATTTTTTCATGTGAATGTGAAAAGTTTTTCTGGTCCCATTTAAAAACCATGCACCAGAATCAACTTCTTTCAACTCAGTAATACATTTCGGATGTCTACCTATAGTTTAAAGCAGAAAAACAGGATCTTTTGAAATTTTCATTTTTTGGACAAAACCCCGGGGGTTAGAAATTTTTTCATGTGAATGTGAAAAGTTTTTCTGGTCCCATTTAAAAACCATGCACCAGAATCAACTTCTTTCAACTCAGTAATACATTTCGGATGTGAACCTATAGTTTAAAGCAGAAAAACAGGAACTTTTGAAATTTTCATTTTTTGGACAAAACCCCCGGGGGTTAGAAATTTTTTCATGTGAATGTGAAAAGTTTTTCTGGTCCCATTTAAAAACCATGCACCAGAATCAACTTCTTTCAACTCAGTAATACATTTGGAATGTGTACCTATAGTTTAAAGCAGAAAAACAGGAACTTTTGAAATTTTCATTTTTTGGACAAAACCCCCGGGGGTTTGAAATTTTTTCATGTGAATGTGAAAAGTTTTTCTGGTCCCATTTAAAAACCATGCACCAGAATAAACTTCTTTCAACTCAGTAATACATTTGGGATGTGTAGCTATAGTTTAAGGCAGAAAAACAGGAACTTTTGAAATTTTCATTTTTTGGACAAAACACCCGGGGCTTAGAATTTTTTTCATGTGAATGTGAAAAGTTTTTCTGGTCCCATTTAAAAACCATGCACCAGAATCAACTTCTTTCAACTCAGTAATACATTTCGGATGTGAACCTATAGTTTAAAGCAGAAAAACAGGAACTTTTGAAATTTTCATTTTTTGGACAAAACCCCCGGGGGTTAGAAATTTTTTCATGTGAATGTGAAAAGTTTTTCTGGTCCCATTTAAAAACCATGCACCAGAATCAACTTCTTTCAACTCAGTAATACATTTGGGATGTGTACCTATAGTTTAAAGCAGAAAAACAGGAACTTTTGAAATTTTCATTTTTTGGACAAAACCCCCGGGGGTTAGAAATTTTTTCATGTAAATGTGAAAAGTTTTTTTGGTCCCATTTAAAAACCATGCACCAGACTCAACTTCTTTCAACTCAGTAATACATTTGGGATGTGTAGCTATAGTTTAAAGGCAGAAAAACAGGAACTTTTGAAATTTTCATTTTTTGGACAAAACCCCCGGGGGTTAGAATATTTTTCATGTGAATGTGAAAAGTTTTTCTGGTCCCATTTAAAAACCATGCACCAGAATCAACTTCTTTCAACTCAGTAATACATTTGGGATGTGTACCTATAGTTAAAGCAGAAAAACAGGAACTTTTGAAATTTTCATTTTTTGGACAAAACCCCCCGGGGGTTAGAAATTTTTTCATGTGAATGTGAAAAGTTTTTCTGGTCCCATTTAAAAACCATGCACCAGAATCAACTTCTTTCAACTCAGTAATACATTTGGGATGTGTAGCTATAGTTTAAAGCAGAAAAACAGGATCTTTTGAAATTTTCATTTTTTTGGACAAAACCCCCGGGGGTTAGAAATTTTTTCATGTGAATGTGAAAAGTTTTTCTGGTCCCATTTAAAAACCATGCACCAGAATCAACTTCTTTCAACTCAGTAATACATTTGGGATGTGTACCTATAGTTTAAAGCAGAAAAACAGGAACTTTTGAAATTTTCATTTTTTGGACAAAACCCCCGGGGGTTAGAATTTTTTTCACGTGAATGTGAAAAGTTTTTCTGGTCCCATTTAAAAACCATGCACCAGAATCAACTTCTTTCTACTCAGTAATACATTTCGGATGTCTACCTATAGTTTAAAGCAGAAAAACAGGATCTTTTGAAATTTTCATTTTTTGGACAAAACCCCCGGGGGTTAGAAATTTTTTCATGTGAATGTGAAAAGTTTTTCTGGTCCCATTTAAAAACCATGCACCAGAATCAACTTCTTTCAACTCAGTAATACATTTGGGATGTGTAGCTATAGTTTAAGGCAGAAAAACAGGAACTTTTGAAATTTTCATTTTTTGGACAAAACACCCGGGGCTTAGAATTTTTTTCATGTGAATGTGAAAAGTTTTTCTGGTCCCATTTAAAAACCATGCACCAGAATCAACTTCTTTCAACTCAGTAATACATTTGGGATGTGTACCTATAGTTTAAAGCAGAAAAACAGGAACTTTTGAAATTTTCATTTTTTGGACAAAACCCCCCGGGGCTTAGAATTTTTTTCATGTGAATGTGAAAAGTTTTTCTGGTCCCATTTAAAAACCATGCACCAGAATCAACTTCTTTCAACTCAGTAATACATTTGAGATGTGTAGCTATAGTTTAAAGCAAAAAAACAGGAACTTTTGAAATTTTCATTTTTTGGACAAAACCCCCGGGGGTTAGAATTTTTTTCATGTGAATGTGAAAAGTTTTTCTGGTCCCATTTAAAAACCATGCACCAGAATCAACTTCTTTCTACTCAGTAATACATTTCGGATGTCTACCTATAGTTTAAAGCAGAAAAACAGGATCTTTTGAAATTTTCATTTTTTGGACAAAACCCCCAGGGGTTAGAAATTTTTTCATGTGAATGTGAAAAGTTTTTCTGGTCCCATTTAAAAACCATGCACCAGAATCAACTTATTTCAACTCAGTAATACATTTGGGATGTGTAGCTATAGTTTAAGGCAGAAAAACAGGAACTTTTGAAATTTTCATTTTTTGGACAAAACACCCGGGGCTTAGAATTTTTTTCATGTGAATGTGAAAAGTTTTTCTGGTCCCATTTAAAAACCATGCACCAGAATCAACTTCTTTCAACTCAGTAATACATTTGGGATGTGTACCTATAGTTTAAAGCAGAAAAACAGGAACTTTTGAAATTTTCATTTTTTGGACAAAACCCCCGGGGGTTAGAATTTTTTTCATGTGAATGTGAAAAGTTTTTCTGGTCCCATTTAAAAACCATACACCAGAATCAACTTCTTTTAACTCAGTAATACATTTGGGATGTGTAGCTATAGTTTAAAGCAGAAAAACAGGAACTTTTGAAATTTTCATTTTTTGGACAAAACCCCCGGGGCTTAGAATTTTTTTCATGTGAATGTGAAAAGTTTTTCTGGTCCCATTTAAAAACCATGCACCAGAATTAACTTCTTTCAACTCAGTAATACATTTGGGATGTGTACCTATAGTTTAAAGCAGAAAAACAGGAACTTTTGAAATTTTCATTTTTTGGACAAAACCCCCGGGGGTTAGAATTTTTTTCATGTGAATGTGAAAAGTTTTTCTGGTCCCATTTAAAAACCATGCACCAGAATCAACTTCTTTCAACTCAGTAATACATTTGGGATGTGTAGCTATAGTTTAAGGCAGAAAAACAGGAACTTTTGAAATTTTCATTTTTTGGACAAAACACCCGGGGCTTAGGATTTTTTTCATGTGAATGTGAAAAGTTTTTCTGGTCCCATTTAAAAACCATGCACCAGAATTAACTTTTTTCAACTCAGTAATACATCTCGGATGTGTACCTATAGTTTAAAGCAGAAAAACAGGAACTTTTGACATTTTCATTTTTTGGACAAAACCCCCGGGGATTAGAATTTTTTTCATGTGAATGTGAAAAGTTTTTCTGGTCCCATTTAAAAACCATGCACCAGAATCAACTTCTTTCTACTCAGTAATACATTTCGGATGTCTACCTATAGTTTAAAGCAGAAAAACAGGATCTTTTGAAATTTTCATTTTTTGGACAAAACCCCCGGGGGTTAGAAATTTTGTCATGTGAATGTGAAAAGTTTTTCTGGTCCCATTTAAAAACCATGCACCAGAATCAACTTCTTTCAACTCAGTAATACATTTGGGATGTGTAGCTATAGTTTAAGGCAGAAAAACAGGAACTTTTGAAATTTTCATTTTTTGGACAAAACACCCGGGGCTTAGAATTTTTTTCATGTGAATGTGTAAAGTTTTTCTGGTCCCATTTAAAAACCATGCACCAGAATCAACTTCTTTCAACTCAGTAATACATTTGGGATGTGTAGCTATAGTTTAAAGCAAAAAAAACAGGAACTTTTGAAATTTTCATTTTTTGGACAAAACCCCCGGGGGTTAGAATTTTTTTCATGTGAATGTGAAAAGTTTTTCTGGTCCCATTTAAAAACCATGCACCAGAATCAACTTCTTTCAACTCAGTAATACATTTGGGATGTGTACCTATAGTTTAAAGCAGAAAAACAGGAACTTTTGAAATTTTCATTTTTTGGACAAAACCCCCGGGGGTTAGAATTTTTTTCATGTGAATGTGAAAAGTTTTTCTGGTCCCATTTAAAAACCATGCACCAGAATCAACTTCTTTCTACTCAGTAATACATTTCGGATGTCTACCTATAGTTTAAAGCATAAAAACAGGATCTTTTGAAATTTTCATTTTTTGGACAAAACCCCCGGGGGTTAGAAATTTTTTCATGTGAATGTGAAAAGTTTTTCTGGTCCCATTTAAAAACCATGCACCAGAATCAACTTCTTTCAACTCAGTAATACATTTGGGATGTGTAGCTATAGTTTAAGGCAGAAAAACAGGAACTTTTGAAATTTTCATTTTTTGGACAAAACACCCGGGGCTTAGAATTTTTTTCATGTGAATGTGAAAAGTTTTTCTGGTCCCATTTAAAAACCATGCACCAGAATCAACTTCTTTCAACTCAGTAATACATTTGGGATGTGTAGCTATAGTTTAAGGCAGAAAAACAGGAACTTTTGAAATTTTCATTTTTTGGACAAAACACCCGGGGCTTAGAATTTTTTTCATGTGAATGTGAAAAGTTTTTCTGGTCCCATTTAAAAACCATGCACCAGAATCAACTTCTTTCAACTCAGTAATACATTTGGGATGTGTAGCTATAGTTTAAGGCAGAAAAACAGGAACTTTTAAAATTTTCATTTTTTGGACAAAACACCCGGGGCTTAGAATTTTTTTCATGTGAATGTGAAAAGTTTTTCTGGTCCCATTTAAAAACCATGCACCAGAATTAACTTTTTTCAACTCAGTAATACATCTCGGATGTGTACCTATAGTTTAAAGCAGAAAAACAGGAACTTTTGAAATTTTCATTTTTTGGACAAAACCCCCGGGGATTAGAATTTTTTTCATGTGAATGTGAAAAGTTTTTCTGGTCCCATTTAAAAACCATGCACCAGAATCAACTTCTTTCTACTCAGTAATACATTTCGGATGTCTACCTATAGTTTAAAGCAGAAAAACAGGATCTTTTGAAATTTTCATTTTTTGGACAAAACCCCCGGGGGTTAGAAATTTTGTCATGTGAATGTGAAAAGTTTTTCTGGTCCCATTTAAAAACCATGCACCAGAATCAACTTCTTTCAACTCAGTAATACATTTGGGATGTGTAGCTATAGTTTAAGGCAGAAAAACAGGAACTTTTGAAATTTTCATTTTTTGGACAAAACACCCGGGGCTTAGAATTTTTTTCATGTGAATGTGAAAAGTTTTTCTGGTCCCATTTAAAAACCATGCACCAGAATCAACTTCTTTCAACTCAGTAATACATTTGGGATGTGTACCTATAGTTTAAAGCAAAAAAAACAGGAACTTTTGAAATTTTCATTTTTTGGACAAAACCCCCGGGGGTTAGAATTTTTTTCATGTGAATGTGAAAAGTTTTTCTGGTCCCATTTAAAAACCATGCACCAGAATCAACTTCTTTCAACTCAGTAATACATTTGGGATGTGTACCTATAGTTTAAAGCAGAAAAACAGGAACTTTTGAAATTTTCATTTTTTGGACAAAACCCCCGGGGGTTAGAATTTTTTTCATGTGAATGTGAAAAGTTTTTCTGGTCCCATTTAAAAACCATGCACCAGAATCAACTTCTTTCTACTCAGTAATACATTTCGGATGTCTACCTATAGTTTAAAGCATAAAAACAGGATCTTTTGAAATTTTCATTTTTTGGACAAAACCCCCGGGGGTTAGAAATTTTTTCATGTGAATGTGAAAAGTTTTTCTGGTCCCATTTAAAAACCATGCACCAGAATCAACTTCTTTCAACTCAGTAATACATTTGGGATGTGTAGCTATAGTTTAAGGCAGAAAAACAGGAACTTTTGAAATTTTCATTTTTTGGACAAAACACCCGGGGCTTAGAATTTTTTTCATGTGAATGTGAAAAGTTTTTCTGGTCCCATTTAAAAACCATGCACCAGAATTAACTTTTTTCAACTCAGTAATACATTTGGGATGTGTAGCTATAGTTTAAAGTAGAAAAACAGGAACTTTTGAAATTTTCATTTTTTGGACAAAACCCCCGGGGCTTAGAATTTTTTTCATGTGAATGTGAAAAGTTTTTCTGGACCCATTTAAAAACCATGCACCAGAATTAACTTCTTTCAACTCAGTAATACATTTGGGATGTGTACCTATAGTTTAAAGCAGAAAAACAGGAACTTTTGAAATTTTCATTTTTTGGACAAAACCCCCGGGGGTTAGAATTTTTTTCATGTGACTGTGAAAAGTTTTTCTGGTCCCATTTAAAAACCATGCACCAGAATCAACTTCTTTCAACTCAGTAATACATTTCGGATGTGTACCTATAGTTTAAAGCAGAAAAACAGGAACTTTTGAAATTTTAATTTTTTGGACAAAACCCCCGGGGGTTAGAATTTTTTTCATGTGAATGTGAAAAGTTTTTCTGGTCCCATTTAAAAACCATGCACCAGAATCAACTTCTTTCTACTCAGTAATACATTTCGGATGTCTACCTATAGTTTAAAGCAGAAAAACAGGAACTTTTGAAATTTTAATTTTTTGGACAAAACCCCCGGGGCTTAGAATTTTTTTCATGTGAATGTGTAAAGTTTTTCTGGTCCCATTTAAAAACCATGCACCAGAATCAACTTCTTTCAACTCAGTAATACATTTGGGATGTGTAGCTATAGTTTAAAGCAAAAAAAACAGGAACTTTTGAAATTTTCATTTTTTGGACAAAACCCCCGGGGGTTAGAATTTTTTTCATGTGAATGTGAAAAGTTTTTCTGGTCCCATTTAAAAACCATGCACCAGAATCAACTTCTTTCAACTCAGTAATACATTTGGGATGTGTACCTATAGTTTAAAGCAGAAAAACAGGAACTTTTGAAATTTTCATTTTTTGGACAAAACCCCCGGGGGTTAGAATTTTTTTCATGTGAATGTGAAAAGTTTTTCTGGTCCCATTTAAAAACCATGCACCAGAATCAACTTCTTTCTACTCAGTAATACATTTCGGATGTCTACCTATAGTTTAAAGCATAAAAACAGGATCTTTTGAAATTTTCATTTTTTGGACAAAACCCCCGGGGGTTAGAAATTTTTTCATGTGAATGTGAAAAGTTTTTCTGGTCCCATTTAAAAACCATGCACCAGAATCAACTTCTTTCAACTCAGTAATACATTTGGGATGTGTAGCTATAGTTTAAGGCAGAAAAACAGGAACTTTTGAAATTTTCATTTTTTGGACAAAACACCCGGGGCTTAGAATTTTTTTCATGTGAATGTGAAAAGTTTTTCTGGTCCCATTTAAAAACCATGCACCAGAATCAACTTCTTTCAACTCAGTAATACATTTGGGATGTGTAGCTATAGTTTAAGGCAGAAAAACAGGAACTTTTGAAATTTTCATTTTTTGGACAAAACACCCGGGGCTTAGAATTTTTTTCATGTGAATGTGAAAAGTTTTTCTGGTCCCATTTAAAAACCATGCACCAGAATCAACTTCTTTCAACTCAGTAATACATTTGGGATGTGTAGCTATAGTTTAAGGCAGAAAAACAGGAACTTTTAAAATTTTCATTTTTTGGACAAAACACCCGGGGCTTAGAATTTTTTTCATGTGAATGTGAAAAGTTTTTCTGGTCCCATTTAAAAACCATGCACCAGAATTAACTTTTTTCAACTCAGTAATACATCTCGGATGTGTACCTATAGTTTAAAGCAGAAAAACAGGAACTTTTGAAATTTTCATTTTTTGGACAAAACCCCCGGGGATTAGAATTTTTTTCATGTGAATGTGAAAAGTTTTTCTGGTCCCATTTAAAAACCATGCACCAGAATCAACTTCTTTCTACTCAGTAATACATTTCGGATGTCTACCTATAGTTTAAAGCAGAAAAACAGGATCTTTTGAAATTTTCATTTTTTGGACAAAACCCCCGGGGGTTAGAAATTTTGTCATGTGAATGTGAAAAGTTTTTCTGGTCCCATTTAAAAACCATGCACCAGAATCAACTTCTTTCAACTCAGTAATACATTTGGGATGTGTAGCTATAGTTTAAGGCAGAAAAACAGGAACTTTTGAAATTTTCATTTTTTGGACAAAACACCCGGGGCTTAGAATTTTTTTCATGTGAATGTGAAAAGTTTTTCTGGTCCCATTTAAAAACCATGCACCAGAATCAACTTCTTTCAACTCAGTAATACATTTGGGATGTGTACCTATAGTTTAAAGCAAAAAAAACAGGAACTTTTGAAATTTTCATTTTTTGGACAAAACCCCCGGGGGTTAGAATTTTTTTCATGTGAATGTGAAAAGTTTTTCTGGTCCCATTTAAAAACCATGCACCAGAATCAACTTCTTTCAACTCAGTAATACATTTGGGATGTGTACCTATAGTTTAAAGCAGAAAAACAGGAACTTTTGAAATTTTCATTTTTTGGACAAAACCCCCGGGGGTTAGAATTTTTTTCATGTGAATGTGAAAAGTTTTTCTGGTCCCATTTAAAAACCATGCACCAGAATCAACTTCTTTCTACTCAGTAATACATTTCGGATGTCTACCTATAGTTTAAAGCATAAAAACAGGATCTTTTGAAATTTTCATTTTTTGGACAAAACCCCCGGGGGTTAGAAATTTTTTCATGTGAATGTGAAAAGTTTTTCTGGTCCCATTTAAAAACCATGCACCAGAATCAACTTCTTTCAACTCAGTAATACATTTGGGATGTGTAGCTATAGTTTAAGGCAGAAAAACAGGAACTTTTGAAATTTTCATTTTTTGGACAAAACACCCGGGGCTTAGAATTTTTTTCATGTGAATGTGAAAAGTTTTTCTGGTCCCATTTAAAAACCATGCACCAGAATTAACTTTTTTCAACTCAGTAATACATTTGGGATGTGTAGCTATAGTTTAAAGTAGAAAAACAGGAACTTTTGAAATTTTCATTTTTTGGACAAAACCCCCGGGGCTTAGAATTTTTTTCATGTGAATGTGAAAAGTTTTTCTGGACCCATTTAAAAACCATGCACCAGAATTAACTTCTTTCAACTCAGTAATACATTTGGGATGTGTACCTATAGTTTAAAGCAGAAAAACAGGAACTTTTGAAATTTTCATTTTTTGGACAAAACCCCCGGGGGTTAGAATTTTTTTCATGTGACTGTGAAAAGTTTTTCTGGTCCCATTTAAAAACCATGCACCAGAATCAACTTCTTTCAACTCAGTAATACATTTCGGATGTGTACCTATAGTTTAAAGCAGAAAAACAGGAACTTTTGAAATTTTAATTTTTTGGACAAAACCCCCGGGGGTTAGAATTTTTTTCATGTGAATGTGAAAAGTTTTTCTGGTCCCATTTAAAAACCATGCACCAGAATCAACTTCTTTCTACTCAGTAATACATTTCGGATGTCTACCTATAGTTTAAAGCAGAAAAACAGGAACTTTTGAAATTTTAATTTTTTGGACAAAACCCCCGGGGGTTAGAATTTTTTTCATGTGAATGTGAAAAGTTTTTCTGGTCCCATTTAAAAACCATGCACCATAATCAACTTCTTTCAACTCAGTAATACATTTGGGATGTGTGGCTATAGTTTAAAGCAAAAAAACAGGAACTTTTGAAATTTTCATTTTTTGGACAAAACCCCCGGGGGTTAGAATTTTTTTCATGTGAATGTGAAAAGTTTTTCTGGTCCCATTTAAAAACCATGCACCAGAATCAACTTCTTTCAACTCAGTAATACATTTCGGATGTGTACCTATAGTTTAAAGCAGAAAAACAGGAACTTTTGAAATTTTCATTTTTTGGACAAAACCCCCGGGGGTTAGAAATTTTTTCATGTGAATGTGAAAAGTTTTTCTGGTCCCATTTAAAAACCATGCACCAGAATCAACTTCTTTCAACTCAGTAATACATTTGGGATGTGTACCTATAGTTTAAAGCAGAAAAACAGGAACTTTTGAAATTTTCATTTTTTGGACAAAACCCCTGGGGGTTAGAATTTTTTTCATGTGAATGTGAAAAGTTTTTCTGGTCCCATTTAAAAACCATGCACCAGAATCAACTTCTTTCAACTCAGTAATACATCTCGGATGTGTACCTATAGTTTAAAGCAGAAAAACAGGAACTTTTGACATTTTCATTTTTTGGACAAAACCCCCGGGGATTAGAATTTTTTTCATGTGAATGTGAAAAGTTTTTCTGGTCCCATTTAAAAACCATGCACCAGAATCAACTTCTTTCTACTCAGTAATACATTTCGGATGTCTACCTATAGTTTAAAGCAGAAAAACAGGATCTTTTGAAATTTTCATTTTTTGGACAAAACCCCCGGGGGTTAGAAATTTTGTCATGTGAATGTGAAAAGTTTTTCTGGTCCCATTTAAAAACCATGCACCAGAATCAACTTCTTTCAACTCAGTAATACATTTGGGATGTGTAGCTATAGTTTAAGGCAGAAAAACAGGAACTTTTGAAATTTTCATTTTTTGGACAAAACACCCGGGGCTTAGAATTTTTTTCATGTGAATGTGTAAAGTTTTTCTGGTCCCATTTAAAAACCATGCACCAGAATCAACTTCTTTCAACTCAGTAATACATTTGGGATGTGTAGCTATAGTTTAAAGCAAAAAAAACAGGAACTTTTGAAATTTTCATTTTTTGGACAAAACCCCCGGGGGTTAGAATTTTTTTCATGTGAATGTGAAAAGTTTTTCTGGTCCCATTTAAAAACCATGCACCAGAATCAACTTCTTTCAACTCAGTAATACATTTGGGATGTGTACCTATAGTTTAAAGCAGAAAAACAGGAACTTTTGAAATTTTCATTTTTTGGACAAAACCCCCGGGGGTTAGAATTTTTTTCATGTGAATGTGAAAAGTTTTTCTGGTCCCATTTAAAAACCATGCACCAGAATCAACTTCTTTCTACTCAGTAATACATTTCGGATGTCTACCTATAGTTTAAAGCATAAAAACAGGATCTTTTGAAATTTTCATTTTTTGGACAAAACCCCCGGGGGTTAGAAATTTTTTCATGTGAATGTGAAAAGTTTTTCTGGTCCCATTTAAAAACCATGCACCAGAATCAACTTCTTTCAACTCAGTAATACATTTGGGATGTGTAGCTATAGTTTAAGGCAGAAAAACAGGAACTTTTGAAATTTTCATTTTTTGGACAAAACACCCGGGGCTTAGAATTTTTTTCATGTGAATGTGAAAAGTTTTTCTGGTCCCATTTAAAAACCATGCACCAGAATCAACTTCTTTCAACTCAGTAATACATTTGGGATGTGTAGCTATAGTTTAAGGCAGAAAAACAGGAACTTTTGAAATTTTCATTTTTTGGACAAAACACCCGGGGCTTAGAATTTTTTTCATGTGAATGTGAAAAGTTTTTCTGGTCCCATTTAAAAACCATGCACCAGAATCAACTTCTTTCAACTCAGTAATACATTTGGGATGTGTAGCTATAGTTTAAGGCAGAAAAACAGGAACTTTTGAAATTTTCATTTTTTGGACAAAACACCCGGGGCTTAGAATTTTTTTCATGTGAATGTGAAAAGTTTTTCTGGTCCCATTTAAAAACCATGCACCAGAATTAACTTTTTTCAACTCAGTAATACATCTCGGATGTGTACCTATAGTTTAAAGCAGAAAAACAGGAACTTTTGAAATTTTCATTTTTTGGACAAAACCCCCGGGGATTAGAATTTTTTTCATGTGAATGTGAAAAGTTTTTCTGGTCCCATTTAAAAACCATGCACCAGAATCAACTTCTTTCTACTCAGTAATACATTTCGGATGTCTACCTATAGTTTAAAGCAGAAAAACAGGATCTTTTGAAATTTTCATTTTTTGGACAAAACCCCCGGGGGTTAGAAATTTTGTCATGTGAATGTGAAAAGTTTTTCTGGTCCCATTTAAAAACCATGCACCAGAATCAACTTCTTTCAACTCAGTAATACATTTGGGATGTGTAGCTATAGTTTAAGGCAGAAAAACAGGAACTTTTGAAATTTTCATTTTTTGGACAAAACACCCGGGGCTTAGAATTTTTTTCATGTGAATGTGAAAAGTTTTTCTGGTCCCATTTAAAAACCATGCACCAGAATCAACTTCTTTCAACTCAGTAATACATTTGGGATGTGTACCTATAGTTTAAAGCAAAAAAAACAGGAACTTTTGAAATTTTCATTTTTTGGACAAAACCCCCGGGTTAGAATTTTTTTCATGTGAATGTGAAAAGTTTTTCTGGTCCCATTTAAAAACCATGCACCAGAATCAACTTCTTTCAACTCAGTAATACATTTGGGATGTGTACCTATAGTTTAAAGCAGAAAAACAGGAACTTTTGAAATTTTCATTTTTTGGACAAAACCCCCGGGGGTTAGAATTTTTTTCATGTGAATGTGAAAAGTTTTTCTGGTCCCATTTAAAAACCATGCACCAGAATCAACTTCTTTCTACTCAGTAATACATTTCGGATGTCTACCTATAGTTTAAAGCATAAAAACAGGATCTTTTGAAATTTTCATTTTTTGGACAAAACCCCCGGGGGTTAGAAATTTTTTCATGTGAATGTGAAAAGTTTTTCTGGTCCCATTTAAAAACCATGCACCAGAATCAACTTCTTTCAACTCAGTAATACATTTGGGATGTGTAGCTATAGTTTAAGGCAGAAAAACAGGAACTTTTGAAATTTTCATTTTTTGGACAAAACACCCGGGGCTTAGAATTTTTTTCATGTGAATGTGAAAAGTTTTTCTGGTCCCATTTAAAAACCATGCACCAGAATTAACTTTTTTCAACTCAGTAATACATTTGGGATGTGTAGCTATAGTTTAAAGTAGAAAAACAGGAACTTTTGAAATTTTCATTTTTTGGACAAAACCCCCGGGGCTTAGAATTTTTTTCATGTGAATGTGAAAAGTTTTTCTGGACCCATTTAAAAACCATGCACCAGAATTAACTTCTTTCAACTCAGTAATACATTTGGGATGTGTACCTATAGTTTAAAGCAGAAAAACAGGAACTTTTGAAATTTTCATTTTTTGGACAAAACCCCCGGGGGTTAGAATTTTTTTCATGTGACTGTGAAAAGTTTTTCTGGTCCCATTTAAAAACCATGCACCAGAATCAACTTCTTTCAACTCAGTAATACATTTCGGATGTGTACCTATAGTTTAAAGCAGAAAAACAGGAACTTTTGAAATTTTAATTTTTTGGACAAAACCCCCGGGGGTTAGAATTTTTTTCATGTGAATGTGAAAAGTTTTTCTGGTCCCATTTAAAAACCATGCACCAGAATCAACTTCTTTCTACTCAGTAATACATTTCGGATGTCTACCTATAGTTTAAAGCAGAAAAACAGGAACTTTTGAAATTTTAATTTTTTGGACAAAACCCCCGGGGGTTAGAATTTTTTTCATGTGAATGTGAAAAGTTTTTCTGGTCCCATTTAAAAACCATGCACCATAATCAACTTCTTTCAACTCAGTAATACATTTGGGATGTGTGGCTATAGTTTAAAGCAAAAAAACAGGAACTTTTGAAATTTTCATTTTTTGGACAAAACCCCCGGGGGTTAGAATTTTTTTCATGTGAATGTGAAAAGTTTTTCTGGTCCCATTTAAAAACCATGCACCAGAATCAACTTCTTTCAACTCAGTAATACATTTCGGATGTGTACCTATAGTTTAAAGCAGAAAAACAGGAACTTTTGAAATTTTCATTTTTTGGACAAAACCCCCGGGGGTTAGAAATTTTTTCATGTGAATGTGAAAAGTTTTTCTGGTCCCATTTAAAAACCATGCACCAGAATCAACTTCTTTCAACTCAGTAATACATTTGGGATGTGTACCTATAGTTTAAAGCAGAAAAACAGGAACTTTTGAAATTTTCATTTTTTGGACAAAACCCCTGGGGGGTTAGAATTTTTTTCATGTGAATGTGAAAAGTTTTTCTGGTCCCATTTAAAAACCATGCACCAGAATCAACTTCTTTCTACTCAGTAATACATTTCGGATGTCTACCTATAGTTTAAAGCAGAAAAACAGGATCTTTTGAAATTTTCATTTTTTGGACAAAACCCCCGGGGGTTAGAAATTTTTTCATGTGAATGTGAAAAGTTTTTCTGGTCCCATTTAAAAACCATGCACCAGAATCAACTTCTTTCAACTCAGTAATACATTTGGGATGTGTAGCTAAAGTTTAAGGCAGAAAAACAGGAACTTTTGAAATTTTCATTTTTTGGACAAAACACCTGGGGCTTAGAATTTTTTTCATGCGAATGTGAAAAGTTTTTCTGGTCCCATTTAAAAACCATGCACCAGAATCAACTTCTTTCAACTCAGTAATACATTTCGGATGTCTACCTATAGTTTAAAGCAGAAAAACAGGATCTTTTGAAATTTTCATTTTTTGGACAAAACCCCCGGGGGTTAGAAATTTTTTCATGTGAATGTGAAAAGTTTTTCTGGTCCCATTTAAAAACCATGCACCAGAATCAACTTCTTTCAACTCAGTAATACATTTGGGATGTGTAGCTATAGTTTAAGGCAGAAAAACAGGAACTTTTGAAATTTTCATTTTTTGGACAAAAAGCCCGGGGCTTAGAATTTTTTTCATGTGAATGTGAAAAGTTTTTCTGGTCCCATTTAAAAACCATGCACCAGAATCAACTTCTTTCAACTCAGTAATACATTTCGGATGTGAACCTATAGTTTAAAGCAGAAAAACAGGAACTTTTGAAATTTTCATTTTTTGGACAAAACCCCCGGGGGTTATAATATTTTTCATGTGAATGTGAAAAGTTTTTCTGGTCCCATTTAAAAACCATGCACCAGAATCAACTTCTTTCAACTCAGTAATACATTTGGGATGTGTACCTATAGTTTAAAGCAGAAAAACAGGAACTTTTGAAATTTTCATTTTTTGGACAAAACCCCCGGGGGTTAGAAATTTTTTCATGTGAATGTGAAAAGTTTTTCTGGTCCCATTTAAAAACCATGCACCAGAATCAACTTCTTTCAACTCAGTAATACATTTGGGATGTGTAGCTATAGTTTAAGGCAGAAAAACAGGAACTTTTGAAATTTTCATTTTTTGGACAAAACACCCGGGGCTTAGAATTTTTTTCATGTGAATGTGAAAAGTTTTTCTGGTCCCATTTAAAAACCATGCACCAGAATCAACTTCTTTCTACTCAGTAATACATTTCGGATGTCTACCTATAGTTTAAAGCAGAAAAACAGGAACTTTTGAAATTTTCATTTTTTGGACAAAACCCCCGGGGCTTAGAATTTTTTTCATGTGAATGTGAAAAGTTTTTCTGGTCCCATTTAAAAACCATGCACCAGAATTATCTTCTTTCAACTCAGTAATACATTTGGGATGTGTACCTATAGTTTAAAGCAGAAAAACAGGAACTTTTGAAATTTTAATTTTTTGGACAAAACCCCCGGGGGTTAGAATTTTTTTCATGTGAATGTGAAAAGTTTTTCTGGTCCCATTTAAAAACCATGCACCAGAATCAACTTCTTTCAACTCAGTAATACATTTGGGATGTGTAGCTATAGTTTAAGGCAGAAAAACAGGAACTTTTGAAATTTTCATTTTTTGGACAAAACACCCGGGGCTTAGAATTTTTTTCATGTGAATGTGAAAAGTTTTTCTGGTCCCATTTAAAAACCATGCACCAGAATTAACTTTTTTCAACTCAGTAATACATCTCGGATGTGTACCTATAGTTTAAAGCAGAAAAACAGGAACTTTTGAAATTTTCATTTTTTGGACAAAACCCCCGGGGATTAGAATTTTTTTCATGTGAATGTGAAAAGTTTTTCTGGTCCCATTTAAAAACCATGCACCAGAATCAACTTCTTTCTACTCAGTAATACATTTCGGATGTCTACCTATAGTTTAAAGCAGAAAAACAGGATCTTTTGAAATTTTCATTTTTTGGACAAAACCCCCGGGGGTTAGAAATTTTTTCATGTGAATGTGAAAAGTTTTTCTGGTCCCATTTAAAAACCATGCACCAGAATCAACTTCTTTCAACTCAGTAATACATTTGGGATGTGTACCTATAGTTTAAAGCAGAAAAACAGGAACTTTTGAAATTTTCATTTTTTGGACAAAACCCCCGGGGGTTAGAAATTTTTTCATGTGAATGTGAAAAGTTTTTCTGGTCCCATTTAAAAACCATGCACCAGAATCAACTTCTTTCAACTCAGTAATACATTTGGGATGTGTAGCTATAGTTTAAGGCAGAAAAACAGGAACTTTTGAAATTTTCATTTTTTGGACAAAACACCCGGGGCTTAGAATTTTTTTCATGTGAATGTGAAAAGTTTTTCTGGTCCCATTTAAAAACCATGCACCAGAATCAACTTCTTTCTACTCAGTAATACATTTCGGATGTCTACCTATAGTTTAAAGCAGAAAAACAGGAACTTTTAAAATTTTCATTTTTTGGACAAAACCCCCGGGGCTTAGAATTTTTTTCATGTGAATGTGAAAAGTTTTTCTGGTCCCATTTAAAAACCATGCACCAGAATTAACTTCTTTCAACTCAGTAATACATTTGGGATGTGTACCTATAGTTTAAAGCAGAAAAACAGGAACTTTTGAAATTTTAATTTTTTGGACAAAACCCCCGGGGGTTAGAATTTTTTTCATGTGAATGTGAAAAGTTTTTCTGGTCCCATTTAAAAACCATGCACCAGAATCAACTTCTTTCAACTCAGTAATACATTTGGGATGTGTAGCTATAGTTTAAGGCAGAAAAACAGGAACTTTTGAAATTTTCATTTTTTGGACAAAACACCCGGGGCTTAGAATTTTTTTCATGTGAATGTGAAAAGTTGTTCTGGTCCCATTTAAAAACCATGCACCAGAATTAACTTTTTTCAACTCAGTAATACATCTCGGATGTGTACCTATAGTTTAAAGCAGAAAAACAGGAACTTTTGAAATTTTCATTTTTTGGACAAAACCCCCGGGGATTAGAATTTTTTTCATGTGAATGTGAAAAGTTTTTCTGGTCCCATTTAAAAACCATGCACCAGAATCAACTTCTTTCTACTCAGTAATACATTTCGGATGTCTACCTATAGTTTAAAGCAGAAAAACAGGATCTTTTGAAATTTTCATTTTTTGGACAAAACCCCCGGGGGTTAGAAATTTTGTCATGTGAATGTGAAAAGTTTTTCTGGTCCCATTTAAAAACCATGCACCAGAATCAACTTCTTTCAACTCAGTAATACATTTGGGATGTGTAGCTATAGTTTAAGGCAGAAAAACAGGAACTTTTGAAATTTTCATTTTTTGGACAAAACACCCGGGGCTTAGAATTTTTTTCATGTGAATGTGTAAAGTTTTTCTGGTCCCATTTAAAAACCATGCACCAGAATCAACTTCTTTCAACTCAGTAATACATTTGGGATGTGTAGCTATAGTTTAAAGCAAAAAAAACAGGAACTTTTGAAATTTTCATTTTTTGGACAAAACCCCCGGGGGTTAGAATTTTTTTCATGTGAATGTGAAAAGTTTTTCTGGTCCCATTTAAAAACCATGCACCAGAATCAACTTCTTTCAACTCAGTAATACATTTGGGATGTGTACCTATAGTTTAAAGCAGAAAAACAGGAACTTTTGAAATTTTCATTTTTTGGACAAAACCCCCGGGGGTTAGAATTTTTTTCATGTGAATGTGAAAAGTTTTTCTGGTCCCATTTAAAAACCATGCACCAGAATCAACTTCTTTCTACTCAGTAATACATTTCGGATGTCTACCTATAGTTTAAAGCAGAAAAACAGGATCTTTTGAAATTTTCATTTTTTGGACAAAACCCCCGGGGGTTAGAAATTTTTTCATGTGAATGTGAAAAGTTTTTCTGGTCCCATTTAAAAACCATGCACCAGAATCAACTTCTTTCAACTCAGTAATACATTTGGGATGTGTAGCTATAGTTTAAGGCAGAAAAACAGGAACTTTTGAAATTTTCATTTTTTGGACAAAACACCCGGGGCTTAGAATTTTTTTCATGTGAATGTGAAAAGTTTTTCTGGTCCCATTTAAAAACCATGCACCAGAATCAACTTCTTTCAACTCAGTAATACATTTCGGATGTCTACCTATAGTTTAAAGCAGAAAAACAGGATCTTTTGAAATTTTCATTTTTTGGACAAAACCCCCGAGGGCTAGAAATTTTTTCATGTGAATGTGAAAAGTTTTTCTGGTCCCATTTAAAAACCATGCACCAGAATCAACTTCTTTCAACTCAGTAATACATTTCGGATGTCTACCTATAGTTTAAAGCAGAAAAACAGGAACTTTTGAAATTTTCATTTTTTGGACAAAACCCCCGGGGCTTAGAATTTTTTTCATGTGAATGTGAAAAGTTTTTCTGGTCCCATTTAAAAACCATGCACCAGAATCAACTTCTTTCAACTCAGTAATACATTTGGGATGTGTAGCTATAGTTTAAGGCAGAAAAACAGGAACTGTTGAAATTTTCATTTTTTGGACAAAACACCCGGGGCTTAGAATTTTTTTCATGTGAATGTGAACAGTTTTTCTGGTCCCATTTAAAAACCATACACCAGAATCAACTTCTTTCAACTCAGTAATACATTTCGGATGTGAACCTATAGTTTAAAGCAGAAAAACAGGAACTTTTGAAATTTTAATTTTTTGGACAAAACCCCCGGGGGTTAGAATATTTTTCATGTGAATGTGAAAAGTTTTTCTGGTCCCATTTAAAAACCATGCACCAGAATCAACTTCTTTCAACTCAGTAATACATTTCGGATGTGTACCTATAGTTTAAAGCAGAAAAACAGGAACTTTTGAAATTTTCATTTTTTGGACAAAACCCCCGGGGGTTAGAAATTTTTTCATGTGAATGTGAAAAGTTTTTCTGGTCCCATTTAAAAACCATGCACCAGAATCAACTTCTTTCAACTCAGTAATACATTTGGGATGTGTAGCTATAGTTTAAGGCAGAAAAACAGGAACTTTTGAAATTTTCATTTTTTGGACAAAACACCCGGGGCTTAGAATTTTTTTCATGTGAATGTGAAAAGTTTTTCTGGTCCCATTTAAAAACCATGCACCAGAATTAACTTTTTTCAACTCAGTAATACATCTCGGATGTGTACCTATAGTTTAAAGCAGAAAAACAGGAACTTTTGAAATTTTCATTTTTTGGACAAAACCCCCGGGGATTAGAATTTTTTTCATGTGAATGTGAAAAGTTTTTCTGGTCCCATTTAAAAACCATGCACCAGAATCAACTTCTTTCTACTCAGTAATACATTTCGGATGTCTACCTATAGTTTAAAGCAGAAAAACAGGATCTTTTGAAATTTTCATTTTTTGGACAAAACCCCCGGGGGTTAGAAATTTTTTCATGTGAATGTGAAAAGTTTTTCTGGTCCCATTTAAAAACCATGCACCAGAATCAACTTCTTTCAACTCAGTAATACATTTGGGATGTGTAGCTAAAGTTTAAGGCAGAAAAACAGGAACTTTTGAAATTTTCATTTTTTGGACAAAACACCTGGGGCTTAGAATTTTTTTCATGTGAATGTGAAAAGTTTTTCTGGTCCCATTTAAAAACCATGCACCAGAATCAACTTCTTTCAACTCAGTAATACATTTCGGATGTCTACCTATAGTTTAAAGCAGAAAAACAGGATCTTTTGAAATTTTCATTTTTTGGACAAAACCCCCGGGGGTTAGAAATTTTTTCATGTGAATGTGAAAAGTTTTTCTGGTCCCATTTAAAAACCATGCACCAGAATCAACTTCTTTCAACTCAGTAATACATTTGGGATGTGTAGCTATAGTTTAAGGCAGAAAAACAGGAACTTTTGAAATTTTCATTTTTTGGACAAAAAGCCCGGGGCTTAGAATTTTTTTCATGTGAATGTGAAAAGTTTTTCTGGTCCCATTTAAAAACCATGCACCAGAATCAACTTCTTTCAACTCAGTAATACATTTCGGATGTGAACCTATAGTTTAAAGCAGAAAAACAGGAACTTTTGAAATTTTCATTTTTTGGACAAAACCCCCGGGGGTTATAATATTTTTCATGTGAATGTGAAAAGTTTTTCTGGTCCCATTTAAAAACCATGCACCAGAATCAACTTCTTTCAACTCAGTAATACATTTGGGATGTGTACCTATAGTTTAAAGCAGAAAAACAGGAACTTTTGAAATTTTCATTTTTTGGACAAAACCCCCGGGGGTTAGAAATTTTTTCATGTGAATGTGAAAAGTTTTTCTGGTCCCATTTAAAAACCATGCACCAGAATCAACTTCTTTCAACTCAGTAATACATTTGGGATGTGTAGCTATAGTTTAAGGCAGAAAAACAGGAACTTTTGAAATTTTCATTTTTTGGACAAAACACCCGGGGCTTAGAATTTTTTTCATGTGAATGTGAAAAGTTTTTCTGGTCCCATTTAAAAACCATGCACCAGAATCAACTTCTTTCTACTCAGTAATACATTTCGGATGTCTACCTATAGTTTAAAGCAGAAAAACAGGAACTTTTGAAATTTTCATTTTTTGGACAAAACCCCCGGGGCTTAGAATTTTTTTCATGTGAATGTGAAAAGTTTTTCTGGTCCCATTTAAAAACCATGCACCAGAATTATCTTCTTTCAACTCAGTAATACATTTGGGATGTGTACCTATAGTTTAAAGCAGAAAAACAGGAACTTTTGAAATTTTAATTTTTTGGACAAAACCCCCGGGGGTTAGAATTTTTTTCATGTGAATGTGAAAAGTTTTTCTGGTCCCATTTAAAAACCATGCACCAGAATCAACTTCTTTCAACTCAGTAATACATTTGGGATGTGTAGCTATAGTTTAAGGCAGAAAAACAGGAACTTTTGAAATTTTCATTTTTTGGACAAAACACCCGGGGCTTAGAATTTTTTTCATGTGAATGTGAAAAGTTTTTCTGGTCCCATTTAAAAACCATGCACCAGAATTAACTTTTTTCAACTCAGTAATACATCTCGGATGTGTACCTATAGTTTAAAGCAGAAAAACAGGAACTTTTGAAATTTTCATTTTTTGGACAAAACCCCCGGGGATTAGAATTTTTTTCATGTGAATGTGAAAAGTTTTTCTGGTCCCATTTAAAAACCATGCACCAGAATCAACTTCTTTCTACTCAGTAATACATTTCGGATGTCTACCTATAGTTTAAAGCAGAAAAACAGGATCTTTTGAAATTTTCATTTTTTGGACAAAACCCCCGGGGGTTAGAAATTTTTTCATGTGAATGTGAAAAGTTTTTCTGGTCCCATTTAAAAACCATGCACCAGAATCAACTTCTTTCAACTCAGTAATACATTTGGGATGTGTACCTATAGTTTAAAGCAGAAAAACAGGAACTTTTGAAATTTTCATTTTTTGGACAAAACCCCCGGGGGTTAGAAATTTTTTCATGTGAATGTGAAAAGTTTTTCTGGTCCCATTTAAAAACCATGCACCAGAATCAACTTCTTTCAACTCAGTAATACATTTGGGATGTGTAGCTATAGTTTAAGGCAGAAAAACAGGAACTTTTGAAATTTTCATTTTTTGGACAAAACACCCGGGGCTTAGAATTTTTTTCATGTGAATGTGAAAAGTTTTTCTGGTCCCATTTAAAAACCATGCACCAGAATCAACTTCTTTCTACTCAGTAATACATTTCGGATGTCTACCTATAGTTTAAAGCAGAAAAACAGGAACTTTTAAAATTTTCATTTTTTGGACAAAACCCCCGGGGCTTAGAATTTTTTTCATGTGAATGTGAAAAGTTTTTCTGGTCCCATTTAAAAACCATGCACCAGAATTAACTTCTTTCAACTCAGTAATACATTTGGGATGTGTACCTATAGTTTAAAGCAGAAAAACAGGAACTTTTGAAATTTTAATTTTTTGGACAAAACCCCCGGGGGTTAGAATTTTTTTCATGTGAATGTGAAAAGTTTTTCTGGTCCCATTTAAAAACCATGCACCAGAATCAACTTCTTTCAACTCAGTAATACATTTGGGATGTGTAGCTATAGTTTAAGGCAGAAAAACAGGAACTTTTGAAATTTTCATTTTTTGGACAAAACACCCGGGGCTTAGAATTTTTTTCATGTGAATGTGAAAAGTTGTTCTGGTCCCATTTAAAAACCATGCACCAGAATTAACTTTTTTCAACTCAGTAATACATCTCGGATGTGTACCTATAGTTTAAAGCAGAAAAACAGGAACTTTTGAAATTTTCATTTTTTGGACAAAACCCCCGGGGATTAGAATTTTTTTCATGTGAATGTGAAAAGTTTTTCTGGTCCCATTTAAAAACCATGCACCAGAATCAACTTCTTTCTACTCAGTAATACATTTCGGATGTCTACCTATAGTTTAAAGCAGAAAAACAGGATCTTTTGAAATTTTCATTTTTTGGACAAAACCCCCGGGGGTTAGAAATTTTGTCATGTGAATGTGAAAAGTTTTTCTGGTCCCATTTAAAAACCATGCACCAGAATCAACTTCTTTCAACTCAGTAATACATTTGGGATGTGTAGCTATAGTTTAAGGCAGAAAAACAGGAACTTTTGAAATTTTCATTTTTTGGACAAAACACCCGGGGCTTAGAATTTTTTTCATGTGAATGTGTAAAGTTTTTCTGGTCCCATTTAAAAACCATGCACCAGAATCAACTTCTTTCAACTCAGTAATACATTTGGGATGTGTAGCTATAGTTTAAAGCAAAAAAAACAGGAACTTTTGAAATTTTCATTTTTTGGACAAAACCCCCGGGGGTTAGAATTTTTTTCATGTGAATGTGAAAAGTTTTTCTGGTCCCATTTAAAAACCATGCACCAGAATCAACTTCTTTCAACTCAGTAATACATTTGGGATGTGTACCTATAGTTTAAAGCAGAAAAACAGGAACTTTTGAAATTTTCATTTTTTGGACAAAACCCCCGGGGGTTAGAATTTTTTTCATGTGAATGTGAAAAGTTTTTCTGGTCCCATTTAAAAACCATGCACCAGAATCAACTTCTTTCTACTCAGTAATACATTTCGGATGTCTACCTATAGTTTAAAGCAGAAAAACAGGATCTTTTGAAATTTTCATTTTTTGGACAAAACCCCCGGGGGTTAGAAATTTTTTCATGTGAATGTGAAAAGTTTTTCTGGTCCCATTTAAAAACCATGCACCAGAATCAACTTCTTTCAACTCAGTAATACATTTGGGATGTGTAGCTATAGTTTAAGGCAGAAAAACAGGAACTTTTGAAATTTTCATTTTTTGGACAAAACACCCGGGGCTTAGAATTTTTTTCATGTGAATGTGAAAAGTTTTTCTGGTCCCATTTAAAAACCATGCACCAGAATCAACTTCTTTCAACTCAGTAATACATTTCGGATGTCTACCTATAGTTTAAAGCAGAAAAACAGGATCTTTTGAAATTTTCATTTTTTGGACAAAACCCCCGAGGGCTAGAAATTTTTTCATGTGAATGTGAAAAGTTTTTCTGGTCCCATTTAAAAACCATGCACCAGAATCAACTTCTTTCAACTCAGTAATACATTTCGGATGTCTACCTATAGTTTAAAGCAGAAAAACAGGAACTTTTGAAATTTTCATTTTTTGGACAAAACCCCCGGGGCTTAGAATTTTTTTCATGTGAATGTGAAAAGTTTTTCTGGTCCCATTTAAAAACCATGCACCAGAATCAACTTCTTTCAACTCAGTAATACATTTGGGATGTGTAGCTATAGTTTAAGGCAGAAAAACAGGAACTGTTGAAATTTTCATTTTTTGGACAAAACACCCGGGGCTTAGAATTTTTTTCATGTGAATGTGAACAGTTTTTCTGGTCCCATTTAAAAACCATACACCAGAATCAACTTCTTTCAACTCAGTAATACATTTCGGATGTGAACCTATAGTTTAAAGCAGAAAAACAGGAACTTTTGAAATTTTAATTTTTTGGACAAAACCCCCGGGGGTTAGAATATTTTTCATGTGAATGTGAAAAGTTTTTCTGGTCCCATTTAAAAACCATGCACCAGAATCAACTTCTTTCAACTCAGTAATACATTTGGGATGTGTAGCTATAGTTTAAAGCAGAAAAACAGGAACTTTTGAAATTTTCAATTTTTGGACAAAACACCCGGGGCTTAGAAATTTTTTCATGTGAATGTGAAAAGTTTTTCTATTCCCATTTAAAAACCATGCACCAGAATCAACTTCTTTCAACTCAGTAACACATTTAGGATGTGTACCAATAGTTTAAAGCAGAAAAACAGGAACTTTTGAAATTTTCATTTTTTTGGACAAAACACCCGGGGCTTAGAAATTTTTTCATGTGAATGTGAAAAGTTTTTCTGGTTCCATTTAAATAATATGCAGCAGAATCAACTTCTTTTAACTCCGAAATACATTTCGGATGTGTACCTATAGTTTAAGGCAGAAAAATAGGAACTTTTGACATTTTCATTTTTTGGACAAAACCCCCGGGGGTTAGAATTTTTTTCCTGTGGTAGTGAAAAGTTTTTCTGGTCCCATTTAAAAACAATGCACCAGAATCAACTTCTTTCAACTCAGTAATACATTTCGGATGTTTACCTATAGTTTAGAGCAGAAAAACAGGAACTTTTGAAATTTTCATTTTTGGACAAAACCCCAGGGGGTTAGAATTTTTTTCATGTGAATGTGAAATGTTTTTCTGGTCCCATTTAAAAACCATGCACCAGAATCAACTTCTTTCAACTCAGTAATACCTTTCGGATGTCTACCTATAGTTTAAAGCAGAAAAACAGGAACTTTTGAAATTTTCATTTTTTGGACAAAACCCCCGGGGGTTAGAAATTTTTTCATGTGAATGTGAAAAGTTTTTCTGGTCCCATTTAAAAACCATGCACCAGAATCAACTTCTTTCAACTCAGTAATACATTTGGGATGTGTACCTATAGTTTAAAGCAGAAAAACAGGAACTTTTGAAATTTTCATTTTTTGGACAAAACCCCCGGGGGTTAGAAATTTTTTCATGTGAATGTGAAAAGTTTTTCTGGTCCCATTTAAAAACCATGCACCAGAATCAACTTCTTTCAACTCAGTAATACATTTGGGATGTGTACCTATAGTTTAAAGCAGAAAAACAGGAACTTTTGAAATTTTCATTTTTTGGACAAAACCCCCGGGGGTTAGAAATTTTTTTATGTGAATGTGAAAAGTTTTTCTGGTCCCATTTAAAAACCATGCACCAGAATCAACTTCTTTCTACTCAGTAATACATTTGGGGTGTGTAGCTATAGTTTAAAGCAGAAAAACAGGATCTTTTGAAATTTTCATTTTTTGGACAAAACACCCGGGGCTTAGAATTTTTTTCATGTGAATGTGAAAAGTTTTTCTGGTCCCATTTAAAAACCATGCACCAGAATCAACTTCTTTCAACTCAGTAATACATTTGGGATGTGTACCTATAGTTTAAAGCAGAAAAACAGGAACTTTTGAAATTTTCATTTTTTGGACAAAACCCCCGGGGGTTAGAATTTTTGGTACTTGTGAGTTATCCGGGCGTCCGATTTTTAAATCGGGTTGGATCGGGACATCGCATCGCATGCGACCATCGGATGCGATGCGATGCGATGCGATGCGATGACCCGATTTTTCCATAGGAATCAATGTTAAAATGGACTGAGTCCATTTTAACATGGAATTCAATGGGAAAAAGGGTCCTTTTCATACCCCTACTATCCAAGTGGGCATGGAGTTGGATATAAACCTGTGGCGAGCGTAGCGAGCCACCGAGCCCGAAGCGTGGCGAGCGTAGCGAGCCCCGCGAGGGGACACGGAATACCGTCCCCTCGCGGGGCTCGCTTCGCTCGCCACGCTTCGGGCTCGGTGGCTCGCTACGCTCGCCACAGGTTTATATCCAACTCCATGCCCACTTGGATAGTAGGGGTATGAAAAGGACCCCTTTTTCCATAGGAATCATTTTAACATTGATTCCTATGGAAAAATCGGGTCATCGCATCCGATGGTCGCATGCAATGCGATGCGATGCGATATCGCATCGCATCGTATCTGATTGTATGCCTTAACTTAAGGCATACAATCAAAAAATCGGACGCCCGGATAACTCACAAGTACCGAATTTTTTTTCATGTGAATGTGAAAAGTTTTTCTGGTCCCATTTAAAAACCATGCACCAGAATCAACTTCTTTCAACTCAGTAATACATTTCGGATGTCTACCTATAGTTTAAAGCAGAAAAACAGGAACTTTTGAAATTTTCATTTTTTGGACAAAACCCCCGGGGGTTAGAATTTTTTTCATGTGAATGTGAAAAGTTTTTCTGGTCCCATTTAAAAACCATGCACCAGAATCAACTTCTTTCAACTCAGTAATACATTTGGGATGTGTAGCTATAGTTTAAGGCAGAAAAACAGGAACTTTTGAAATTTTCATTTTTTGGACAAAACACCCGGGGCTTAGAATTTTTTTCATGTGAATGTGAAAAGTTTTTCTGTTCCCATTTAAAAACCATGCACCAGAATCAACTTCTTTCAACTCAGTAATACATTTCGTATGTCTACCTATAGTTTAAAGCAGAAAAACAGAAACTTTTGAAATTTTCATTTTTTGGACAAAACCCGCGGGGGTTAGAAATTTTTTCATGTGAATGTGAAAAGTTTTTCTGGTCCCATTTAAAAACCATGCACCATAATCAACTTCTTTCAACTCAGTAATACATTTGGGATGTGTGGCTTTAGTTTAAAGCAAAAAAATAGGAACTTTTGAAATTTTCATTTTTTGGACAAAATCCATGGGGGTTAGAATTTTTTTCATGTGAATGTGAAAAGTTTTTCTGGTCCCATTTAAAAACCATGCACCAGAATCAACTTCTTTCAACTCAGTAATACATTTGGGATGTGTAGCTATAGTTTAAAGCAGAAAAACAGGAACTTTTGAAATTTTCAATTTTTGGACAAAACACCCGGGGCTTAGAAATTTTTTCATGTGAATGTGAAAAGTTTTTCTATTCCCATTTAAAAACCATGCACCAGAATCAACTTCTTTCAACTCAGTAACACATTTAGGATGTGTACCAATAGTTTAAAGCAGAAAAACAGGAACTTTTGAAATTTTCATTTTTTTGGACAAAACCCCCGGGGGTTAGAATTTTTTTCATGTGAATGTGAAAAGTTTTTCTGGTCCCATTTAAAAACCATGCACCAGAATCAACTTCTTTCAACTCAGTAATACATTTTGGATGTGTAGCTATAGTTTAAGGCAGAAAAACAGGTACTTTTGAAATTTTCATTTTTTGGACAAAACACCCGGGGCTTAGAATTTTTTTCATGTGAATGTGAAAAGTTTTTCTGGTCCCATTTAAAAACCATGCACCAGAATCAACTTCTTTCAACTCAGTAATACATTTCGGATGTCTACCTATAGTTTAAAGCAGAAAAACAAGAACTTTTGAAATTTTCATTTTTTTAGACAAAACCCCCGGGGATTAGAACTTTTTTCATGTGAATGTGAAAAGTTTTTCTGGTCCCATTTAAAAACCATGCACCAGAATCAACTTCTTTCAACTCAGTAATACATTTCGGATGTCTACCTATAGTTTAAAGCAGAAAAACAGGATCTTTTGAAATTTTCATTTTTTGGACAAAACCCCCGGGGGTTAGAAATTTTTTCATGTGAATGTGAAAAGTTTTTCTGGTCCCATTTAAAAACCATGCACCAGAATCAACTTCTTTCAACTCAGTAATACATTTGGGATGTGTACCTATAGTTTAAAGCAGAAAAACAGGAACTTTTGAAATTTTCATTTTTTGGACAAAACCCCCGGGGGTTAGAAATTTTTTCATGTGAATGTGAAAAGTTTTTCTGGTCCCATTTAAAAACCATGCACCAGAATAAACTTCTTTCAACTCAGTAATACATTTGGGATGTGTAGCTATAGTTTAAGGCAGAAAAACAGGAACTTTTGAAATTTTCATTTTTTGGACAAAACACCCGGGGCTTAGAATTTCTTTCATTTGAATGTGAAAAGTTTTTCTGGTCCCATTTAAAAACCATGCACCAGAATCAACTTCTTTCAACTCAGTAATACATTTCGGATGTGAACCTATAGTTTAAAGCAGAAAAACAGGAACTTTTGAAATTTTCATTTTTTGGACAAAACCCCCGGGGGTTAGAAATTTTTTCATGTGAATGTGAAAAGTTTTTCTGGTCCCATTTAAAAACCATGCACCAGAATCAACTTCTTTCAACTCAGTAATACATTTCGGATGTCTACCTATAGTTTAAAGCAGAAAAACAAGAACTTTTGAAATTTTCATTTTTTTAGACAAAACCCCCGGGGATTAGAACTTTTTTCATGTGAATGTGAAAAGTTTTTCTGGTCCCATTTAAAAACCATGCACCAGAATCAACTTCTTTCAACTCAGTAATACATTTCGGATGTCTACCTATAGTTTAAAGCAGAAAAACAGGATCTTTTGAAATTTTCATTTTTTGGACAAAACCCCCGGGGGTTAGAAATTTTTTCATGTGAATGTGAAAAGTTTTTCTGGTCCCATTTAAAAACCATGCACCAGAATCAACTTCTTTCAACTCAGTAATACATTTGGGATGTGTACCTATAGTTTAAAGCAGAAAAACAGGAACTTTTGAAATTTTCATTTTTTGGACAAAACCCCCGGGGGTTAGAAATTTTTTCATGTGAATGTGAAAAGTTTTTCTGGTCCCATTTAAAAACCATGCACCAGAATAAACTTCTTTCAACTCAGTAATACATTTGGGATGTGTAGCTATAGTTTAAGGCAGAAAAACAGGAACTTTTGAAATTTTCATTTTTTGGACAAAACACCCGGGGCTTAGAATTTCTTTCATTTGAATGTGAAAAGTTTTTCTGGTCCCATTTAAAAACCATGCACCAGAATCAACTTCTTTCAACTCAGTAATACATTTCGGATGTGAACCTATAGTTTAAAGCAGAAAAACAGGAACTTTTGAAATTTTCATTTTTTGGACAAAACCCCCGGGGGTTAGAAATTTTTTCATGTGAATGTGAAAAGTTTTTCTGGTCCCATTTAAAAACCATGCACCAGAATCAACTTCTTTCTACTCAGTAATACATTTCGAATGTCTACCTATAGTTTAAAGCAGAAAAACAGGATCTTTTGAAATTTTCATTTTTTGGACAAAACCCCCGGGGGTTAGAAATTTTTTCATGTGAATGTGAAAAGTTTTTCTGGTCCCATTTAAAAACCATGCACCAGAATCAACTTCTTTCAACTCAGTAATACATTTGGGATGTGTAGCTATAGTTTAAAGCAGAAAAACAGGATCTTTTGAAATTTTCATTTTTTTGGACAAAACCCCCGGGGGTTAGAAATTTTTTCATGTGAATGTGAAAAGTTTTTCTGGTCCCATTTAAAAACCATGCACCAGAATCAACTTCTTTCAACTCAGTAATAAATTTGGGATGTGTACCTATAGTTTAAAGCAGAAAAACAGGAACTTTTGAAATTTTCATTTTTTGGACAAAACCCCCGGGGGTTAGAATTTTTTTCACGTGAATGTGAAAAGTTTTTCTGGTCCCATTTAAAAACCATGCACCAGAATCAACTTCTTTCTACTCAGTAATACATTTCGGATGTCTACCTATAGTTTAAAGCAGAAAAACAGGATCTTTTGAAATTTTCATTTTTTGGACAAAACACCCGGGGCTTAGAATTTTTTTCATGTGAATGTGAAAAGTTTTTCTGGTCCCATTTAAAAACCATGCACCAGAATCAACTTCTTTCAACTCAGTAATACATTTCGGATGTCTACCTATAGTTTAAAGCAGAAAAACAAGAACTTTTGAAATTTTCATTTTTTTAGACAAAACCCCCGGGGATTAGAACTTTTTTCATGTGAATGTGAAAAGTTTTTCTGGTCCCATTTAAAAACCATGCACCAGAATCAACTTCTTTCAACTCAGTAATACATTTCGGATGTCTACCTATAGTTTAAAGCAGAAAAACAGGATCTTTTGAAATTTTCATTTTTTGGACAAAACCCCCGGGGGTTAGAAATTTTTTCATGTGAATGTGAAAAGTTTTTCTGGTCCCATTTAAAAACCATGCACCAGAATCAACTTCTTTCAACTCAGTAATACATTTGGGATGTGTACCTATAGTTTAAAGCAGAAAAACAGGAACTTTTGAAATTTTCATTTTTTGGACAAAACCCCCGGGGGTTAGAAATTTTTTCATGTGAATGTGAAAAGTTTTTCTGGTCCCATTTAAAAACCATGCACCAGAATAAACTTCTTTCAACTCAGTAATACATTTGGGATGTGTAGCTATAGTTTAAGGCAGAAAAACAGGAACTTTTGAAATTTTCATTTTTTGGACAAAACACCCGGGGCTTAGAATTTCTTTCATTTGAATGTGAAAAGTTTTTCTGGTCCCATTTAAAAACCATGCACCAGAATCAACTTCTTTCAACTCAGTAATACATTTCGGATGTGAACCTATAGTTTAAAGCAGAAAAACAGGAACTTTTGAAATTTTCATTTTTTGGACAAAACCCCCGGGGGTTAGAAATTTTTTCATGTGAATGTGAAAAGTTTTTCTGGTCCCATTTAAAAACCATGCACCAGAATCAACTTCTTTCAACTCAGTAATACATTTCGGATGTCTACCTATAGTTTAAAGCAGAAAAACAAGAACTTTTGAAATTTTCATTTTTTTAGACAAAACCCCCGGGGATTAGAACTTTTTTCATGTGAATGTGAAAAGTTTTTCTGGTCCCATTTAAAAACCATGCACCAGAATCAACTTCTTTCAACTCAGTAATACATTTCGGATGTCTACCTATAGTTTAAAGCAGAAAAACAGGATCTTTTGAAATTTTCATTTTTTGGACAAAACCCCCGGGGGTTAGAAATTTTTTCATGTGAATGTGAAAAGTTTTTCTGGTCCCATTTAAAAACCATGCACCAGAATCAACTTCTTTCAACTCAGTAATACATTTGGGATGTGTACCTATAGTTTAAAGCAGAAAAACAGGAACTTTTGAAATTTTCATTTTTTGGACAAAACCCCCGGGGGTTAGAAATTTTTTCATGTGAATGTGAAAAGTTTTTCTGGTCCCATTTAAAAACCATGCACCAGAATAAACTTCTTTCAACTCAGTAATACATTTGGGATGTGTAGCTATAGTTTAAGGCAGAAAAACAGGAACTTTTGAAATTTTCATTTTTTGGACAAAACACCCGGGGCTTAGAATTTCTTTCATTTGAATGTGAAAAGTTTTTCTGGTCCCATTTAAAAACCATGCACCAGAATCAACTTCTTTCAACTCAGTAATACATTTCGGATGTGAACCTATAGTTTAAAGCAGAAAAACAGGAACTTTTGAAATTTTCATTTTTTGGACAAAACCCCCGGGGGTTAGAAATTTTTTCATGTGAATGTGAAAAGTTTTTCTGGTCCCATTTAAAAACCATGCACCAGAATCAACTTCTTTCTACTCAGTAATACATTTCGAATGTCTACCTATAGTTTAAAGCAGAAAAACAGGATCTTTTGAAATTTTCATTTTTTGGACAAAACCCCCGGGGGTTAGAAATTTTTTCATGTGAATGTGAAAAGTTTTTCTGGTCCCATTTAAAAACCATGCACCAGAATCAACTTCTTTCAACTCAGTAATACATTTGGGATGTGTAGCTATAGTTTAAAGCAGAAAAACAGGATCTTTTGAAATTTTCATTTTTTTGGACAAAACCCCCGGGGGTTAGAAATTTTTTCATGTGAATGTGAAAAGTTTTTCTGGTCCCATTTAAAAACCATGCACCAGAATCAACTTCTTTCAACTCAGTAATAAATTTGGGATGTGTACCTATAGTTTAAAGCAGAAAAACAGGAACTTTTGAAATTTTCATTTTTTGGACAAAACCCCCGGGGGTTAGAATTTTTTTCACGTGAATGTGAAAAGTTTTTCTGGTCCCATTTAAAAACCATGCACCAGAATCAACTTCTTTCTACTCAGTAATACATTTCGGATGTCTACCTATAGTTTAAAGCAGAAAAACAGGATCTTTTGAAATTTTCATTTTTTGGACAAAACCCCCGGGGGTTAGAAATTTTTTCATGTGAATGTGAAATGTTTTTCTGGTCCCATTTAAAAACCATGCACCAGAATCAACTTCTTTAAACTCAGTAATACATTTGGGATGTGTAGCTATAGTTTAAGGCAGAAAAACAGGAACTTTTGAAATTTTCATTTTTTGGACAAAACACCCGGGGCTTAGAATTTTTTTCATGTGAATGTGAAAAGTTTTTCTGGTCCCATTTAAAAACCATGCACCAGAATCAACTTCTTTCAACTCAGTAATACATTTGGGATGTGTACCTATAGTTTAAAGCAGAAAAACAGGAACTTTTGAAATTTTCATTTTTTGGACAAAACCCCCGGGGCTTAGAATTTTTTTCATGTGAATGTGAAAAGTTTTTCTGGTCCCATTTAAAAACCATGCACCAGAATCAACTTCTTTCAACTCAGTAATACATTTGAGATGTGTAGCTATAGTTTAAAGCAAAAAAACAGGAACTTTTGAAATTTTCATTTTTTGGACAAAACCCCCGGGGGTTAGAATTTTTTTCATGTGAATGTGAAAAGTTTTTCTGGTCCCATTTAAAAACCATGCACCAGAATCAACTTCTTTCAACTCAGTAATACATTTCGGATGTGTACCTATAGTTTAAAGCAGAAAAACAGGAACTTTTGAAATTTTCATTTTTTGGACAAAACCCCTGGGGGTTAGAATTTTTTTCATGTGAATGTGAAAAGTTTTTCTGGTCCCATTTAAAAACCATGCACCAGAATCAACTTCTTTCTACTCAGTAATACATTTCGGATGTCTACCTATAGTTTAAAGCAGAAAAACAGGAACTTTTGAAATTTTCATTTTTTGGACAAAACCCCCGGGGCTTCGAATTTTTTTCATGTGAATGTGAAAAGTTTTTCTGGTCCCATTTAAAAACCATGCACCAGAATCAACTTCTTTCAACTCAGTAATACATTTGAGATGTGTAGCTATAGTTTAAAGCAAAAAAACAGGAACTTTTGAAATTTTCATTTTTTGGACAAAACCCCCGGGGGTTAGAAATTTTGTCATGTGAATGTGAAAAGTTTTTCTGGTCCCATTTAAAAACCATGCACCAGAATCAACTTCTTTCAACTCAGTAATACATTTGGGATGTGTAGCTATAGTGTACGGCAGAAAAACAGGAACTTTTGAAATTTTTATTTTTTTCATGTGAATGTGAAAAGTTTTTCATGTGAATGTGAAAAGTTTTTCTGGTCCCATTTAAAAACCATGCACCAGAATCAACTTCTTTCAACTCAGTAATACATTTGGGATGTGTAGCTATAGTGTACGGTAGAAAAACAGGAACTTTTGAAATTTTTATTTTTTTCATGTGAATGTGAAAAGTTTTTCATGTGAATGTGAAAAGTTTTTCTGGTCCCATTTAAAAACCATGCACCAGAATCAACTTCTTTCAACTCAGTAATACATTTCGGATGTCTACCTATAGTTTAAAGCAGAAAAACAGGAACTTTTGAAATTTTCACTTTTTGGACAAAACCCCCGGGGGTTAGAATATTTTTCATGTGAATGTGAAAAGTTTTTCTGGTCCCATTTAAAAACCATGCACCAGAATCAACTTCTTTCTACTCAGTAATACATTTCGGATGTCTACCTATAGTTTAAAGCAGAAAAACAGGATCTTTTGAAATTTTCATTTTTTGGACAAAACCCCCGGGGGTTAGAAATTTTGTCATGTGAATGTGAAAAGTTTTTCTGGTCCCATTTAAAAACCATGCACCAGAATCAACTTCTTTCAACTCAGTAATACATTTGGGATGTGTAGCTATAGTTTAAGGCAGAAACACAGGAACTTTTGAAATTTTCATTTTTTGGACAAAACACCCGGGGCTTAGAATTTTTTTCATGTGAATGTGAAAAGTTTTTCTGGTCCCATTTAAAAACCATGCACCAGAATCAACTTCTTTCAACTCAGTAATACATTTCGGATGTCTACCTATAGTTTAAAGCAGAAAAACAGGAACTTTTGAAATTTTCATTTTTTGGACAAAACCCCCGGGGGTTAGAAATTTTTTCATGTGAATGTGAAAAGTTTTTCTGGTCCCATTTAAAAACCATGCACCAGAATCAACTTCTTTCAACTCAGTAATACATTTGGGATGTGTAGCTATAGTTTAAAGCAAAAAAAAACAGGAACTTTTGAAATTTTCATTTTTTGGACAAAACCCCCGGGGGTTAGAATTTTTTTCATGTGAATGTGAAAAGTTTTTCTGGTCCCATTTAAAAACCATGCACCAGAATCAACTTCTTTCAACTCAGTAATACATTTGGGATGTGTACCTATAGTTTAAAGCAGAAAAACAGGAACTTTTGAAATTTTCATTTTTTGGACAAAACCCCCGGGGGTTAGAATTTTTTTCATGTGAATGTGAAAAGTTTTTCTGGTCCCATTTAAAAACCATGCACCAGAATCAACTTCTTTTTACTCAGTAATACATTTCGGATGTCTACCTATAGTTTAAAGCAGAAAAACAGGATCTTTTGAAATTTTCATTTTTTGGACAAAACCCCCGGGGGTTAGAAATTTTTTCATGTGAATGTGAAAAGTTTTTCTGGTCCCATTTAAAAACCATGCACCAGAATCAACTTCTTTCAACTCAGTAATACATTTGGGATGTGTAGCTATAGTTTAAGGCAGAAAAACAGGAACTTTTGAAATTTTCATTTTTTGGACAAAACACCCGGGGCTTAGAATTTTTTTCATGTGAATGTGAAAAGTTTTTCTGGTCCCATTTAAAAACCATGCACCAGAATCAACTTCTTTCAACTCAGTAATACATTTCGGATGTGAACCTATAGTTTAAAGCAGAAAAACAGGAACTTTTGAAATTTTCATTTTTTGGACAAAACCCCCGGGGGTTAGAATTTTTTTCATGTGAATGTGAAAAGTTTTTCTGGTCCCATTTAAAAACCATGCACCAGAATCAACTTCTTTCAACTCAGTAATACATTTGGGATGTGTACCTATAGTTTAAAGCAGAAAAACAGGAACTTTTGAAATTTTCATTTTTTGGACAAAACCCCCGGGGGTTAGAAATTTTTTCATGTGAATGTGAAAAGTTTTTCTGGTCCCATTTAAAAACCATGCACCAGAATCAACTTCTTTCAACTCAGTAATACATTTGGGATGTGTAGCTATAGTTTAAGGCAGAAAAACAGGAACATTTGAAATTTTCATTTTTTGGACAAAACACCCGGGGCTTAGAATTTTTTTCATGTGAATGTGAAAAGTTTTTCTGGTCCCATTTAAAAACCATGCACCAGAATCAACTTCTTTCAACTCAGTAATACATTTCGGATGTCTACCTATAGTTTAAAGCAGAAAAACAGGAACTTTTGAAATTTTCATTTTTTTCGACAAAACCCCCGGGGGTTAGAAATTTTTTCATGTGAATGTGAAAAGTTTTTCTGGTCCCATTTAAAAACCATGCACCAGAATCAACTTCTTTCAACTCAGTAATACATTTCGGATGTCTACCTATAGTTTAAAGCAGAAAAACAGGATCTTTTGAAATTTTCATTTTTTGGACAAAACCCCCGGGGGTTAGAAATTTTTTCATGTGAATGTGAAAAGTTTTTCTGGTCCCATTTAAAAACCATGCACCAGAATCAACTTCTTTCAACTCAGTAATACATTTCGGATGTCTACCTATAGTTTAAAGCAGAAAAACAGGAACTTTTGAAATATATTAATTTTTTGGACAAAACCCCCGGGGGTTAGAATTTTTTTCATGTGAATGTGAAAAGTTTTTCTGGTCCCATTTAAAAACCATGCACCAGAATCCACTTCTTTCAACTCAGTAATACATTTGGGATGTGTACCTATAGTTTAAAGCAGAAAAACAGGAACTTTTGAAATTTTCATTTTTTGGACAAAACCCCCGGGGGTTAGAAATTTTTTCATGTGAATGTGAAAAGTTTTTCTGGTCCCATTTAAAAACCATGCACCAGAATCAACTTCTTTCAACTCAGTAATACATTTGGGATGTGTAGCTATAGTTTAAGGCAGAAAAACAGGAACTTTTGAAATTTTCATTTTTTGGACAAAACACCCAGGGCTTAGAATTTTTTTCATGTGAATGTGAAAAGTTTTTCTGGTCCCATTTAAAAACCATGCACCAGAATCAACTTCTTTCTACTCAGTAATACATTTCGGATGTCTACCTATAGTTTAAAGCAGAAAAACAGGATCTTTTGAAATTTTCATTTTTTGGACAAAACCCCCGGGGGTTAGAAATTTTTTCATGTGAATGTGAAAAGTTTTTCTGGTCCCATTTAAAAACCATGCACCAGAATCAACTTCTTTCAACTCAGTAATACATTTGGGATGTGTAGCTATAGTTTAAGGCAGAAAAACAGGAACTTTTGAAATTTTCATTTTTTGGACAAAACCCCCGGGGGTTAGAAATTTTTTCATGTGAATGTGAAAAGTTTTTCTGGTCTCATTTAAAAACCATGCACCAGAATCAACTTCTTTCAACTCAGTAATACATTTGGGATGTGTACCTATAGTTTAAAGCAGAAAAACAGGAACTTTTGAAATTTTCATTTTTTGGACAAAACCCCCGAGGGTTAGAATTTTTTTCATGTGAATGTGAAAAGTTTTTCTGGTCCCATTTAAAAACCATGCACCAGAATCAACTTCTTTCAACTCAGTAATACATTTGGGATGTGTACCTATAGTTTAAAGCAGAAAAACAGGAACTTTTGAAATTTTCATTTTTTGGACAAAACCCCCGGGGGTTAGAAATTTTTTCATGTGAATGTGAAAAGTTTTTCTGGTCCCATTTAAAAACCATGCACCAGAATCAACTTCTTTCTACTCAGTAATACATTTCGGATGTCTACCTATAGTTTAAAGCAAAAAAACAGGATCTTTTGAAATTTTCATTTTTTGGACAAAACCCCCGGGGGTTAGAATTTTTTTCATGTGAATGTGAAAAGTTTTTCTGGTCCCATTTAAAAACCATGCACCAGAATCAACTTCTTTCAACTCAGTAATACATTTCGGATGTGTACCTATAGTTTAAAGCAGAAAAAAAGGAACTTTTGAAATTTTCATTTTTTGGACAAAACCCCCGGGGGTTAGAATTTTTTTCATGTGAATGTGAAAAGTTTTTCTGGTCCCATTTAAAAACCATGCACCAGAATCAACTTCTTTTTACTCAGTAATACATTTCGGATGTCTACCTATAGTTTAAAGCAGAAAAACAGGATCTTTTGAAATTTTCATTTTTTGGACAAAACCCCCGGGGGTTAGAAATTTTTTCATGTGAATGTGAAAAGTTTTTCTGGTCCCATTTAAAAACCATGCACCAGAATCAACTTCTTTCAACTCAGTAATACATTTGGGATGTGTAGCTATAGTTTAAGGCAGAAAAACAGGAACTTTTGAAATTTTAATTTTTTGGACAAAACACCCGGGGCTTAGAATTTTTTTCATGTGAATGTGAAAAGTTTTTCTGGTCCCATTTAAAAACCATGCACCAGAATCAACTTCTTTCTACTCAGTAATACATTTCGGATGTCTACCTATAGTTTAAAGCAGAAAAACAGGATCTTTTGAAATTTTCATTTTTTGGACAAAACCCCCGGGGGTTAGAAATTTTTTCATGTGAATGTGAAAAGTTTTTCTGGTCCCATTTAAAAACCATGCACCAGAATCAACTTCTTTCAACTCAGTAATACATTTGGGATGTGTAGCTATAGTTTAAGGCAGAAAAACAGGAACTTTTGAAATTTTCATTTTTTGGACAAAACCCCCGGGGGTTAGAAATTTTTTCATGTGAATGTGAAAAGTTTTTCTGGTCTCATTTAAAAACCATGCACCAGAATCAACTTCTTTCAACTCAGTAATACATTTGGGATGTGTACCTATAGTTTAAAGCAGAAAAACAGGAACTTTTGAAATTTTCATTTTTTGGACAAAACCCCCGAGGGTTAGAATTTTTTTCATGTGAATGTGAAAAGTTTTTCTGGTCCCATTTAAAAACCATGCACCAGAATCAACTTCTTTCAACTCAGTAATACATTTGGGATGTGTACCTATAGTTTAAAGCAGAAAAACAGGAACTTTTGAAATTTTCATTTTTTGGACAAAACCCCCGGGGGTTAGAAATTTTTTCATGTGAATGTGAAAAGTTTTTCTGGTCCCATTTAAAAACCATGCACCAGAATCAACTTCTTTCTACTCAGTAATACATTTCGGATGTCTACCTATAGTTTAAAGCAAAAAAAAAGGATCTTTTGAAATTTTCATTTTTTGGACAAAACCCCCGGGGGTTAGAATTTTTTTCATGTGAATGTGAAAAGTTTTTCTGGTCCCATTTAAAAACCATGCACCAGAATCAACTTCTTTCAACTCAGTAATACATTTCGGATGTGTACCTATAGTTTAAAGCAGAAAAAAAGGAACTTTTGAAATTTTCATTTTTTGGACAAAACCCCCGGGGGTTAGAATTTTTTTCATGTGAATGTGAAAAGTTTTTCTGGTCCCATTTAAAAACCATGCACCAGAATCAACTTCTTTCTACTCAGTAATACATTTCGGATGTCTACCTATAGTTTAAAGCAGAAAAACAGGAACTTTTGAAATTTTCATTTTTTGGACAAAACACCCGGGGCTTAGAATTTTTTTCATGTGAATGTGAAAAGTTTTTCTGGTCCCATTTAAAAACCATGCACCAGAATCAACTTCTTTCAACTCAGTAATACATTTCGGATGTCTACCTATAGTTTAAAGCAGAAAAACAGGAACTTTTGAAATTTTCATTTTTTTGGACAAAACCCCCGGTGGTTAGAAATTTTTTCATGTGAATGTGAAAAGTTTTTCTGGTCCCATTTAAAAACCATGCACCAGAATCAACTTCTTTCAACTCAGTAATACATTTCGGATGTCTACCTATAGTTTAAAGCAGAAAAACAGGATCTTTTGAAATTTTCATTTTTTGGACAAAACCCCCGGGGGTTAGAAATTTTTTCATGTGAATGTGAAAAGTTTTTCTGGTCCCATTTAAAAACCATGCACCAGAATCAACTTCTTTCAACTCAGTAATACATTTGGGATGTGTACCTATAGTTTAAAGCAGAAAAACAGGAACTTTTGAAATTTTCATTTTTTGGACAAAACCCCCGGGGCTTAGAATTTTTTTCATGTGAATGTGAAAAGTTTTTCTGGTCCCATTTAAAAACCATGCACCAGAATCAACTTCTTTCTACTCAGTAATACATTTCGGATGTCTACCTATAGTTTAAAGCAGAAAAACAGGATCTTTTGAAATTTTCATTTTTTGGACAAAACCCCCGGGGGTTAGAAATTTTTTCATGTGAATGTGAAAAGTTTTTCTGGTCCCATTTAAAAACCATGCACCAGAATCAACTTCTTTCAACTCAGTAATACATTTGGGATGTGTAGCTATAGTTTAAGGCAGAAAAACAGGAACTTTTGAAATTTTCATTTTTTGGACAAAACACCCGGGGCTTAGAATTTTTTTCAAGTGAATGTGAAAAATTTTTCTGGTCCCATTTAAAAACCATGCACCAGAATCAACTTCTTTCAACTCAGTAATACATTTCGGATGTGTACCTATAGTTTAAAGCAGAAAAACAGGAACTTTTGAAATTTTCATTTTTTGGACAAAACCCCCGGGGGTTAGAAATTTTTTCATGTGAATGTGAAAAGTTTTTCTGGTCCCATTTAAAAACCATGCACCAGAATCAACTTCTTTCAACTCAGTAATACATTTCGGATGTCTACCTATAGTTTAAAGCAGAAAAACAGGAACTTTTGAAATTTTCATTTTTTGGACAAAACCCCCGGGGGTTAGAAATTTTTTCATGTGAATGTGAAAAGTTTTTCTGGTCCCATTTAAAAACCATGCACCAGAATCAACTTCTTTCAACTCAGTAATACATTTGGGATGTGTACCTATAGTTTAAAGCAGAAAAACAGGAACTTTTGAAATTTTCATTTTTTGGACAAAACCCCCGGGGGTTAGAATTTTTTTCATGTGAATGTGAAAAGTTTTTCTGGTCCCATTTAAAAACCATGCACCAGAATCAACTTCTTTTTACTCAGTAATACATTTCGGATGTCTACCTATAGTTTAAAGCAGAAAAACAGGATCTTTTGAAATTTTCATTTTTTGGACAAAACCCCCGGGGGTTAGAAATTTTTTCATGTGAATGTGAAAAGTTTTTCTGGTCCCATTTAAAAACCATGCACCAGAATCAACTTCTTTCAACTCAGTAATACATTTCGGATGTGTAGCTATAGTTTAAGGCAGAAAAACAGGAACTTTTGAAATTTTAATTTTTTGGACAAAACACCCGGGGCTTAGAATTTTTTTCATGTGAATGTGAAAAGTTTTTCTGGTCCCATTTAAAAACCATGCACCAGAATCAACTTCTTTCAACTCAGTAATACATTTCGGATGTGAACCTATAGTTTAAAGCAGAAAAACAGGAACTTTTGAAATTTTCATTTTTTGGACAAAACCCCCGTGGGTTAGAATTTTTTTCATGTGAATGTGAAAAGTTTTTCTGGTCCCATTTAAAAACCATGCACCAGAATCAACTTCTTTCAACTCAGTAATACATTTGGGATGTGTACCTATAGTTTAAAGCAGAAAAACAGGAACTTTTGAAATTTTCATTTTTTGGACAAAACCCCCGGGGGTTAGAAATTTTTTCATGTGAATGTGAAAAGTTTTTCTGGTCCCATTTAAAAACCATGCACCAGAATCAACTTCTTTCAACTCAGTAATACATTTGGGATGTGTAGCTATAGTTTAAGGCAGAAAAACAGGAACATTTGAAATTTTCATTTTTTGGACAAAACACCCGGGGCTTAGAATTTTTTTCATGTGAATGTGAAAAGTTTTTCTGGTCCCATTTAAAAACCATGCACCAGAATCAACTTCTTTCAACTCAGTAATACATTTCGGATGTCTACCTATAGTTTAAAGCAGAAAAACAGGAACTTTTGAAATTTTCATTTTTTTGGACAAAACCCCCGGGGGTTAGAAATTTTTTCATGTGAATGTGAAAAGTTTTTCTGGTCCCATTTAAAAACCATGCACCAGAATCAACTTCTTTCAACTCAGTAATACATTTCGGATGTCTACCTATAGTTTAAAGCAGAAAAACAGGATCTTTTGAAATTTTCATTTTTTGGACAAAACCCCCGGGGGTTAGACATTTTTTCATGTGAATGTGAAAAGTTTTTCTGGTCCCATTTAAAAACCATGCACCAGAATCAACTTCTTTCAACTCAGTAATACATTTCGGATGTCTACCTATAGTTTAAAGCAGAAAAACAGGAACTTTTGAAATATATTAATTTTTTGGACAAAACCCCCGGGGGTTAGAATTTTTTTCATGTGAATGTGAAAAGTTTTTCTGGTCCCATTTAAAAACCATGCACCAGAATCCACTTCTTTCAACTCAGTAATACATTTGGGATGTGTACCTATAGTTTAAAGCAGAAAAACAGGAACTTTTGAAATTTTCATTTTTTGGACAAAACCCCCGGGGGTTAGAAATTTTTTCATGTGAATGTGAAAAGTTTTTCTGGTCCCATTTAAAAACCATGCACCAGAATCAACTTCTTTCAACTCAGTAATACATTTGGGATGTGTAGCTATAGTTTAAGGCAGAAAAACAGGATCTTTTGAAATTTTCATTTTTTGGACAAAACCCCCGGGGGTTAGAAATTTTTTCATGTGAATGTGAAAAGTTTTTCTGGTCCCATTTAAAAACCATGCACCAGAATCAACTTCTTTCAACTCAGTAATACATTTCGGATGTCTACCTATAGTTTAAAGCAGAAAAACAGGAACTTTTGAAATATATTAATTTTTTGGACAAAACCCCCGGGGGTTAGAATTTTTTTCATGTGAATGTGAAAAGTTTTTCTGGTCCCATTTAAAAACCATGCACCAGAATCCACTTCTTTCAACTCAGTAATACATTTGGGATGTGTACCTATAGTTTAAAGCAGAAAAACAGGAACTTTTGAAATTTTCATTTTTTGGACAAAACCCCCGGGGGTTAGAAATTTTTTCATGTGAATGTGAAAAGTTTTTCTGGTCCCATTTAAAAACCATGCACCAGAATCAACTTCTTTCAACTCAGTAATACATTTGGGATGTGTAGCTATAGTTTAAGGCAGAAAAACAGGAACTTTTGAAATTTTCATTTTTTGGACAAAACACCCGGGGCTTAGAATTTTTTTCATGTGAATGTGAAAAGTTTTTCTGGTCCCATTTAAAAACCATGCACCAGAATCAACTTCTTTCTACTCAGTAATACATTTCGGATGTCTACCTATAGTTTAAAGCAGAAAAACAGGATCTTTTGAAATTTTCATTTTTTGGACAAAACCCCCGGGGGTTAGAAATTTTTTCATGTGAATGTGAAAAGTTTTTCTGGTCCCATTTAAAAACCATGCACCAGAATCAACTTCTTTCAACTCAGTAATACATTTGGGATGTGTAGCTATAGTTTAAGGCAGAAAAACAGGAACTTTTGAAATTTTCATTTTTTGGACAAAACACCCGGGGCTTAGAATTTTTTTCATGTGAATGTGAAAAGTTTTTCTGGTCCCATTTAAAAACCATGCACCAGAATCAACTTCTTTCTACTCAGTAATACATTTCGGATGTCTACCTATAGTTTAAAGCAGAAAAACAGGAACTTTTGAAATTTTCATTTTTTGGACAAAACCCCCGGGGGTTAGAAATTTTTTCATGTGAATGTGAAAAGTTTTTCTGGTCCCATTTAAAAACCATGCACCAGAATCAACTTCTTTCAACTCAGTAATACATTTGGGATGTGTAGCTATAGTTTAAGGCAGAAAAACAGGAACTTTTGAAATTTTCATTTTTTGGACAAAACACCCGGGGCTTAGAATTTTTTTCAAGTGAATGTGAAAAAATTTTCTGGTCCCATTTAAAAACCATGCACCAGAATCAACTTCTTTCAACTCAGTAATACATTTCGGATGTGTACCTATAGTTTAAAGCAGAAAAACAGGAACTTTTGAAATTTTCATTTTTTGGACAAAACCCCCGGGGGTTAGAAATTTTTTCATGTGAATGTGAAAAGTTTTTCTGGTCTCATTTAAAAACCATGCACCAGAATCAACTTCTTTCAACTCAGTAATACATTTGGGATGTGTACCTATAGTTTAAAGCAGAAAAACAGGAACTTTTGAAATTTTCATTTTTTGGACAAAACCCCCGAGGGTTAGAATTTTTTTCATGTGAATGTGAAAAGTTTTTCTGGTCCCATTTAAAAACCATGCACCAGAATCAACTTCTTTCAACTCAGTAATACATTTGGGATGTGTACCTATAGTTTAAAGCAGAAAAACAGGAACTTTTGAAATTTTCATTTTTTGGACAAAACCCCCGGGGGTTAGAAATTTTTTCATGTGAATGTGAAAAGTTTTTCTGGTCCCATTTAAAAACCATGCACCAGAATCAACTTCTTTCTACTCAGTAATACATTTCGGATGTCTACCTATAGTTTAAAGCAAAAAAACAGGATCTTTTGAAATTTTCATTTTTTGGACAAAACCCCCGGGGGTTAGAATTTTTTTCATGTGAATGTGAAAAGTTTTTCTGGTCCCATTTAAAAACCATGCACCAGAATCAACTTCTTTCAACTCAGTAATACATTTCGGATGTGTACCTATAGTTTAAAGCAGAAAAACAGGAACTTTTGAAATTTTCATTTTTTGGACAAAACCCCCGGGGGTTAGAATTTTTTTCATGTGAATGTGAAAAGTTTTTCTGGTCCCATTTAAAAACCATGCACCAGAATCAACTTCTTTCTACTCAGTAATACATTTCGGATGTCTACCTATAGTTTAAAGCAGAAAAACAGGAACTTTTGAAATTTTCATTTTTTTGGACAAAACCCCCGGTGGTTAGAAATTTTTTCATGTGAATGTGAAAAGTTTTTCTGGTCCCATTTAAAAACCATGCACCAGAATCAACTTCTTTCAACTCAGTAATACATTTCGGATGTCTACCTATAGTTTAAAGCAGAAAAACAGGATCTTTTGAAATTTTCATTTTTTGGACAAAACCCCCGGGGGTTAGAAATTTTTTCATGTGAATGTGAAAAGTTTTTCTGGTCCCATTTAAAAACCATGCACCAGAATCAACTTCTTTCAACTCAGTAATACATTTCGGATGTCTACCTATAGTTTAAAGCAGAAAAACAGGATCTTTTGAAATTTTCATTTTTTGGACAAAACCCCCGGGGGTTAGAAATTTTTTCATGTGAATGTGAAAAGTTTTTCTGGTCCCATTTAAAAACCATGCACCAGAATCAACTTCTTTCTACTCAGTAATACATTTCGGATGTCTACCTATAGTTTAAAGCAAAAAAACAGGATCTTTTGAAATTTTCATTTTTTGGACAAAACCCCCGGGCGTTAGAATTTTTTTCATGTGAATGTGAAAAGTTTTTCTGGTCCCATTTAAAAACCATGCACCAGAATCAACTTCTTTCAACTCAGTAATACATTTGGGATGTGTACCTATAGTTTAAAGCAGAAAAACAGGAACTTTTGAAATTTTCATTTTTTGGACAAAACCCCCGGGGCTTAGAATTTTTTTCATGTGAATGTGAAAAGTTTTTCTGGTCCCATTTAAAAACCATGCACCAGAATCAACTTCTTTCTACTCAGTAATACATTTCGGATGTCTACCTATAGTTTAAAGCAGAAAAACAGGATCTTTTGAAATTTTCATTTTTTGGACAAAACCCCCGGGGGTTAGAAATTTTTTCATGTGAATGTGAAAAGTTTTTCTGGTCCCATTTAAAAACCATGCACCAGAATCAACTTCTTTCAACTCAGTAATACATTTGGGATGTGTAGCTATAGTTTAAGGCAGAAAAACAGGAACTTTTGAAATTTTCATTTTTTGGACAAAACACCCGGGGCTTAGAATTTTTTTCATGTGAATGTGAAAAGTTTTTCTGGTCCCATTTAAAAACCATGCACCAGAATCAACTTCTTTCTACTCAGTAATACATTTCGGATGTCTACCTATAGTTTAAAGCAGAAAAACAGGAACTTTTGAAATTTTCATTTTTTGGACAAAACCCCCGGGGGTTAGAAATTTTTTCATGTGAATGTGAAAAGTTTTTCTGGTCCCATTTAAAAACCATGCACCAGAATCAACTTCTTTCAACTCAGTAATACATTTGGGATGTGTAGCTATAGTTTAAGGCAGAAAAACAGGAACTTTTGAAATTTTCATTTTTTGGACAAAACACCCGGGGCTTAGAATTTTTTTCAAGTGAATGTGAAAAAATTTTCTGGTCCCATTTAAAAACCATGCACCAGAATCAACTTCTTTCAACTCAGTAATACATTTCGGATGTGTACCTATAGTTTAAAGCAGAAAAACAGGAACTTTTGAAATTTTCATTTTTTGGACAAAACCCCCGGGGGTTAGAAATTTTTTCATGTGAATGTGAAAAGTTTTTCTGGTCTCATTTAAAAACCATGCACCAGAATCAACTTCTTTCAACTCAGTAATACATTTGGGATGTGTACCTATAGTTTAAAGCAGAAAAACAGGAACTTTTGAAATTTTCATTTTTTGGACAAAACCCCCGAGGGTTAGAATTTTTTTCATGTGAATGTGAAAAGTTTTTCTGGTCCCATTTAAAAACCATGCACCAGAATCAACTTCTTTCAACTCAGTAATACATTTGGGATGTGTACCTATAGTTTAAAGCAGAAAAACAGGAACTTTTGAAATTTTCATTTTTTGGACAAAACCCCCGGGGGTTAGAAATTTTTTCATGTGAATGTGAAAAGTTTTTCTGGTCCCATTTAAAAACCATGCACCAGAATCAACTTCTTTCTACTCAGTAATACATTTCGGATGTCTACCTATAGTTTAAAGCAAAAAAACAGGATCTTTTGAAATTTTCATTTTTTGGACAAAACCCCCGGGGGTTAGAATTTTTTTCATGTGAATGTGAAAAGTTTTTCTGGTCCCATTTAAAAACCATGCACCAGAATCAACTTCTTTCAACTCAGTAATACATTTCGGATGTGTACCTATAGTTTAAAGCAGAAAAACAGGAACTTTTGAAATTTTCATTTTTTGGACAAAACCCCCGGGGGTTAGAATTTTTTTCATGTGAATGTGAAAAGTTTTTCTGGTCCCATTTAAAAACCATGCACCAGAATCAACTTCTTTCTACTCAGTAATACATTTCGGATGTCTACCTATAGTTTAAAGCAGAAAAACAGGAACTTTTGAAATTTTCATTTTTTTGGACAAAACCCCCGGTGGTTAGAAATTTTTTCATGTGAATGTGAAAAGTTTTTCTGGTCCCATTTAAAAACCATGCACCAGAATCAACTTCTTTCAACTCAGTAATACATTTCGGATGTCTACCTATAGTTTAAAGCAGAAAAACAGGATCTTTTGAAATTTTCATTTTTTGGACAAAACCCCCGGGGGTTAGAAATTTTTTCATGTGAATGTGAAAAGTTTTTCTGGTCCCATTTAAAAACCATGCACCAGAATCAACTTCTTTCAACTCAGTAATACATTTCGGATGTCTACCTATAGTTTAAAGCAGAAAAACAGGATCTTTTGAAATTTTCATTTTTTGGACAAAACCCCCGGGGGTTAGAAATTTTTTCATGTGAATGTGAAAAGTTTTTCTGGTCCCATTTAAAAACCATGCACCAGAATCAACTTCTTTCTACTCAGTAATACATTTCGGATGTCTACCTATAGTTTAAAGCAAAAAAACAGGATCTTTTGAAATTTTCATTTTTTGGACAAAACCCCCGGGCGTTAGAATTTTTTTCATGTGAATGTGAAAAGTTTTTCTGGTCCCATTTAAAAACCATGCACCAGAATCAACTTCTTTCAACTCAGTAATACATTTCGGATGTGTACCTATAGTTTAAAGCAGAAAAACAGGAACTTTTGAAATTTTCATTTTTTGGACAAAACCCCCGGGGGTTAGAATTTTTTTCATGTGAATGTGAAAAGTTTTTCTGGTCCCATTTAAAAACCATGCACCAGAATCAACTTCTTTCTACTCAGTAATACATTTCGGATGTCTACCTATAGTTTAAAGCAGAAAAACAGGAACTTTTGAAATTTTCATTTTTTGGACAAAACACCCGGGGCTTAGAATTTTTTTCATGTGAATGTGAAAAGTTTTTCTGGTCCCATTTAAAAACCATGCACCAGAATCAACTTCTTTCAACTCAGTAATACATTTCGGATGTCTACCTATAGTTTAAAGCAGAAAAACAGGATCTTTTGAAATTTTCATTTTTTGGACAAAACCCCCGGGGGTTAGAAATTTTTTCATGTGAATGTGAAAAGTTTTTCTGGTCCCATTTAAAAACCATGCACCAGAATCAACTTCTTTCAACTCAGTAATACATTTGGGATGTGTACCTATAGTTTAAAGCAGAAAAACAGGAACTTTTGAAATTTTCATTTTTTGGACAAAACCCCCGGGGCTTAGAATTTTTTTCATGTGAATGTGAAAAGTTTTTCTGGTCCCATTTAAAAACCATGCACCAGAATCAACTTCTTTCTACTCAGTAATACATTTCGGATGTCTACCTATAGTTTAAAGCAGAAAAACAGGATCTTTTGAAATTTTCATTTTTTGGACAAAACCCCCGGGGGTTAGAAATTTTTTCATGTGAATGTGAAAAGTTTTTCTGGTCCCATTTAAAAACCATGCACCAGAATCAACTTCTTTCAACTCAGTAATACATTTGGGATGTGTAGCTATAGTTTAAGGCAGAAAAACAGGAACTTTTGAAATTTTCATTTTTTGGACAAAACACCCGGGGCTTAGAATTTTTTTCAAGTGAATGTGAAAAAATTTTCTGGTCCCATTTAAAAACCATGCACCAGAATCAACTTCTTTCAACTCAGTAATACATTTCGGATGTGTACCTATAGTTTAAAGCAGAAAAACAGGAACTTTTGAAATTTTCATTTTTTGGACAAAACCCCCGGGGGTTAGAAATTTTTTCATGTGAATGTGAAAAGTTTTTCTGGTCCCATTTAAAAACCATGCACCAGAATCAACTTCTTTCAACTCAGTAATACATTTCGGATGTCTACCTATAGTTTAAAGCAGAAAAACAGGAACTTTTGAAATTTTCATTTTTTGGACAAAACCCCCGGGGGTTAGAAATTTTTTCATGTGAATGTGAAAAGTTTTTCTGGTCCCATTTAAAAACCATGCACCAGAATCAACTTCTTTCAACTCAGTAATACATTTGGGATGTGTAGCTATAGTTTAAAGCAAAAAAAAACAGGAACTTTTGAAATTTTCATTTTTTGGACAAAACCCCCGGGGGTTAGAATTTTTTTCATGTGAATGTGAAAAGTTTTTCTGGTCCCATTTAAAAACCATGCACCAGAATCAACTTCTTTCAACTCAGTAATACATTTGGGATGTGTACCTATAGTTTAAAGCAGAAAAACAGGAACTTTTGAAATTTTCATTTTTTGGACAAAACCCCCGGGGGTTAGAATTTTTTTCATGTGAATGTGAAAAGTTTTTCTGGTCCCATTTAAAAACCATGCACCAGAATCAACTTCTTTTTACTCAGTAATACATTTCGGATGTCTACCTATAGTTTAAAGCAGAAAAACAGGATCTTTTGAAATTTTCATTTTTTGGACAAAACCCCCGGGGGTTAGAAATTTTTTCATGTGAATGTGAAAAGTTTTTCTGGTCCCATTTAAAAACCATGCACCAGAATCAACTTCTTTCAACTCAGTAATACATTTCGGATGTCTACCTATAGTTTAAAGCAGAAAAACAGGAACTTTTGAAATTTTCATTTTTTTGGACAAAACCCCCGGTGGTTAGAAATTTTTTCATGTGAATGTGAAAAGTTTTTCTGGTCCCATTTAAAAACCATGCACTAGAATCAACTTCTTTCAACTCAGTAATACATTTCGGATGTCTACCTATAGTTTAAAGCAGAAAAACAGGATCTTTTGAAATTTTCATTTTTTGGACAAAACCCCCGGGGGTTAGAAATTTTTTCATGTGAATGTGAAAAGTTTTTCTGGTCCCATTTAAAAACCATGCACCAGAATCAACTTCTTTCAACTCAGTAATACATTTCGGATGTCTACCTATAGTTTAAAGCAGAAAAACAGGATCTTTTGAAATTTTCATTTTTTGGACAAAACCCCCAGGGGTTAGAAATTTTTTCATGTGAATGTGAAAAGTTTTTCTGGTCCCATTTAAAAACCATGCACCAGAATCAACTTCTTTCTACTCAGTAATACATTTCGGATGTCTACCTATAGTTTAAAGCAAAAAAACAGGATCTTTTGAAATTTTCATTTTTTGGACAAAACCCCCGGGCGTTAGAATTTTTTTCATGTGAATGTGAAAAGTTTTTCTGGTCCCATTTAAAAACCATGCACCAGAATCAACTTCTTTCAACTCAGTAATACATTTCGGATGTGTACCTATAGTTTAAAGCAGAAAAACAGGAACTTTTGAAATTTTCATTTTTTGGACAAAACCCCCGGGGGTTAGAATTTTTTTCATGTGAATGTGAAAAGTTTTTCTGGTCCCATTTAAAAACCATGCACCAGAATCAACTTCTTTCTACTCAGTAATACATTTCGGATGTCTACCTATAGTTTAAAGCAGAAAAACAGGAACTTTTGAAATTTTCATTTTTTGGACAAAACACCCGGGGCTTAGAATTTTTTTCATGTGAATGTGAAAAGTTTTTCTGGTCCCATTTAAAAACCATGCACCAGAATCAACTTCTTTCAACTCAGTAATACATTTCGGATGTCTACCTATAGTTTAAAGCAGAAAAACAGGAACTTTTGAAATTTTCATTTTTTTGGACAAAACCCCCGATGGTTAGAAATTTTTTCATGTGAATGTGAAAAGTTTTTCTGGTCCCATTTAAAAACCATGCACCAGAATCAACTTCTTTCAACTCAGTAATACATTTCGGATGTCTACCTATAGTTTAAAGCAGAAAAACAGGATCTTTTGAAATTTTCATTTTTTGGACAAAACCCCCGGGGGTTAGAAATTTTTTCATGTGAATGTGAAAAGTTTTTCTGGTCCCATTTAAAAACCATGCACCAGAATCAACTTCTTTCAACTCAGTAATACATTTGGGATGTGTACCTATAGTTTAAAGCAGAAAAACAGGAACTTTTGAAATTTTCATTTTTTGGACAAAACCCCCGGGGCTTAGAATTTTTTTCATGTGAATGTGAAAAGTTTTTCTGGTCCCATTTAAAAACCATGCACCAAAATCAACTTCTTTCTACTCAGTAATACATTTCGGATGTCTACCTATAGTTTAAAGCAGAAAAACAGGATCTTTTGAAATTTTCATTTTTTGGACAAAACCCCCGGGGGTTAGAAATTTTTTCATGTGAATGTGAAAAGTTTTTCTGGTCCCATTTAAAAACCATGCACCAGAATCAACTTCTTTCAACTCAGTAATACATTTCGGATGTCTACCTATAGTTTAAAGCAGAAAAACAGGATCTTTTGAAATTTTCATTTTTTGGACAAAACCCCCGGGGGTTAGAAATTTTTTCATGTGAATGTGAAAAGTTTTTCTGGTCCCATTTAAAAACCATGCACCAGAATCAACTTCTTTCTACTCAGTAATACATTTCGGATGTCTACCTATAGTTTAAAGCAAAAAAACAGGATCTTTTGAAATTTTCATTTTTTGGACAAAACCCCCGGGCGTTAGAATTTTTTTCATGTGAATGTGAAAAGTTTTTCTGGTCCCATTTAAAAACCATTCACCAGAATCAACTTCTTTCAACTCAGTAATACATTTGGGATGTGTACCTATAGTTTAAAGCAGAAAAACAGGAACTTTTGAAATTTTCATTTTTTGGACAAAACCCCCGGGGGTTAGAATTTTTTTCATGTGAATGTGAAAAGTTTTTCTGGTCCCATTTAAAAACCATGCACCAGAATCAACTTCTTTCTACTCAGTAATACATTTCGGATGTCTACCTATAGTTTAAAGCAGAAAAACAGGAACTTTTGAAATTTTCATTTTTTGGACAAAACACCCGGGGCTTAGAATTTTTTTCATGTGAATGTGAAAAGTTTTTCTGGTCCCATTTAAAAACCATGCACCAGAATCAACTTCTTTCAACTCAGTAATACATTTCGGATGTCTACCTATAGTTTAAAGCAGAAAAACAGGAACTTTTGAAATTTTCATTTTTTTGGACAAAACCCCCGATGGTTAGAAATTTTTTCATGTGAATGTGAAAAGTTTTTCTGGTCCCATTTAAAAACCATGCACCAGAATCAACTTCTTTCAACTCAGTAATACATTTCGGATGTCTACCTATAGTTTAAAGCAGAAAAACAGGATCTTTTGAAATTTTCATTTTTTGGACAAAACCCCCGGGGGTTAGAAATTTTTTCATGTGAATGTGAAAAGTTTTTCTGGTCCCATTTAAAAACCATGCACCAGAATCAACTTCTTTCAACTCAGTAATACATTTGGGATGTGTACCTATAGTTTAAAGCAGAAAAACAGGAACTTTTGAAATTTTCATTTTTTGGACAAAACCCCCGGGGCTTAGAATTTTTTTCATGTGAATGTGAAAAGTTTTTCTGGTCCCATTTAAAAACCATGCACCAGAATCAACTTCTTTCTACTCAGTAATACATTTCGGATGTCTACCTATAGTTTAAAGCAGAAAAACAGGATCTTTTGAAATTTTCATTTTTTGGACAAAACCCCCGGGGGTTAGAAATTTTTTCATGTGAATGTGAAAAGTTTTTCTGGTCCCATTTAAAAACCATGCACCAGAATCAACTTCTTTCAACTCAGTAATACATTTGGGATGTGTAGCTATAGTTTAAGGCAGAAAAACAGGAACTTTTGAAATTTTCATTTTTTGGACAAAACACCCGGGGCTTAGAATTTTTTTCAAGTGAATGTGAAAAAATTTTCTGGTCCCATTTAAAAACCATGCACCAGAATCAACTTCTTTCAACTCAGTAATACATTTCGGATGTGTACCTATAGTTTAAAGCAGAAAAACAGGAACTTTTGAAATTTTCATTTTTTGGACAAAACCCCCGGGGGTTAGAAATTTTTTCATGTGAATGTGAAAAGTTTTTCTGGTCCCATTTAAAAACCATGCACCAGAATCAACTTCTTTCAACTCAGTAATACATTTCGGATGTCTACCTATAGTTTAAAGCAGAAAAACAGGAACTTTTGAAATTTTCATTTTTTGGACAAAACCCCCGGGGGTTAGAAATTTTTTCATGTGAATGTGAAAAGTTTTTCTGGTCCCATTTAAAAACCATGCACCAGAATCAACTTCTTTCAACTCAGTAATACATTTGGGATGTGTAGCTATAGTTTAAAGCAAAAAAAAACAGGAACTTTTGAAATTTTCATTTTTTGGACAAAACCCCCGGGGGTTAGAATTTTTTTCATGTGAATGTGAAAAGTTTTTCTGGTCCCATTTAAAAACCATGCACCAGAATCAACTTCTTTCAACTCAGTAATACATTTGGGATGTGTACCTATAGTTTAAAGCAGAAAAACAGGAACTTTTGAAATTTTCATTTTTTGGACAAAACCCCCGGGGGTTAGAATTTTTTTCATGTGAATGTGAAAAGTTTTTCTGGTCCCATTTAAAAACCATGCACCAGAATCAACTTCTTTTTACTCAGTAATACATTTCGGATGTCTACCTATAGTTTAAAGCAGAAAAACAGGATCTTTTGAAATTTTCATTTTTTGGACAAAACCCCCGGGGGTTAGAAATTTTTTCATGTGAATGTGAAAAGTTTTTCTGGTCCCATTTAAAAACCATGCACCAGAATCAACTTCTTTCAACTCAGTAATACATTTGGGATGTGTAGCTATAGTTTAAGGCAGAAAAACAGGAACTTTTGAAATTTTCATTTTTTGGACAAAACCCCCGGGGGTTAGAATTTTTTTCATGTGAATGTGAAAAGTTTTTCTGGTCCCATTTAAAAACCATGCACCAGAATCAACTTCTTTCTACTCAGTAATACATTTCGGATGTCTACCTATAGTTTAAAGCAGAAAAACAGGAACTTTTGAAATTTTCATTTTTTGGACAAAACACCCGGGGCTTAGAATTTTTTTCATGTGAATGTGAAAAGTTTTTCTGGTCCCATTTAAAAACCATGCACCAGAATCAACTTCTTTCAACTCAGTAATACATTTCGGATGTCTACCTATAGTTTAAAGCAGAAAAACAGGAACTTTTGAAATTTTCATTTTTTTGGACAAAACCCCCGATGGTTAGAAATTTTTTCATGTGAATGTGAAAAGTTTTTCTGGTCCCATTTAAAAACCATGCACCAGAATCAACTTCTTTCAACTCAGTAATACATTTCGGATGTCTACCTATAGTTTAAAGCAGAAAAACAGGATCTTTTGAAATTTTCATTTTTTGGACAAAACCCCCGGGGGTTAGAAATTTTTTCATGTGAATGTGAAAAGTTTTTCTGGTCCCATTTAAAAACCATGCACCAGAATCAACTTCTTTCAACTCAGTAATACATTTGGGATGTGTACCTATAGTTTAAAGCAGAAAAACAGGAACTTTTGAAATTTTCATTTTTTGGACAAAACCCCCGGGGCTTAGAATTTTTTTCATGTGAATGTGAAAAGTTTTTCTGGTCCCATTTAAAAACCATGCACCAGAATCAACTTCTTTCTACTCAGTAATACATTTCGGATGTCTACCTATAGTTTAAAGCAGAAAAACAGGATCTTTTGAAATTTTCATTTTTTGGACAAAACCCCCGGGGGTTAGAAATTTTTTCATGTGAATGTGAAAAGTTTTTCTGGTCCCATTTAAAAACCATGCACCAGAATCAACTTCTTTCAACTCAGTAATACATTTGGGATGTGTAGCTATAGTTTAAGGCAGAAAAACAGGAACTTTTGAAATTTTCATTTTTTGGACAAAACACCCGGGGCTTAGAATTTTTTTCAAGTGAATGTGAAAAAAATTTCTGGTCCCATTTAAAAACCATGCACCAGAATCAACTTCTTTCAACTCAGTAATACATTTCGGATGTGTACCTATAGTTTAAAGCAGAAAAACAGGAACTTTTGAAATTTTCATTTTTTGGACAAAACCCCCGGGGGTTAGAAATTTTTTCATGTGAATGTGAAAAGTTTTTCTGGTCCCATTTAAAAACCATGCACCAGAATCAACTTCTTTCAACTCAGTAATACATTTCGGATGTCTACCTATAGTTTAAAGCAGAAAAACAGGAACTTTTGAAATTTTCATTTTTTGGACAAAACCCCCGGGGGTTAGAAATTTTTTCATGTGAATGTGAAAAGTTTTTCTGGTCCCATTTAAAAACCATGCACCAGAATCAACTTCTTTCAACTCAGTAATACATTTGGGATGTGTAGCTATAGTTTAAAGCAAAAAAAAACAGGAACTTTTGAAATTTTCATTTTTTGGACAAAACCCCCGGGGGTTAGAATTTTTTTCATGTGAATGTGAAAAGTTTTTCTGGTCCCATTTAAAAACCATGCACCAGAATCAACTTCTTTCAACTCAGTAATACATTTGGGATGTGTACCTATAGTTTAAAGCAGAAAAACAGGAACTTTTGAAATTTTCATTTTTTGGACAAAACCCCCGGGGGTTAGAATTTTTTTCATGTGAATGTGAAAAGTTTTTCTGGTCCCATTTAAAAACCATGCACCAGAATCAACTTCTTTTTACTCAGTAATACATTTCGGATGTCTACCTATAGTTTAAAGCAGAAAAACAGGATCTTTTGAAATTTTCATTTTTTGGACAAAACCCCCGGGGGTTAGAAATTTTTTCATGTGAATGTGAAAAGTTTTTCTGGTCCCATTTAAAAACCATGCACCAGAATCAACTTCTTTCAACTCAGTAATACATTTGGGATGTGTAGCTATAGTTTAAGGCAGAAAAACAGGAACTTTTGAAATTTTCATTTTTTGGACAAAACACCCGGGGCTTAGAATTTTTTTCATGTGAATGTGAAAAGTTTTTCTGGTCCCATTTAAAAACCATGCACCAGAATCAACTTCTTTCAACTCAGTAATACATTTGGGATGTGTACCTATAGTTTAAAGCAGAAAAACAGGAACTTTTGAAATTTTCATTTTTTGGACAAAACCCCCGGGGGTTAGAAATTTTTTCATGTGAATGTGAAAAGTTTTTCTGGTCCCATTTAAAAACCATGCACCAGAATCAACTTCTTTCAACTCAGTAATACATTTGGGATGTGTAGCTATAGTTTAAGGCAGAAAAACAGGAACATTTGAAATTTTCATTTTTTGGACAAAACACCCGGGGCTTAGAATTTTTTTCATGTGAATGTGAAAAGTTTTTCTGGTCCCATTTAAAAACCATGCACCAGAATCAACTTCTTTCAACTCAGTAATACATTTCGGATGTCTACCTATAGTTTAAAGCAGAAAAACAGGAACTTTTGAAATTTTCATTTTTTTGGACAAAACCCCCGGGGGTTAGAAATTTTTTCATGTGAATGTGAAAAGTTTTTCTGGTCCCATTTAAAAACCATGCACCAGAATCAACTTCTTTCAACTCAGTAATACATTTCGGATGTCTACCTATAGTTTAAAGCAGAAAAACAGGATCTTTTGAAATTTTCATTTTTTGGACAAAACCCCCGGGGGTTAGAAATTTTTTCATGTGAATGTGAAAAGTTTTTCTGGTCCCATTTAAAAACCATGCACCAGAATCAACTTCTTTCAACTCAGTAATACATTTCGGATGTCTACCTATAGTTTAAAGCAGAAAAACAGGAACTTTTGAAATATATTAATTTTTTGGACAAAACCCCCGGGGGTTAGAATTTTTTTCATGTGAATGTGAAAAGTTTTTCTGGTCCCATTTAAAAACCATGCACCAGAATCCACTTCTTTCAACTCAGTAATACATTTGGGATGTGTACCTATAGTTTAAAGCAGAAAAACAGGAACTTTTGAAATTTTCATTTTTTGGACAAAACCCCCGGGGGTTAGAAATTTTTTCATGTGAATGTGAAAAGTTTTTCTGGTCCCATTTAAAAACCATGCACCAGAATCAACTTCTTTCAACTCAGTAATACATTTGGGATGTGTAGCTATAGTTTAAGGCAGAAAAACAGGAACTTTTGAAATTTTCATTTTTTGGACAAAACACCCGGGGCTTAGAATTTTTTTCATGTGAATGTGAAAAGTTTTTCTGGTCCCATTTAAAAACCATGCACCAGAATCAACTTCTTTCTACTCAGTAATACATTTCGGATGTCTACCTATAGTTTAAAGCAGAAAAACAGGATCTTTTGAAATTTTCATTTTTTGGACAAAACCCCCGGGGGTTAGAAATTTTTTCATGTGAATGTGAAAAGTTTTTCTGGTCCCATTTAAAAACCATGCACCAGAATCAACTTCTTTCAACTCAGTAATACATTTGGGATGTGTAGCTATAGTTTAAGGCAGAAAAACAGGAACTTTTGAAATTTTCATTTTTTGGACAAAACACCCGGGGCTTAGAATTTTTTTCAAGTGAATGTGAAAAAATTTTCTGGTCCCATTTAAAAACCATGCACCAGAATCAACTTCTTTCAACTCAGTAATACATTTCGGATGTGTACCTATAGTTTAAAGCAGAAAAACAGGAACTTTTGAAATTTTCATTTTTTGGACAAAACCCCCGGGGGTTAGAAATTTTTTCATGTGAATGTGAAAAGTTTTTCTGGTCTCATTTAAAAACCATGCACCAGAATCAACTTCTTTCAACTCAGTAATACATTTGGGATGTGTACCTATAGTTTAAAGCAGAAAAACAGGAACTTTTGAAATTTTCATTTTTTGGACAAAACCCCCGAGGGTTAGAATTTTTTTCATGTGAATGTGAAAAGTTTTTCTGGTCCCATTTAAAAACCATGCACCAGAATCAACTTCTTTCAACTCAGTAATACATTTGGGATGTGTACCTATAGTTTAAAGCAGAAAAACAGGAACTTTTGAAATTTTCATTTTTTGGACAAAACCCCCGGGGGTTAGAAATTTTTTCATGTGAATGTGAAAAGTTTTTCTGGTCCCATTTAAAAACCATGCACCAGAATCAACTTCTTTCTACTCAGTAATACATTTCGGATGTCTACCTATAGTTTAAAGCAAAAAAACAGGATCTTTTGAAATTTTCATTTTTTGGACAAAACCCCCGGGGGTTAGAATTTTTTTCATGTGAATGTGAAAAGTTTTTCTGGTCCCATTTAAAAACCATGCACCAGAATCAACTTCTTTCAACTCAGTAATACATTTCGGATGTGTACCTATAGTTTAAAGCAGAAAAACAGGAACTTTTGAAATTTTCATTTTTTGGACAAAACCCCCGGGGGTTAGAATTTTTTTCATGTGAATGTGAAAAGTTTTTCTGGTCCCATTTAAAAACCATGCACCAGAATCAACTTCTTTCTACTCAGTAATACATTTCGGATGTCTACCTATAGTTTAAAGCAGAAAAACAGGAACTTTTGAAATTTTCATTTTTTGGACAAAACACCCGGGGCTTAGAATTTTTTTCATGTGAATGTGAAAAGTTTTTCTGGTCCCATTTAAAAACCATGCACCAGAATCAACTTCTTTCAACTCAGTAATACATTTCGGATGTCTACCTATAGTTTAAAGCAGAAAAACAGGAACTTTTGAAATTTTCATTTTTTTGGACAAAACCCCCGGGGGTTAGAAATTTTTTCATGTGAATGTGAAAAGTTTTTCTGGTCCCATTTAAAAACCATGCACCAGAATCAACTTCTTTCAACTCAGTAATACATTTCGGATGTCTACCTATAGTTTAAAGCAGAAAAACAGGATCTTTTGAAATTTTCATTTTTTGGACAAAACCCCGGGGGTTAGAAATTTTTTCATGTGAATGTGAAAAGTTTTTCTGGTCCCATTTAAAAACCATGCACCAGAATCAACTTCTTTCAACTCAGTAATACATTTCGGATGTGAACCTATAGTTTAAAGCAGAAAAACAGGAACTTTTGAAATTTTCATTTTTTGGACAAAACCCCCGGGGGTTAGAAATTTTTTCATGTGAATGTGAAAAGTTTTTCTGGTCCCATTTAAAAACCATGCACCAGAATCAACTTCTTTCAACTCAGTAATACATTTGGAATGTGTACCTATAGTTTAAAGCAGAAAAACAGGAACTTTTGAAATTTTCATTTTTTGGACAAAACCCCCGGGGGTTTGAAATTTTTTCATGTGAATGTGAAAAGTTTTTCTGGTCCCATTTAAAAACCATGCACCAGAATAAACTTCTTTCAACTCAGTAATACATTTGGGATGTGTAGCTATAGTTTAAGGCAGAAAAACAGGAACTTTTGAAATTTTCATTTTTTGGACAAAACACCCGGGGCTTAGAATTTTTTTCATGTGAATGTGAAAAGTTTTTCTGGTCCCATTTAAAAACCATGCACCAGAATCAACTTCTTTCAACTCAGTAATACATTTCGGATGTGAACCTATAGTTTAAAGCAGAAAAACAGGAACTTTTGAAATTTTCATTTTTTGGACAAAACCCCCGGGGGTTAGAAATTTTTTCATGTGAATGTGAAAAGTTTTTCTGGTCCCATTTAAAAACCATGCACCAGAATCAACTTCTTTCAACTCAGTAATACATTTGGGATGTGTACCTATAGTTTAAAGCAGAAAAACAGGAACTTTTGAAATTTTCATTTTTTGGACAAAACCCCCGGGGGTTAGAAATTTTTTCATGTAAATGTGAAAAGTTTTTTTGGTCCCATTTAAAAACCATGCACCAGACTCAACTTCTTTCAACTCAGTAATACATTTGGGATGTGTAGCTATAGTTTAAAGGCAGAAAAACAGGAACTTTTGAAATTTTCATTTTTTGGACAAAACCCCCGGGGGTTAGAATATTTTTCATGTGAATGTGAAAAGTTTTTCTGGTCCCATTTAAAAACCATGCACCAGAATCAACTTCTTTCAACTCAGTAATACATTTGGGATGTGTACCTATAGTTAAAGCAGAAAAACAGGAACTTTTGAAATTTTCATTTTTTGGACAAAACCCCCCGGGGGTTAGAAATTTTTTCATGTGAATGTGAAAAGTTTTTCTGGTCCCATTTAAAAACCATGCACCAGAATCAACTTCTTTCAACTCAGTAATACATTTGGGATGTGTAGCTATAGTTTAAAGCAGAAAAACAGGATCTTTTGAAATTTTCATTTTTTTGGACAAAACCCCCGGGGGTTAGAAATTTTTTCATGTGAATGTGAAAAGTTTTTCTGGTCCCATTTAAAAACCATGCACCAGAATCAACTTCTTTCAACTCAGTAATACATTTGGGATGTGTACCTATAGTTTAAAGCAGAAAAACAGGAACTTTTGAAATTTTCATTTTTTGGACAAAACCCCCGGGGGTTAGAATTTTTTTCACGTGAATGTGAAAAGTTTTTCTGGTCCCATTTAAAAACCATGCACCAGAATCAACTTCTTTCTACTCAGTAATACATTTCGGATGTCTACCTATAGTTTAAAGCAGAAAAACAGGATCTTTTGAAATTTTCATTTTTTGGACAAAACCCCCGGGGGTTAGAAATTTTTTCATGTGAATGTGAAAAGTTTTTCTGGTCCCATTTAAAAACCATGCACCAGAATCAACTTCTTTCAACTCAGTAATACATTTGGGATGTGTAGCTATAGTTTAAGGCAGAAAAACAGGAACTTTTGAAATTTTCATTTTTTGGACAAAACACCCGGGGCTTAGAATTTTTTTCATGTGAATGTGAAAAGTTTTTCTGGTCCCATTTAAAAACCATGCACCAGAATCAACTTCTTTCAACTCAGTAATACATTTGGGATGTGTACCTATAGTTTAAAGCAGAAAAACAGGAACTTTTGAAATTTTCATTTTTTGGACAAAACCCCCCGGGGCTTAGAATTTTTTTCATGTGAATGTGAAAAGTTTTTCTGGTCCCATTTAAAAACCATGCACCAGAATCAACTTCTTTCAACTCAGTAATACATTTGAGATGTGTAGCTATAGTTTAAAGCAAAAAAACAGGAACTTTTGAAATTTTCATTTTTTGGACAAAACCCCCGGGGGTTAGAATTTTTTTCATGTGAATGTGAAAAGTTTTTCTGGTCCCATTTAAAAACCATGCACCAGAATCAACTTCTTTCTACTCAGTAATACATTTCGGATGTCTACCTATAGTTTAAAGCAGAAAAACAGGATCTTTTGAAATTTTCATTTTTTGGACAAAACCCCCAGGGGTTAGAAATTTTTTCATGTGAATGTGAAAAGTTTTTCTGGTCCCATTTAAAAACCATGCACCAGAATCAACTTATTTCAACTCAGTAATACATTTGGGATGTGTAGCTATAGTTTAAGGCAGAAAAACAGGAACTTTTGAAATTTTCATTTTTTGGACAAAACACCCGGGGCTTAGAATTTTTTTCATGTGAATGTGAAAAGTTTTTCTGGTCCCATTTAAAAACCATGCACCAGAATCAACTTCTTTCAACTCAGTAATACATTTGGGATGTGTACCTATAGTTTAAAGCAGAAAAACAGGAACTTTTGAAATTTTCATTTTTTGGACAAAACCCCCGGGGGTTAGAATTTTTTTCATGTGAATGTGAAAAGTTTTTCTGGTCCCATTTAAAAACCATACACCAGAATCAACTTCTTTTAACTCAGTAATACATTTGGGATGTGTAGCTATAGTTTAAAGCAGAAAAACAGGAACTTTTGAAATTTTCATTTTTTGGACAAAACCCCCGGGGCTTAGAATTTTTTTCATGTGAATGTGAAAAGTTTTTCTGGTCCCATTTAAAAACCATGCACCAGAATTAACTTCTTTCAACTCAGTAATACATTTGGGATGTGTACCTATAGTTTAAAGCAGAAAAACAGGAACTTTTGAAATTTTCATTTTTTGGACAAAACCCCCGGGGGTTAGAATTTTTTTCATGTGAATGTGAAAAGTTTTTCTGGTCCCATTTAAAAACCATGCACCAGAATCAACTTCTTTCAACTCAGTAATACATTTGGGATGTGTAGCTATAGTTTAAGGCAGAAAAACAGGAACTTTTGAAATTTTCATTTTTTGGACAAAACACCCGGGGCTTAGGATTTTTTTCATGTGAATGTGAAAAGTTTTTCTGGTCCCATTTAAAAACCATGCACCAGAATTAACTTTTTTCAACTCAGTAATACATCTCGGATGTGTACCTATAGTTTAAAGCAGAAAAACAGGAACTTTTGACATTTTCATTTTTTGGACAAAACCCCCGGGGATTAGAATTTTTTTCATGTGAATGTGAAAAGTTTTTCTGGTCCCATTTAAAAACCATGCACCAGAATCAACTTCTTTCTACTCAGTAATACATTTCGGATGTCTACCTATAGTTTAAAGCAGAAAAACAGGATCTTTTGAAATTTTCATTTTTTGGACAAAACCCCCGGGGGTTAGAAATTTTGTCATGTGAATGTGAAAAGTTTTTCTGGTCCCATTTAAAAACCATGCACCAGAATCAACTTCTTTCAACTCAGTAATACATTTGGGATGTGTAGCTATAGTTTAAGGCAGAAAAACAGGAACTTTTGAAATTTTCATTTTTTGGACAAAACACCCGGGGCTTAGAATTTTTTTCATGTGAATGTGTAAAGTTTTTCTGGTCCCATTTAAAAACCATGCACCAGAATCAACTTCTTTCAACTCAGTAATACATTTGGGATGTGTAGCTATAGTTTAAAGCAAAAAAAACAGGAACTTTTGAAATTTTCATTTTTTGGACAAAACCCCCGGGGGTTAGAATTTTTTTCATGTGAATGTGAAAAGTTTTTCTGGTCCCATTTAAAAACCATGCACCAGAATCAACTTCTTTCAACTCAGTAATACATTTGGGATGTGTACCTATAGTTTAAAGCAGAAAAACAGGAACTTTTGAAATTTTCATTTTTTGGACAAAACCCCCGGGGGTTAGAATTTTTTTCATGTGAATGTGAAAAGTTTTTCTGGTCCCATTTAAAAACCATGCACCAGAATCAACTTCTTTCTACTCAGTAATACATTTCGGATGTCTACCTATAGTTTAAAGCATAAAAACAGGATCTTTTGAAATTTTCATTTTTTGGACAAAACCCCCGGGGGTTAGAAATTTTTTCATGTGAATGTGAAAAGTTTTTCTGGTCCCATTTAAAAACCATGCACCAGAATCAACTTCTTTCAACTCAGTAATACATTTGGGATGTGTAGCTATAGTTTAAGGCAGAAAAACAGGAACTTTTGAAATTTTCATTTTTTGGACAAAACACCCGGGGCTTAGAATTTTTTTCATGTGAATGTGAAAAGTTTTTCTGGTCCCATTTAAAAACCATGCACCAGAATCAACTTCTTTCAACTCAGTAATACATTTGGGATGTGTAGCTATAGTTTAAGGCAGAAAAACAGGAACTTTTGAAATTTTCATTTTTTGGACAAAACACCCGGGGCTTAGAATTTTTTTCATGTGAATGTGAAAAGTTTTTCTGGTCCCATTTAAAAACCATGCACCAGAATCAACTTCTTTCAACTCAGTAATACATTTGGGATGTGTAGCTATAGTTTAAGGCAGAAAAACAGGAACTTTTAAAATTTTCATTTTTTGGACAAAACACCCGGGGCTTAGAATTTTTTTCATGTGAATGTGAAAAGTTTTTCTGGTCCCATTTAAAAACCATGCACCAGAATTAACTTTTTTCAACTCAGTAATACATCTCGGATGTGTACCTATAGTTTAAAGCAGAAAAACAGGAACTTTTGAAATTTTCATTTTTTGGACAAAACCCCCGGGGATTAGAATTTTTTTCATGTGAATGTGAAAAGTTTTTCTGGTCCCATTTAAAAACCATGCACCAGAATCAACTTCTTTCTACTCAGTAATACATTTCGGATGTCTACCTATAGTTTAAAGCAGAAAAACAGGATCTTTTGAAATTTTCATTTTTTGGACAAAACCCCCGGGGGTTAGAAATTTTGTCATGTGAATGTGAAAAGTTTTTCTGGTCCCATTTAAAAACCATGCACCAGAATCAACTTCTTTCAACTCAGTAATACATTTGGGATGTGTAGCTATAGTTTAAGGCAGAAAAACAGGAACTTTTGAAATTTTCATTTTTTGGACAAAACACCCGGGGCTTAGAATTTTTTTCATGTGAATGTGAAAAGTTTTTCTGGTCCCATTTAAAAACCATGCACCAGAATCAACTTCTTTCAACTCAGTAATACATTTGGGATGTGTACCTATAGTTTAAAGCAAAAAAAACAGGAACTTTTGAAATTTTCATTTTTTGGACAAAACCCCCGGGGGTTAGAATTTTTTTCATGTGAATGTGAAAAGTTTTTCTGGTCCCATTTAAAAACCATGCACCAGAATCAACTTCTTTCAACTCAGTAATACATTTGGGATGTGTACCTATAGTTTAAAGCAGAAAAACAGGAACTTTTGAAATTTTCATTTTTTGGACAAAACCCCCGGGGGTTAGAATTTTTTTCATGTGAATGTGAAAAGTTTTTCTGGTCCCATTTAAAAACCATGCACCAGAATCAACTTCTTTCTACTCAGTAATACATTTCGGATGTCTACCTATAGTTTAAAGCATAAAAACAGGATCTTTTGAAATTTTCATTTTTTGGACAAAACCCCCGGGGGTTAGAAATTTTTTCATGTGAATGTGAAAAGTTTTTCTGGTCCCATTTAAAAACCATGCACCAGAATCAACTTCTTTCAACTCAGTAATACATTTGGGATGTGTAGCTATAGTTTAAGGCAGAAAAACAGGAACTTTTGAAATTTTCATTTTTTGGACAAAACACCCGGGGCTTAGAATTTTTTTCATGTGAATGTGAAAAGTTTTTCTGGTCCCATTTAAAAACCATGCACCAGAATTAACTTTTTTCAACTCAGTAATACATTTGGGATGTGTAGCTATAGTTTAAAGTAGAAAAACAGGAACTTTTGAAATTTTCATTTTTTGGACAAAACCCCCGGGGCTTAGAATTTTTTTCATGTGAATGTGAAAAGTTTTTCTGGACCCATTTAAAAACCATGCACCAGAATTAACTTCTTTCAACTCAGTAATACATTTGGGATGTGTACCTATAGTTTAAAGCAGAAAAACAGGAACTTTTGAAATTTTCATTTTTTGGACAAAACCCCCGGGGGTTAGAATTTTTTTCATGTGACTGTGAAAAGTTTTTCTGGTCCCATTTAAAAACCATGCACCAGAATCAACTTCTTTCAACTCAGTAATACATTTCGGATGTGTACCTATAGTTTAAAGCAGAAAAACAGGAACTTTTGAAATTTTAATTTTTTGGACAAAACCCCCGGGGGTTAGAATTTTTTTCATGTGAATGTGAAAAGTTTTTCTGGTCCCATTTAAAAACCATGCACCAGAATCAACTTCTTTCTACTCAGTAATACATTTCGGATGTCTACCTATAGTTTAAAGCAGAAAAACAGGAACTTTTGAAATTTTAATTTTTTGGACAAAACCCCCGGGGGTTAGAATTTTTTTCATGTGAATGTGAAAAGTTTTTCTGGTCCCATTTAAAAACCATGCACCATAATCAACTTCTTTCAACTCAGTAATACATTTGGGATGTGTGGCTATAGTTTAAAGCAAAAAAACAGGAACTTTTGAAATTTTCATTTTTTGGACAAAACCCCCGGGGGTTAGAATTTTTTTCATGTGAATGTGAAAAGTTTTTCTGGTCCCATTTAAAAACCATGCACCAGAATCAACTTCTTTCAACTCAGTAATACATTTCGGATGTGTACCTATAGTTTAAAGCAGAAAAACAGGAACTTTTGAAATTTTCATTTTTTGGACAAAACCCCCGGGGGTTAGAAATTTTTTCATGTGAATGTGAAAAGTTTTTCTGGTCCCATTTAAAAACCATGCACCAGAATCAACTTCTTTCTACTCAGTAATACATTTCGGATGTCTACCTATAGTTTAAAGCAGAAAAACAGGATCTTTTGAAATTTTCATTTTTTGGACAAAACCCCCGGGGGTTAGAAATTTTGTCATGTGAATGTGAAAAGTTTTTCTGGTCCCATTTAAAAACCATGCACCAGAATCAACTTCTTTCAACTCAGTAATACATTTGGGATGTGTAGCTATAGTTTAAGGCAGAAAAACAGGAACTTTTGAAATTTTCATTTTTTGGACAAAACACCCGGGGCTTAGAATTTTTTTCATGTGAATGTGTAAAGTTTTTCTGGTCCCATTTAAAAACCATGCACCAGAATCAACTTCTTTCAACTCAGTAATACATTTGGGATGTGTAGCTATAGTTTAAAGCAAAAAAAACAGGAACTTTTGAAATTTTCATTTTTTGGACAAAACCCCCGGGGGTTAGAATTTTTTTCATGTGAATGTGAAAAGTTTTTCTGGTCCCATTTAAAAACCATGCACCAGAATCAACTTCTTTCAACTCAGTAATACATTTGGGATGTGTACCTATAGTTTAAAGCAGAAAAACAGGAACTTTTGAAATTTTCATTTTTTGGACAAAACCCCCGGGGGTTAGAATTTTTTTCATGTGAATGTGAAAAGTTTTTCTGGTCCCATTTAAAAACCATGCACCAGAATCAACTTCTTTCTACTCAGTAATACATTTCGGATGTCTACCTATAGTTTAAAGCATAAAAACAGGATCTTTTGAAATTTTCATTTTTTGGACAAAACCCCCGGGGGTTAGAAATTTTTTCATGTGAATGTGAAAAGTTTTTCTGGTCCCATTTAAAAACCATGCACCAGAATCAACTTCTTTCAACTCAGTAATACATTTGGGATGTGTAGCTATAGTTTAAGGCAGAAAAACAGGAACTTTTGAAATTTTCATTTTTTGGACAAAACACCCGGGGCTTAGAATTTTTTTCATGTGAATGTGAAAAGTTTTTCTGGTCCCATTTAAAAACCATGCACCAGAATCAACTTCTTTCAACTCAGTAATACATTTGGGATGTGTAGCTATAGTTTAAGGCAGAAAAACAGGAACTTTTGAAATTTTCATTTTTTGGACAAAACACCCGGGGCTTAGAATTTTTTTCATGTGAATGTGAAAAGTTTTTCTGGTCCCATTTAAAAACCATGCACCAGAATCAACTTCTTTCAACTCAGTAATACATTTGGGATGTGTAGCTATAGTTTAAGGCAGAAAAACAGGAACTTTTAAAATTTTCATTTTTTGGACAAAACACCCGGGGCTTAGAATTTTTTTCATGTGAATGTGAAAAGTTTTTCTGGTCCCATTTAAAAACCATGCACCAGAATTAACTTTTTTCAACTCAGTAATACATCTCGGATGTGTACCTATAGTTTAAAGCAGAAAAACAGGAACTTTTGAAATTTTCATTTTTTGGACAAAACCCCCGGGGATTAGAATTTTTTTCATGTGAATGTGAAAAGTTTTTCTGGTCCCATTTAAAAACCATGCACCAGAATCAACTTCTTTCTACTCAGTAATACATTTCGGATGTCTACCTATAGTTTAAAGCAGAAAAACAGGATCTTTTGAAATTTTCATTTTTTGGACAAAACCCCCGGGGGTTAGAAATTTTGTCATGTGAATGTGAAAAGTTTTTCTGGTCCCATTTAAAAACCATGCACCAGAATCAACTTCTTTCAACTCAGTAATACATTTGGGATGTGTAGCTATAGTTTAAGGCAGAAAAACAGGAACTTTTGAAATTTTCATTTTTTGGACAAAACACCCGGGGCTTAGAATTTTTTTCATGTGAATGTGAAAAGTTTTTCTGGTCCCATTTAAAAACCATGCACCAGAATCAACTTCTTTCAACTCAGTAATACATTTGGGATGTGTACCTATAGTTTAAAGCAAAAAAAACAGGAACTTTTGAAATTTTCATTTTTTGGACAAAACCCCCGGGGGTTAGAATTTTTTTCATGTGAATGTGAAAAGTTTTTCTGGTCCCATTTAAAAACCATGCACCAGAATCAACTTCTTTCAACTCAGTAATACATTTGGGATGTGTACCTATAGTTTAAAGCAGAAAAACAGGAACTTTTGAAATTTTCATTTTTTGGACAAAACCCCCGGGGGTTAGAATTTTTTTCATGTGAATGTGAAAAGTTTTTCTGGTCCCATTTAAAAACCATGCACCAGAATCAACTTCTTTCTACTCAGTAATACATTTCGGATGTCTACCTATAGTTTAAAGCATAAAAACAGGATCTTTTGAAATTTTCATTTTTTGGACAAAACCCCCGGGGGTTAGAAATTTTTTCATGTGAATGTGAAAAGTTTTTCTGGTCCCATTTAAAAACCATGCACCAGAATCAACTTCTTTCAACTCAGTAATACATTTGGGATGTGTAGCTATAGTTTAAGGCAGAAAAACAGGAACTTTTGAAATTTTCATTTTTTGGACAAAACACCCGGGGCTTAGAATTTTTTTCATGTGAATGTGAAAAGTTTTTCTGGTCCCATTTAAAAACCATGCACCAGAATTAACTTTTTTCAACTCAGTAATACATTTGGGATGTGTAGCTATAGTTTAAAGTAGAAAAACAGGAACTTTTGAAATTTTCATTTTTTGGACAAAACCCCCGGGGCTTAGAATTTTTTTCATGTGAATGTGAAAAGTTTTTCTGGACCCATTTAAAAACCATGCACCAGAATTAACTTCTTTCAACTCAGTAATACATTTGGGATGTGTACCTATAGTTTAAAGCAGAAAAACAGGAACTTTTGAAATTTTCATTTTTTGGACAAAACCCCCGGGGGTTAGAATTTTTTTCATGTGACTGTGAAAAGTTTTTCTGGTCCCATTTAAAAACCATGCACCAGAATCAACTTCTTTCAACTCAGTAATACATTTCGGATGTGTACCTATAGTTTAAAGCAGAAAAACAGGAACTTTTGAAATTTTAATTTTTTGGACAAAACCCCCGGGGGTTAGAATTTTTTTCATGTGAATGTGAAAAGTTTTTCTGGTCCCATTTAAAAACCATGCACCAGAATCAACTTCTTTCTACTCAGTAATACATTTCGGATGTCTACCTATAGTTTAAAGCAGAAAAACAGGAACTTTTGAAATTTTAATTTTTTGGACAAAACCCCCGGGGGTTAGAATTTTTTTCATGTGAATGTGAAAAGTTTTTCTGGTCCCATTTAAAAACCATGCACCATAATCAACTTCTTTCAACTCAGTAATACATTTGGGATGTGTGGCTATAGTTTAAAGCAAAAAAACAGGAACTTTTGAAATTTTCATTTTTTGGACAAAACCCCCGGGGGTTAGAATTTTTTTCATGTGAATGTGAAAAGTTTTTCTGGTCCCATTTAAAAACCATGCACCAGAATCAACTTCTTTCAACTCAGTAATACATTTCGGATGTGTACCTATAGTTTAAAGCAGAAAAACAGGAACTTTTGAAATTTTCATTTTTTGGACAAAACCCCCGGGGGTTAGAAATTTTTTCATGTGAATGTGAAAAGTTTTTCTGGTCCCATTTAAAAACCATGCACCAGAATCAACTTCTTTCAACTCAGTAATACATTTGGGATGTGTACCTATAGTTTAAAGCAGAAAAACAGGAACTTTTGAAATTTTCATTTTTTGGACAAAACCCCTGGGGGTTAGAATTTTTTTCATGTGAATGTGAAAAGTTTTTCTGGTCCCATTTAAAAACCATGCACCAGAATCAACTTCTTTCAACTCAGTAATACATCTCGGATGTGTACCTATAGTTTAAAGCAGAAAAACAGGAACTTTTGACATTTTCATTTTTTGGACAAAACCCCCGGGGATTAGAATTTTTTTCATGTGAATGTGAAAAGTTTTTCTGGTCCCATTTAAAAACCATGCACCAGAATCAACTTCTTTCTACTCAGTAATACATTTCGGATGTCTACCTATAGTTTAAAGCAGAAAAACAGGATCTTTTGAAATTTTCATTTTTTGGACAAAACCCCCGGGGGTTAGAAATTTTGTCATGTGAATGTGAAAAGTTTTTCTGGTCCCATTTAAAAACCATGCACCAGAATCAACTTCTTTCAACTCAGTAATACATTTGGGATGTGTAGCTATAGTTTAAGGCAGAAAAACAGGAACTTTTGAAATTTTCATTTTTTGGACAAAACACCCGGGGCTTAGAATTTTTTTCATGTGAATGTGTAAAGTTTTTCTGGTCCCATTTAAAAACCATGCACCAGAATCAACTTCTTTCAACTCAGTAATACATTTGGGATGTGTAGCTATAGTTTAAAGCAAAAAAAACAGGAACTTTTGAAATTTTCATTTTTTGGACAAAACCCCCGGGGGTTAGAATTTTTTTCATGTGAATGTGAAAAGTTTTTCTGGTCCCATTTAAAAACCATGCACCAGAATCAACTTCTTTCAACTCAGTAATACATTTGGGATGTGTACCTATAGTTTAAAGCAGAAAAACAGGAACTTTTGAAATTTTCATTTTTTGGACAAAACCCCCGGGGGTTAGAATTTTTTTCATGTGAATGTGAAAAGTTTTTCTGGTCCCATTTAAAAACCATGCACCAGAATCAACTTCTTTCTACTCAGTAATACATTTCGGATGTCTACCTATAGTTTAAAGCATAAAAACAGGATCTTTTGAAATTTTCATTTTTTGGACAAAACCCCCGGGGGTTAGAAATTTTTTCATGTGAATGTGAAAAGTTTTTCTGGTCCCATTTAAAAACCATGCACCAGAATCAACTTCTTTCAACTCAGTAATACATTTGGGATGTGTAGCTATAGTTTAAGGCAGAAAAACAGGAACTTTTGAAATTTTCATTTTTTGGACAAAACACCCGGGGCTTAGAATTTTTTTCATGTGAATGTGAAAAGTTTTTCTGGTCCCATTTAAAAACCATGCACCAGAATCAACTTCTTTCAACTCAGTAATACATTTGGGATGTGTAGCTATAGTTTAAGGCAGAAAAACAGGAACTTTTGAAATTTTCATTTTTTGGACAAAACACCCGGGGCTTAGAATTTTTTTCATGTGAATGTGAAAAGTTTTTCTGGTCCCATTTAAAAACCATGCACCAGAATCAACTTCTTTCAACTCAGTAATACATTTGGGATGTGTAGCTATAGTTTAAGGCAGAAAAACAGGAACTTTTGAAATTTTCATTTTTTGGACAAAACACCCGGGGCTTAGAATTTTTTTCATGTGAATGTGAAAAGTTTTTCTGGTCCCATTTAAAAACCATGCACCAGAATTAACTTTTTTCAACTCAGTAATACATCTCGGATGTGTACCTATAGTTTAAAGCAGAAAAACAGGAACTTTTGAAATTTTCATTTTTTGGACAAAACCCCCGGGGATTAGAATTTTTTTCATGTGAATGTGAAAAGTTTTTCTGGTCCCATTTAAAAACCATGCACCAGAATCAACTTCTTTCTACTCAGTAATACATTTCGGATGTCTACCTATAGTTTAAAGCAGAAAAACAGGATCTTTTGAAATTTTCATTTTTTGGACAAAACCCCCGGGGGTTAGAAATTTTGTCATGTGAATGTGAAAAGTTTTTCTGGTCCCATTTAAAAACCATGCACCAGAATCAACTTCTTTCAACTCAGTAATACATTTGGGATGTGTAGCTATAGTTTAAGGCAGAAAAACAGGAACTTTTGAAATTTTCATTTTTTGGACAAAACACCCGGGGCTTAGAATTTTTTTCATGTGAATGTGAAAAGTTTTTCTGGTCCCATTTAAAAACCATGCACCAGAATCAACTTCTTTCAACTCAGTAATACATTTGGGATGTGTACCTATAGTTTAAAGCAAAAAAAACAGGAACTTTTGAAATTTTCATTTTTTGGACAAAACCCCCGGGTTAGAATTTTTTTCATGTGAATGTGAAAAGTTTTTCTGGTCCCATTTAAAAACCATGCACCAGAATCAACTTCTTTCAACTCAGTAATACATTTGGGATGTGTACCTATAGTTTAAAGCAGAAAAACAGGAACTTTTGAAATTTTCATTTTTTGGACAAAACCCCCGGGGGTTAGAATTTTTTTCATGTGAATGTGAAAAGTTTTTCTGGTCCCATTTAAAAACCATGCACCAGAATCAACTTCTTTCTACTCAGTAATACATTTCGGATGTCTACCTATAGTTTAAAGCATAAAAACAGGATCTTTTGAAATTTTCATTTTTTGGACAAAACCCCCGGGGGTTAGAAATTTTTTCATGTGAATGTGAAAAGTTTTTCTGGTCCCATTTAAAAACCATGCACCAGAATCAACTTCTTTCAACTCAGTAATACATTTGGGATGTGTAGCTATAGTTTAAGGCAGAAAAACAGGAACTTTTGAAATTTTCATTTTTTGGACAAAACACCCGGGGCTTAGAATTTTTTTCATGTGAATGTGAAAAGTTTTTCTGGTCCCATTTAAAAACCATGCACCAGAATTAACTTTTTTCAACTCAGTAATACATTTGGGATGTGTAGCTATAGTTTAAAGTAGAAAAACAGGAACTTTTGAAATTTTCATTTTTTGGACAAAACCCCCGGGGCTTAGAATTTTTTTCATGTGAATGTGAAAAGTTTTTCTGGACCCATTTAAAAACCATGCACCAGAATTAACTTCTTTCAACTCAGTAATACATTTGGGATGTGTACCTATAGTTTAAAGCAGAAAAACAGGAACTTTTGAAATTTTCATTTTTTGGACAAAACCCCCGGGGGTTAGAATTTTTTTCATGTGACTGTGAAAAGTTTTTCTGGTCCCATTTAAAAACCATGCACCAGAATCAACTTCTTTCAACTCAGTAATACATTTCGGATGTGTACCTATAGTTTAAAGCAGAAAAACAGGAACTTTTGAAATTTTAATTTTTTGGACAAAACCCCCGGGGGTTAGAATTTTTTTCATGTGAATGTGAAAAGTTTTTCTGGTCCCATTTAAAAACCATGCACCAGAATCAACTTCTTTCTACTCAGTAATACATTTCGGATGTCTACCTATAGTTTAAAGCAGAAAAACAGGAACTTTTGAAATTTTAATTTTTTGGACAAAACCCCCGGGGGTTAGAATTTTTTTCATGTGAATGTGAAAAGTTTTTCTGGTCCCATTTAAAAACCATGCACCATAATCAACTTCTTTCAACTCAGTAATACATTTGGGATGTGTGGCTATAGTTTAAAGCAAAAAAACAGGAACTTTTGAAATTTTCATTTTTTGGACAAAACCCCCGGGGGTTAGAATTTTTTTCATGTGAATGTGAAAAGTTTTTCTGGTCCCATTTAAAAACCATGCACCAGAATCAACTTCTTTCAACTCAGTAATACATTTCGGATGTGTACCTATAGTTTAAAGCAGAAAAACAGGAACTTTTGAAATTTTCATTTTTTGGACAAAACCCCCGGGGGTTAGAAATTTTTTCATGTGAATGTGAAAAGTTTTTCTGGTCCCATTTAAAAACCATGCACCAGAATCAACTTCTTTCAACTCAGTAATACATTTGGGATGTGTACCTATAGTTTAAAGCAGAAAAACAGGAACTTTTGAAATTTTCATTTTTTGGACAAAACCCCTGGGGGGTTAGAATTTTTTTCATGTGAATGTGAAAAGTTTTTCTGGTCCCATTTAAAAACCATGCACCAGAATCAACTTCTTTCTACTCAGTAATACATTTCGGATGTCTACCTATAGTTTAAAGCAGAAAAACAGGATCTTTTGAAATTTTCATTTTTTGGACAAAACCCCCGGGGGTTAGAAATTTTTTCATGTGAATGTGAAAAGTTTTTCTGGTCCCATTTAAAAACCATGCACCAGAATCAACTTCTTTCAACTCAGTAATACATTTGGGATGTGTAGCTAAAGTTTAAGGCAGAAAAACAGGAACTTTTGAAATTTTCATTTTTTGGACAAAACACCTGGGGCTTAGAATTTTTTTCATGCGAATGTGAAAAGTTTTTCTGGTCCCATTTAAAAACCATGCACCAGAATCAACTTCTTTCAACTCAGTAATACATTTCGGATGTCTACCTATAGTTTAAAGCAGAAAAACAGGATCTTTTGAAATTTTCATTTTTTGGACAAAACCCCCGGGGGTTAGAAATTTTTTCATGTGAATGTGAAAAGTTTTTCTGGTCCCATTTAAAAACCATGCACCAGAATCAACTTCTTTCAACTCAGTAATACATTTGGGATGTGTAGCTATAGTTTAAGGCAGAAAAACAGGAACTTTTGAAATTTTCATTTTTTGGACAAAAAGCCCGGGGCTTAGAATTTTTTTCATGTGAATGTGAAAAGTTTTTCTGGTCCCATTTAAAAACCATGCACCAGAATCAACTTCTTTCAACTCAGTAATACATTTCGGATGTGAACCTATAGTTTAAAGCAGAAAAACAGGAACTTTTGAAATTTTCATTTTTTGGACAAAACCCCCGGGGGTTATAATATTTTTCATGTGAATGTGAAAAGTTTTTCTGGTCCCATTTAAAAACCATGCACCAGAATCAACTTCTTTCAACTCAGTAATACATTTGGGATGTGTACCTATAGTTTAAAGCAGAAAAACAGGAACTTTTGAAATTTTCATTTTTTGGACAAAACCCCCGGGGGTTAGAAATTTTTTCATGTGAATGTGAAAAGTTTTTCTGGTCCCATTTAAAAACCATGCACCAGAATCAACTTCTTTCAACTCAGTAATACATTTGGGATGTGTAGCTATAGTTTAAGGCAGAAAAACAGGAACTTTTGAAATTTTCATTTTTTGGACAAAACACCCGGGGCTTAGAATTTTTTTCATGTGAATGTGAAAAGTTTTTCTGGTCCCATTTAAAAACCATGCACCAGAATCAACTTCTTTCTACTCAGTAATACATTTCGGATGTCTACCTATAGTTTAAAGCAGAAAAACAGGAACTTTTGAAATTTTCATTTTTTGGACAAAACCCCCGGGGCTTAGAATTTTTTTCATGTGAATGTGAAAAGTTTTTCTGGTCCCATTTAAAAACCATGCACCAGAATTATCTTCTTTCAACTCAGTAATACATTTGGGATGTGTACCTATAGTTTAAAGCAGAAAAACAGGAACTTTTGAAATTTTAATTTTTTGGACAAAACCCCCGGGGGTTAGAATTTTTTTCATGTGAATGTGAAAAGTTTTTCTGGTCCCATTTAAAAACCATGCACCAGAATCAACTTCTTTCAACTCAGTAATACATTTGGGATGTGTAGCTATAGTTTAAGGCAGAAAAACAGGAACTTTTGAAATTTTCATTTTTTGGACAAAACACCCGGGGCTTAGAATTTTTTTCATGTGAATGTGAAAAGTTTTTCTGGTCCCATTTAAAAACCATGCACCAGAATTAACTTTTTTCAACTCAGTAATACATCTCGGATGTGTACCTATAGTTTAAAGCAGAAAAACAGGAACTTTTGAAATTTTCATTTTTTGGACAAAACCCCCGGGGATTAGAATTTTTTTCATGTGAATGTGAAAAGTTTTTCTGGTCCCATTTAAAAACCATGCACCAGAATCAACTTCTTTCTACTCAGTAATACATTTCGGATGTCTACCTATAGTTTAAAGCAGAAAAACAGGATCTTTTGAAATTTTCATTTTTTGGACAAAACCCCCGGGGGTTAGAAATTTTTTCATGTGAATGTGAAAAGTTTTTCTGGTCCCATTTAAAAACCATGCACCAGAATCAACTTCTTTCAACTCAGTAATACATTTGGGATGTGTACCTATAGTTTAAAGCAGAAAAACAGGAACTTTTGAAATTTTCATTTTTTGGACAAAACCCCCGGGGGTTAGAAATTTTTTCATGTGAATGTGAAAAGTTTTTCTGGTCCCATTTAAAAACCATGCACCAGAATCAACTTCTTTCAACTCAGTAATACATTTGGGATGTGTAGCTATAGTTTAAGGCAGAAAAACAGGAACTTTTGAAATTTTCATTTTTTGGACAAAACACCCGGGGCTTAGAATTTTTTTCATGTGAATGTGAAAAGTTTTTCTGGTCCCATTTAAAAACCATGCACCAGAATCAACTTCTTTCTACTCAGTAATACATTTCGGATGTCTACCTATAGTTTAAAGCAGAAAAACAGGAACTTTTAAAATTTTCATTTTTTGGACAAAACCCCCGGGGCTTAGAATTTTTTTCATGTGAATGTGAAAAGTTTTTCTGGTCCCATTTAAAAACCATGCACCAGAATTAACTTCTTTCAACTCAGTAATACATTTGGGATGTGTACCTATAGTTTAAAGCAGAAAAACAGGAACTTTTGAAATTTTAATTTTTTGGACAAAACCCCCGGGGGTTAGAATTTTTTTCATGTGAATGTGAAAAGTTTTTCTGGTCCCATTTAAAAACCATGCACCAGAATCAACTTCTTTCAACTCAGTAATACATTTGGGATGTGTAGCTATAGTTTAAGGCAGAAAAACAGGAACTTTTGAAATTTTCATTTTTTGGACAAAACACCCGGGGCTTAGAATTTTTTTCATGTGAATGTGAAAAGTTGTTCTGGTCCCATTTAAAAACCATGCACCAGAATTAACTTTTTTCAACTCAGTAATACATCTCGGATGTGTACCTATAGTTTAAAGCAGAAAAACAGGAACTTTTGAAATTTTCATTTTTTGGACAAAACCCCCGGGGATTAGAATTTTTTTCATGTGAATGTGAAAAGTTTTTCTGGTCCCATTTAAAAACCATGCACCAGAATCAACTTCTTTCTACTCAGTAATACATTTCGGATGTCTACCTATAGTTTAAAGCAGAAAAACAGGATCTTTTGAAATTTTCATTTTTTGGACAAAACCCCCGGGGGTTAGAAATTTTGTCATGTGAATGTGAAAAGTTTTTCTGGTCCCATTTAAAAACCATGCACCAGAATCAACTTCTTTCAACTCAGTAATACATTTGGGATGTGTAGCTATAGTTTAAGGCAGAAAAACAGGAACTTTTGAAATTTTCATTTTTTGGACAAAACACCCGGGGCTTAGAATTTTTTTCATGTGAATGTGTAAAGTTTTTCTGGTCCCATTTAAAAACCATGCACCAGAATCAACTTCTTTCAACTCAGTAATACATTTGGGATGTGTAGCTATAGTTTAAAGCAAAAAAAACAGGAACTTTTGAAATTTTCATTTTTTGGACAAAACCCCCGGGGGTTAGAATTTTTTTCATGTGAATGTGAAAAGTTTTTCTGGTCCCATTTAAAAACCATGCACCAGAATCAACTTCTTTCAACTCAGTAATACATTTGGGATGTGTACCTATAGTTTAAAGCAGAAAAACAGGAACTTTTGAAATTTTCATTTTTTGGACAAAACCCCCGGGGGTTAGAATTTTTTTCATGTGAATGTGAAAAGTTTTTCTGGTCCCATTTAAAAACCATGCACCAGAATCAACTTCTTTCTACTCAGTAATACATTTCGGATGTCTACCTATAGTTTAAAGCAGAAAAACAGGATCTTTTGAAATTTTCATTTTTTGGACAAAACCCCCGGGGGTTAGAAATTTTTTCATGTGAATGTGAAAAGTTTTTCTGGTCCCATTTAAAAACCATGCACCAGAATCAACTTCTTTCAACTCAGTAATACATTTGGGATGTGTAGCTATAGTTTAAGGCAGAAAAACAGGAACTTTTGAAATTTTCATTTTTTGGACAAAACACCCGGGGCTTAGAATTTTTTTCATGTGAATGTGAAAAGTTTTTCTGGTCCCATTTAAAAACCATGCACCAGAATCAACTTCTTTCAACTCAGTAATACATTTCGGATGTCTACCTATAGTTTAAAGCAGAAAAACAGGATCTTTTGAAATTTTCATTTTTTGGACAAAACCCCCGAGGGCTAGAAATTTTTTCATGTGAATGTGAAAAGTTTTTCTGGTCCCATTTAAAAACCATGCACCAGAATCAACTTCTTTCAACTCAGTAATACATTTCGGATGTCTACCTATAGTTTAAAGCAGAAAAACAGGAACTTTTGAAATTTTCATTTTTTGGACAAAACCCCCGGGGCTTAGAATTTTTTTCATGTGAATGTGAAAAGTTTTTCTGGTCCCATTTAAAAACCATGCACCAGAATCAACTTCTTTCAACTCAGTAATACATTTGGGATGTGTAGCTATAGTTTAAGGCAGAAAAACAGGAACTGTTGAAATTTTCATTTTTTGGACAAAACACCCGGGGCTTAGAATTTTTTTCATGTGAATGTGAACAGTTTTTCTGGTCCCATTTAAAAACCATACACCAGAATCAACTTCTTTCAACTCAGTAATACATTTCGGATGTGAACCTATAGTTTAAAGCAGAAAAACAGGAACTTTTGAAATTTTAATTTTTTGGACAAAACCCCCGGGGGTTAGAATATTTTTCATGTGAATGTGAAAAGTTTTTCTGGTCCCATTTAAAAACCATGCACCAGAATCAACTTCTTTCAACTCAGTAATACATTTCGGATGTGTACCTATAGTTTAAAGCAGAAAAACAGGAACTTTTGAAATTTTCATTTTTTGGACAAAACCCCCGGGGGTTAGAAATTTTTTCATGTGAATGTGAAAAGTTTTTCTGGTCCCATTTAAAAACCATGCACCAGAATCAACTTCTTTCAACTCAGTAATACATTTGGGATGTGTACCTATAGTTTAAAGCAGAAAAACAGGAACTTTTGAAATTTTCATTTTTTGGACAAAACCCCCGGGGGTTAGAAATTTTTTCATGTGAATGTGAAAAGTTTTTCTGGTCCCATTTAAAAACCATGCACCAGAATCAACTTCTTTCAACTCAGTAATACATTTGGGATGTGTAGCTATAGTTTAAGGCAGAAAAACAGGAACTTTTGAAATTTTCATTTTTTGGACAAAACACCCGGGGCTTAGAATTTTTTTCATGTGAATGTGAAAAGTTTTTCTGGTCCCATTTAAAAACCATGCACCAGAATCAACTTCTTTCTACTCAGTAATACATTTCGGATGTCTACCTATAGTTTAAAGCAGAAAAACAGGAACTTTTAAAATTTTCATTTTTTGGACAAAACCCCCGGGGCTTAGAATTTTTTTCATGTGAATGTGAAAAGTTTTTCTGGTCCCATTTAAAAACCATGCACCAGAATTAACTTCTTTCAACTCAGTAATACATTTGGGATGTGTACCTATAGTTTAAAGCAGAAAAACAGGAACTTTTGAAATTTTAATTTTTTGGACAAAACCCCCGGGGGTTAGAATTTTTTTCATGTGAATGTGAAAAGTTTTTCTGGTCCCATTTAAAAACCATGCACCAGAATCAACTTCTTTCAACTCAGTAATACATTTGGGATGTGTAGCTATAGTTTAAGGCAGAAAAACAGGAACTTTTGAAATTTTCATTTTTTGGACAAAACACCCGGGGCTTAGAATTTTTTTCATGTGAATGTGAAAAGTTGTTCTGGTCCCATTTAAAAACCATGCACCAGAATTAACTTTTTTCAACTCAGTAATACATCTCGGATGTGTACCTATAGTTTAAAGCAGAAAAACAGGAACTTTTGAAATTTTCATTTTTTGGACAAAACCCCCGGGGATTAGAATTTTTTTCATGTGAATGTGAAAAGTTTTTCTGGTCCCATTTAAAAACCATGCACCAGAATCAACTTCTTTCTACTCAGTAATACATTTCGGATGTCTACCTATAGTTTAAAGCAGAAAAACAGGATCTTTTGAAATTTTCATTTTTTGGACAAAACCCCCGGGGGTTAGAAATTTTGTCATGTGAATGTGAAAAGTTTTTCTGGTCCCATTTAAAAACCATGCACCAGAATCAACTTCTTTCAACTCAGTAATACATTTGGGATGTGTAGCTATAGTTTAAGGCAGAAAAACAGGAACTTTTGAAATTTTCATTTTTTGGACAAAACACCCGGGGCTTAGAATTTTTTTCATGTGAATGTGTAAAGTTTTTCTGGTCCCATTTAAAAACCATGCACCAGAATCAACTTCTTTCAACTCAGTAATACATTTGGGATGTGTAGCTATAGTTTAAAGCAAAAAAAACAGGAACTTTTGAAATTTTCATTTTTTGGACAAAACCCCCGGGGGTTAGAATTTTTTTCATGTGAATGTGAAAAGTTTTTCTGGTCCCATTTAAAAACCATGCACCAGAATCAACTTCTTTCAACTCAGTAATACATTTGGGATGTGTACCTATAGTTTAAAGCAGAAAAACAGGAACTTTTGAAATTTTCATTTTTTGGACAAAACCCCCGGGGGTTAGAATTTTTTTCATGTGAATGTGAAAAGTTTTTCTGGTCCCATTTAAAAACCATGCACCAGAATCAACTTCTTTCTACTCAGTAATACATTTCGGATGTCTACCTATAGTTTAAAGCAGAAAAACAGGATCTTTTGAAATTTTCATTTTTTGGACAAAACCCCCGGGGGTTAGAAATTTTTTCATGTGAATGTGAAAAGTTTTTCTGGTCCCATTTAAAAACCATGCACCAGAATCAACTTCTTTCAACTCAGTAATACATTTGGGATGTGTAGCTATAGTTTAAGGCAGAAAAACAGGAACTTTTGAAATTTTCATTTTTTGGACAAAACACCCGGGGCTTAGAATTTTTTTCATGTGAATGTGAAAAGTTTTTCTGGTCCCATTTAAAAACCATGCACCAGAATCAACTTCTTTCAACTCAGTAATACATTTCGGATGTCTACCTATAGTTTAAAGCAGAAAAACAGGATCTTTTGAAATTTTCATTTTTTGGACAAAACCCCCGAGGGCTAGAAATTTTTTCATGTGAATGTGAAAAGTTTTTCTGGTCCCATTTAAAAACCATGCACCAGAATCAACTTCTTTCAACTCAGTAATACATTTCGGATGTCTACCTATAGTTTAAAGCAGAAAAACAGGAACTTTTGAAATTTTCATTTTTTGGACAAAACCCCCGGGGCTTAGAATTTTTTTCATGTGAATGTGAAAAGTTTTTCTGGTCCCATTTAAAAACCATGCACCAGAATCAACTTCTTTCAACTCAGTAATACATTTGGGATGTGTAGCTATAGTTTAAGGCAGAAAAACAGGAACTGTTGAAATTTTCATTTTTTGGACAAAACACCCGGGGCTTAGAATTTTTTTCATGTGAATGTGAACAGTTTTTCTGGTCCCATTTAAAAACCATACACCAGAATCAACTTCTTTCAACTCAGTAATACATTTCGGATGTGAACCTATAGTTTAAAGCAGAAAAACAGGAACTTTTGAAATTTTAATTTTTTGGACAAAACCCCCGGGGGTTAGAATATTTTTCATGTGAATGTGAAAAGTTTTTCTGGTCCCATTTAAAAACCATGCACCAGAATCAACTTCTTTCAACTCAGTAATACATTTCGGATGTGTACCTATAGTTTAAAGCAGAAAAACAGGAACTTTTGAAATTTTCATTTTTTGGACAAAACCCCCGGGGGTTAGAAATTTTTTCATGTGAATGTGAAAAGTTTTTCTGGTCCCATTTAAAAACCATGCACCAGAATCAACTTCTTTCAACTCAGTAATACATTTCGGATGTCTACCTATAGTTTAAAGCAGAAAAACAGGAACTTTTGAAATTTTCATTTTTTGGACAAAACACCCGGGGCTTAGAATTTTTTTCATGTGAATGTGAAAAGTTTTTCTGGTCCCATTTAAAAACCATGCACCAGAATCAACTTCTTTCAACTCAGTAATACATTTCGGATGTCTACCTATAGTTTAAAGCAGAAAAACAGGATCTTTTGAAATTTTCATTTTTTGGACAAAACCCCCGGGGGTTAGAAATTTTTTCATGTGAATGTGAAAAGTTTTTCTGGTCCCATTTAAAAACCATGCACCAGAATCAACTTCTTTCAACTCAGTAATACATTTGGGATGTGTAGCTAAAGTTTAAGGCAGAAAAACAGGAACTTTTGAAATTTTCATTTTTTGGACAAAACACCTGGGGCTTAGAATTTTTTTCATGTGAATGTGAAAAGTTTTTCTGGTCCCATTTAAAAACCATGCACCAGAATCAACTTCTTTCAACTCAGTAATACATTTCGGATGTCTACCTATAGTTTAAAGCAGAAAAACAGGATCTTTTGAAATTTTCATTTTTTGGACAAAACCCCCGGGGGTTAGAAATTTTTTCATGTGAATGTGAAAAGTTTTTCTGGTCCCATTTAAAAACCATGCACCAGAATCAACTTCTTTCAACTCAGTAATACATTTGGGATGTGTAGCTATAGTTTAAGGCAGAAAAACAGGAACTTTTGAAATTTTCATTTTTTGGACAAAAAGCCCGGGGCTTAGAATTTTTTTCATGTGAATGTGAAAAGTTTTTCTGGTCCCATTTAAAAACCATGCACCAGAATCAACTTCTTTCAACTCAGTAATACATTTCGGATGTGAACCTATAGTTTAAAGCAGAAAAACAGGAACTTTTGAAATTTTCATTTTTTGGACAAAACCCCCGGGGGTTATAATATTTTTCATGTGAATGTGAAAAGTTTTTCTGGTCCCATTTAAAAACCATGCACCAGAATCAACTTCTTTCAACTCAGTAATACATTTGGGATGTGTACCTATAGTTTAAAGCAGAAAAACAGGAACTTTTGAAATTTTCATTTTTTGGACAAAACCCCCGGGGGTTAGAAATTTTTTCATGTGAATGTGAAAAGTTTTTCTGGTCCCATTTAAAAACCATGCACCAGAATCAACTTCTTTCAACTCAGTAATACATTTGGGATGTGTAGCTATAGTTTAAGGCAGAAAAACAGGAACTTTTGAAATTTTCATTTTTTGGACAAAACACCCGGGGCTTAGAATTTTTTTCATGTGAATGTGAAAAGTTTTTCTGGTCCCATTTAAAAACCATGCACCAGAATCAACTTCTTTCTACTCAGTAATACATTTCGGATGTCTACCTATAGTTTAAAGCAGAAAAACAGGAACTTTTGAAATTTTCATTTTTTGGACAAAACCCCCGGGGCTTAGAATTTTTTTCATGTGAATGTGAAAAGTTTTTCTGGTCCCATTTAAAAACCATGCACCAGAATTATCTTCTTTCAACTCAGTAATACATTTGGGATGTGTACCTATAGTTTAAAGCAGAAAAACAGGAACTTTTGAAATTTTAATTTTTTGGACAAAACCCCCGGGGGTTAGAATTTTTTTCATGTGAATGTGAAAAGTTTTTCTGGTCCCATTTAAAAACCATGCACCAGAATCAACTTCTTTCAACTCAGTAATACATTTGGGATGTGTAGCTATAGTTTAAGGCAGAAAAACAGGAACTTTTGAAATTTTCATTTTTTGGACAAAACACCCGGGGCTTAGAATTTTTTTCATGTGAATGTGAAAAGTTTTTCTGGTCCCATTTAAAAACCATGCACCAGAATTAACTTTTTTCAACTCAGTAATACATCTCGGATGTGTACCTATAGTTTAAAGCAGAAAAACAGGAACTTTTGAAATTTTCATTTTTTGGACAAAACCCCCGGGGATTAGAATTTTTTTCATGTGAATGTGAAAAGTTTTTCTGGTCCCATTTAAAAACCATGCACCAGAATCAACTTCTTTCTACTCAGTAATACATTTCGGATGTCTACCTATAGTTTAAAGCAGAAAAACAGGATCTTTTGAAATTTTCATTTTTTGGACAAAACCCCCGGGGGTTAGAAATTTTTTCATGTGAATGTGAAAAGTTTTTCTGGTCCCATTTAAAAACCATGCACCAGAATCAACTTCTTTCAACTCAGTAATACATTTGGGATGTGTACCTATAGTTTAAAGCAGAAAAACAGGAACTTTTGAAATTTTCATTTTTTGGACAAAACCCCCGGGGGTTAGAAATTTTTTCATGTGAATGTGAAAAGTTTTTCTGGTCCCATTTAAAAACCATGCACCAGAATCAACTTCTTTCAACTCAGTAATACATTTGGGATGTGTAGCTATAGTTTAAGGCAGAAAAACAGGAACTTTTGAAATTTTCATTTTTTGGACAAAACACCCGGGGCTTAGAATTTTTTTCATGTGAATGTGAAAAGTTTTTCTGGTCCCATTTAAAAACCATGCACCAGAATCAACTTCTTTCTACTCAGTAATACATTTCGGATGTCTACCTATAGTTTAAAGCAGAAAAACAGGAACTTTTAAAATTTTCATTTTTTGGACAAAACCCCCGGGGCTTAGAATTTTTTTCATGTGAATGTGAAAAGTTTTTCTGGTCCCATTTAAAAACCATGCACCAGAATTAACTTCTTTCAACTCAGTAATACATTTGGGATGTGTACCTATAGTTTAAAGCAGAAAAACAGGAACTTTTGAAATTTTAATTTTTTGGACAAAACCCCCGGGGGTTAGAATTTTTTTCATGTGAATGTGAAAAGTTTTTCTGGTCCCATTTAAAAACCATGCACCAGAATCAACTTCTTTCAACTCAGTAATACATTTGGGATGTGTAGCTATAGTTTAAGGCAGAAAAACAGGAACTTTTGAAATTTTCATTTTTTGGACAAAACACCCGGGGCTTAGAATTTTTTTCATGTGAATGTGAAAAGTTGTTCTGGTCCCATTTAAAAACCATGCACCAGAATTAACTTTTTTCAACTCAGTAATACATCTCGGATGTGTACCTATAGTTTAAAGCAGAAAAACAGGAACTTTTGAAATTTTCATTTTTTGGACAAAACCCCCGGGGATTAGAATTTTTTTCATGTGAATGTGAAAAGTTTTTCTGGTCCCATTTAAAAACCATGCACCAGAATCAACTTCTTTCTACTCAGTAATACATTTCGGATGTCTACCTATAGTTTAAAGCAGAAAAACAGGATCTTTTGAAATTTTCATTTTTTGGACAAAACCCCCGGGGGTTAGAAATTTTGTCATGTGAATGTGAAAAGTTTTTCTGGTCCCATTTAAAAACCATGCACCAGAATCAACTTCTTTCAACTCAGTAATACATTTGGGATGTGTAGCTATAGTTTAAGGCAGAAAAACAGGAACTTTTGAAATTTTCATTTTTTGGACAAAACACCCGGGGCTTAGAATTTTTTTCATGTGAATGTGTAAAGTTTTTCTGGTCCCATTTAAAAACCATGCACCAGAATCAACTTCTTTCAACTCAGTAATACATTTGGGATGTGTAGCTATAGTTTAAAGCAAAAAAAACAGGAACTTTTGAAATTTTCATTTTTTGGACAAAACCCCCGGGGGTTAGAATTTTTTTCATGTGAATGTGAAAAGTTTTTCTGGTCCCATTTAAAAACCATGCACCAGAATCAACTTCTTTCAACTCAGTAATACATTTGGGATGTGTACCTATAGTTTAAAGCAGAAAAACAGGAACTTTTGAAATTTTCATTTTTTGGACAAAACCCCCGGGGGTTAGAATTTTTTTCATGTGAATGTGAAAAGTTTTTCTGGTCCCATTTAAAAACCATGCACCAGAATCAACTTCTTTCTACTCAGTAATACATTTCGGATGTCTACCTATAGTTTAAAGCAGAAAAACAGGATCTTTTGAAATTTTCATTTTTTGGACAAAACCCCCGGGGGTTAGAAATTTTTTCATGTGAATGTGAAAAGTTTTTCTGGTCCCATTTAAAAACCATGCACCAGAATCAACTTCTTTCAACTCAGTAATACATTTGGGATGTGTAGCTATAGTTTAAGGCAGAAAAACAGGAACTTTTGAAATTTTCATTTTTTGGACAAAACACCCGGGGCTTAGAATTTTTTTCATGTGAATGTGAAAAGTTTTTCTGGTCCCATTTAAAAACCATGCACCAGAATCAACTTCTTTCAACTCAGTAATACATTTCGGATGTCTACCTATAGTTTAAAGCAGAAAAACAGGATCTTTTGAAATTTTCATTTTTTGGACAAAACCCCCGAGGGCTAGAAATTTTTTCATGTGAATGTGAAAAGTTTTTCTGGTCCCATTTAAAAACCATGCACCAGAATCAACTTCTTTCAACTCAGTAATACATTTCGGATGTCTACCTATAGTTTAAAGCAGAAAAACAGGAACTTTTGAAATTTTCATTTTTTGGACAAAACCCCCGGGGGTTAGAATTTTTTTCATGTGAATGTGAAAAGTTTTTCTGGTCCCATTTAAAAACCATGCACCAGAATCAACTTCTTTCAACTCAGTAATACATTTGGGATGTGTAGCTATAGTTTAAGGCAGAAAAACAGGAACTGTTGAAATTTTCATTTTTTGGACAAAACACCCGGGGCTTAGAATTTTTTTCATGTGAATGTGAACAGTTTTTCTGGTCCCATTTAAAAACCATACACCAGAATCAACTTCTTTCAACTCAGTAATACATTTCGGATGTGAACCTATAGTTTAAAGCAGAAAAACAGGAACTTTTGAAATTTTAATTTTTTGGACAAAACCCCCGGGGGTTAGAATATTTTTCATGTGAATGTGAAAAGTTTTTCTGGTCCCATTTAAAAACCATGCACCAGAATCAACTTCTTTCAACTCAGTAATACATTTGGGATGTGTACCTATAGTTTAAAGCAGAAAAACAGGAACTTTTGAAATTTTCATTTTTTGGACAAAATCCATGGGGGTTAGAATTTTTTTCATGTGAATGTGAAAAGTTTTTCTGGTCCCATTTAAAAACCATGCACCAGAATCAACTTCTTTCAACTCAGTAATACATTTGGGATGTGTAGCTATAGTTTAAAGCAGAAAAACAGGAACTTTTGAAATTTTCAATTTTTGGACAAAACACCCGGGGCTTAGAAATTTTTTCATGTGAATGTGAAAAGTTTTTCTATTCCCATTTAAAAACCATGCACCAGAATCAACTTCTTTCAACTCAGTAACACATTTAGGATGTGTACCAATAGTTTAAAGCAGAAAAACAGGAACTTTTGAAATTTTCATTTTTTTGGACAAAACACCCGGGGCTTAGAAATTTTTTCATGTGAATGTGAAAAGTTTTTCTGGTTCCATTTAAATAATATGCAGCAGAATCAACTTCTTTTAACTCCGAAATACATTTCGGATGTGTACCTATAGTTTAAGGCAGAAAAATAGGAACTTTTGACATTTTCATTTTTTGGACAAAACCCCCGGGGGTTAGAATTTTTTTCCTGTGGTAGTGAAAAGTTTTTCTGGTCCCATTTAAAAACAATGCACCAGAATCAACTTCTTTCAACTCAGTAATACATTTCGGATGTTTACCTATAGTTTAGAGCAGAAAAACAGGAACTTTTGAAATTTTCATTTTTGGACAAAACCCCAGGGGGTTAGAATTTTTTTCATGTGAATGTGAAATGTTTTTCTGGTCCCATTTAAAAACCATGCACCAGAATCAACTTCTTTCAACTCAGTAATACCTTTCGGATGTCTACCTATAGTTTAAAGCAGAAAAACAGGAACTTTTGAAATTTTCATTTTTTGGACAAAACCCCCGGGGGTTAGAAATTTTTTCATGTGAATGTGAAAAGTTTTTCTGGTCCCATTTAAAAACCATGCACCAGAATCAACTTCTTTCAACTCAGTAATACATTTGGGATGTGTACCTATAGTTTAAAGCAGAAAAACAGGAACTTTTGAAATTTTCATTTTTTGGACAAAACCCCCGGGGGTTAGAAATTTTTTCATGTGAATGTGAAAAGTTTTTCTGGTCCCATTTAAAAACCATGCACCAGAATCAACTTCTTTCAACTCAGTAATACATTTGGGATGTGTACCTATAGTTTAAAGCAGAAAAACAGGAACTTTTGAAATTTTCATTTTTTGGACAAAACCCCCGGGGGTTAGAAATTTTTTTATGTGAATGTGAAAAGTTTTTCTGGTCCCATTTAAAAACCATGCACCAGAATCAACTTCTTTCTACTCAGTAATACATTTGGGGTGTGTAGCTATAGTTTAAAGCAGAAAAACAGGATCTTTTGAAATTTTCATTTTTTGGACAAAACACCCGGGGCTTAGAATTTTTTTCATGTGAATGTGAAAAGTTTTTCTGGTCCCATTTAAAAACCATGCACCAGAATCAACTTCTTTCAACTCAGTAATACATTTGGGATGTGTACCTATAGTTTAAAGCAGAAAAACAGGAACTTTTGAAATTTTCATTTTTTGGACAAAACCCCCGGGGGTTAGAATTTTTGGTACTTGTGAGTTATCCGGGCGTCCGATTTTTAAATCGGGTTGGATCGGGACATCGCATCGCATGCGACCATCGGATGCGATGCGATGCGATGCGATGCGATGACCCGATTTTTCCATAGGAATCAATGTTAAAATGGACTGAGTCCATTTTAACATGGAATTCAATGGGAAAAAGGGTCCTTTTCATACCCCTACTATCCAAGTGGGCATGGAGTTGGATATAAACCTGTGGCGAGCGTAGCGAGCCACCGAGCCCGAAGCGTGGCGAGCGTAGCGAGCCCCGCGAGGGGACACGGAATACCGTCCCCTCGCGGGGCTCGCTTCGCTCGCCACGCTTCGGGCTCGGTGGCTCGCTACGCTCGCCACAGGTTTATATCCAACTCCATGCCCACTTGGATAGTAGGGGTATGAAAAGGACCCCTTTTTCCATAGGAATCATTTTAACATTGATTCCTATGGAAAAATCGGGTCATCGCATCCGATGGTCGCATGCAATGCGATGCGATGCGATATCGCATCGCATCGTATCTGATTGTATGCCTTAACTTAAGGCATACAATCAAAAAATCGGACGCCCGGATAACTCACAAGTACCGAATTTTTTTTCATGTGAATGTGAAAAGTTTTTCTGGTCCCATTTAAAAACCATGCACCAGAATCAACTTCTTTCAACTCAGTAATACATTTCGGATGTCTACCTATAGTTTAAAGCAGAAAAACAGGAACTTTTGAAATTTTCATTTTTTGGACAAAACCCCCGGGGGTTAGAATTTTTTTCATGTGAATGTGAAAAGTTTTTCTGGTCCCATTTAAAAACCATGCACCAGAATCAACTTCTTTCAACTCAGTAATACATTTGGGATGTGTAGCTATAGTTTAAGGCAGAAAAACAGGAACTTTTGAAATTTTCATTTTTTGGACAAAACACCCGGGGCTTAGAATTTTTTTCATGTGAATGTGAAAAGTTTTTCTGTTCCCATTTAAAAACCATGCACCAGAATCAACTTCTTTCAACTCAGTAATACATTTCGTATGTCTACCTATAGTTTAAAGCAGAAAAACAGGAACTTTTGAAATTTTCATTTTTTGGACAAAACCCGCGGGGGTTAGAAATTTTTTCATGTGAATGTGAAAAGTTTTTCTGGTCCCATTTAAAAACCATGCACCATAATCAACTTCTTTCAACTCAGTAATACATTTGGGATGTGTGGCTTTAGTTTAAAGCAAAAAAATAGGAACTTTTGAAATTTTCATTTTTTGGACAAAATCCATGGGGGTTAGAATTTTTTTCATGTGAATGTGAAAAGTTTTTCTGGTCCCATTTAAAAACCATGCACCAGAATCAACTTCTTTCAACTCAGTAATACATTTGGGATGTGTAGCTATAGTTTAAAGCAGAAAAACAGGAACTTTTGAAATTTTCAATTTTTGGACAAAACACCCGGGGCTTAGAAATTTTTTCATGTGAATGTGAAAAGTTTTTCTATTCCCATTTAAAAACCATGCACCAGAATCAACTTCTTTCAACTCAGTAACACATTTAGGATGTGTACCAATAGTTTAAAGCAGAAAAACAGGAACTTTTGAAATTTTCATTTTTTTGGACAAAACACCCGGGGCTTAGAAATTTTTTCATGTGAATGTGAAAAGTTTTTCTGGTTCCATTTAAATAATATGCAGCAGAATCAACTTCTTTTAACTCCGAAATACATTTCGGATGTGTACCTATAGTTTAAGGCAGAAAAATAGGAACTTTTGACATTTTCATTTTTTGGACAAAACCCCCGGGGGTTAGAATTTTTTTCCTGTGGTAGTGAAAAGTTTTTCTGGTCCCATTTAAAAACAATGCACCAGAATCAACTTCTTTCAACTCAGTAATACATTTCGGATGTTTACCTATAGTTTAGAGCAGAAAAACAGGAACTTTTGACATTTTCAATTTTTGGACAAAACACCCCGGGCTTAGAAATTTTTTCATGTGACTGTGAAAATTTTTGCTGGTCCCATTTAAAAACCATGCACCAGAATCACCTTCTTTAAACTCAGTAATACATTTCGGATGTTTACCTATAGTTTAAAGCAGAAAAACAGGAACTTTTGAAATTTTCAATTTTTGGACAAAACACCCAGGGCTTAGAAATTTTTTCATGTGACTGTGAAAAGTTTTTCTGGTCCCATTTAAAAACCATGCACCAGAATCACCTTCTTTCAACTCCGTAATACATTTGGGATGTGTACCTATAGTTTAAGGCAGAAAAACAGGAACTTTTGAAATTTTCATTTTTTGGACAAAACCCCCGGGGGTTAGAATTTTTTTCATGTGAATGTGAAAAGTTTTTCTGGTCCCATTTAAAAACCATGCACCAGAATCAACTTCTTTCTACTCAGTAATACATTCCGGATGTCTACCTATAGTTTAAAGCAGAAAAACAGGATCTTTTGAAATTTTCATTATTTGGACAAAACCCCAGGGGGTTAGAAATTTTTTCATGTGAATGTGAAAAGTTTTTCTGGTCCCATTTAAAAACCATGCACCAGAATCAACTTCTTTCAACTCAGTAATACATTTGGGATGTGTACCTATAGTTTAAAGCAGAAAAACAGGAACTTTTGAAATTTTCATTTTTTGGACAAAACCCCCGGGGGTTAGAATTTTTGGTACTTGTGAGTTATCCGGGCGTCCGATTTTTAAATCGGGTCGGATCGGGACATCGCATCGCATCGCATGCGACCATCGGATGCGATGCGATGCGATGCGATGACCCGATTTTTCCATAGGAATCAATGTTAAAATGGACTGAGTCCATTTTAACATGGAATTCAATGGGAAAAAGGGTCCTTTTCATACCCCTACTATCCAAGTGGGCATGGAGTTGGATATAAACCTGTGGCGAGCGTAGCGAGCCACCGAGCCCGAAGCGTGGCGAGCGTAGCGAGCCCCGCGAGGGGACACGGAATACCGTCCCCTCGCGGGGCTCGCTTCGCTCGCCACGCTTCGGGCTCGGTGGCTCGCTACGCTCGCCACAGGTTTATATCCAACTCCATGCCCACTTGGAAAGTAGGGGTATGAAATGGACCCCTTTTTCCATAGGAATCATTTTAACATTGATTCCTATGGAAAAATCGGGTCATCGCATCCGATGGTCGCATGCGATGCGATGCGATGCGATGCGATATCGCATCGTATCTGATTGTATGCCTTAACTTAAGGCATACAATCAAAAAATCGGACGCCCGGATAACTCACAAGTACCGAATTTTTTTTCATGTGAATGTGAAAAGTTTTTCTGGTCCCATTTAAAAACCATGCACCAGAATCAACTTCTTTCAACTCAGTAATACATTTCGGATGTCTACCTATAGTTTAAAGCAGAAAAACAGGAACTTTTGAAATTTTCATTTTTTGGACAAAACCCCCGGGGGTTAGAATTTTTTTCATGTGAATGTGAAAAGTTTTTCTGGTCCCATTTAAAAACCATGCACCAGAATCAACTTCTATCAACTCAGTAATACATTTGGGATGTGTAGCTATAGTTTAAGGCAGAAAAACAGGAACTTTTGAAATTTTCATTTTTTGGACAAAACACCCGGGGCTTAGAATTTTTTTCATGTGAATGTGAAAAGTTTTTCTGTTCCCATTTAAAAACCATGCACCAGAATCAACTTCTTTCAACTCAGTAATACATTTCGTATGTCTACCTATAGTTTAAAGCAGAAAAACAGGAACTTTTGAAATTTTCATTTTTTGGACAAAACCCCCGGGGGTTAGAATTTTTTTCATGTGAATGTGAAAAGTTTTTCTGGTCCCATTTAAAAACCATGCACCATAATCAACTTCTTTCAACTCAGTAATACATTTGGGATGTGTGGCTTTAGTTTAAAGCAAAAAAATAGGAACTTTTGAAATTTTAATTTTTTGGACAAAATCCACGGGGGTTAGAATTTTTTTCATGTGAATGTGAAAAGTTTTTCTGGTCCCATTTAAAAACCATGCACCAGAATCAACTTCTTTCAACTCAGTAATACATTTCGGATGTCTACCTATAGTTTAAAGCAGAAAAACAGGAACTTTTGAAATTTTAATTTTTTGGACAAAACCCCCGGGGGTTAGAATATTTTTCATGTGAATGTGAAAAGTTTTTCTGGTCCCATTTAAAAACCATGCACCAGAATCAACTTCTTTCAACTCAGTAATACATTTCGGATGTCTACCTATAGTTTAAAGCAGAAAAACAGGAACTTTTGAAATTTTCATTTTTTGGACAAAACCCCCGGGGGTTAGAAATTTTTTCATGTGAATGTGAAAAGTTTTTCTGGTCCCATTTAAAAACCATGCACCAGAATCAACTTCTTTCAACTCAGTAATACATTTGGGATGTGTAGCTATAGTTTAAAGCAAAAAAAAACAGGAACTTTTGAAATTTTCATTTTTTGACAAAACCCCCGGGGATTAGAATTTTTGTCATGTGAATGTGAAAAGTTTTTTTGGTCCCATTTAAAAACCATGCACCAGAATCAACTTCTTTCAACTCAGTAATACATTTCGGATGTCTACCTATAGTTTAAAGCAGAAAAACAGGAACTTTTGAAATTTTCATTTTTTGGACAAAACCCCCGGGGGTTAGAATTTTTTTCATGTGAATGTGAAAAGTTTTTCTGGTCCCATTTAAAAACCATGCACCAGAATCAACTTCTTTCAACTCAGTAATACATTTGGGATGTGTAGCTATAGTTTAAGGCAGAAAAACAGGAACTTTTGAAATTTTCATTTTTTGGACAGAACACCCGGGGCTTAGAATTTTTTTCATGTGAATGTGAAAAGTTTTTCTGTTCCCATTTAAAAACCATGCACCAGAATCAACTTCTTTCAACTCAGTAATACATTTCGTATGTCTACCTATAGTTTAAAGCAGAAAAACAGGAACTTTTGAAATTTTCATTTTTTGGACAAAACCCCCGGGGGTTAGAAATTTTTTCATGTGAATGTGAAAAGTTTTTCTGGTCCCATTTAAAAACCATGCACCATAATCAACTTCTTTCAACTCAGTAATACATTTGGGATGTGTGGCTTTAGTTTAAAGCAAAAAAATAGGAACTTTTGAAATTTTCATTTTTTGGACAAAATCCACAGGGGTTAGAATTTTTTTCATGTGAATGTGAAAAGTTTTTCTGGTCCCATTTAAAAACCATGCACCAGAATCAACTTCTTTCAACTCAGTAATACATTTGGGATGTGTAGCTATAGTTTAAAGCAGAAAAACAGGAACTTTTGAAAATTTCAATTTTTGGACAAAACACCCGGGGCTTAGAAATTTTTTCATGTGAATGTGAAAAGTTTTTCTATTCCCATTTAAAAACCATGCACCAGAATCAACTTCTTTCAACTCAGTAACACATTTGGGATGTGTACCAATAGTTTAAAGCAGAAAAACAGGAACTTTTGAAATTTTCATTTTTTTGGACAAAACACCCGGGGCTTAGAAATTTTTTCATGTGAATGTGAAAAGTTTTTCTGGTTCCATTTAAATAATATGCAGCAGAATCAACTTCTTTTAACTCCGAAATACATTTCGGATGTGTACCTATAGTTTAAGGCAGAAAAATAGGAACTTTTGACATTTTCATTTTTTGGACAAAACCCCCGGGGGTTAGAATTTTTTTCCTGTGATAGTGAAAAGTTTTTCTGGTCCCATTTAAAAACAATGCACCAGAATCAACTTCTTTCAACTCAGTAATACATTTCGGATGTTTACCTATAGTTTAGAGCAGAAAAACAGGAACTTTTGACATTTTCAATTTTTGGACAAAACACCCCGGGCTTAGAAATTTTTTCATGTGACTGTGAAAATTTTTACTGGTCCCATTTAAAAACCATGCACCAGAATCACCTTCTTTAAACTCAGTAATACATTTCGGATGTTTACCTATAGTTTAAAGCAGAAAAACAGGAACTTTTGAAATTTTCAATTTTTGGACAAAACCCCCGGGGGTTAGAATTTTTTTCATGTGAATGTGAAAAGTTTTTCTGGTCCCATTTAAAAACCATGCACCAGAATCAACTTCTTTCTACTCAGTAATACATTCCGGATGTCTACCTATAGTTTAAAGCAGAAAAACAGGATCTTTTGAAATTTTCATTTTTTGGACAAAACCCCCGGGGGTTAGAAATTTTTTCATGTGAATGTGAAAAGTTTTTCTGGTCCCATTTAAAAACCATGCACCAGAATCAACTTCTTTCTACTCAGTAATACATTTCGGATGTCTACCTATAGTTTAAAGCAGAAAGACAGGATCTTTTGAAATTTTCATTTTTTGGACAAAACCCCCGGGGGTTAGAAATTTTGTCATGTGAATGTGAAAAGTTTTTCTGGTCCCATTTAAAAACCATGCACCAGAATCAACTTCTTTCAACTGAGTAATACATTTGGGATGTGTAGCTATAGTTTAAGGCAGAAAAACAGGAACTTTTGAAATTTTCATTTTTTGGACAAAACACCCGGGGCTTAGAATTTTTTTCATGTGAATGTGAAAAGTTTTTCTGGTCCCATTTAAAAACCATGCACCAGAATCAACTTCTTTCAACTCAGTAATACATTTCGGATGTCTACCTATAGTTTAAAGCAGAAAAACAGGAACTTTTGAAATTTTCATTTTTTGGACAAAACCCCCGGGGGTTAGAAATTTTTTCATGTGAATGTGAAAAGTTTTTCTGGTCCCATTTAAAAACCATGCACCAGAATCAACTTCTTTCAACTCAGTAATACATTTTGGATGTCTACCTATAGTTTAAAGCAGAAAAACAGGATCTTTTGAAATTTTCATTTTTTGGACAAAACCCCCGGGGCTTAGAAATTTTTTCATGTGAATGTGAAAAGTTTTTCTGGTCCCATTTAAAAACCATGCACCAGAATCAACTTCTTTCAACTCAGTAATACATTTCGGATGTCTACCTATAGTTTAAAGCAGAAAAACAGGAACTTTTGAAATTTTCATTTTTTGGACAAAACCCCCGGGGGTTAGAAATTTTTTCATGTGAATGTGAAAAGTTTTTCTGGTCCCATTTAAAAACCATGCACCATAATCAACTTCTTTCAACTCAGTAATACATTTGGGATGTGTGGCTATAGTTTAAAGCAGAAAAACAGGAACTTTTGAAATTTTCATTTTTTGGACAAAACCCCCGGGGGTTAGAAATTTTTTCATGTGAATGTGAAAAGTTTTTCTGGTCCCATTTAAAAACCATGCACCAGAATCAACTTCTTTCAACTCAGTAATACATTTGGGATGTGTAGCTATAGTTTAAGGCAGAAAAACAGGAACTTTTGAAATTTTCATTTTTTGGACAAAACACCCAGGGCTTAGAATTTTTTTCATGTGAATGTGAAAAGTTTTTCTGGTCCCATTTAAAAACCATGCACCAGAATCAACTTCTTTCAACTCAGTAATACATTTGGGATGTGTACCTATAGTTTAAAGCAGAAAAACAGGAACTTTTGAAATTTTCATTTTTTGGACAAAACACCCGGGGCTTAGAATTTTTTTCCATGTGAATGTGAAAAGTTTTTCTGTTCCCATTTAAAAACCATGCACCAGAATCAACTTCTTTCAACTCAGTAATACATTTCGGATGTCTACCTATAGTTTAAAGCAGAAAAACAGGAACTTTTGAAATTTTCATTTTTTGGACAAAACCCCCGGGGGTTAGAAATTTTTTCATGTGAATGTGAAAAGTTTTTCTGGTCCCATTTAAAAACCATGCACCAGAATCAACTTCTTTCAACTCATTTCAACTCAGTAATACATTTCGGATGTCTACCTATAGTTTAAAGCAGAAAAACAGGAACTTTTGAAATTTTCATTTTTTGGACAAAACCCCCGGGGGTTAGAAATTTTTTCATGTGAATGTGAAAAGTTTTTCTGGTCCCATTTAAAAACCATGCACCAGAATCAACTTCTTTCAACTCAGTAATACATTTGGGATGTGTAGCTATAGTTTAAAGCAGAAAAACAGGAACTTTTGAAATTTTCATTTTTTGGACAAAACACCCGGGGCTTAGAAATTTTTTCATGTGAATGTGAAAAGTTTTTCTGGTTCCATTTAAAAACCATGCACCAGAATCAACTTCTTTCAACTCAGTAATACATTTGGGGTGTGTACCTATAGTTTAAAGCAGAAAAACAGGAACTTTTGAAATTTTCATTTTTTGGACAAAACCCCCGGGGGTTAGAAATTTTTTCATGTGAATGTGAAAAGTTTTTCTGGTCCCATTTAAAAACCATGCACCAGAATCAACTTCTTTCAACTCAGTAATACATTTGGGATGTGTAGCTATAGTTTAAAGCAGAAAAACAGGAACTTTTGAAATTTTCATTTTTTGGACAAAACCCCCGGGGGTTAGAATTTTTTTCATGTGAATGTGAAAAGTTTTTCTGGTCCCATTTAAAAACCATGCACCAGAATCAACTTCTTTCTACTCAGTAATACATTTCGGATGTCTACCTATAGTTTAAAGCAGAAAAACAGGATCTTTTGACATTTTCATTTTTTGGACAAAACCCCCGGGGGTTAGAATTTTTTTCATGTGAATGTGAAAAGTTTTTCTGGTCCCATTTAAAAACCATGCACCAGAATCAACTTCTTTCAACTCAGTAATACATTTGGGATGTGTACCTATAGTTTAAAGCAGAAAAACAGGAACTTTTGAAATTTTCATTTTTTGGACAAAACCCCCGGGGGTTAGAATTTTTTTCATGTGAATGTGAAAAGTTTTTCTGGTCCCATTTAAAAACCATGCACCAGAATCAACTTCTTTCTACTCAGTAATACATTTCGGATGTCTACCTATAGTTAAAAGCAGAAAAACAGGATCTTTTGAAATTTTCATTTTTTGGACAAAACCCCCGGGGGTTAGAAATTTTTTCATGTGAATGTGAAAAGTTTTTCTGGTCCCATTTAAAAACCATGCACCAGAATCAACTTCTTTCAACTCAGTAATACATTTGGGATGTGTAGCTATAGTTTAAGGCAGAAAAACAGGAACTTTTGAAATTTTAATTTTTTGGACAAAACACCCGGGGCTTAGAATTTTTTTCATGTGAATGTGAAAAGTTTTTCTGGTCCCATTTAAAAACCATGCACCAGAATCAACTTCTTTCAACTCAGTAATACATTTCGGATGTGAACCTATAGTTTAAAGCAGAAAAACAGGAACTTTTGAAATTTTCATTTTTTGGACAAAACCCCCGGGGGTTAGAATATTTTTCATGTGAATGTGAAAAGTTTTTCTGGTCCCATTTAAAAACCATGCACCAGAATCAACTTCTTTCAACTCAGTAATACATTTGGGATGTGTACCTATAGTTTAAAGCAGAAAAACAGGAACTTTTGAAATTTTCATTTTTTGGACAAAACCCCCGGGGGTTAGAAATTTTTTCATGTGAATGTGAAAAGTTTTTCTGGTCCCATTTAAAAACCATGCACCAGAATCAACTTCTTTCTACTCAGTAATACATTTCGGATTTCTACCTATAGTTTAAAGCAGAAAAACAGGATCTTTTGAAATTTTCATTTTTTGGACAAAACCCCCGGGGGTTAGAATTTTTTTCATGTGAATGTGAAAAGTTTTTCTGGTCCCATTTAAAAACCATGCACCAGAATCAACTTCTTTCAACTCAGTAATACATTTGGGATGTGTACCTATAGTTTAAAGCAGAAAAACAGGAACTTTTGAAATTTTCATTTTTTGGACAAAACCCCCGGGGGTTAGAATTTTTTTCATGTGAATGTGAAAAGTTTTTCTGGTCCCATTTAAAAACCATGCACCAGAATCAACTTCTTTCTACTCAGTAATACATTTTGGATGTCTACCTATAGTTTAAAGCAGAAAAACAGGATCTTTTGAAATTTTCATTTTTTGGACAAAACCCCCGGGGGTTAGAAATTTTTTCATGTGAATGTGAAAAGTTTTTCTGGTCCCATTTAAAAACCATGCACCAGAATCAACTTCTTTCAACTCAGTAATACATTTGGGATGTGTAGCTATAGTTTAAGGCAGAAAAACAGGAACTTTTGAAATTTTCATTTTTTGGACAAAACACCCGGGGCTTAGAATTTTTTTCATGTGAATGTGAAAAGTTTTTCTGGTCCCATTTAAAAACCATGCACCAGAATCAACTTCTTTCAACTCAGTAATACATTTCGGATGTGAACCTATAGTTTAAAGCAGAAAAACAGGAACTTTTGAAATTTTCATTTTTTGGACAAAATTCCCGGGGGTTAGAATATTTTTCATGTGAATGTGAAAAGTTTTTCTGGTCCCATTTAAAAACCATGCACCAGAATCAACTTCTTTCAACTCAGTAATACATTTGGGATGTGTACCTATAGTTTAAAGCAGAAAAACAGGAACTTTTGAAATTTTCATTTTTTGGACAAAACCCCCGGGGGTTAGAATTTTTTTCATGTGAATGTGAAAAGTTTTTCTGGTCCCATTTAAAAACCATGCACCAGAATCAACTTCTTTCTACTCAGTAATACATTTCGGATGTCTACCTATAGTTTAAAGCAGAAAAACAGGAACTTTTGAAATTTTCATTTTTTGGACAAAACCCCCGGGGGTTAGAAATTTTTTCATGTGAATGTGAAAAGTTTTTCTGGTCCCATTTAAAAACCATGCACCAGAATCAACTTCTTTCAACTCAGTAATACATTTGGGATGTGTAGCTATAGTTTAAGGCAGAAAAACAGGAACTTTTGAAATTTTCATTTTTTGGACAAAACACCCGGGGCTTAGAATTTTTTTCATGTGAATGTGAAAAGTTTTTCTGGTCCCATTTAAAAACCATGCACCAGAATCAACTTCTTTCAACTCAGTAATACATTTCGGATGTGAACCTATAGTTTAAAGCAGAAAAACAGGAACTTTTGAAATTTTCATTTTTTGGACAAAACCCCCGGGGGTTAGAATATTTTTCATGTGAATGTGAAAAGTTTTTCTGGTCCCATTTAAAAACCATGCACCAGAATCAACTTCTTTCAACTCAGTAATACATTTGGGATGTGTACCTATAGTTTAAAGCAGAAAAACAGGAACTTTTGAAATTTTCATTTTTTGGACAAAACCCCCGGGGGTTAGAATTTTTTTCATGTGAATGTGAAAAGTTTTTCTGGTCCCATTTAAAAACCATGCACCAGAATCAACTTCTTTCTACTCAGTAATACATTTTGGATGTCTACCTATAGTTTAAAGCAGAAAAACAGGATCTTTTGAAATTTTCATTTTTTGGACAAAACCCCCGGGGGTTAGAAATTTTTTCATGTGAATGTGAAAAGTTTTTCTGGTCCCATTTAAAAACCATGCACCAGAATCAACTTCTTTCAACTCAGTAATACATTTGGGATGTGTAGCTATAGTTTAAGGCAGAAAAACAGGAACTTTTGAAATTTTCATTTTTTGGACAAAACACCCGGGGCTTAGAATTTTTTTCATGTGAATGTGAAAAGTTTTTCTGGTCCCATTTAAAAACCATGCACCAGAATCAACTTCTTTCAACTCAGTAATACATTTCGGATGTGAACCTATAGTTTAAAGCAGAAAAACAGGAACTTTTGAAATTTTCATTTTTTGGACAAAACCCCCGGGGGTTAGAATATTTTTCATGTGAATGTGAAAAGTTTTTCTGGTCCCATTTAAAAACCATGCACCAGAATCAACTTCTTTCAACTCAGTAATACATTTGGGATGTGTACCTATAGTTTAAAGCAGAAAAACAGGAACTTTTGAAATTTTCATTTTTTGGACAAAACCCCCGGGGGTTAGAATTTTTTTCATGTGAATGTGAAAAGTTTTTCTGGTCCCATTTAAAAACCATGCACCAGAATCAACTTCTTTCAACTCAGTAATACATTTGGGATGTGTACCTATAGTTTAAAGCAGAAAAACAGGAACTTTTGAAATTTTCATTTTTTGGACAAAACCCCCGGGGGTTAGAATTTTTTTCATGTGAATGTGAAAAGTTTTTCTGGTCCCATTTAAAAACCATGCACCAGAATCAACTTCTTTCTACTCAGTAATACATTTTGGATGTCTACCTATAGTTTAAAGCAGAAAAACAGGATCTTTTGAAATTTTCATTTTTTGGACAAAACCCCCGGGGGTTAGAAATTTTTTCATGTGAATGTGAAAAGTTTTTCTGGTCCCATTTAAAAACCATGCACCAGAATCAACTTCTTTCAACTCAGTAATACATTTGGGATGTGTAGCTATAGTTTAAGGCAGAAAAACAGGAACTTTTGAAATTTTCATTTTTTGGACAAAACACCCGGGGCTTAGAATTTTTTTCATGTGAATGTGAAAAGTTTTTCTGGTCCCATTTAAAAACCATGCACCAGAATCAACTTCTTTCAACTCAGTAATACATTTCGGATGTGAACCTATAGTTTAAAGCAGAAAAACAGGAACTTTTGAAATTTTCATTTTTTGGACAAAACCCCCGGGGGTTAGAATATTTTTCATGTGAATGTGAAAAGTTTTTCTGGTCCCATTTAAAAACCATGCACCAGAATCAACTTCTTTCAACTCAGTAATACATTTGGGATGTGTACCTATAGTTTAAAGCAGAAAAACAGGAACTTTTGAAATTTTCATTTTTTGGACAAAACCCCCGGGGGTTAGAATTTTTTTCATGTGAATGTGAAAAGTTTTTCTGGTCCCATTTAAAAACCATGCACCAGAATCAACTTCTTTCTACTCAGTAATACATTTCGGATGTCTACCTATAGTTTAAAGCAGAAAAACAGGATCTTTTGAAATTTTCATTTTTTGGACAAAACCCCCGGGGGTTAGAAATTTTTTCATGTGAATGTGAAAAGTTTTTCTGGTCCCATTTAAAAACCATGCACCAGAATCAACTTCTTTCAACTCAGTAATACATTTGGGATGTGTAGCTATAGTTTAAGGCAGAAAAACAGGAACTTTTGAAATTTTCATTTTTTGGACAAAACCCCTGGGGGTTAGAATATTTTTCATGTGAATGTGAAAAGTTTTTCTGGTCCCATTTAAAAACCATGCACCAGAATCAACTTCTTTCAACTCAGTAATACATTTGGGATGTGTACCTATAGTTTAAAGCAGAAAAACAGGAACTTTTGAAATTTTCATTTTTTGGACAAAACCCCCGGGGGTTAGAAATTTTTTCATGTGAATGTGAAAAGTTTTTCTGGTCCCATTTAAAAACCATGCACCAGAATCAACTTCTTTCAACTCAGTAATACATTTGGGATGTGTAGCTATAGTTTAAGGCAGAAAAACAGGAACTTTTGAAATTTTCATTTTTTGGACAAAACACCCGGGGCTTAGAATTTTTTTCATGTGAATGTGAAAAGTTTTTCTGGTCCCATTTAAAAACCATGCACCAGAATCAACTTCTTTCAACTCAGTAATACATTTCGGATGTCTACCTATAGTTTAAAGCAGAAAAACAGGAACTTTTGAAATTATAATTTTTTGGACAAAACCCCCGGGGGTTAGAAATTTTTTCATGTGAATGTGAAAAGTTTTTCTGGTCCCATTTAAAAACCATGCACCAGAATCAACTTCTTTCAACTCAGTAATACATTTCGGATGTCTACCTATAGTTTAAAGCAGAAAAACAGGATCTTTTGAAATTTTCATTTTTTGGACAAAACCCCCGGGGGTTAGAAATTTTTTCATGTGAATGTGAAAAGTTTTTCTGGTCCCATTTAAAAACCATGCACCAGAATCAACTTCTTTCAACTCAGTAATACATTTGGGATGTGTAGCTATAGTTTAAAGCAAAAAAACAGGAACTTTTGAAATTTTCATTTTTTGGACAAAACCCTCGGGGGTTAGAATTTTTTTCATGTGAATGTGAAAAGTTTTTCTGGTCCCATTTAAAAACAATGCACCAGAATCAACTTCTTTCAACTCAGTAATACATTTGGGATGTGTACCTATAGTTTAAAGCAGAAAAACAGGAACTTTTGAAATTTTCATTTTTTGGACAAAACCCCCGGGGGTTAGAATTTTTTTCATGTGAATGTGAAAAGTTTTTCTGGTCCCATTTAAAAACCATGCACCAGAATCAACTTCTTTCAACTCAGTAATACATTTGGGATGTGTACCTATAGTTTAAAGCAGAAAAACAGGAACTTTTGAAATTTTCATTTTTTGGACAAAACCCCCGGGGGTTAGAAATTTTTTCATGTGAATGTGAAAAGTTTTTCTGGACCCATTTAAAAACCATGCACCAGAATCAACTTCTTTCAACTCAGTAATACATTTGGGATGTGTAGCTATAGTTTAAGGCAGAAAAACAGGAACTTTTGAAATTTTCATTTTTTGGACAAAACACCCGGGGCTTAGAATTTTTTTCATGTGAATGTGAAAAGTTTTTCTGTTCCCATTTAAAAACCATGCACCAGAATCAACTTCTTTCAACTCAGTAATACATTTCGTATGTCTACCTATAGTTTAAAGCAGAAAAACAGGAACTTTTGAAATTTTCATTTTTTGGACAAAACCCCCGGGGGTTAGAAATTTTTTCATGTGAATGTGAAAAGTTTTTCTGGTCCCATTTAAAAACCATGCACCATAATCAACTTCTTTCAACTCAGTAATACATTTGGGATGTGTGGCTTTAGTTTAAAGCAAAAAAATAGGAACTTTTGAAATTTTCATTTTTTGGACAAAATCCACGGGGGTTAGAATTTTTTTCATGTGAATGTGAAAAGTTTTTCTGGTCCCATTTAAAAACCATGCACCAGAATCAACTTCTTTCAACTCAGTAATACATTTGGGATGTGTACCTATAGTTTAAAGCAGAAAAACAGGAACTTTTGAAATTTTCATTTTTTGGACAAAACCCCCGGGGGTTAGAAATTTTTTCATGTGAATGTGAAAAGTTTTTCTGGTCCCATTTAAAAACCATGCACCAGAATCAACTTCTTTCAACTCAGTAATACATTTGGGATGTGTACCTATAGTTTAAAGCAGAAAAACAGGAACTTTTGAAATTTTCATTTTTTGGACAAAACACCCGGGGCTTAGAATTTTTTTCCATGTGAATGTGAAAAGTTTTTCTGTTCCCATTTAAAAACCATGCACCAGAATCAACTTCTTTCAACTCAGTAATACATTTCGGATGTCTACCTATAGTTTAAAGCAGAAAAACAGGAACTTTTGAAATTTTCATTTTTTGGACAAAACCCCCGGGGGTTAGAAATTTTTTCATGTGAATGTGAAAAGTTTTTCTGGTCCCATTTAAAAACCATGCACCAGAATCAACTTCTTTCAACTCAGTAATACATTTGGGATGTGTACCTATAGTTTAAAGCAGAAAAACAGGAACTTTTGAAATTTTCATTTTTTGGACAAAACCCCCGGGGATTAGAAATTTTTTCATGTGAATGTGAAAAGTTTTTCTGGTCCCATTTAAAGACCATGCACCAGAATCAACTTCTTTCAACTCAGTAATACATTTGGGATGTGTACCTATAGTTTAAAGCAGAAAAACAGGAACTTTTGAAATTTTCATTTTTTGGACAAAACCCCCGGGGGTTAGAAATTTTTTTATGTGAATGTGAAAAGTTTTTCTGGTCCCATTTAAAAACCATGCACCAGAATCAACTTCTTTCTACTCAGTAATACATTTGGGGTGTGTAGCTATAGTTTAAAGCAGAAAAACAGGATCTTTTGAAATTTTCATTTTTTGGACAAAACACCCGGGGCTTAGAATTTTTTTCATGTGAATGTGAAAAGTTTTTCTGGTCCCATTTAAAAACCATGCACCAGAATCAACTTCTTTCAACTCAGTAATACATTTGGGATGTGTACCTATAGTTTAAAGCAGAAAAACAGGAACTTTTGAAATTTTCATTTTTTGGACAAAACCCCCGGGGGTTAGAAATTTTTTCATGTGAATGTGAAAAGTTTTTCTGGTCCCATTTAAAAACCATGCACCAGAATCAACTTCTTTCAACTCAGTAATACATTTGGGATGTGTAGCTATAGTTTAAGGCAGAAAAACAGGAACTTTTGAAATTTTCATTTTTTGGACAAAACACCCGGGGCTTAGAATTTTTTTCATGTGAATGTGAAAAGTTTTTCTGGTCCCATTTAAAAACCATGCACCAGAATCAACTTCTTTCTACTCAGTAATACATTTCGGATGTCTACCTATAGTTTAAAGCAGAAAAACAGGAACTTTTAAAATTTTCATTTTTTGGACAAAACCCCCGGGGCTTAGAATTTTTTTCATGTGAATGTGAAAAGTTTTTCTGGTCCCATTTAAAAACCATGCACCAGAATTAACTTCTTTCAACTCAGTAATACATTTGGGATGTGTACCTATAGTTTAAAGCAGAAAAACAGGAACTTTTGAAATTTTAATTTTTTGGACAAAACCCCCGGGGGTTAGAATTTTTTTCATGTGAATGTGAAAAGTTTTTCTGGTCCCATTTAAAAACCATGCACCAGAATCAACTTCTTTCAACTCAGTAATACATTTGGGATGTGTAGCTATAGTTTAAGGCAGAAAAACAGGAACTTTTGAAATTTTCATTTTTTGGACAAAACACCCGGGGCTTAGAATTTTTTTCATGTGAATGTGAAAAGTTGTTCTGGTCCCATTTAAAAACCATGCACCAGAATTAACTTTTTTCAACTCAGTAATACATCTCGGATGTGTACCTATAGTTTAAAGCAGAAAAACAGGAACTTTTGAAATTTTCATTTTTTGGACAAAACCCCCGGGGATTAGAATTTTTTTCATGTGAATGTGAAAAGTTTTTCTGGTCCCATTTAAAAACCATGCACCAGAATCAACTTCTTTCTACTCAGTAATACATTTCGGATGTCTACCTATAGTTTAAAGCAGAAAAACAGGATCTTTTGAAATTTTCATTTTTTGGACAAAACCCCCGGGGGTTAGAAATTTTGTCATGTGAATGTGAAAAGTTTTTCTGGTCCCATTTAAAAACCATGCACCAGAATCAACTTCTTTCAACTCAGTAATACATTTGGGATGTGTAGCTATAGTTTAAGGCAGAAAAACAGGAACTTTTGAAATTTTCATTTTTTGGACAAAACACCCGGGGCTTAGAATTTTTTTCATGTGAATGTGTAAAGTTTTTCTGGTCCCATTTAAAAACCATGCACCAGAATCAACTTCTTTCAACTCAGTAATACATTTGGGATGTGTAGCTATAGTTTAAAGCAAAAAAAACAGGAACTTTTGAAATTTTCATTTTTTGGACAAAACCCCCGGGGGTTAGAATTTTTTTCATGTGAATGTGAAAAGTTTTTCTGGTCCCATTTAAAAACCATGCACCAGAATCAACTTCTTTCAACTCAGTAATACATTTGGGATGTGTACCTATAGTTTAAAGCAGAAAAACAGGAACTTTTGAAATTTTCATTTTTTGGACAAAACCCCCGGGGGTTAGAATTTTTTTCATGTGAATGTGAAAAGTTTTTCTGGTCCCATTTAAAAACCATGCACCAGAATCAACTTCTTTCTACTCAGTAATACATTTCGGATGTCTACCTATAGTTTAAAGCAGAAAAACAGGATCTTTTGAAATTTTCATTTTTTGGACAAAACCCCCGGGGGTTAGAAATTTTTTCATGTGAATGTGAAAAGTTTTTCTGGTCCCATTTAAAAACCATGCACCAGAATCAACTTCTTTCAACTCAGTAATACATTTGGGATGTGTAGCTATAGTTTAAGGCAGAAAAACAGGAACTTTTGAAATTTTCATTTTTTGGACAAAACACCCGGGGCTTAGAATTTTTTTCATGTGAATGTGAAAAGTTTTTCTGGTCCCATTTAAAAACCATGCACCAGAATCAACTTCTTTCAACTCAGTAATACATTTCGGATGTCTACCTATAGTTTAAAGCAGAAAAACAGGATCTTTTGAAATTTTCATTTTTTGGACAAAACCCCCGAGGGCTAGAAATTTTTTCATGTGAATGTGAAAAGTTTTTCTGGTCCCATTTAAAAACCATGCACCAGAATCAACTTCTTTCAACTCAGTAATACATTTCGGATGTCTACCTATAGTTTAAAGCAGAAAAACAGGAACTTTTGAAATTTTCATTTTTTGGACAAAACCCCCGGGGGTTAGAATTTTTTTCATGTGAATGTGAAAAGTTTTTCTGGTCCCATTTAAAAACCATGCACCAGAATCAACTTCTTTCAACTCAGTAATACATTTGGGATGTGTAGCTATAGTTTAAGGCAGAAAAACAGGAACTGTTGAAATTTTCATTTTTTGGACAAAACACCCGGGGCTTAGAATTTTTTTCATGTGAATGTGAACAGTTTTTCTGGTCCCATTTAAAAACCATACACCAGAATCAACTTCTTTCAACTCAGTAATACATTTCGGATGTGAACCTATAGTTTAAAGCAGAAAAACAGGAACTTTTGAAATTTTAATTTTTTGGACAAAACCCCCGGGGGTTAGAATATTTTTCATGTGAATGTGAAAAGTTTTTCTGGTCCCATTTAAAAACCATGCACCAGAATCAACTTCTTTCAACTCAGTAATACATTTGGGATGTGTACCTATAGTTTAAAGCAGAAAAACAGGAACTTTTGAAATTTTCATTTTTTGGACAAAATCCATGGGGGTTAGAATTTTTTTCATGTGAATGTGAAAAGTTTTTCTGGTCCCATTTAAAAACCATGCACCAGAATCAACTTCTTTCAACTCAGTAATACATTTGGGATGTGTAGCTATAGTTTAAAGCAGAAAAACAGGAACTTTTGAAATTTTCAATTTTTGGACAAAACACCCGGGGCTTAGAAATTTTTTCATGTGAATGTGAAAAGTTTTTCTATTCCCATTTAAAAACCATGCACCAGAATCAACTTCTTTCAACTCAGTAACACATTTAGGATGTGTACCAATAGTTTAAAGCAGAAAAACAGGAACTTTTGAAATTTTCATTTTTTTGGACAAAACACCCGGGGCTTAGAAATTTTTTCATGTGAATGTGAAAAGTTTTTCTGGTTCCATTTAAATAATATGCAGCAGAATCAACTTCTTTTAACTCCGAAATACATTTCGGATGTGTACCTATAGTTTAAGGCAGAAAAATAGGAACTTTTGACATTTTCATTTTTTGGACAAAACCCCCGGGGGTTAGAATTTTTTTCCTGTGGTAGTGAAAAGTTTTTCTGGTCCCATTTAAAAACAATGCACCAGAATCAACTTCTTTCAACTCAGTAATACATTTCGGATGTTTACCTATAGTTTAGAGCAGAAAAACAGGAACTTTTGAAATTTTCATTTTTGGACAAAACCCCAGGGGGTTAGAATTTTTTTCATGTGAATGTGAAATGTTTTTCTGGTCCCATTTAAAAACCATGCACCAGAATCAACTTCTTTCAACTCAGTAATACCTTTCGGATGTCTACCTATAGTTTAAAGCAGAAAAACAGGAACTTTTGAAATTTTCATTTTTTGGACAAAACCCCCGGGGGTTAGAAATTTTTTCATGTGAATGTGAAAAGTTTTTCTGGTCCCATTTAAAAACCATGCACCAGAATCAACTTCTTTCAACTCAGTAATACATTTGGGATGTGTACCTATAGTTTAAAGCAGAAAAACAGGAACTTTTGAAATTTTCATTTTTTGGACAAAACCCCCGGGGGTTAGAAATTTTTTCATGTGAATGTGAAAAGTTTTTCTGGTCCCATTTAAAAACCATGCACCAGAATCAACTTCTTTCAACTCAGTAATACATTTGGGATGTGTACCTATAGTTTAAAGCAGAAAAACAGGAACTTTTGAAATTTTCATTTTTTGGACAAAACCCCCGGGGGTTAGAAATTTTTTTATGTGAATGTGAAAAGTTTTTCTGGTCCCATTTAAAAACCATGCACCAGAATCAACTTCTTTCTACTCAGTAATACATTTGGGGTGTGTAGCTATAGTTTAAAGCAGAAAAACAGGATCTTTTGAAATTTTCATTTTTTGGACAAAACACCCGGGGCTTAGAATTTTTTTCATGTGAATGTGAAAAGTTTTTCTGGTCCCATTTAAAAACCATGCACCAGAATCAACTTCTTTCAACTCAGTAATACATTTGGGATGTGTACCTATAGTTTAAAGCAGAAAAACAGGAACTTTTGAAATTTTCATTTTTTGGACAAAACCCCCGGGGGTTAGAATTTTTGGTACTTGTGAGTTATCCGGGCGTCCGATTTTTAAATCGGGTTGGATCGGGACATCGCATCGCATGCGACCATCGGATGCGATGCGATGCGATGCGATGCGATGACCCGATTTTTCCATAGGAATCAATGTTAAAATGGACTGAGTCCATTTTAACATGGAATTCAATGGGAAAAAGGGTCCTTTTCATACCCCTACTATCCAAGTGGGCATGGAGTTGGATATAAACCTGTGGCGAGCGTAGCGAGCCACCGAGCCCGAAGCGTGGCGAGCGTAGCGAGCCCCGCGAGGGGACACGGAATACCGTCCCCTCGCGGGGCTCGCTTCGCTCGCCACGCTTCGGGCTCGGTGGCTCGCTACGCTCGCCACAGGTTTATATCCAACTCCATGCCCACTTGGATAGTAGGGGTATGAAAAGGACCCCTTTTTCCATAGGAATCATTTTAACATTGATTCCTATGGAAAAATCGGGTCATCGCATCCGATGGTCGCATGCAATGCGATGCGATGCGATATCGCATCGCATCGTATCTGATTGTATGCCTTAACTTAAGGCATACAATCAAAAAATCGGACGCCCGGATAACTCACAAGTACCGAATTTTTTTTCATGTGAATGTGAAAAGTTTTTCTGGTCCCATTTAAAAACCATGCACCAGAATCAACTTCTTTCAACTCAGTAATACATTTCGGATGTCTACCTATAGTTTAAAGCAGAAAAACAGGAACTTTTGAAATTTTCATTTTTTGGACAAAACCCCCGGGGGTTAGAATTTTTTTCATGTGAATGTGAAAAGTTTTTCTGGTCCCATTTAAAAACCATGCACCAGAATCAACTTCTTTCAACTCAGTAATACATTTGGGATGTGTAGCTATAGTTTAAGGCAGAAAAACAGGAACTTTTGAAATTTTCATTTTTTGGACAAAACACCCGGGGCTTAGAATTTTTTTCATGTGAATGTGAAAAGTTTTTCTGTTCCCATTTAAAAACCATGCACCAGAATCAACTTCTTTCAACTCAGTAATACATTTCGTATGTCTACCTATAGTTTAAAGCAGAAAAACAGGAACTTTTGAAATTTTCATTTTTTGGACAAAACCCGCGGGGGTTAGAAATTTTTTCATGTGAATGTGAAAAGTTTTTCTGGTCCCATTTAAAAACCATGCACCATAATCAACTTCTTTCAACTCAGTAATACATTTGGGATGTGTGGCTTTAGTTTAAAGCAAAAAAATAGGAACTTTTGAAATTTTCATTTTTTGGACAAAATCCATGGGGGTTAGAATTTTTTTCATGTGAATGTGAAAAGTTTTTCTGGTCCCATTTAAAAACCATGCACCAGAATCAACTTCTTTCAACTCAGTAATACATTTGGGATGTGTAGCTATAGTTTAAAGCAGAAAAACAGGAACTTTTGAAATTTTCAATTTTTGGACAAAACACCCGGGGCTTAGAAATTTTTTCATGTGAATGTGAAAAGTTTTTCTATTCCCATTTAAAAACCATGCACCAGAATCAACTTCTTTCAACTCAGTAACACATTTAGGATGTGTACCAATAGTTTAAAGCAGAAAAACAGGAACTTTTGAAATTTTCATTTTTTTGGACAAAACACCCGGGGCTTAGAAATTTTTTCATGTGAATGTGAAAAGTTTTTCTGGTTCCATTTAAATAATATGCAGCAGAATCAACTTCTTTTAACTCCGAAATACATTTCGGATGTGTACCTATAGTTTAAGGCAGAAAAATAGGAACTTTTGACATTTTCATTTTTTGGACAAAACCCCCGGGGGTTAGAATTTTTTTCCTGTGGTAGTGAAAAGTTTTTCTGGTCCCATTTAAAAACAATGCACCAGAATCAACTTCTTTCAACTCAGTAATACATTTCGGATGTTTACCTATAGTTTAGAGCAGAAAAACAGGAACTTTTGACATTTTCAATTTTTGGACAAAACACCCCGGGCTTAGAAATTTTTTCATGTGACTGTGAAAATTTTTGCTGGTCCCATTTAAAAACCATGCACCAGAATCACCTTCTTTAAACTCAGTAATACATTTCGGATGTTTACCTATAGTTTAAAGCAGAAAAACAGGAACTTTTGAAATTTTCAATTTTTGGACAAAACACCCAGGGCTTAGAAATTTTTTCATGTGACTGTGAAAAGTTTTTCTGGTCCCATTTAAAAACCATGCACCAGAATCACCTTCTTTCAACTCCGTAATACATTTGGGATGTGTACCTATAGTTTAAGGCAGAAAAACAGGAACTTTTGAAATTTTCATTTTTTGGACAAAACCCCCGGGGGTTAGAATTTTTTTCATGTGAATGTGAAAAGTTTTTCTGGTCCCATTTAAAAACCATGCACCAGAATCAACTTCTTTCTACTCAGTAATACATTCCGGATGTCTACCTATAGTTTAAAGCAGAAAAACAGGATCTTTTGAAATTTTCATTATTTGGACAAAACCCCAGGGGGTTAGAAATTTTTTCATGTGAATGTGAAAAGTTTTTCTGGTCCCATTTAAAAACCATGCACCAGAATCAACTTCTTTCAACTCAGTAATACATTTGGGATGTGTACCTATAGTTTAAAGCAGAAAAACAGGAACTTTTGAAATTTTCATTTTTTGGACAAAACCCCCGGGGGTTAGAATTTTTGGTACTTGTGAGTTATCCGGGCGTCCGATTTTTAAATCGGGTCGGATCGGGACATCGCATCGCATCGCATGCGACCATCGGATGCGATGCGATGCGATGCGATGACCCGATTTTTCCATAGGAATCAATGTTAAAATGGACTGAGTCCATTTTAACATGGAATTCAATGGGAAAAAGGGTCCTTTTCATACCCCTACTATCCAAGTGGGCATGGAGTTGGATATAAACCTGTGGCGAGCGTAGCGAGCCACCGAGCCCGAAGCGTGGCGAGCGTAGCGAGCCCCGCGAGGGGACACGGAATACCGTCCCCTCGCGGGGCTCGCTTCGCTCGCCACGCTTCGGGCTCGGTGGCTCGCTACGCTCGCCACAGGTTTATATCCAACTCCATGCCCACTTGGAAAGTAGGGGTATGAAATGGACCCCTTTTTCCATAGGAATCATTTTAACATTGATTCCTATGGAAAAATCGGGTCATCGCATCCGATGGTCGCATGCGATGCGATGCGATGCGATGCGATATCGCATCGTATCTGATTGTATGCCTTAACTTAAGGCATACAATCAAAAAATCGGACGCCCGGATAACTCACAAGTACCGAATTTTTTTTCATGTGAATGTGAAAAGTTTTTCTGGTCCCATTTAAAAACCATGCACCAGAATCAACTTCTTTCAACTCAGTAATACATTTCGGATGTCTACCTATAGTTTAAAGCAGAAAAACAGGAACTTTTGAAATTTTCATTTTTTGGACAAAACCCCCGGGGGTTAGAATTTTTTTCATGTGAATGTGAAAAGTTTTTCTGGTCCCATTTAAAAACCATGCACCAGAATCAACTTCTATCAACTCAGTAATACATTTGGGATGTGTAGCTATAGTTTAAGGCAGAAAAACAGGAACTTTTGAAATTTTCATTTTTTGGACAAAACACCCGGGGCTTAGAATTTTTTTCATGTGAATGTGAAAAGTTTTTCTGTTCCCATTTAAAAACCATGCACCAGAATCAACTTCTTTCAACTCAGTAATACATTTCGTATGTCTACCTATAGTTTAAAGCAGAAAAACAGGAACTTTTGAAATTTTCATTTTTTGGACAAAACCCCCGGGGGTTAGAATTTTTTTCATGTGAATGTGAAAAGTTTTTCTGGTCCCATTTAAAAACCATGCACCATAATCAACTTCTTTCAACTCAGTAATACATTTGGGATGTGTGGCTTTAGTTTAAAGCAAAAAAATAGGAACTTTTGAAATTTTAATTTTTTGGACAAAATCCACGGGGGTTAGAATTTTTTTCATGTGAATGTGAAAAGTTTTTCTGGTCCCATTTAAAAACCATGCACCAGAATCAACTTCTTTCAACTCAGTAATACATTTCGGATGTCTACCTATAGTTTAAAGCAGAAAAACAGGAACTTTTGAAATTTTAATTTTTTGGACAAAACCCCCGGGGGTTAGAATATTTTTCATGTGAATGTGAAAAGTTTTTCTGGTCCCATTTAAAAACCATGCACCAGAATCAACTTCTTTCAACTCAGTAATACATTTCGGATGTCTACCTATAGTTTAAAGCAGAAAAACAGGAACTTTTGAAATTTTCATTTTTTGGACAAAACCCCCGGGGGTTAGAAATTTTTTCATGTGAATGTGAAAAGTTTTTCTGGTCCCATTTAAAAACCATGCACCAGAATCAACTTCTTTCAACTCAGTAATACATTTGGGATGTGTAGCTATAGTTTAAAGCAAAAAAAAACAGGAACTTTTGAAATTTTCATTTTTTGACAAAACCCCCGGGGATTAGAATTTTTGTCATGTGAATGTGAAAAGTTTTTTTGGTCCCATTTAAAAACCATGCACCAGAATCAACTTCTTTCAACTCAGTAATACATTTCGGATGTCTACCTATAGTTTAAAGCAGAAAAACAGGAACTTTTGAAATTTTCATTTTTTGGACAAAACCCCCGGGGGTTAGAATTTTTTTCATGTGAATGTGAAAAGTTTTTCTGGTCCCATTTAAAAACCATGCACCAGAATCAACTTCTTTCAACTCAGTAATACATTTGGGATGTGTAGCTATAGTTTAAGGCAGAAAAACAGGAACTTTTGAAATTTTCATTTTTTGGACAGAACACCCGGGGCTTAGAATTTTTTTCATGTGAATGTGAAAAGTTTTTCTGTTCCCATTTAAAAACCATGCACCAGAATCAACTTCTTTCAACTCAGTAATACATTTCGTATGTCTACCTATAGTTTAAAGCAGAAAAACAGGAACTTTTGAAATTTTCATTTTTTGGACAAAACCCCCGGGGGTTAGAAATTTTTTCATGTGAATGTGAAAAGTTTTTCTGGTCCCATTTAAAAACCATGCACCATAATCAACTTCTTTCAACTCAGTAATACATTTGGGATGTGTGGCTTTAGTTTAAAGCAAAAAAATAGGAACTTTTGAAATTTTCATTTTTTGGACAAAATCCACAGGGGTTAGAATTTTTTTCATGTGAATGTGAAAAGTTTTTCTGGTCCCATTTAAAAACCATGCACCAGAATCAACTTCTTTCAACTCAGTAATACATTTGGGATGTGTAGCTATAGTTTAAAGCAGAAAAACAGGAACTTTTGAAAATTTCAATTTTTGGACAAAACACCCGGGGCTTAGAAATTTTTTCATGTGAATGTGAAAAGTTTTTCTATTCCCATTTAAAAACCATGCACCAGAATCAACTTCTTTCAACTCAGTAACACATTTGGGATGTGTACCAATAGTTTAAAGCAGAAAAACAGGAACTTTTGAAATTTTCATTTTTTTGGACAAAACACCCGGGGCTTAGAAATTTTTTCATGTGAATGTGAAAAGTTTTTCTGGTTCCATTTAAATAATATGCAGCAGAATCAACTTCTTTTAACTCCGAAATACATTTCGGATGTGTACCTATAGTTTAAGGCAGAAAAATAGGAACTTTTGACATTTTCATTTTTTGGACAAAACCCCCGGGGGTTAGAATTTTTTTCCTGTGATAGTGAAAAGTTTTTCTGGTCCCATTTAAAAACAATGCACCAGAATCAACTTCTTTCAACTCAGTAATACATTTCGGATGTTTACCTATAGTTTAGAGCAGAAAAACAGGAACTTTTGACATTTTCAATTTTTGGACAAAACACCCCGGGCTTAGAAATTTTTTCATGTGACTGTGAAAATTTTTACTGGTCCCATTTAAAAACCATGCACCAGAATCACCTTCTTTAAACTCAGTAATACATTTCGGATGTTTACCTATAGTTTAAAGCAGAAAAACAGGAACTTTTGAAATTTTCAATTTTTGGACAAAACCCCCGGGGGTTAGAATTTTTTTCATGTGAATGTGAAAAGTTTTTCTGGTCCCATTTAAAAACCATGCACCAGAATCAACTTCTTTCTACTCAGTAATACATTCCGGATGTCTACCTATAGTTTAAAGCAGAAAAACAGGATCTTTTGAAATTTTCATTTTTTGGACAAAACCCCCGGGGGTTAGAAATTTTTTCATGTGAATGTGAAAAGTTTTTCTGGTCCCATTTAAAAACCATGCACCAGAATCAACTTCTTTCTACTCAGTAATACATTTCGGATGTCTACCTATAGTTTAAAGCAGAAAGACAGGATCTTTTGAAATTTTCATTTTTTGGACAAAACCCCCGGGGGTTAGAAATTTTGTCATGTGAATGTGAAAAGTTTTTCTGGTCCCATTTAAAAACCATGCACCAGAATCAACTTCTTTCAACTGAGTAATACATTTGGGATGTGTAGCTATAGTTTAAGGCAGAAAAACAGGAACTTTTGAAATTTTCATTTTTTGGACAAAACCCCCGGGGGTTAGAAATTTTTTCATGTGAATGTGAAAAGTTTTTCTGGTCCCATTTAAAAACCATGCACCAGAATCAACTTCTTTCTACTCAGTAATACATTTCGGATTTCTACCTATAGTTTAAAGCAGAAAAACAGGATCTTTTGAAATTTTCATTTTTTGGACAAAACCCCCGGGGGTTAGAATTTTTTTCATGTGAATGTGAAAAGTTTTTCTGGTCCCATTTAAAAACCATGCACCAGAATCAACTTCTTTCAACTCAGTAATACATTTGGGATGTGTACCTATAGTTTAAAGCAGAAAAACAGGAACTTTTGAAATTTTCATTTTTTGGACAAAACCCCCGGGGGTTAGAATTTTTTTCATGTGAATGTGAAAAGTTTTTCTGGTCCCATTTAAAAACCATGCACCAGAATCAACTTCTTTCTACTCAGTAATACATTTTGGATGTCTACCTATAGTTTAAAGCAGAAAAACAGGATCTTTTGAAATTTTCATTTTTTGGACAAAACCCCCGGGGGTTAGAAATTTTTTCATGTGAATGTGAAAAGTTTTTCTGGTCCCATTTAAAAACCATGCACCAGAATCAACTTCTTTCAACTCAGTAATACATTTGGGATGTGTAGCTATAGTTTAAGGCAGAAAAACAGGAACTTTTGAAATTTTCATTTTTTGGACAAAACACCCGGGGCTTAGAATTTTTTTCATGTGAATGTGAAAAGTTTTTCTGGTCCCATTTAAAAACCATGCACCAGAATCAACTTCTTTCAACTCAGTAATACATTTCGGATGTGAACCTATAGTTTAAAGCAGAAAAACAGGAACTTTTGAAATTTTCATTTTTTGGACAAAATTCCCGGGGGTTAGAATATTTTTCATGTGAATGTGAAAAGTTTTTCTGGTCCCATTTAAAAACCATGCACCAGAATCAACTTCTTTCAACTCAGTAATACATTTGGGATGTGTACCTATAGTTTAAAGCAGAAAAACAGGAACTTTTGAAATTTTCATTTTTTGGACAAAACCCCCGGGGGTTAGAATTTTTTTCATGTGAATGTGAAAAGTTTTTCTGGTCCCATTTAAAAACCATGCACCAGAATCAACTTCTTTCTACTCAGTAATACATTTCGGATGTCTACCTATAGTTTAAAGCAGAAAAACAGGAACTTTTGAAATTTTCATTTTTTGGACAAAACCCCCGGGGGTTAGAAATTTTTTCATGTGAATGTGAAAAGTTTTTCTGGTCCCATTTAAAAACCATGCACCAGAATCAACTTCTTTCAACTCAGTAATACATTTGGGATGTGTAGCTATAGTTTAAGGCAGAAAAACAGGAACTTTTGAAATTTTCATTTTTTGGACAAAACACCCGGGGCTTAGAATTTTTTTCATGTGAATGTGAAAAGTTTTTCTGGTCCCATTTAAAAACCATGCACCAGAATCAACTTCTTTCAACTCAGTAATACATTTCGGATGTGAACCTATAGTTTAAAGCAGAAAAACAGGAACTTTTGAAATTTTCATTTTTTGGACAAAACCCCCGGGGGTTAGAATATTTTTCATGTGAATGTGAAAAGTTTTTCTGGTCCCATTTAAAAACCATGCACCAGAATCAACTTCTTTCAACTCAGTAATACATTTGGGATGTGTACCTATAGTTTAAAGCAGAAAAACAGGAACTTTTGAAATTTTCATTTTTTGGACAAAACCCCCGGGGGTTAGAATTTTTTTCATGTGAATGTGAAAAGTTTTTCTGGTCCCATTTAAAAACCATGCACCAGAATCAACTTCTTTCTACTCAGTAATACATTTTGGATGTCTACCTATAGTTTAAAGCAGAAAAACAGGATCTTTTGAAATTTTCATTTTTTGGACAAAACCCCCGGGGGTTAGAAATTTTTTCATGTGAATGTGAAAAGTTTTTCTGGTCCCATTTAAAAACCATGCACCAGAATCAACTTCTTTCAACTCAGTAATACATTTGGGATGTGTAGCTATAGTTTAAGGCAGAAAAACAGGAACTTTTGAAATTTTCATTTTTTGGACAAAACACCCGGGGCTTAGAATTTTTTTCATGTGAATGTGAAAAGTTTTTCTGGTCCCATTTAAAAACCATGCACCAGAATCAACTTCTTTCAACTCAGTAATACATTTCGGATGTGAACCTATAGTTTAAAGCAGAAAAACAGGAACTTTTGAAATTTTCATTTTTTGGACAAAACCCCCGGGGGTTAGAATATTTTTCATGTGAATGTGAAAAGTTTTTCTGGTCCCATTTAAAAACCATGCACCAGAATCAACTTCTTTCAACTCAGTAATACATTTGGGATGTGTACCTATAGTTTAAAGCAGAAAAACAGGAACTTTTGAAATTTTCATTTTTTGGACAAAACCCCCGGGGGTTAGAATTTTTTTCATGTGAATGTGAAAAGTTTTTCTGGTCCCATTTAAAAACCATGCACCAGAATCAACTTCTTTCAACTCAGTAATACATTTGGGATGTGTACCTATAGTTTAAAGCAGAAAAACAGGAACTTTTGAAATTTTCATTTTTTGGACAAAACCCCCGGGGGTTAGAATTTTTTTCATGTGAATGTGAAAAGTTTTTCTGGTCCCATTTAAAAACCATGCACCAGAATCAACTTCTTTCTACTCAGTAATACATTTTGGATGTCTACCTATAGTTTAAAGCAGAAAAACAGGATCTTTTGAAATTTTCATTTTTTGGACAAAACCCCCGGGGGTTAGAAATTTTTTCATGTGAATGTGAAAAGTTTTTCTGGTCCCATTTAAAAACCATGCACCAGAATCAACTTCTTTCAACTCAGTAATACATTTGGGATGTGTAGCTATAGTTTAAGGCAGAAAAACAGGAACTTTTGAAATTTTCATTTTTTGGACAAAACACCCGGGGCTTAGAATTTTTTTCATGTGAATGTGAAAAGTTTTTCTGGTCCCATTTAAAAACCATGCACCAGAATCAACTTCTTTCAACTCAGTAATACATTTCGGATGTGAACCTATAGTTTAAAGCAGAAAAACAGGAACTTTTGAAATTTTCATTTTTTGGACAAAACCCCCGGGGGTTAGAATATTTTTCATGTGAATGTGAAAAGTTTTTCTGGTCCCATTTAAAAACCATGCACCAGAATCAACTTCTTTCAACTCAGTAATACATTTGGGATGTGTACCTATAGTTTAAAGCAGAAAAACAGGAACTTTTGAAATTTTCATTTTTTGGACAAAACCCCCGGGGGTTAGAATTTTTTTCATGTGAATGTGAAAAGTTTTTCTGGTCCCATTTAAAAACCATGCACCAGAATCAACTTCTTTCTACTCAGTAATACATTTCGGATGTCTACCTATAGTTTAAAGCAGAAAAACAGGATCTTTTGAAATTTTCATTTTTTGGACAAAACCCCCGGGGGTTAGAAATTTTTTCATGTGAATGTGAAAAGTTTTTCTGGTCCCATTTAAAAACCATGCACCAGAATCAACTTCTTTCAACTCAGTAATACATTTGGGATGTGTAGCTATAGTTTAAGGCAGAAAAACAGGAACTTTTGAAATTTTCATTTTTTGGACAAAACCCCTGGGGGTTAGAATATTTTTCATGTGAATGTGAAAAGTTTTTCTGGTCCCATTTAAAAACCATGCACCAGAATCAACTTCTTTCAACTCAGTAATACATTTGGGATGTGTACCTATAGTTTAAAGCAGAAAAACAGGAACTTTTGAAATTTTCATTTTTTGGACAAAACCCCCGGGGGTTAGAAATTTTTTCATGTGAATGTGAAAAGTTTTTCTGGTCCCATTTAAAAACCATGCACCAGAATCAACTTCTTTCAACTCAGTAATACATTTGGGATGTGTAGCTATAGTTTAAGGCAGAAAAACAGGAACTTTTGAAATTTTCATTTTTTGGACAAAACACCCGGGGCTTAGAATTTTTTTCATGTGAATGTGAAAAGTTTTTCTGGTCCCATTTAAAAACCATGCACCAGAATCAACTTCTTTCAACTCAGTAATACATTTCGGATGTCTACCTATAGTTTAAAGCAGAAAAACAGGAACTTTTGAAATTATAATTTTTTGGACAAAACCCCCGGGGGTTAGAAATTTTTTCATGTGAATGTGAAAAGTTTTTCTGGTCCCATTTAAAAACCATGCACCAGAATCAACTTCTTTCAACTCAGTAATACATTTCGGATGTCTACCTATAGTTTAAAGCAGAAAAACAGGATCTTTTGAAATTTTCATTTTTTGGACAAAACCCCCGGGGGTTAGAAATTTTTTCATGTGAATGTGAAAAGTTTTTCTGGTCCCATTTAAAAACCATGCACCAGAATCAACTTCTTTCAACTCAGTAATACATTTGGGATGTGTAGCTATAGTTTAAAGCAAAAAAACAGGAACTTTTGAAATTTTCATTTTTTGGACAAAACCCTCGGGGGTTAGAATTTTTTTCATGTGAATGTGAAAAGTTTTTCTGGTCCCATTTAAAAACAATGCACCAGAATCAACTTCTTTCAACTCAGTAATACATTTGGGATGTGTACCTATAGTTTAAAGCAGAAAAACAGGAACTTTTGAAATTTTCATTTTTTGGACAAAACCCCCGGGGGTTAGAATTTTTTTCATGTGAATGTGAAAAGTTTTTCTGGTCCCATTTAAAAACCATGCACCAGAATCAACTTCTTTCAACTCAGTAATACATTTGGGATGTGTACCTATAGTTTAAAGCAGAAAAACAGGAACTTTTGAAATTTTCATTTTTTGGACAAAACCCCCGGGGGTTAGAAATTTTTTCATGTGAATGTGAAAAGTTTTTCTGGACCCATTTAAAAACCATGCACCAGAATCAACTTCTTTCAACTCAGTAATACATTTGGGATGTGTAGCTATAGTTTAAGGCAGAAAAACAGGAACTTTTGAAATTTTCATTTTTTGGACAAAACACCCGGGGCTTAGAATTTTTTTCATGTGAATGTGAAAAGTTTTTCTGTTCCCATTTAAAAACCATGCACCAGAATCAACTTCTTTCAACTCAGTAATACATTTCGTATGTCTACCTATAGTTTAAAGCAGAAAAACAGGAACTTTTGAAATTTTCATTTTTTGGACAAAACCCCCGGGGGTTAGAAATTTTTTCATGTGAATGTGAAAAGTTTTTCTGGTCCCATTTAAAAACCATGCACCATAATCAACTTCTTTCAACTCAGTAATACATTTGGGATGTGTGGCTTTAGTTTAAAGCAAAAAAATAGGAACTTTTGAAATTTTCATTTTTTGGACAAAATCCACGGGGGTTAGAATTTTTTTCATGTGAATGTGAAAAGTTTTTCTGGTCCCATTTAAAAACCATGCACCAGAATCAACTTCTTTCAACTCAGTAATACATTTGGGATGTGTACCTATAGTTTAAAGCAGAAAAACAGGAACTTTTGAAATTTTCATTTTTTGGACAAAACCCCCGGGGGTTAGAAATTTTTTCATGTGAATGTGAAAAGTTTTTCTGGTCCCATTTAAAAACCATGCACCAGAATCAACTTCTTTCAACTCAGTAATACATTTGGGATGTGTACCTATAGTTTAAAGCAGAAAAACAGGAACTTTTGAAATTTTCATTTTTTGGACAAAACACCCGGGGCTTAGAATTTTTTTCCATGTGAATGTGAAAAGTTTTTCTGTTCCCATTTAAAAACCATGCACCAGAATCAACTTCTTTCAACTCAGTAATACATTTCGGATGTCTACCTATAGTTTAAAGCAGAAAAACAGGAACTTTTGAAATTTTCATTTTTTGGACAAAACCCCCGGGGGTTAGAAATTTTTTCATGTGAATGTGAAAAGTTTTTCTGGTCCCATTTAAAAACCATGCACCAGAATCAACTTCTTTCAACTCAGTAATACATTTGGGATGTGTACCTATAGTTTAAAGCAGAAAAACAGGAACTTTTGAAATTTTCATTTTTTGGACAAAACCCCCGGGGATTAGAAATTTTTTCATGTGAATGTGAAAAGTTTTTCTGGTCCCATTTAAAGACCATGCACCAGAATCAACTTCTTTCAACTCAGTAATACATTTGGGATGTGTACCTATAGTTTAAAGCAGAAAAACAGGAACTTTTGAAATTTTCATTTTTTGGACAAAACCCCCGGGGGTTAGAAATTTTTTTATGTGAATGTGAAAAGTTTTTCTGGTCCCATTTAAAAACCATGCACCAGAATCAACTTCTTTCTACTCAGTAATACATTTGGGGTGTGTAGCTATAGTTTAAAGCAGAAAAACAGGATCTTTTGAAATTTTCATTTTTTGGACAAAACACCCGGGGCTTAGAATTTTTTTCATGTGAATGTGAAAAGTTTTTCTGGTCCCATTTAAAAACCATGCACCAGAATCAACTTCTTTCAACTCAGTAATACATTTGGGATGTGTACCTATAGTTTAAAGCAGAAAAACAGGAACTTTTGAAATTTTCATTTTTTGGACAAAACCCCCGGGGGTTAGAATTTTTGGTACTTGTGAGTTATCCGGGCGTCCGATTTTTAAATCGGGTTGGATCGGGACATCGCATCGCATGCGACCATCGGATGCGATGCGATGCGATGCGATGACCCGATTTTTCCATAGGAATCAATGTTAAAATGGACTGAGTCCATTTTAACATGGAATTCAATGGGAAAAAGGGTCCTTTTCATACCCCTACTATCCAAGTGGGCATGGAGTTGGATATAAACCTGTGGCGAGCGTAGCGAGCCACCGAGCCCGAAGCGTGGCGAGCGTAGCGAGCCCCGCGAGGGGACACGGAATACCGTCCCCTCGCGGGGCTCGCTTAGCTCGCCACGCTTCGGGCTCGGTGGCTCGCTACGCTCGCCACAGGTTTATATCCAACTCCATGCCCACTTGGAAAGTAGGGGTATGAAAAGGACCCCTTTTTCCATAGGAATCATTTTAACATTGATTCCTATGGAAAAATCGGGTCATCGCATCCGATGGTCGCATGCGATGCGATGCGATGCGATATCGCATCGTATCTGATTGTATGCCTTAACTTAAGGCATACAATCAAAAAATCGGACGCCCGGATAACTCACAAGTACCGAATTTTTTTTCATGTGAATGTGAAAAGTTTTTCTGGTCCCATTTAAAAACCATGCACCAGAATCAACTTCTTTCAACTCAGTAATACATTTCGGATGTCTACCTATAGTTTAAAGCAGAAAAACAGGAACTTTTGAAATTTTCATTTTTTGGACAAAACCCCCGGGGGTTAGAAATTTTTTCATGTGAATATGAAAAGTTTTTCTGGTCCCATTTAAAAACCATGCACCAGAATCAACTTCTTTCAACTCAGTAATACATTTGGGATGTGTAGCTATAGTTTAAAGCAAAGAAAAACAGGAACTTTTGAAATTTTCATTTTTTGACAAAACCCCCGGGGGTTAGAATTTTTTTCATGTGAATGTGAAAAGTTTTTCTGGTCCCATTTAAAAACCATGCACCAGAATCAACTTCTTTCAACTCAGTAATACATTTCGGATGTCTACCTATAGTTTAAAGCAGAAAAACAGGAACTTTTGAAATTTTCATTTTTTGGACAAAACCCCCGGGGGTTAGAATTTTTTTCATGTGAATGTGAAAAGTTTTTCTGGTCCCATTTAAAAACCATGCACCAGAATCAACTTCTATCAACTCAGTAATACATTTGGGATGTGTAGCTATAGTTTAAGGCAGAAAAACAGGAACTTTTGAAATTTTCATTTTTTGGACAAAACACCCGGGGCTTAGAATTTTTTTCATGTGAATGTGAAAAGTTTTTCTGTTCCCATTTAAAAACCATGCACCAGAATCAACTTCTTTCAACTCAGTAATACATTTCGTATGTCTACCTATAGTTTAAAGCAGAAAAACAGGAACTTTTGAAATTTTCATTTTTTGGACAAAACCCCCGGGGGTTAGAATTTTTTTCATGTGAATGTGAAAAGTTTTTCTGGTCCCATTTAAAAACCATGCACCATAATCAACTTCTTTCAACTCAGTAATACATTTGGGATGTGTGGCTTTAGTTTAAAGCAAAAAAATAGGAACTTTTGAAATTTTAATTTTTTGGACAAAATCCACAGGGGTTAGAATTTTTTTCATGTGAATGTGAAAAGTTTTTCTGGTCCCATTTAAAAACCATGCACCAGAATCAACTTCTTTCAACTCAGTAATACATTTCGGATGTCTACCTATAGTTTAAAGCAGAAAAACAGGAACTTTTGAAATTTTAATTTTTTGGACAAAACCCCCGGGGGTTAGAATATTTTTCATGTGAATGTGAAAAGTTTTTCTGGTCCCATTTAAAAACCATGCACCAGAATCAACTTCTTTCAACTCAGTAATACATTTCGGATGTCTACCTATAGTTTAAAGCAGAAAAACAGGAACTTTTGAAATTTTCATTTTTTGGACAAAACCCCCGGGGGTTAGAAATTTTTTCATGTGAATGTGAAAAGATTTTCTGGTCCCATTTAAAAACCATGCACCAGAATCAACTTCTTTCAACTCAGTAATACATTTGGGATGTGTAGCTATAGTTTAAAGCAAAAAAAAACAGGAACTTTTGAAATTTTCATTTTTTGGACAAAACACCCGGGGCTTAGAATTTTTTTCATGTGAATGTGAAAAGTTTTTCTGTTCCCATTTAAAAACCATGCACCAGAATCAACTTCTTTCAACTCAGTAATACATTTCGTATGTCTACCTATAGTTTAAAGCAGAAAAACAGGAACTTTTGAAATTTTCATTTTTTGGACAAAACCCCCGGGGGTTAGAAATTTTTTCATGTGAATGTGAAAAGTTTTTCTGGTCCCATTTAAAAACCATGCACCATAATCAACTTCTTTCAACTCAGTAATACATTTGGGATGTGTGGCTTTAGTTTAAAGCAAAAAAATAGGAACTTTTGAAATTTTCATTTTTTGGACAAAATCCACGGGGGTTAGAATTTTTTTCATGTGAATGTGAAAAGTTTTTCTGGTCCCATTTAAAAACCATGCACCAGAATCAACTTCTTTCAACTCAGTAATACATTTGGGATGTGTAGCTATAGTTTAAAGCAGAAAAACAGGAACTTTTGAAATTTTCAATTTTTGGACAAAACACCCGGGGCTTAGAAATTTTTTCATGTGAATGTGAAAAGTTTTTCTATTCCCATTTAAAAACCATGCACCAGAATCAACTTCTTTCAACTCAGTAACACATTTGGGATGTGTACCAATAGTTTAAAGCAGAAAAACAGGAACTTTTGAAATTTTCATTTTTTTGGACAAAACACCCGGGGCTTAGAAATTTTTTCATGTGAATGTGAAAAGTTTTTCTGGTTCCATTTAAATAATATGCAGCAGAATCAACTTCTTTTAACTCCGAAATACATTTCGGATGTGTACCTATAGTTTAAGGCAGAAAAATAGGAACTTTTGACATTTTCATTTTTTGGACAAAACCCCCGGGGGTTAGAATTTTTTTCCTGTGATAGTGAAAAGTTTTTCTGGTCCCATTTAAAAACAATGCACCAGAATCAACTTCTTTCAACTCAGTAATACATTTCGGATGTTTACCTATAGTTTAGAGCAGAAAAACAGGAACTTTTGACATTTTCAATTTTTGGACAAAACACCCCGGGCTTAGAAATTTTTTCATGTGACTGTGAAAATTTTTACTGGTCCCATTTAAAAACCATGCACCAGAATCACCTTCTTTAAACTCAGTAATACATTTGGGATGTGTAGCTACAGTTTAAGGCAGAAAAACAGGAACTTTTGAAATTTTCAATTTTTGAACAAAACACCCAGGGCTTAGAATTTTTTTCATGTGAATGTGAAAAGTTTTTCTGGTCCCATTTAAAAACCATGCACCAGAATCAACTTCTTTCTACTCAGTAATACATTCCGGATGTCTACCTATAGTTTAAAGCAGAAAAACAGGATCTTTTGAAATTTTCATTATTTGGACAAAACCCCAGGGGGTTAGAAATTTTTTCATGTGAATGTGAAAAGTTTTTCTGGTCCCATTTAATAACCATGCACCAGAATCAACTTCTTTCAACTCAGTAATACATTTCGGATGTGTACCTATAGTTTAAAGCAGAAAAACAGGAACTTTTGAAATTTTCATTGTTTGGACAAAACCCCCGGGGGTTAGAAATTTTTTCATGTGAATGTGAAAAGTTTTTCTGGTCCCATTTAAAAACCATGCACCATAATCAACTTCTTTCAACTCAGTAATACATTTGGGATGTGTGGCTATAGTTTAAAGCAAAAAAACAGGAACTTTTGAAATTTTCATTTTTTGGACAAAACCCCCGGGGGTTAGAATTTTTTTCATGTGAATGTGAAAAGTTTTTCTGGTCCCATTTAAAAACCATGCACCAGAATCAACTTCTTTCAACTCAGTAATACATTTCGGATGTGTACCTATAGTTTAAAGCAGAAAAACAGGAACTTTTGAAATTTTCATTTTTTGGACAAAACCCCCGGGGGTTAGAAATTTTTTCATGTGAATGTGAAAAGTTTTTCTGGTCCCATTTAAAAACCATGCACCAGAATCAACTTCTTTCAACTCAGTAATACATTTGGGATGTGTAGCTATAGTTTAAGGCAGAAAAACAGGAACTTTTGAAATTTTCATTTTTTGGACAAAACACCCGGGGCTTAGAATTTTTTTCATGTGAATGTGAAAAGTTTTTCTGGTCCCATTTAAAAACCATGCACCAGAATCAACTTCTTTCAACTCAGTAATACATTTGGGATGTGTACCTATAGTTTAAAGCAGAAAAACAGGAACTTTTGAAATTTTCATTTTTTGGACAAAACACCCGGGGCTTAGAATTTTTTTCCATGTGAATGTGAAAAGTTTTTCTGTTCCCATTTAAAAACCATGCACCAGAATCAACTTCTTTCAACTCAGTAATACATTTCGGATGTCTACCTATAGTTTAAAGCAGAAAAACAGGAACTTTTGAAATTTTCAATTTTTGGACAAAACCCCCGGGGGTTAGAAATTTTTTCATGTGAATGTGAAAAGTTTTTCTGGTCCCATTTAAAAACCATGCACCAGAATCAACTTCTTTCAACTCAGTAATACATTTGGGATGTGTACCTATAGTTTAAAGCAGAAAAACAGGAACTTTTGAAATTTTCATTTTTTGGACAAAACCCCCGGGGGTTAGAATTTTTTTCATGTGAATGTGAAAAGTTTTTCTGGTCCCATTTAAAAACCATGCACCAGAATCAACTTCTTTCAACTCAGTAATACATTTGGGATGTGTACCTATAGTTTAAAGCAGAAAAACAGGAACTTTTGAAATTTTCATTTTTTGGACAAAACCCCCGGGGGTTAGAAATTTTTTTATGTGAATGTGAAAAGTTTTTCTGGTCCCATTTAAAAACCATGCACCAGAATCAACTTCTTTCTACTCAGTAATACATTTGGGGTGTGTAGCTATAGTTTAAAGCAGAAAAACAGGATCTTTTGAAATTTTCATTTTTTGGACAAAACACCTGGGGCTTAGAATTTTTTTCATGTGAATGTGAAAAGTTTTTCTGGTCCCATTTAAAAACCATGCACCAGAATCAACTTCTTTCTACTCAGTAATACATTCCGGATGTCTACCTATAGTTTAAAGCAGAAAAACAGGATCTTTTGAAATTTTCATTATTTGGACAAAACCCCAGGGGGTTAGAAATTTTTTCATGTGAATGTGAAAAGTTTTTCTGGTCCCATTTAAAAACCATGCACCAGAATCAACTTCTTTCAACTCAGTAATACATTTGGGATGTGTACCTATAGTTTAAAGCAGAAAAACAGGAACTTTTGAAATTTTCATTTTTTGGACAAAACCCCCGGGGGTTAGAATTTTTGGTACTTGTGAGTTATCCGGGCGTCCGATTTTTAAATCGGGTCGGATCGGGACATCGCATCGCATGCGACCATCGGATGCGATGCGATGCGATGCGATGACCCGATTTTTCCATAGGAATCAATGTTAAAATGGACTGAGTCCATTTTAACATGGAATTCAATGGGAAAAAGGGTCCTTTTCATACCCCTACTATCCAAGTGGGCATGGAGTTGGATATAAACCTGTGGCGAGCGTAGCGAGCCACCGAGCCCGAAGCGTGGCGAGCGTAGCGAGCCCCGCGAGGGGACACGGAATACCGTCCCCTCGCGGGGCTCGCTTCGCTCGCCACGCTTCGGGCTCGGTGGCTCGCTACGCTCGCCACAGGTTTATATCCAACTCCATGCCCACTTGGAAAGTAGGGGTATGAAAAGGACCCCTTTTTCCATAGGAATCATTTTAACATTGATTCCTATGGAAAAATCGGGTCATCGCATCCGATGGTCGCATGCGATGCGATGCGATGCGATGCGATATCGCATCGTATCTGATTGTATGCCTTAACTTAAGGCATACAATCAAAAAATCGGACGCCCGGATAACTCACAAGTACCGAATTTTTTTTCATGTGAATGTGAAAAGTTTTTCTGGTCCCATTTAAAAACCATGCACCAGAATCAACTTCTTTCAACTCAGTAATACATTTCGGATGTCTACCTATAGTTTAAAGCAGAAAAACAGGAACTTTTGAAATTTTCATTTTTTGGACAAAACCCCCGGGGGTTAGAAATTTTTTCATGTGAATGTGAAAAGTTTTTCTGGTCCCATTTAAAAACCATGCACCAGAATCAACTTCTTTCAACTCAGTAATACATTTGGGATGTGTAGCTATAGTTTAAAGCAAAGAAAAACAGGAACTTTTGAAATTTTCATTTTTTGACAAAACCCCCGGGGGTTAGAATTTTTTTCATGTGAATGTGAAAAGTTTTTCTGGTCCCATTTAAAAACCATGCACCAGAATCAACTTCTTTCAACTCAGTAATACATTTCGGATGTCTACCTATAGTTTAAAGCAGAAAAACAGGAACTTTTGAAATTTTCATTTTTTGGACAAAACCCCCGGGGGTTAGAATTTTTTTCATGTGAATGTGAAGTTTTTCTGGTCCCATTTAAAAACCATGCACCAGAATCAACTTCTATCAACTCAGTAATACATTTGGGATGTGTAGCTATAGTTTAAGGCAGAAAAACAGGAACTTTTGAAATTTTCATTTTTTGGACAAAACACCCGGGGCTTAGAATTTTTTTCATGTGAATGTGAAAAGTTTTTCTGTTCCCATTTAAAAACCATGCACCAGAATCAACTTCTTTCAACTCAGTAATACATTTCGTATGTCTACCTATAGTTTAAAGCAGAAAAACAGGAACTTTTGAAATTTTCATTTTTTGGACAAAACCCCCGGGGGTTAGAAATTTTTTCATGTGAATGTGAAAAGTTTTTCTGGTCCCATTTAAAAACCATGCACCATAATCAACTTCTTTCAACTCAGTAATACATTTGGGATGTGTGGCTTTAGTTTAAAGCAAAAAAATAGGAACTTTTGAAATTTTAATTATTTGGACAAAATCCACGGGGGTTAGAATTTTTTTCATGTGAATGTGAAAAGTTTTTCTGGTCCCATTTAAAAACCATGCACCAGAATCAACTTCTTTCAACTCAGTAATACATTTGGGATGTGTAGCTATAGTTTAAAGCAGAAAAACAGGAACTTTTGAAATTTTCAATTTTTGGACAAAACACCCGGGGCTTAGAAATTTTTTCATGTGAATGTGAAAAGTTTTTCTATTCCCATTTAAAAACCATGCACCAGAATCAACTTCTTTCAACTCAGTAACACATTTGGGATGTGTACCAATAGTTTAAAGCAGAAAAACAGGAACTTTTGAAATTTTCATTTTTTTGGACAAAACACCCGGGGCTTAGAAATTTTTTCATGTGAATGTGAAAAGTTTTTCTGGTTCCATTTAAATAATATGCAGCAGAATCAACTTCTTTTAACTCCGAAATACATTTCGGATGTGTACCTATAGTTTAAGGCAGAAAAATAGGAACTTTTGACATTTTCATTTTTTGGACAAAACCCCCGGGGGTTAGAATTTTTTTCCTGTGATAGTGAAAAGTTTTTCTGGTCCCATTTAAAAACAATGCACCAGAATCAACTTCTTTCAACTCAGTAATACATTTCGGATGTTTACCTATAGTTTAGAGCAGAAAAACAGGAACTTTTGACATTTTCAATTTTTGGACAAAACACCCCGGGCTTAGAAATTTTTTCATGTGACTGTGAAAATTTTTACTGGTCCCATTTAAAAACCATGCACCAGAATCACCTTCTTTAAACTCAGTAATACATTTGGGATGTGTAGCTATAGTTTAAGGCAGAAAAACAGGAACTTTTGAAATTTTCAATTTTTGGACAAAACACCCAGGGCTTAGAATTTTTTTCATGTGAATGTGAAAAGTTTTTCTGGTCCCATTTAAAAACCATGCACCAGAATCAACTTCTTTCAACTCAGTAATACATTTCGGATGTCTACCTATAGTTTAAAGCAGAAAAACAGGAACTTTTGAAATTTTCATTTTTTGGACAAAACCCCCGGGGGTTAGAAATTTTTTCATGTGAATGTGAAAAGTTTTTCTGGTCCCATTTAAAAACCATGCACCAGAATCAACTTCTTTCAACTCAGTAATACATTTTGGATGTCTACCTATAGTTTAAAGCAGAAAAACAGGATCTTTTGAAATTTTCATTTTTTGGACAAAACCCCCGGGGCTTAGAAATTTTTTCATGTGAATGTGAAAAGTTTTTCTGGTCCCATTTAAAAACCATGCACCAGAATCAACTTCTTTCAACTCAGTAATACATTTCGGATGTCTACCTATAGTTTAAAGCAGAAAAACAGGAACTTTTGAAATTTTCATTGTTTGGACAAAACCCCCGGGGGTTAGAAATTTTTTCATGTGAATGTGAAAAGTTTTTCTGGTCCCATTTAAAAACCATGCACCATAATCAACTTCTTTCAACTCAGTAATACATTTGGGATGTGTGGCTATAGTTTAAAGCAAAAAAACAGGAACTTTTGAAATTTTCATTTTTTGGACAAAACCCCCGGGGGTTAGAATTTTTTTCATGTGAATGTGAAAAGTTTTTCTGGTCCCATTTAAAAACCATGCACCAGAATCAACTTCTTTCAACTCAGTAATACATTTCGGATGTGTACCTATAGTTTAAAGCAGAAAAACAGGAACTTTTGAAATTTTCATTTTTTGGACAAAACCCCCGGGGGTTAGAAATTTTTTCATGTGAATGTGAAAAGTTTTTCTGGTCCCATTTAAAAACCATGCACCAGAATCAACTTCTTTCAACTCAGTAATACATTTGGGATGTGTAGCTATAGTTTAAGGCAGAAAAACAGGAACTTTTGAAATTTTCATTTTTTGGACAAAACACCCGGGGCTTAGAATTTTTTTCATGTGAATGTGAAAAGTTTTTCTGGTCCCATTTAAAAACCATGCACCAGAATCAACTTCTTTCAACTCAGTAATACATTTGGGATGTGTACCTATAGTTTAAAGCAGAAAAACAGGAACTTTTGAAATTTTCATTTTTTGGACAAAACACCCGGGGCTTAGAATTTTTTTCCATGTGAATGTGAAAAGTTTTTCTGTTCCCATTTAAAAACCATGCACCAGAATCAACTTCTTTCAACTCAGTAACACATTTGGGATGTGTACCAATAGTTTAAAGCAGAAAAACAGGAACTTTTGAAATTTTCATTTTTTTGGACAAAACACCCGGGGCTTAGAAATTTTTTCATGTGAATGTGAAAAGTTTTTCTGGTTCCATTTAAATAATATGCAGCAGAATCAACTTCTTTTAACTCCGAAATACATTTCGGATGTGTACCTATAGTTTAAGGCAGAAAAATAGGAACTTTTGACATTTTCATTTTTTGGACAAAACCCCCGGGGGTTAGAATTTTTTTCCTGTGATAGTGAAAAGTTTTTCTGGTCCCATTTAAAAACAATGCACCAGAATCAACTTCTTTCAACTCAGTAATACATTTCGGATGTTTACCTATAGTTTAGAGCAGAAAAACAGGAACTTTTGACATTTTCAATTTTTGGACAAAACACCCCGGGCTTAGAAATTTTTTCATGTGACTGTGAAAATTTTTACTGGTCCCATTTAAAAACCATGCACCAGAATCACCTTCTTTAAACTCAGTAATACATTCCGGATGTCTACCTATAGTTTAAAGCAGAAAAACAGGATCTTTTGAAATTTTCATTATTTGGACAAAACCCCAGGGGGTTAGAAATTTTTTCATGTGAATGTGAAAAGTTTTTCTGGTCCCATTTAATAACCATGCACCAGAATCAACTTCTTTCAACTCAGTAATACATTTCGGATGTGTACCTATAGTTTAAAGCAGAAAAACAGGAACTTTTGACATTTTCATTGTTTGGACAAAACCCCCGGGGGTTAGAATTTTTTTCCTGTGATAGTGAAAAGTTTTTCTGGTCCCATTTAAAAACAATGCACCAGAATCAACTTCTTTCAACTCAGTAATACATTTCGGATGTTTACCTATAGTTTAGAGCAGAAAAACAGGAACTTTTGAAATTTTCATTTTTTGGACAAAACCCCCGGGGGTTAGAATTTTTTTCATGTGAATGTGAAAAGTTTTTCTGGTCCCATTTAAAAACCATGCACCAGAATCAACTTCTTTCTACTCAGTAATACATTCCGGATGTCTACCTATAGTTTAAAGCAGAAAAACAGGATCTTTTGAAATTTTCATTATTTGGACAAAACCCCAGGGGGTTAGAAATTTTTTCATGTGAATGTGAAAAGTTTTTCTGGTCCCATTTAATAACCATGCACCAGAATCAACTTCTTTCAACTCAGTAATACATTTCGGATGTGTACCTATAGTTTAAAGCAGAAAAACAGGAACTTTTGACATTTTCATTGTTTGGACAAAACCCCCGGGGGTTAGAAATTTTTTCATGTGAATGTGAAAAGTTTTTCTGGTCCCATTTAAAAACCATGCACCATAATCAACTTCTTTCAACTCAGTAATACATTTGGGATGTGTGGCTATAGTTTAAAGCAAAAAAACAGGAACTTTTGAAATTTTCATTTTTTGGACAAAACCCCCGGGGGTTAGAATTTTTTTCATGTGAATGTGAAAAGTTTTTCTGGTCCCATTTAAAAACCATGCACCAGAATCAACTTCTTTCAACTCAGTAATACATTTCGGATGTGTACCTATAGTTTAAAGCAGAAAAACAGGAACTTTTGAAATTTTCATTTTTTGGACAAAACCCCCGGGGGTTAGAAATTTTTTCATGTGAATGTGAAAAGTTTTTCTGGTCCCATTTAAAAACCATGCACCAGAATCAACTTCTTTCAACTCAGTAATACATTTGGGATGTGTAGCTATAGTTTAAGGCAGAAAAACAGGAACTTTTGAAATTTTCATTTTTTGGACAAAACACCCGGGGCTTAGAATTTTTTTCATGTGAATGTGAAAAGTTTTTCTGGTCCCATTTAAAAACCATGCACCAGAATCAACTTCTTTCAACTCAGTAATACATTTGGGATGTGTACCTATAGTTTAAAGCAGAAAAACAGGAACTTTTGAAATTTTCATTTTTTGGACAAAACACCCGGGGCTTAGAATTTTTTTCCATGTGAATGTGAAAAGTTTTTCTGTTCCCATTTAAAAACCATGCACCAGAATCAACTTCTTTCAACTCAGTAATACATTTCGGATGTCTACCTATAGTTTAAAGCAGAAAAACAGGAACTTTTGAAATTTTCAATTTTTGGACAAAACCCCCGGGGGTTAGAAATTTTTTCATGTGAATGTGAAAAGTTTTTCTGGTCCCATTTAAAAACCATGCACCAGAATCAACTTCTTTCAACTCAGTAATACATTTGGGATGTGTACCTATAGTTTAAAGCAGAAAAACAGGAACTTTTGAAATTTTCATTTTTTGGACAAAACCCCCGGGGGTTAGAATTTTTTTCATGTGAATGTGAAAAGTTTTTCTGGTCCCATTTAAAAACCATGCACCAGAATCAACTTCTTTCAACTCAGTAATACATTTGGGATGTGTACCTATAGTTTAAAGCAGAAAAACAGGAACTTTTGAAATTTTCATTTTTTGGACAAAACCCCCGGGGGTTAGAAATTTTTTTATGTGAATGTGAAAAGTTTTTCTGGTCCCATTTAAAAACCATGCACCAGAATCAACTTCTTTCTACTCAGTAATACATTTGGGGTGTGTAGCTATAGTTTAAAGCAGAAAAACAGGATCTTTTGAAATTTTCATTTTTTGGACAAAACACCCGGGGCTTAGAATTTTTTTCATGTGAATGTGAAAAGTTTTTCTGGTCCCATTTAAAAACCATGCACCAGAATCAACTTCTTTCTACTCAGTAATACATTCCGGATGTCTACCTATAGTTTAAAGCAGAAAAACAGGATCTTTTGAAATTTTCATTATTTGGACAAAACCCCAGGGGGTTAGAAATTTTTTCATGTGAATGTGAAAAGTTTTTCTGGTCCCATTTAAAAACCATGCACCAGAATCAACTTCTTTCAACTCAGTAATACATTTGGGATGTGTACCTATAGTTTAAAGCAGAAAAACAGGAACTTTTGAAATTTTCATTTTTTGGACAAAACCCCCGGGGGTTAGAATTTTTGGTACTTGTGAGTTATCCGGGCGTCCGATTTTTAAATCGGGTCGGATCGGGACATCGCATCGCATCGCATGCGACCATCGGATGCGATGCGATGCGATGACCCGATTTTTCCATAGGAATCAATGTTAAAATGGACTGAGTCCATTTTAACATGGAATTCAATGGGAAAAAGGGTCCTTTTCATACCCCTACTATCCAAGTGGGCATGGAGTTGGATATAAACCTGTGGCGAGCGTAGCGAGCCACCGAGCCCGAAGCGTGGCGAGCGTAGCGAGCCCCGCGAGGGGACACGGAATACCGTCCCCTCGCGGGGCTCGCTTCGCTCGCCACGCTTCGGGCTCGGTGGCTCGCTACGCTCGCCACAGGTTTATATCCAACTCCATGCCCACTTGGAAAGTAGGGGTATGAAAAGGACCCCTTTTTCCATAGGAATCATTTTAACATTGATTCCTATGGAAAAATCGGGTCATCGCATCCGATGGTCGCATGCGATGCGATGCGATGCGATATCGCATCGTATCTGATTGTATGCCTTAACTTAAGGCATACAATCAAAAAATCGGACGCCCGGATAACTCACAAGTACCGAATTTTTTTTCATGTGAATGTGAAAAGTTTTTCTGGTCCCATTTAAAAACCATGCACCAGAATCAACTTCTTTCAACTCAGTAATACATTTCGGATGTCTACCTATAGTTTAAAGCAGAAAAACAGGAACTTTTGAAATTTTCATTTTTTGGACAAAACCCCCGGGGGTTAGAAATTTTTTCATGTGAATGTGAAAAGTTTTTCTGGTCCCATTTAAAAACCATGCACCAGAATCAACTTCTTTCAACTCAGTAATACATTTGGGATGTGTAGCTATAGTTTAAAGCAAAGAAAAACAGGAACTTTTGAAATTTTCATTTTTTGACAAAACCCCCGGGGGTTAGAATTTTTTTCATGTGAATGTGAAAAGTTTTTCTGGTCCCATTTAAAAACCATGCACCAGAATCAACTTCTTTCAACTCAGTAATACATTTCGGATGTCTACCTATAGTTTAAAGCAGAAAAACAGGAACTTTTGAAATTTTCATTTTTTGGACAAAACCCCCGGGGGTTAGAATTTTTTTCATGTGAATGTGAAAAGTTTTTCTGGTCCCATTTAAAAACCATGCACCAGAATCAACTTCTATCAACTCAGTAATACATTTGGGATGTGTAGCTATAGTTTAAGGCAGAAAAACAGGAACTTTTGAAATTTTCATTTTTTGGACAAAACACCCGGGGCTTAGAATTTTTTTCATGTGAATGTGAAAAGTTTTTCTGTTCCCATTTAAAAACCATGCACCAGAATCAACTTCTTTCAACTCAGTAATACATTTCGTATGTCTACCTATAGTTTAAAGCAGAAAAACAGGAACTTTTGAAATTTTCATTTTTTGGACAAAACCCCCGGGGGTTAGAAATTTTTTCATGTGAATGTGAAAAGTTTTTCTGGTCCCATTTAAAAACCATGCACCATAATCAACTTCTTTCAACTCAGTAATACATTTGGGATGTGTGGCTTTAGTTTAAAGCAAAAAAATAGGAACTTTTGAAATTTTAATTATTTGGACAAAATCCACGGGGGTTAGAATTTTTTTCATGTGAATGTGAAAAGTTTTTCTGGTCCCATTTAAAAACCATGCACCAGAATCAACTTCTTTCAACTCAGTAATACATTTGGGATGTGTAGCTATAGTTTAAAGCAGAAAAACAGGAACTTTTGAAATTTTCAATTTTTGGACAAAACACCCGGGGCTTAGAAATTTTTTCATGTGAATGTGAAAAGTTTTTCTATTCCCATTTAAAAACCATGCACCAGAATCAACTTCTTTCAACTCAGTAACACATTTGGGATGTGTACCAATAGTTTAAAGCAGAAAAACAGGAACTTTTGAAATTTTCATTTTTTTGGACAAAACACCCGGGGCTTAGAAATTTTTTCATGTGAATGTGAAAAGTTTTTCTGGTTCCATTTAAATAATATGCAGCAGAATCAACTTCTTTTAACTCCGAAATACATTTCGGATGTGTACCTATAGTTTAAGGCAGAAAAATAGGAACTTTTGACATTTTCATTTTTTGGACAAAACCCCCGGGGGTTAGAATTTTTTTCCTGTGATAGTGAAAAGTTTTTCTGGTCCCATTTAAAAACAATGCACCAGAATCAACTTCTTTCAACTCAGTAATACATTTCGGATGTTTACCTATAGTTTAGAGCAGAAAAACAGGAACTTTTGACATTTTCAATTTTTGGACAAAACACCCCGGGCTTAGAAATTTTTTCATGTGACTGTGAAAATTTTTACTGGTCCCATTTAAAAACCATGCACCAGAATCACCTTCTTTAAACTCAGTAATACATTTGGGATGTGTAGCTATAGTTTAAGGCAGAAAAACAGGAACTTTTGAAATTTTCAATTTTTGGACAAAACACCCAGGGCTTAGAATTTTTTTCATGTGAATGTGAAAAGTTTTTCTGGTCCCATTTAAAAACCATGCACCAGAATCAACTTCTTTCAACTCAGTAATACATTTCGGATGTCTACCTATAGTTTAAAGCAGAAAAACAGGAACTTTTGAAATTTTCATTTTTTGGACAAAACCCCCGGGGGTTAGAAATTTTTTCATGTGAATGTGAAAAGTTTTTCTGGTCCCATTTAAAAACCATGCACCAGAATCAACTTCTTTCAACTCAGTAATACATTTTGGATGTCTACCTATAGTTTAAAGCAGAAAAACAGGATCTTTTGAAATTTTCATTTTTTGGACAAAACCCCCGGGGCTTAGAAATTTTTTCATGTGAATGTGAAAAGTTTTTCTGGTCCCATTTAAAAACCATGCACCAGAATCAACTTCTTTCAACTCAGTAATACATTTCGGATGTCTACCTATAGTTTAAAGCAGAAAAACAGGAACTTTTGAAATTTTCATTGTTTGGACAAAACCCCCGGGGGTTAGAAATTTTTTCATGTGAATGTGAAAAGTTTTTCTGGTCCCATTTAAAAACCATGCACCATAATCAACTTCTTTCAACTCAGTAATACATTTGGGATGTGTGGCTATAGTTTAAAGCAAAAAAACAGGAACTTTTGAAATTTTCATTTTTTGGACAAAACCCCCGGGGGTTAGAATTTTTTTCATGTGAATGTGAAAAGTTTTTCTGGTCCCATTTAAAAACCATGCACCAGAATCAACTTCTTTCAACTCAGTAATACATTTCGGATGTGTACCTATAGTTTAAAGCAGAAAAACAGGAACTTTTGAAATTTTCATTTTTTGGACAAAACCCCCGGGGGTTAGAAATTTTTTCATGTGAATGTGAAAAGTTTTTCTGGTCCCATTTAAAAACCATGCACCAGAATCAACTTCTTTCAACTCAGTAATACATTTGGGATGTGTAGCTATAGTTTAAGGCAGAAAAACAGGAACTTTTGAAATTTTCATTTTTTGGACAAAACACCCGGGGCTTAGAATTTTTTTCATGTGAATGTGAAAAGTTTTTCTGGTCCCATTTAAAAACCATGCACCAGAATCAACTTCTTTCAACTCAGTAATACATTTGGGATGTGTACCTATAGTTTAAAGCAGAAAAACAGGAACTTTTGAAATTTTCATTTTTTGGACAAAACCCCCGGGGGTTAGAATTTTTTTCATGTGAATGTGAAAAGTTTTTCTGGTCCCATTTAAAAACCATGCACCAGAATCAACTTCTTTCAACTCAGTAATACATTTGGGATGTGTACCTATAGTTTAAAGCAGAAAAACAGGAACTTTTGAAATTTTCATTTTTTGGACAAAACCCCCGGGGGTTAGAAATTTTTTTATGTGAATGTGAAAAGTTTTTCTGGTCCCATTTAAAAACCATGCACCAGAATCAACTTCTTTCTACTCAGTAATACATTTGGGGTGTGTAGCTATAGTTTAAAGCAGAAAAACAGGATCTTTTGAAATTTTCATTTTTTGGACAAAACACCCGGGGCTTAGAATTTTTTTCATGTGAATGTGAAAAGTTTTTCTGGTCCCATTTAAAAACCATGCACCAGAATCAACTTCTTTCAACTCAGTAATACATTTGGGATGTGTACCTATAGTTTAAAGCAGAAAAACAGGAACTTTTGAAATTTTCATTTTTTGGACAAAACCCCCGGGGGTTAGAATTTTTTTCATGTGAATGTGAAAAGTTTTTCTGGTCCCATTTAAAAACCATGCACCAGAATCAACTTCTTTCAACTCAGTAATACATTTGGGATGTGTACCTATAGTTTAAAGCAGAAAAACAGGAACTTTTGAAATTTTCATTTTTTGGACAAAACCCCCGGGGGTTAGAAATTTTTTTATGTGAATGTGAAAAGTTTTTCTGGTCCCATTTAAAAACCATGCACCAGAATCAACTTCTTTCTACTCAGTAATACATTTGGGGTGTGTAGCTATAGTTTAAAGCAGAAAAACAGGATCTTTTGAAATTTTCATTTTTTGGACAAAACACCCGGGGCTTAGAATTTTTTTCATGTGAATGTGAAAAGTTTTTCTGGTCCCATTTAAAAACCATGCACCAGAATCAACTTCTTTCTACTCAGTAATACATTCCGGATGTCTACCTATAGTTTAAAGCAGAAAAACAGGATCTTTTGAAATTTTCATTATTTGGACAAAACCCCAGGGGGTTAGAAATTTTTTCATGTGAATGTGAAAAGTTTTTCTGGTCCCATTTAAAAACCATGCACCAGAATCAACTTCTTTCAACTCAGTAATACATTTGGGATGTGTACCTATAGTTTAAAGCAGAAAAACAGGAACTTTTGAAATTTTCATTTTTTGGACAAAACCCCCGGGGGTTAGAATTTTTGGTACTTGTGAGTTATCCGGGCGTCCGATTTTTAAATCGGGTCGGATCGGGACATCGCATCGCATCGCATGCGACCATCGGATGCGATGCGATGCGATGACCCGATTTTTCCATAGGAATCAATGTTAAAATGGACTGAGTCCATTTTAACATGGAATTCAATGGGAAAAAGGGTCCTTTTCATACCCCTACTATCCAAGTGGGCATGGAGTTGGATATAAACCTGTGGCGAGCGTAGCGAGCCACCGAGCCCGAAGCGTGGCGAGCGTAGCGAGCCCCGCGAGGGGACACGGAATACCGTCCCCTCGCGGGGCTCGCTTCGCTCGCCACGCTTCGGGCTCGGTGGCTCGCTACGCTCGCCACAGGTTTATATCCAACTCCATGCCCACTTGGAAAGTAGGGGTATGAAAAGGACCCCTTTTTCCATAGGAATCATTTTAACATTGATTCCTATGGAAAAATCGGGTCATCGCATCCGATGGTCGCATGCGATGCGATGCGATGCGATATCGCATCGTATCTGATTGTATGCCTTAACTTAAGGCATACAATCAAAAAATCGGACGCCCGGATAACTCACAAGTACCGAATTTTTTTTCATGTGAATGTGAAAAGTTTTTCTGGTCCCATTTAAAAACCATGCACCAGAATCAACTTCTTTCAACTCAGTAATACATTTCGGATGTCTACCTATAGTTTAAAGCAGAAAAACAGGAACTTTTGAAATTTTCATTTTTTGGACAAAACCCCCGGGGGTTAGAAATTTTTTCATGTGAATGTGAAAAGTTTTTCTGGTCCCATTTAAAAACCATGCACCAGAATCAACTTCTTTCAACTCAGTAATACATTTGGGATGTGTAGCTATAGTTTAAAGCAAAGAAAAACAGGAACTTTTGAAATTTTCATTTTTTGACAAAACCCCCGGGGGTTAGAATTTTTTTCATGTGAATGTGAAAAGTTTTTCTGGTCCCATTTAAAAACCATGCACCAGAATCAACTTCTTTCAACTCAGTAATACATTTCGGATGTCTACCTATAGTTTAAAGCAGAAAAACAGGAACTTTTGAAATTTTCATTTTTTGGACAAAACCCCCGGGGGTTAGAATTTTTTTCATGTGAATGTGAAAAGTTTTTCTGGTCCCATTTAAAAACCATGCACCAGAATCAACTTCTATCAACTCAGTAATACATTTGGGATGTGTAGCTATAGTTTAAGGCAGAAAAACAGGAACTTTTGAAATTTTCATTTTTTGGACAAAACACCCGGGGCTTAGAATTTTTTTCATGTGAATGTGAAAAGTTTTTCTGTTCCCATTTAAAAACCATGCACCAGAATCAACTTCTTTCAACTCAGTAATACATTTCGTATGTCTACCTATAGTTTAAAGCAGAAAAACAGGAACTTTTGAAATTTTCATTTTTTGGACAAAACCCCCGGGGGTTAGAAATTTTTTCATGTGAATGTGAAAAGTTTTTCTGGTCCCATTTAAAAACCATGCACCATAATCAACTTCTTTCAACTCAGTAATACATTTGGGATGTGTGGCTTTAGTTTAAAGCAAAAAAATAGGAACTTTTGAAATTTTAATTATTTGGACAAAATCCACGGGGGTTAGAATTTTTTTCATGTGAATGTGAAAAGTTTTTCTGGTCCCATTTAAAAACCATGCACCAGAATCAACTTCTTTCAACTCAGTAATACATTTGGGATGTGTAGCTATAGTTTAAAGCAGAAAAACAGGAACTTTTGAAATTTTCAATTTTTGGACAAAACACCCGGGGCTTAGAAATTTTTTCATGTGAATGTGAAAAGTTTTTCTATTCCCATTTAAAAACCATGCACCAGAATCAACTTCTTTCAACTCAGTAACACATTTGGGATGTGTACCAATAGTTTAAAGCAGAAAAACAGGAACTTTTGAAATTTTCATTTTTTTGGACAAAACACCCGGGGCTTAGAAATTTTTTCATGTGAATGTGAAAAGTTTTTCTGGTTCCATTTAAATAATATGCAGCAGAATCAACTTCTTTTAACTCCGAAATACATTTCGGATGTGTACCTATAGTTTAAGGCAGAAAAATAGGAACTTTTGACATTTTCATTTTTTGGACAAAACCCCCGGGGGTTAGAATTTTTTTCCTGTGATAGTGAAAAGTTTTTCTGGTCCCATTTAAAAACAATGCACCAGAATCAACTTCTTTCAACTCAGTAATACATTTCGGATGTTTACCTATAGTTTAGAGCAGAAAAACAGGAACTTTTGACATTTTCAATTTTTGGACAAAACACCCCGGGCTTAGAAATTTTTTCATGTGACTGTGAAAATTTTTACTGGTCCCATTTAAAAACCATGCACCAGAATCACCTTCTTTAAACTCAGTAATACATTTGGGATGTGTAGCTATAGTTTAAGGCAGAAAAACAGGAACTTTTGAAATTTTCAATTTTTGGACAAAACACCCAGGGCTTAGAATTTTTTTCATGTGAATGTGAAAAGTTTTTCTGGTCCCATTTAAAAACCATGCACCAGAATCAACTTCTTTCAACTCAGTAATACATTTCGGATGTCTACCTATAGTTTAAAGCAGAAAAACAGGAACTTTTGAAATTTTCATTTTTTGGACAAAACCCCCGGGGGTTAGAAATTTTTTCATGTGAATGTGAAAAGTTTTTCTGGTCCCATTTAAAAACCATGCACCAGAATCAACTTCTTTCAACTCAGTAATACATTTTGGATGTCTACCTATAGTTTAAAGCAGAAAAACAGGATCTTTTGAAATTTTCATTTTTTGGACAAAACCCCCGGGGCTTAGAAATTTTTTCATGTGAATGTGAAAAGTTTTTCTGGTCCCATTTAAAAACCATGCACCAGAATCAACTTCTTTCAACTCAGTAATACATTTCGGATGTCTACCTATAGTTTAAAGCAGAAAAACAGGAACTTTTGAAATTTTCATTGTTTGGACAAAACCCCCGGGGGTTAGAAATTTTTTCATGTGAATGTGAAAAGTTTTTCTGGTCCCATTTAAAAACCATGCACCATAATCAACTTCTTTCAACTCAGTAATACATTTGGGATGTGTGGCTATAGTTTAAAGCAAAAAAACAGGAACTTTTGAAATTTTCATTTTTTGGACAAAACCCCCGGGGGTTAGAATTTTTTTCATGTGAATGTGAAAAGTTTTTCTGGTCCCATTTAAAAACCATGCACCAGAATCAACTTCTTTCAACTCAGTAATACATTTCGGATGTGTACCTATAGTTTAAAGCAGAAAAACAGGAACTTTTGAAATTTTCATTTTTTGGACAAAACCCCCGGGGGTTAGAAATTTTTTCATGTGAATGTGAAAAGTTTTTCTGGTCCCATTTAAAAACCATGCACCAGAATCAACTTCTTTCAACTCAGTAATACATTTGGGATGTGTAGCTATAGTTTAAGGCAGAAAAACAGGAACTTTTGAAATTTTCATTTTTTGGACAAAACACCCGGGGCTTAGAATTTTTTTCATGTGAATGTGAAAAGTTTTTCTGGTCCCATTTAAAAACCATGCACCAGAATCAACTTCTTTCAACTCAGTAATACATTTGGGATGTGTACCTATAGTTTAAAGCAGAAAAACAGGAACTTTTGAAATTTTCATTTTTTGGACAAAACCCCCGGGGGTTAGAATTTTTTTCATGTGAATGTGAAAAGTTTTTCTGGTCCCATTTAAAAACCATGCACCAGAATCAACTTCTTTCAACTCAGTAATACATTTGGGATGTGTACCTATAGTTTAAAGCAGAAAAACAGGAACTTTTGAAATTTTCATTTTTTGGACAAAACCCCCGGGGGTTAGAAATTTTTTTATGTGAATGTGAAAAGTTTTTCTGGTCCCATTTAAAAACCATGCACCAGAATCAACTTCTTTCTACTCAGTAATACATTTGGGGTGTGTAGCTATAGTTTAAAGCAGAAAAACAGGATCTTTTGAAATTTTCATTTTTTGGACAAAACACCCGGGGCTTAGAATTTTTTTCATGTGAATGTGAAAAGTTTTTCTGGTCCCATTTAAAAACCATGCACCAGAATCAACTTCTTTCAACTCAGTAATACATTTGGGATGTGTACCTATAGTTTAAAGCAGAAAAACAGGAACTTTTGAAATTTTCATTTTTTGGACAAAACACCCGGGGCTTAGAATTTTTTTCCATGTGAATGTGAAAAGTTTTTCTGTTCCCATTTAAAAACCATGCACCAGAATCAACTTCTTTCAACTCAGTAACACATTTGGGATGTGTACCAATAGTTTAAAGCAGAAAAACAGGAACTTTTGAAATTTTCATTTTTTTGGACAAAACACCCGGGGCTTAGAAATTTTTTCATGTGAATGTGAAAAGTTTTTCTGGTTCCATTTAAATAATATGCAGCAGAATCAACTTCTTTTAACTCCGAAATACATTTCGGATGTGTACCTATAGTTTAAGGCAGAAAAATAGGAACTTTTGACATTTTCATTTTTTGGACAAAACCCCCGGGGGTTAGAATTTTTTTCCTGTGATAGTGAAAAGTTTTTCTGGTCCCATTTAAAAACAATGCACCAGAATCAACTTCTTTCAACTCAGTAATACATTTCGGATGTTTACCTATAGTTTAGAGCAGAAAAACAGGAACTTTTGACATTTTCAATTTTTGGACAAAACACCCCGGGCTTAGAAATTTTTTCATGTGACTGTGAAAATTTTTACTGGTCCCATTTAAAAACCATGCACCAGAATCACCTTCTTTAAACTCAGTAATACATTTGGGATGTGTAGCTACAGTTTAAGGCAGAAAAACAGGAACTTTTGAAATTTTCAATTTTTGGACAAAACACCCAGGGCTTAGAATTTTTTTCATGTGAATGTGAAAAGTTTTTCTGGTCCCATTTAAAAACCATGCACCAGAATCAACTTCTTTCAACTCAGTAATACATTTCGGATGTCTACCTATAGTTTAAAGCAGAAAAACAGGAACTTTTGAAATTTTCATTTTTTGGACAAAACCCCCGGGGGTTAGAATTTTTTTCATGTGAATGTGAAAAGTTTTTCTGGTCCCATTTAAAAACCATGCACCAGAATCAACTTCTTTCTACTCAGTAATACATTCCGGATGTCTACCTATAGTTTAAAGCAGAAAAACAGGATCTTTTGAAATTTTCATTATTTGGACAAAACCCCAGGGGGTTAGAAATTTTTTCATGTGAATGTGAAAAGTTTTTCTGGTCCCATTTAATAACCATGCACCAGAATCAACTTCTTTCAACTCAGTAATACATTTCGGATGTGTACCTATAGTTTAAAGCAGAAAAACAGGAACTTTTGACATTTTCATTGTTTGGACAAAACCCCCGGGGGTTAGAAATTTTTTCATGTGAATGTGAAAAGTTTTTCTGGTCCCATTTAAAAACCATGCACCATAATCAACTTCTTTCAACTCAGTAATACATTTGGGATGTGTGGCTATAGTTTAAAGCAAAAAAACAGGAACTTTTGAAATTTTCATTTTTTGGACAAAACCCCCGGGGGTTAGAATTTTTTTCATGTGAATGTGAAAAGTTTTTCTGGTCCCATTTAAAAACCATGCACCAGAATCAACTTCTTTCAACTCAGTAATACATTTCGGATGTGTACCTATAGTTTAAAGCAGAAAAACAGGAACTTTTGAAATTTTCATTTTTTGGACAAAACCCCCGGGGGTTAGAAATTTTTTCATGTGAATGTGAAAAGTTTTTCTGGTCCCATTTAAAAACCATGCACCAGAATCAACTTCTTTCAACTCAGTAATACATTTGGGATGTGTAGCTATAGTTTAAGGCAGAAAAACAGGAACTTTTGAAATTTTCATTTTTTGGACAAAACACCCGGGGCTTAGAATTTTTTTCATGTGAATGTGAAAAGTTTTTCTGGTCCCATTTAAAAACCATGCACCAGAATCAACTTCTTTCAACTCAGTAATACATTTGGGATGTGTACCTATAGTTTAAAGCAGAAAAACAGGAACTTTTGAAATTTTCATTTTTTGGACAAAACACCCGGGGCTTAGAATTTTTTTCCATGTGAATGTGAAAAGTTTTTCTGTTCCCATTTAAAAACCATGCACCAGAATCAACTTCTTTCAACTCAGTAATACATTTCGGATGTCTACCTATAGTTTAAAGCAGAAAAACAGGAACTTTTGAAATTTTCAATTTTTGGACAAAACCCCCGGGGGTTAGAAATTTTTTCATGTGAATGTGAAAAGTTTTTCTGGTCCCATTTAAAAACCATGCACCAGAATCAACTTCTTTCAACTCAGTAATACATTTGGGATGTGTACCTATAGTTTAAAGCAGAAAAACAGGAACTTTTGAAATTTTCATTTTTTGGACAAAACCCCCGGGGGTTAGAATTTTTTTCATGTGAATGTGAAAAGTTTTTCTGGTCCCATTTAAAAACCATGCACCAGAATCAACTTCTTTCAACTCAGTAATACATTTGGGATGTGTACCTATAGTTTAAAGCAGAAAAACAGGAACTTTTGAAATTTTCATTTTTTGGACAAAACCCCCGGGGGTTAGAAATTTTTTTATGTGAATGTGAAAAGTTTTTCTGGTCCCATTTAAAAACCATGCACCAGAATCAACTTCTTTCTACTCAGTAATACATTTGGGGTGTGTAGCTATAGTTTAAAGCAGAAAAACAGGATCTTTTGAAATTTTCATTTTTTGGACAAAACACCCGGGGCTTAGAATTTTTTTCATGTGAATGTGAAAAGTTTTTCTGGTCCCATTTAAAAACCATGCACCAGAATCAACTTCTTTCTACTCAGTAATACATTCCGGATGTCTACCTATAGTTTAAAGCAGAAAAACAGGATCTTTTGAAATTTTCATTATTTGGACAAAACCCCAGGGGGTTAGAAATTTTTTCATGTGAATGTGAAAAGTTTTTCTGGTCCCATTTAAAAACCATGCACCAGAATCAACTTCTTTCAACTCAGTAATACATTTGGGATGTGTACCTATAGTTTAAAGCAGAAAAACAGGAACTTTTGAAATTTTCATTTTTTGGACAAAACCCCCGGGGGTTAGAATTTTTGGTACTTGTGAGTTATCCGGGCGTCCGATTTTTAAATCGGGTCGGATCGGGACATCGCATCGCATCGCATGCGACCATCGGATGCGATGCGATGCGATGACCCGATTTTTCCATAGGAATCAATGTTAAAATGGACTGAGTCCATTTTAACATGGAATTCAATGGGAAAAAGGGTCCTTTTCATACCCCTACTATCCAAGTGGGCATGGAGTTGGATATAAACCTGTGGCGAGCGTAGCGAGCCACCGAGCCCGAAGCGTGGCGAGCGTAGCGAGCCCCGCGAGGGGACACGGAATACCGTCCCCTCGCGGGGCTCGCTTCGCTCGCCACGCTTCGGGCTCGGTGGCTCGCTACGCTCGCCACAGGTTTATATCCAACTCCATGCCCACTTGGAAAGTAGGGGTATGAAAAGGACCCCTTTTTCCATAGGAATCATTTTAACATTGATTCCTATGGAAAAATCGGGTCATCGCATCCGATGGTCGCATGCGATGCGATGCGATGCGATATCGCATCGTATCTGATTGTATGCCTTAACTTAAGGCATACAATCAAAAAATCGGACGCCCGGATAACTCACAAGTACCGAATTTTTTTTCATGTGAATGTGAAAAGTTTTTCTGGTCCCATTTAAAAACCATGCACCAGAATCAACTTCTTTCAACTCAGTAATACATTTCGGATGTCTACCTATAGTTTAAAGCAGAAAAACAGGAACTTTTGAAATTTTCATTTTTTGGACAAAACCCCCGGGGGTTAGAAATTTTTTCATGTGAATGTGAAAAGTTTTTCTGGTCCCATTTAAAAACCATGCACCAGAATCAACTTCTTTCAACTCAGTAATACATTTGGGATGTGTAGCTATAGTTTAAAGCAAAGAAAAACAGGAACTTTTGAAATTTTCATTTTTTGACAAAACCCCCGGGGGTTAGAATTTTTTTCATGTGAATGTGAAAAGTTTTTCTGGTCCCATTTAAAAACCATGCACCAGAATCAACTTCTTTCAACTCAGTAATACATTTCGGATGTCTACCTATAGTTTAAAGCAGAAAAACAGGAACTTTTGAAATTTTCATTTTTTGGACAAAACCCCCGGGGGTTAGAATTTTTTTCATGTGAATGTGAAAAGTTTTTCTGGTCCCATTTAAAAACCATGCACCAGAATCAACTTCTATCAACTCAGTAATACATTTGGGATGTGTAGCTATAGTTTAAGGCAGAAAAACAGGAACTTTTGAAATTTTCATTTTTTGGACAAAACACCCGGGGCTTAGAATTTTTTTCATGTGAATGTGAAAAGTTTTTCTGTTCCCATTTAAAAACCATGCACCAGAATCAACTTCTTTCAACTCAGTAATACATTTCGTATGTCTACCTATAGTTTAAAGCAGAAAAACAGGAACTTTTGAAATTTTCATTTTTTGGACAAAACCCCCGGGGGTTAGAAATTTTTTCATGTGAATGTGAAAAGTTTTTCTGGTCCCATTTAAAAACCATGCACCATAATCAACTTCTTTCAACTCAGTAATACATTTGGGATGTGTGGCTTTAGTTTAAAGCAAAAAAATAGGAACTTTTGAAATTTTAATTATTTGGACAAAATCCACGGGGGTTAGAATTTTTTTCATGTGAATGTGAAAAGTTTTTCTGGTCCCATTTAAAAACCATGCACCAGAATCAACTTCTTTCAACTCAGTAATACATTTGGGATGTGTAGCTATAGTTTAAAGCAGAAAAACAGGAACTTTTGAAATTTTCAATTTTTGGACAAAACACCCGGGGCTTAGAAATTTTTTCATGTGAATGTGAAAAGTTTTTCTATTCCCATTTAAAAACCATGCACCAGAATCAACTTCTTTCAACTCAGTAACACATTTGGGATGTGTACCAATAGTTTAAAGCAGAAAAACAGGAACTTTTGAAATTTTCATTTTTTTGGACAAAACACCCGGGGCTTAGAAATTTTTTCATGTGAATGTGAAAAGTTTTTCTGGTTCCATTTAAATAATATGCAGCAGAATCAACTTCTTTTAACTCCGAAATACATTTCGGATGTGTACCTATAGTTTAAGGCAGAAAAATAGGAACTTTTGACATTTTCATTTTTTGGACAAAACCCCCGGGGGTTAGAATTTTTTTCCTGTGATAGTGAAAAGTTTTTCTGGTCCCATTTAAAAACAATGCACCAGAATCAACTTCTTTCAACTCAGTAATACATTTCGGATGTTTACCTATAGTTTAGAGCAGAAAAACAGGAACTTTTGACATTTTCAATTTTTGGACAAAACACCCCGGGCTTAGAAATTTTTTCATGTGACTGTGAAAATTTTTACTGGTCCCATTTAAAAACCATGCACCAGAATCACCTTCTTTAAACTCAGTAATACATTTGGGATGTGTAGCTATAGTTTAAGGCAGAAAAACAGGAACTTTTGAAATTTTCAATTTTTGGACAAAACACCCAGGGCTTAGAATTTTTTTCATGTGAATGTGAAAAGTTTTTCTGGTCCCATTTAAAAACCATGCACCAGAATCAACTTCTTTCAACTCAGTAATACATTTCGGATGTCTACCTATAGTTTAAAGCAGAAAAACAGGAACTTTTGAAATTTTCATTTTTTGGACAAAACCCCCGGGGGTTAGAAATTTTTTCATGTGAATGTGAAAAGTTTTTCTGGTCCCATTTAAAAACCATGCACCAGAATCAACTTCTTTCAACTCAGTAATACATTTTGGATGTCTACCTATAGTTTAAAGCAGAAAAACAGGATCTTTTGAAATTTTCATTTTTTGGACAAAACCCCCGGGGCTTAGAAATTTTTTCATGTGAATGTGAAAAGTTTTTCTGGTCCCATTTAAAAACCATGCACCAGAATCAACTTCTTTCAACTCAGTAATACATTTCGGATGTCTACCTATAGTTTAAAGCAGAAAAACAGGAACTTTTGAAATTTTCATTGTTTGGACAAAACCCCCGGGGGTTAGAAATTTTTTCATGTGAATGTGAAAAGTTTTTCTGGTCCCATTTAAAAACCATGCACCATAATCAACTTCTTTCAACTCAGTAATACATTTGGGATGTGTGGCTATAGTTTAAAGCAAAAAAACAGGAACTTTTGAAATTTTCATTTTTTGGACAAAACCCCCGGGGGTTAGAATTTTTTTCATGTGAATGTGAAAAGTTTTTCTGGTCCCATTTAAAAACCATGCACCAGAATCAACTTCTTTCAACTCAGTAATACATTTCGGATGTGTACCTATAGTTTAAAGCAGAAAAACAGGAACTTTTGAAATTTTCATTTTTTGGACAAAACCCCCGGGGGTTAGAAATTTTTTCATGTGAATGTGAAAAGTTTTTCTGGTCCCATTTAAAAACCATGCACCAGAATCAACTTCTTTCAACTCAGTAATACATTTGGGATGTGTAGCTATAGTTTAAGGCAGAAAAACAGGAACTTTTGAAATTTTCATTTTTTGGACAAAACACCCGGGGCTTAGAATTTTTTTCATGTGAATGTGAAAAGTTTTTCTGGTCCCATTTAAAAACCATGCACCAGAATCAACTTCTTTCAACTCAGTAATACATTTGGGATGTGTACCTATAGTTTAAAGCAGAAAAACAGGAACTTTTGAAATTTTCATTTTTTGGACAAAACCCCCGGGGGTTAGAATTTTTTTCATGTGAATGTGAAAAGTTTTTCTGGTCCCATTTAAAAACCATGCACCAGAATCAACTTCTTTCAACTCAGTAATACATTTGGGATGTGTACCTATAGTTTAAAGCAGAAAAACAGGAACTTTTGAAATTTTCATTTTTTGGACAAAACCCCCGGGGGTTAGAAATTTTTTTATGTGAATGTGAAAAGTTTTTCTGGTCCCATTTAAAAACCATGCACCAGAATCAACTTCTTTCTACTCAGTAATACATTTGGGGTGTGTAGCTATAGTTTAAAGCAGAAAAACAGGATCTTTTGAAATTTTCATTTTTTGGACAAAACACCCGGGGCTTAGAATTTTTTTCATGTGAATGTGAAAAGTTTTTCTGGTCCCATTTAAAAACCATGCACCAGAATCAACTTCTTTCAACTCAGTAATACATTTGGGATGTGTACCTATAGTTTAAAGCAGAAAAACAGGAACTTTTGAAATTTTCATTTTTTGGACAAAACCCCCGGGGGTTAGAATTTTTGGTACTTGTGAGTTATCCGGGCGTCCGATTTTTAAATCGGGTCGGATCGGGACATCGCATCGCATCGCATGCGACCATCGGATGCGATGCGATGCGATGACCCGATTTTTCCATAGGAATCAATGTTAAAATGGACTGAGTCCATTTTAACATGGAATTCAATGGGAAAAAGGGTCCTTTTCATACCCCTACTATCCAAGTGGGCATGGAGTTGGATATAAACCTGTGGCGAGCGTAGCGAGCCACCGAGCCCGAAGCGTGGCGAGCGTAGCGAGCCCCGCGAGGGGACACGGAATACCGTCCCCTCGCGGGGCTCGCTTCGCTCGCCACGCTTCGGGCTCGGTGGCTCGCTACGCTCGCCACAGGTTTATATCCAGCTCCATGCCCACTTGGATAGTAGGGGTATGAAAAGGACCCCTTTTTCCATAGGAATCATTTTAACATTGATTCCTATGGAAAAATCGGGTCATCGCATCCGATGGTCGCATGCGATGCGATGCGATGCGATATCGCATCGCATCGTATCTGATTGTATGCCTTAACTTAAGGCATACAATCAAAAAATCGGACGCCCGGATAACTCACAAGTACCGAATTTTTTTTCATGTGAATGTGAAAAGTTTTTCTGGTCCCATTTAAAAACCATGCACCAGAATCAACTTCTTTCAACTCAGTAATACATTTCGGATGTCTACCTATAGTTTAAAGCAGAAAAACAGGAACTTTTGAAATTTTAATTTTTTGGACAAAACCCCCGGGGGTTAGAATATTTTTCATGTGAATGTGAAAAGTTTTTCTGGTCCCATTTAAAAACCATGCACCAGAATCAACTTCTTTCAACTCAGTAATACATTTCGGATGTCTACCTATAGTTTAAAGCAGAAAAACAGGAACTTTTGAAATTTTCATTTTTTGGACAAAACCCCCGGGGGTTAGAAATTTTTTTATGTGAATGTGAAAAGTTTTTCTGGTCCCATTTAAAAACCAAGCACCAGAATCAACTTCTTTCAACTCAGTAATACATTTGGGATGTGTGGCTTTAGTTTAAAGCAAAAAAATAGGAACTTTTGAAATTTTCATTTTTTGGACAAAATCCACGGGGGTTAGAATTTTTTTCATGTGAATGTGAAAAGTTTTTCTGGTCCCATTTAAAAACCATGCACCAGAATCAACTTCTTTCAACTCAGTAATACATTTGGGATGTGTAGCTATAGTTTAAAGCAGAAAAACAGGAACTTTTGAAATTTTCAATTTTTGGACAAAACACCCGGGGCTTAGAAATTTTTTCATGTGAATGTGAAAAGTTTTTCTATTCCCATTTAAAAACCATGCACCAGAATCAACTTCTTTCAACTCAGTAACACATTTGGGATGTGTACCAATAGTTTAAAGCAGAAAAACAGGAACTTTTGAAATTTTCATTTTTTTGGACAAAACACCCGGGGCTTAGAAATTTTTTCATGTGAATGTGAAAAGTTTTTCTGGTTCCATTTAAATAATATGCAGCAGAATCAACTTCTTTTAACTCCGAAATACATTTCGGATGTGTACCTATAGTTTAAGGCAGAAAAATAGGAACTTTTGACATTTTTATTTTTTGGACAAAACCCCCGGGGGTTAGAATTTTTTTCCTGTGATAGTTAAAAGTTTTTCTGGTCCCATTTAAAAACAATGCACCAGAATCAACTTCTTTCAACTCAGTAATACATTTCGGATGTTTACCTATAGTTTAGAGCAGAAAAACAGGAACTTTTGACATTTTCAATTTTTGGACAAAACACCCCGGGCTTAGAAATTTTTTCATGTGACTGTGAAAATTTTTACTGGTCCCATTTAAAAACCATGCACCAGAATCACCTTCTTTAAACTCAGTAATACATTTCGGATGTTTACCTATAGTTTAAAGCAGAAAAACAGGAACTTTTGAAATTTTCAATTTTTGGACAAAACACCCAGGGCTTAGAAATTTTTTCATGTGACTGTGAAAAGTTTTTCTGGTCCCATTTAAAAACCATGCACCAGAATCACCTTCTTTCAACTCCGTAATACATTTGGGATGTGTACCTATAGTTTAAGGCAGAAAAACAGGAACTTTTGAAATTTTCATTTTTTGGACAAAACACCCGGGGCTTAGAATTTTTTTCATGTGAATGTGAAAAGTTTTTCTGGTCCCATTTAAAAACCATGCACCAGAATCAACTTCTTTCAACTCAGTAATACATTTCGGATGTCTACCTATAGTTTAAAGCAGAAAAACAGGAACTTTTGAAATTTTCATTTTTTGGACAAAACCCCCGGGGGTTAGAAATTTTTTCATGTGAATGTGAAAAGTTTTTCTGGTCCCATTTAAAAACCATGCACCAGAATCAACTTCTTTCAACTCAGTAATACATTTTGGATGTCTACCTATAGTTTAAAGCAGAAAAACAGGATCTTTTGAAATTTTCATTTTTTGGACAAAACCCCCGGGGCTTAGAAATTTTTTCATGTGAATGTGAAAAGTTTTTCTGGTCCCATTTAAAAACCATGCACCAGAATCAACTTCTTTCAACTCAGTAATACATTTCGGATGTCTACCTATAGTTTAAAGCAGAAAAACAGGAACTTTTGAAATTTTCATTTTTTGGACAAAACCCCCGGGGGTTAGAAATTTTGGTACTTATGTAGTATCTGGGCTGCCGATTTTTTGATTGTATGCCTTAAGTTAAGGCATACAATCAGATGCGATGCGATGCGATATCGCATCGCATCGCATGCGACCATCGGATGCGATGACCCGATTTTTCCATAGGAATCAATGTTAAAATGGACTGAGTCCATTTTAACATGGAATTCAATGGGAAAAAGGGGTCCTTTTCATACCCCTACTATCCAAGTGGGCATGGAGTTGGATATAAACCTGTGGCGAGCGTAGCGAGCCACCGAGCCCGAAGCGTGGCGAGCGAAGCGAGCCCCGCGAGGGGCCGGTATTCTGTGTCCCCTCGCGGGGCTCGCTACGCTCGCCACGCTTCGGGCTCGGTGGCTCGCTACGCTCGCCACAGGTTTATATCCAACTCCATGCCCACTTGGATAGTAGGGGTATGAAAAGGACCCCTTTTTCCCATTGAATTCCATGTTAAAATGGACTCAGTCCATTTTAACATTGATTCCTATGGAAAAATCGGGTCATCGCATCGCATCGCATCGCATCGATGGTCGCATGCGATGCGATGCGATGTGCCCGATTCGACCCGATTTAGAAATCGGCAGCCCAGATACTACATAAGTACCGAAATTTTTTCATGTGAATGTGAAAAGTTTTTCTGGTCCCATTTAAAAACCATGCACCATAATCAACTTCTTTCAACTCAGTAATACATTTGGGATGTGTGGCTATAGTTTAAAGCAAAAAACAGGAACTTTTGAAATTTTCATTTTTTGGACAAAACCCCCGGGTGTTAGAATTTTTTTCATGTGAATGTGAAAAGTTTTTCTGGTCCCATTTAAAAACCATGCACCAGAATCAACTTCTTTCAACTCAGTAATACATTTCGGATGTGTACCTATAGTTTAAAGCAGAAAAACAGGAACTTTTGAAATTTTCATTTTTTGGACAAAACCCCCGGGGGTTAGAAATTTTTTCATGTGAATGTGAAAAGTTTTTCTGGTCCCATTTAAAAACCATGCACCAGAATCAACTTCTTTCAACTCAGTAATACATTTCGGATGTCTACCTATAGTTTAAAGCAGAAAAACAGGAACTTTTGAAATTTTCATTTTTTGGACAAAACCCCCGGGGGTTAGAAATTTTTTCATGTGAATGTGAAAAGTTTTTCTGGTCCCATTTAAAAACCATGCACCAGAATCAACTTCTTTCAACTCATTTCAACTCAGTAATACATTTCGGATGTCTACCTATAGTTTAAAGCAGAAAAACAGGAACTTTTGAAATTTTCATTTTTTGGACAAAACCCCCGGGGGTTAGAAATTTTTTCATGTGAATGTGAAAAGTTTTTCTGGTCCCATTTAAAAACCATGCACCAGAATCAACTTCTTTCAACTCAGTAATACATTTCGGATGTGTACCTATAGTTTAAAGCAGAAAAACAGGAACTTTTGAAATTTTCATTTTTTGGACAAAACCCCCGGGGGTTAGAATTTTTTTCATGTGAATGTGAAAAGTTTTTCTGGTCCCATTTAAAAACCATGCACCAGAATCAACTTCTTTCAACTCAGTAATACATTTCGGATGTCTACCTATAGTTTAAAGCAGAAAAACAGGAACTTTTGAAATTTTCATTTTTTGGACAAAACCCCCGGGGGTTAGAAATTTTTTCATGTGAATGTGAAAAGTTTTTCTGGTCCCATTTAAAAACCATGCACCAGAATCAACTTCTTTCAACTCAGTAATACATTTTGGATGTCTACCTATAGTTTAAAGCAGAAAAACAGGATCTTTTGAAATTTTCATTTTTTGGACAAAACCCCCGGGGCTTAGAAATTTTTTCATGTGAATGTGAAAAGTTTTTCTGGTCCCATTTAAAAACCATGCACCAGAATCAACTTCTTTCAACTCAGTAATACATTTCGGATGTCTACCTATAGTTTAAAGCAGAAAAACAGGAACTTTTGAAATTTTCATTTTTTGGACAAAACCCCCGGGGGTTAGAAATTTTTTCATGTGAATGTGAAAAGTTTTTCTGGTCCCATTTAAAAACCATGCACCAGAATCAACTTCTTTCAACTCAGTAATACATTTGGGATGTGTGGCTATAGTTTAAAGCAAAAAACAGGAACTTTTGAAATTTTCATTTTTTGGACAAAACCCCCGGGTGTTAGAATTTTTTTCATGTGAATGTGAAAAGTTGTTCTGGTCCCATTTAAAAACCATGCACCAGAATCAACTTCTTTCAACTCAGTAATACATTTCGGATGTGTACCTATAGTTTAAAGCAGAAAAACAGGAACTTTTGAAATTTTCATTTTTTGGACAAAACCCCCGGGGGTTAGAAATTTTTTCATGTGAATGTGAAAAGTTTTTCTGGTCCCATTTAAAAACCATGCACCAGAATCAACTTCTTTCAACTCAGTAATACATTTGGGATGTGTAGCTATAGTTTAAGGCAGAAAAACAGGAACTTTTGAAATTTTCATTTTTTGGACAAAACACCCGGGGCTTAGAATTTTTTTCCATGTGAATGTGAAAAGTTTTTCTGTTCCCATTTAAAAACCATGCACCAGAATCAACTTCTTTCAACTCAGTAATACATTTCGGATGTCTACCTATAGTTTAAAGCAGAAAAACAGGAACTTTTGAAATTTTCATTTTTTGGACAAAACCCCCGGGGGTTAGAAATTTTTTCATGTGAATGTGAAAAGTTTTTCTGGTCCCATTTAAAAACCATGCACCAGAATCAACTTCTTTCAACTCATTTCAACTCAGTAATACATTTCGGATGTCTACCTATAGTTTAAAGCAGAAAAACAGGAACTTTTGAAATTTTCATTTTTTGGACAAAACCCCCGGGGGTTAGAAATTTTTTCATGTGAATGTGAAAAGTTTTTCTGGTCCCATTTAAAAACCATGCACCAGAATCAACTTCTTTCAACTCAGTAATACATTTCGGATGTGTACCTATAGTTTAAAGCAGAAAAACAGGAACTTTTGAAATTTTCATTTTTTGGACAAAACCCCCGGGGGATAGAAATTTTTTCATGTGAATGTGAAAAGTTTTTCTGGTCCCATTTAATAACCATGCACCAGAATCAACTTCTTTCAACTCAGTAATACATTTGGGATGTGTAGCTATAGTTTAAGGCAGAAAAACAGGAACTTTTGAAATTTTCATTTTTTGGACAAAACACCCGGGGCTTAGAATTTTTTTCATGTGAATGTGAAAAGTTTTTCTGGTCCCATTTAAAAACCATGCACCAGAATCAACTTCTTTCAACTCAGTAATACATTTGGGATGTGTACCTATAGTTTAAAGCAGAAAAACAGGAACTTTTGAAATTTTCATTTTTTGGACAAAACACCCGGGGCTTAGAATTTTTTTCCATGTGAATGTGAAAAGTTTTTCTGTTCCCATTTAAAAACCATGCACCAGAATCAACTTCTTTCAACTCAGTAATACATTTCGGATGTCTACCTATAGTTTAAAGCAGAAAAACAGGAACTTCTGAAATTTTCATTTTTTGGACAAAACCCCCGGGGGTTAGAAATTTTTTCATGTGAATGTGAAAAGTTTTTCTGGTCCCATTTAAAAACCATGCACCAGAATCAACTTCTTTCAACTCAGTAATACATTTGGGATGTGTAGCTATAGTTTAAAGCAGAAAAACAGGAACTTTTGAAATTTTAATTTTTTGGACAAAACACCCGGGGCTTAGAATTTTTTTCATGTGAATGTGAAAAGTTTTTCTGGTCCCATTTAAAAACCATGCACCAGAATCAACTTCTTTCAACTCAGTAATACATTTGGGATGTGTACCTATAGTTTAAAGCAGAAAAACAGGAACTTTTGAAATTTTAATTTTTTGGACAAAACACCCGGGGCTTAGAATTTTTTTCATGTGAATGTGAAAAGTTTTTCTGGTCCCATTTAAAAACCATGCACCAGAATCAACTTCTTTCAACTCAGTAATACATTTGGGATGTGTACCTATAGTTTAAAGCAGAAAAACAGGAACTTTTGAAATTTTCATTTTTTGGACAAAACCCCCGGGGGTTAGAAATTTTTTCATGTGAATGTGAAAAGTTTTTCTGGTCCCATTTAAAAACCATGCACCAGAATCAACTTCTTTCTACTCAGTAATACATTTCGGATGTCTACCTATAGTTTAAAGCAGAAAAACAGGATCTTTTGAAATTTTCATTTTTTGGACAAAACCCCCGGGGGTTAGAATTTTTTTCGGTACTTATGTATTATCTGGACTCCCATGTTAAATGCACCCCATTTTTTCATACCCATACTATCCAACTACGCATGGAGTTGATTTTATATAGTGTGGCGAGCGCAGCGAGCCACCGTGCCCGAAGCGTGGTGAGCGCAGCGAGCCCCGCGAGGGGACGCGGTCTTATAAGAAAAACGGGAGTCCAGATATTACATAAGTACCTTTTTTTCATGTGAATGTGAAAAGTTTTTCTGGTCCCATTTAAAAACCATGCACCAGAATCAACTTCTTTCAACTCAGTAATACATTTGGGATGTGTACCTATAGTTTAAAGCAGAAAAACAGGAACTTTTGAAATTTTCATTTTTTGGACAAAACCCCCGGGGGTTAGAATTTTTTTCATGTGAATGTGAAAAGTTTTTCTGGTCCCATTTAAAAACCATGCACCAGAATCAACTTCTTTCTACTCAGTAATACATTTCGGATGTCTACCTATAGTTTAAAGCAGAAAAACAGGATCTTTTGAAATTTTCATTTTTTGGACAAAACCCCCGGGGGTTAGAAATTTTTTCATGTGAATGTGAAAAGTTTTTCTGGTCCCATTTAAAAACCATGCACCAGAATCAACTTCTTTCAACTCAGTAATACATTTGGGATGTGTAGCTATAGTTTAAGGCAGAAAAACAGGAACTTTTGAAATTTTCATTTTTTGGACAAAACACCCGGGGCTTAGAATTTTTTTCATGTGAATGTGAAAAGTTTTTCTGGTCCCATTTAAAAACCATGCACCAGAATCAACTTCTTTCAACTCAGTAATACATTTCGGATGTGAACCTATAGTTAAAAGCAGAAAAACAGGAACTTTTGAAATTTTCATTTTTTGGACAAAACCCCCGGGGGTTAGAATATTTTTCATGTGAATGTGAAAAGTTTTTCTGGTCCCATTTAAAAACCATGCACCAGAATCAACTTCTTTCAACTCAGTAATACATTTGGGATGTGTACCTATAGTTTAAAGCAGAAAAACAGGAACTTTTGAAATTTTCATTTTTTGGACAAAACCCCCGGGGGTTAGAATATTTTTCATGTGAATGTGAAAAGTTTTTCTGGTCCCATTTAAAAACCATGCACCAGAATCAACTTCTTTCAACTCAGTAATACATTTGGGATGTGTACCTATAGTTTAAAGCAGAAAAACAGGAACTTTTGAAATTTTCATTTTTTGGACAAAACCCCCGGGGGTTAGAATTTTTTTCATGTGAATGTGAAAAGTTTTTCTGGTCCCATTTAAAAACCATGCACCAGAATCAACTTCTTTCTACTCAGTAATACATTTCGGATGTCTACCTATAGTTTAAAGCAGAAAAACAGGATCTTTTGAAATTTTCATTTTTTGGACAAAACCCCCGGGGGTTAGAAATTTTTTCATGTGAATGTGAAAAGTTTTTCTGGTCCCATTTAAAAACCATGCACCAGAATCAACTTCTTTCAACTCAGTAATACATTTGGGATGTGTAGCTATAGTTTAAGGCAGAAAAACAGGAACTTTTGAAATTTTCATTTTTTTGGACAAAACACCCGGGGCTTAGAATTTTTTTCATGTGAATGTGAAAAGTTTTTCTGGTCCCATTTAAAAACCATGCACCAGAATCAACTTCTTTCAACTCAGTAATACATTTCGGATGTGAACCTATAGTTTAAAGCAGAAAAACAGGAACTTTTGAAATTTTCATTTTTTGGACAAAACCCCCGGGGGTTAGAATATTTTTCATGTGAATGTAAAAAGTTTTTCTGGTCCCATTTAAAAACCATGCACCAGAATCAACTTCTTTCAACTCAGTAATACATTTCGGATGTCTACCTATAGTTTAAAGCAGAAAAACAGGAACTTTTGAAATTTTCATTTTTTGGACAAAACACCCGGGGCTTAGAATTTTTTTCATGTGAATGTGAAAAGTTTTTCTGGTCCCATTTAAAAACCATGCACCAGAATCAACTTCTTTCAACTCAGTAATACATTTCGGATGTCTACCTATAGTTTAAAGCAGAAAAACAGGAACTTTTGAAATTATAATTTTTTGGACAAAACCCCCGGGGGTTAGAAATTTTTTCATGTGAATGTGAAAAGTTTTTCTGGTCCCATTTAAAAACCATGCACCAGAATCAACTTCTTTCAACTCAGTAATACATTTCGGATGTCTACCTATAGTTTAAAGCAGAAAAACAGGATCTTTTGAAATTTTCATTTTTTGGACAAAACCCCCGGGGGTTAGAAATTTTTTCATGTGAATGTGAAAAGTTTTTCTGGTCCCATTTAAAAACCATGCACCAGAATCAACTTCTTTCAACTCAGTAATACATTTGGGATGTGTAGCTATAGTTTAAAGCAAAAAAACAGGAACTTTTGAAATTTTCATTTTTTGGACAAAACCCTCGGGGGTTAGAATTTTTTTCATGTGAATGTGAAAAGTTTTTCTGGTCCCATTTAAAAACAATGCACCAGAATCAACTTCTTTCAACTCAGTAATACATTTGGGATGTGTACCTATAGTTTAAAGCAGAAAAACAGGAACTTTTGAAATTTTCATTTTTTGGACAAAACCCCCGGGGGTTAGAATTTTTTTCATTTGAATGTGAAAAGTTTTTCTGGTCCCATTTAAAAACCATGCACCAGAATCAACTTCTTTCAACTCAGTAATACATTTGGGATGTGTACCTATAGTTTAAAGCAGAAAAACAGGAACTTTTGAAATTTTCATTTTTTGGACAAAACCCCCGGGGGTTAGAAATTTTTTCATGTGAATGTGAAAAGTTTTTCTGGACCCATTTAAAAACCATGCACCAGAATCAACTTCTTTCAACTCAGTAATACATTTGGGATGTGTAGCTATAGTTTAAGGCAGAAAAACAGGAACTTTTGAAATTTTCATTTTTTGGACAAAACACCCGGGGCTTAGAATTTTTTTCATGTGAATGTGAAAAGTTTTTCTGGTCCCATTTAAAAACCATGCACCAGAATCAACTTCTTTCAACTCAGTAATACATTTCGGATGTGAACCTATAGTTTAAAGCAGAAAAACAGGAACTTTTGAAATTTTCATTTTTTGGACAAAACCCCCGGGGGTTAGAATTTTTTTCATGTGAATGTGAAAAGTTTTTCTGGTCCCATTTAAAAACCATGCACCAGAATCAACTTCTTTCAACTCAGTAATACATTTGGGATGTGTACCTATAGTTAAAGCAGAAAAACAGGAACTTTTGAAATTTTCATTTTTTGGACAAAACCCCCGGGGGTTAGAATTTTTTTCATGTGAATGTGAAAAGTTTTTCTGGTCCCATTTAAAAACCATGCACCAGAATCAACTTCTTTCTACTCAGTAATACATTTCGGATGTCTACCTATAGTTTAAAGCAGAAAAACAGGATCTTTTGAAATTTTCATTTTTTGGACAAAACCCCCGGGGGTTAGAAATTTTTTCATGTGAATGTGAAAAGTTTTTCTGGTCCCATTTAAAAACCATGCACCAGAATCAACTTCTTTCAACTCAGTAATACATTTGGGATGTGTAGCTATAGTTTAAGGCAGAAAAACAGGAACTTTTATAATTTTAATTTTTTGGACAAAACACCCGGCTTAGAATTTTTTTCATGTGAATGTGAAAAGTTTTTCTGGTCCCATTTAAAAACCATGCACCAGAATCAACTTCTTCCAACTCAGTAATACATTTCGGATGTCTACCTATAGTTTAAAGCAGAAAAACAGGAACTTTTGAAATTTTCATTTTTTGGACAAAACCCCCGGGGGTTAGAAATTTTTTCATGTGAATGTGAAAAGTTTTTCTGGTCCCATTTAAAAACCATGCACCAGAATCAACTTCTTTCAACTCAGTAATACATTTCGGATGTCTACCTATAGTTTAAAGCAGAAAAACAGGATCTTTTGAAATTTTCATTTTTTGGACAAAACCCCCGGGGGTTAGAAATTTTTTCATGTGAATGTGAAAAGTTTTTCTGGTCCCATTTAAAAACCATGCACCAGAATCAACTTCTTTCAACTCAGTAATACATTTGGGATGTGTAGCTATAGTTTAAAGCAAAAAAACAGGAACTTTTGAAATTTTCATTTTTGGACAAAACCCCCGGGGGTTAGAATTTTTTTCATGTGAATGTGAAAAGTTTTTCTGGTCCCATTTAAAAACCATGCACCAGAATCACCTTCTTTCAACTCAGTAATACATTTCGGATGTCTACCTATAGTTTAAAGCAGAAACACAGGATCTTTTGAAATTTTCATTTTTTGGACAAAACACCCGGGGCTTAGAATTTTTTTCATGTGAATGTGAAAAGTTTTTCTGGTCCCATTTAAAAACCATGCACCAGAATCAACTTCTTTCAACTCAGTAATACATTTCGGATGTCTACCTATAGTTTAAAGCAGAAAAACAGGAACTTTTGAAATTTTCATTTTTTGGACAAAACACCCGGGGGTTAGAAATTTTTTCATGTGAATGTGAAAAGTTTTTCTGGTCCCATTTAAAAACCATGCACCAGAATCAACTTCTTTCAACTCAGTAATACATTTGGGATGTGTAGCTATAGTTTAAAGCAAAAAAACAGGAACTTTTGAAATTTTCATTTTTGGACAAAACCCCCGGGGGTTAGAACATTTTTCATGTGAATGTGAAAAGTTTTTCTGGTCCCATTTAAAAACCATGCACCAGAATCAACTTCTTTCTACTCAGTAATACATTTCGGATGTCTACCTATAGTTTAAAGCAGAAAAACAGGATCTTTTGAAATTTTCATTTTTTGGACAAAACCCCCGGGGGTTAGAAATTTTTTCATGTGAATGTGAAAAGTTTTTCTGGTCCCATTTAAAAACCATGCACCAGAATCAACTTCTTTCAACTCAGTAATACATTTGGGATGTGTAGCTATAGTTTAAGGCAGAAAAACAGGAACTTTTATAATTTTAATTTTTTGGACAAAACACCCGGCTTAGAATTTTTTTCATGTGAATGTGAAAAGTTTTTCTGGTCCCATTTAAAAACCATGCACCAGAATCAACTTCTTCCAACTCAGTAATACATTTCGGATGTCTACCTATAGTTTAAAGCAGAAAAACAGGAACTTTTGAAATTTTCATTTTTTGGACAAAACCCCCGGGGGTTAGAAATTTTTTCATGTGAATGTGAAAAGTTTTTCTGGTCCCATTTAAAAACCATGCACCAGAATCAACTTCTTTCAACTCAGTAATACATTTCGGATGTCTACCTATAGTTTAAAGCAGAAAAACAGGATCTTTTGAAATTTTCATTTTTTGGACAAAACCCCCGGGGGTTAGAAATTTTTTCATGTGAATGTGAAAAGTTTTTCTGGTCCCATTTAAAAACCATGCACCAGAATCAACTTCTTTCAACTCAGTAATACATTTGGGATGTGTAGCTATAGTTTAAAGCAAAAAAACAGGAACTTTTGAAATTTTCATTTTTGGACAAAACCCCCGGGGGTTAGAATTTTTTTCATGTGAATGTGAAAAGTTTTTCTGGTCCCATTTAAAAACCATGCACCAGAATCACCTTCTTTCAACTCAGTAATACATTTCGGATGTCTACCTATAGTTTAAAGCAGAAACACAGGATCTTTTGAAATTTTCATTTTTTGGACAAAACACCCGGGGCTTAGAATTTTTTTCATGTGAATGTGAAAAGTTTTTCTGGTCCCATTTAAAAACCATGCACCAGAATCAACTTCTTTCAACTCAGTAATACATTTCGGATGTCTACCTATAGTTTAAAGCAGAAAAACAGGAACTTTTGAAATTTTCATTTTTTGGACAAAACACCCGGGGGTTAGAAATTTTTTCATGTGAATGTGAAAAGTTTTTCTGGTCCCATTTGAAAACCATGCACAAGAATCAACTTCTTTCAACTACGTAATACATTTGGGATGCGTACCTATAGTTTAAGGCAGAAAAACAGGAACTTTTGAAATTTTCAATTTTTGGACAGAACACCCGGGGCTTAGAAATTTTTTCAAGTGAATGTGTAAAGTTTTTCTATTCCCATTTAAAAACCATGCACCAGAATCAACTTCTTTCAACTCAGTAACACATTTGGGATGTGTACCTATAGTTTAAAGCAGAAAAACAGGAACTTTTGAAATTTTCATTTTTTGGACAAAACCCCCGGGGGTTAGAATTTTTTTCATGTGAATGTGAAAAGTTTTTCTGGTCCCATTTAAAAACCATGCAACAGAATCAACTTCTTTCAACTCAGTAATACATTTCGGATGTCTACCTATAGTTTAAAGCAGATAAACAGGAACATTTGAAATTTAAATTTTTTTTGGCAAAACCCCCGGGGGTTAGAATTTTTTTCATGTGAATGTGAAAAGTTTTTTCTGGTCCCATTTAAAAACCATGCACCAGAATCAACTTCTTTCAACTCAGTAATACATTTCGGATGTCTACCTATAGTTTAAAGCAGAAAAACAGGAACATTTGAAATTTAAATTTTTTGGACAAAACCCCCGGGGGCTAGAATTTTTTTCATGTGAATGTGAAAAGTTTTTTCTGGTCCCATTTAAAAACCATGCACCAGAATCAACTTCTTTCAACTCAGTAATACATTTCGGATGTTTACCTATAGTTTAAAGAAGAAAAACAGGAACTTTTGAAATTTTCAATTTTGGACAAAACACCCGGGGCTTAGAAATTTTTTCATGTGAATGTGAAAAGTTTTTCTGGTCCCATTTGAAAACCATGCACCAGAATCAACTTCTTTCAACTCCGTAATACATTTGGGATGCGTACCTATAGTTTAAGGCAGAAAAACAGGAACTTTTGAAATTTTCATTTTTTGGACAAAACACCCGGGGCTTCGAATTTTTTTCATGTTAATGTGAAAAGTTTTTCTGGTCCCATTTAAAAACCATGCACCAGAATCAACTTCTTTCAACTCAGTAATACATTTCGGATGTTTACCTATAGTTTAAAGCAGAAAAACAGGAACTTTAGAAATTTTCAAATTTGGACAAAACACCCGGGGCTTAGAAATTTTTTCATGTGAATGTGAAATGTTTTTCTGGTCCCATTTGAAAACCATGCACAAGAATCAACTTCTTTCAACTACGTAATACATTTGGGATGCGTACCTATAGTTTAAGGCAGAAAAACAGGAACTTTTGAAATTTTCAATTTTTGGACAGAACACCCGGGGCTTAGAAATTTTTTCAAGTGAATGTGAAAAGTTTTTCTATTCCCATTTAAAAACCATGCACCAGAATCAACTTCTTTCAACTCAGTAACACATTTGGGATGTGTACCTATAGTTTAAAGCAGAAAAACAGGAACTTTTGAAATTTTCATTTTTTGGACAAAACCCCCGGGGGTTAGAATTTTTTTCATGTGAATGTGAAAAGTTTTTCTGGTCCCATTTAAAAACCATGCAACAGAATCAACTTCTTTCAACTCAGTAATACATTTCGGATGTCTACCTATAGTTTAAAGCAGATAAACAGGAACATTTGAAATTTAAATTTTTTGGACAAAACCCCCGGGGGTTAGAATTTTTTTCATGTGAATGTGAAAAGTTTTTTCCGGTCCCATTTAAAAACCATGCACCAGAATCAACTTCTTTCAACTCAGTAATACATTTCGGATGTTTACCTATAGTTTAAAGCAGAAAAACAGGAACTTTTGAAATTTTCATTTTTTGGACAAAACCCCCAGGGTTAGAATTTTTTTCATGTGAATTAGAAAAGTTTTTCTGGTCCCATTTAAAAACCATGCACCAGAATCAACTTCTTTCAACTCAGTAATACATTTCGGATGTCTACCTATAGTTTAAAGCAGAAAAACAGGAACATTTGAAATTTTAATTTTTTGGACAAAACCCCCGGGGGTTCGAAATTTTTTCATGTGAATGTGAAAAGTTTTTCTGGTCCCATTTAAAAACCATGCACCAGAATCAACTTCTTTCAACTCCGAAATACATTTCGGATGTGTACCTATAGTTTAAAGCAGATAAACAGGAACATTTGAAATTTAAATTTTTTTGGCAAAACCCCCGGGGGTTAGAATTTTTTTCATGTGAATGTGAAAAGTTTTTTCTGGTCCCATTTAAAAACCATGCACCAGAATCAACTTCTTTCAACTCAGTAATACATTTCGGATGTCTACCTATAGTTTAAAGCAGATAAACAGGAACATTTGAAATTTAAATTTTTTGGACAAAACCCCCGGGGGTTAGAATTTTTTTCATGTGAATGTGAAAAGTTTTTTCTGGTCCCATTTAAAAACCATGCACCAGAATCAACTTCTTTCAACTCAGTAATACATTTCGGATGTTTACCTATAGTTTAAAGCAGAAAAACAGGAACTTTTGAAATTTTCATTTTTTGGACAAAACCCCCAGGGTTAGAATTTTTTTCATGTGAATTAGAAAAGTTTTTCTGGTCCCATTTAAAAACCATGCACCAGAATCAACTTCTTTCAACTCAGTAATACATTTCGGATGTCTACCTATAGTTTAAAGCAGAAAAACAGGAACATTTGAAATTTTAATTTTTTGGACAAAACCCCCGGGGGTTAGAATTTTTTTCATGTGAATGTGAAAAGTTTTTCTGGTCCCATTTAAAAACCATGCAACAGAATCAACTTCTTTCAACTCAGTAATACATTTCGGATGTCTACCTATAGTTTAAAGCAGATAAACAGGAACATTTGAAATTTAAATTTTTTTTGGCAAAACCCCCGGGGGTTAGAATTTTTTTCATGTGAATGTGAAAAGTTTTTTCTGGTCCCATTTAAAAACCATGCACCAGAATCAACTTCTTTCAACTCAGTAATACATTTCGGATGTCTACCTATAGTTTAAAGCAGAAAAACAGGAACATTTGAAATTTAAATTTTTTGGACAAAACCCCCGGGGGCTAGAATTTTTTTCATGTGAATGTGAAAAGTTTTTTCTGGTCCCATTTAAAAACCATGCACCAGAATCAACTTCTTTCAACTCAGTAATACATTTCGGATGTTTACCTATAGTTTAAAGAAGAAAAACAGGAACTTTTGAAATTTTCAATTTTGGACAAAACACCCGGGGCTTAGAAATTTTTTCATGTGAATGTGAAAAGTTTTTCTGGTCCCATTTGAAAACCATGCACCAGAATCAACTTCTTTCAACTCCGTAATACATTTGGGATGCGTACCTATAGTTTAAGGCAGAAAAACAGGAACTTTTGAAATTTTCATTTTTTGGACAAAACACCCGGGGCTTCGAATTTTTTTCATGTTAATGTGAAAAGTTTTTCTGGTCCCATTTAAAAACCATGCACCAGAATCAACTTCTTTCAACTCAGTAATACATTTCGGATGTTTACCTATAGTTTAAAGCAGAAAAACAGGAACTTTTGAAATTTTCATTTTTTGGACAAAACCCCCGGGGGTTAGAAATTTTTTCATGTGAATGTGAAAAGTTTTTCTGGTCCCATTTAAAAACCATGCACCAGAATCAACTTCTTTCTACTCAGTAATACATTTCGGATGTCTACCTATAGTTTAAAGCAGAAAAACAGGATCTTTTGAAATTTTCATTTTTTGGACAAAACCCCCGGGGGTTAGAATTTTTTTCGGTACTTATGTATTATCTGGACTCCCATGTTAAATGCACCCCATTTTTTCATACCCATACTATCCAACTACGCATGGAGTTGATTTTATATAGTGTGGCGAGCGCAGCGAGCCACCGTGCCCGAAGCGTGGTGAGCGCAGCGAGCCCCGCGAGGGGACGCGGTCTTATAAGAAAAACGGGAGTCCAGATATTACATAAGTACCTTTTTTTCATGTGAATGTGAAAAGTTTTTCTGGTCCCATTTAAAAACCATGCACCAGAATCAACTTCTTTCAACTCAGTAATACATTTGGGATGTGTACCTATAGTTTAAAGCAGAAAAACAGGAACTTTTGAAATTTTCATTTTTTGGACAAAACCCCCGGGGGTTAGAATTTTTTTCATGTGAATGTGAAAAGTTTTTCTGGTCCCATTTAAAAACCATGCACCAGAATCAACTTCTTTCTACTCAGTAATACATTTCGGATGTCTACCTATAGTTTAAAGCAGAAAAACAGGATCTTTTGAAATTTTCATTTTTTGGACAAAACCCCCGGGGGTTAGAAATTTTTTCATGTGAATGTGAAAAGTTTTTCTGGTCCCATTTAAAAACCATGCACCAGAATCAACTTCTTTCAACTCAGTAATACATTTGGGATGTGTAGCTATAGTTTAAGGCAGAAAAACAGGAACTTTTGAAATTTTCATTTTTTGGACAAAACACCCGGGGCTTAGAATTTTTTTCATGTGAATGTGAAAAGTTTTTCTGGTCCCATTTAAAAACCATGCACCAGAATCAACTTCTTTCAACTCAGTAATACATTTCGGATGTGAACCTATAGTTAAAAGCAGAAAAACAGGAACTTTTGAAATTTTCATTTTTTGGACAAAACCCCCGGGGGTTAGAATATTTTTCATGTGAATGTGAAAAGTTTTTCTGGTCCCATTTAAAAACCATGCACCAGAATCAACTTCTTTCAACTCAGTAATACATTTGGGATGTGTACCTATAGTTTAAAGCAGAAAAACAGGAACTTTTGAAATTTTCATTTTTTGGACAAAACCCCCGGGGGTTAGAATATTTTTCATGTGAATGTGAAAAGTTTTTCTGGTCCCATTTAAAAACCATGCACCAGAATCAACTTCTTTCAACTCAGTAATACATTTGGGATGTGTACCTATAGTTTAAAGCAGAAAAACAGGAACTTTTGAAATTTTCATTTTTTGGACAAAACCCCCGGGGGTTAGAATTTTTTTCATGTGAATGTGAAAAGTTTTTCTGGTCCCATTTAAAAACCATGCACCAGAATCAACTTCTTTCTACTCAGTAATACATTTCGGATGTCTACCTATAGTTTAAAGCAGAAAAACAGGATCTTTTGAAATTTTCATTTTTTGGACAAAACCCCCGGGGGTTAGAAATTTTTTCATGTGAATGTGAAAAGTTTTTCTGGTCCCATTTAAAAACCATGCACCAGAATCAACTTCTTTCAACTCAGTAATACATTTGGGATGTGTAGCTATAGTTTAAGGCAGAAAAACAGGAACTTTTGAAATTTTCATTTTTTTGGACAAAACACCCGGGGCTTAGAATTTTTTTCATGTGAATGTGAAAAGTTTTTCTGGTCCCATTTAAAAACCATGCACCAGAATCAACTTCTTTCAACTCAGTAATACATTTCGGATGTGAACCTATAGTTTAAAGCAGAAAAACAGGAACTTTTGAAATTTTCATTTTTTGGACAAAACCCCCGGGGGTTAGAATATTTTTCATGTGAATGTGAAAAGTTTTTCTGGTCCCATTTAAAAACCATGCACCAGAATCAACTTCTTTCAACTCAGTAATACATTTCGGATGTCTACCTATAGTTTAAAGCAGAAAAACAGGAACTTTTGAAATTTTCATTTTTTGGACAAAACACCCGGGGCTTAGAATTTTTTTCATGTGAATGTGAAAAGTTTTTCTGGTCCCATTTAAAAACCATGCACCAGAATCAACTTCTTTCAACTCAGTAATACATTTCGGATGTCTACCTATAGTTTAAAGCAGAAAAACAGGAACTTTTGAAATTATAATTTTTTGGACAAAACCCCCGGGGGTTAGAAATTTTTTCATGTGAATGTGAAAAGTTTTTCTGGTCCCATTTAAAAACCATGCACCAGAATCAACTTCTTTCAACTCAGTAATACATTTCGGATGTCTACCTATAGTTTAAAGCAGAAAAACAGGATCTTTTGAAATTTTCATTTTTTGGACAAAACCCCCGGGGGTTAGAAATTTTTTCATGTGAATGTGAAAAGTTTTTCTGGTCCCATTTAAAAACCATGCACCAGAATCAACTTCTTTCAACTCAGTAATACATTTGGGATGTGTAGCTATAGTTTAAAGCAAAAAAACAGGAACTTTTGAAATTTTCATTTTTTGGACAAAACCCTCGGGGGTTAGAATTTTTTTCATGTGAATGTGAAAAGTTTTTCTGGTCCCTTTAAAAACAATGCACCAGAATCAACTTCTTTCAACTCAGTAATACATTTGGGATGTGTACCTATAGTTTAAAGCAGAAAAACAGGAACTTTTGAAATTTTCATTTTTTGGACAAAACCCCCGGGGGTTAGAATTTTTTTCATTTGAATGTGAAAAGTTTTTCTGGTCCCATTTAAAAACCATGCACCAGAATCAACTTCTTTCAACTCAGTAATACATTTGGGATGTGTACCTATAGTTTAAAGCAGAAAAACAGGAACTTTTGAAATTTTCATTTTTTGGACAAAACCCCCGGGGGTTAGAAATTTTTTCATGTGAATGTGAAAAGTTTTTCTGGACCCATTTAAAAACCATGCACCAGAATCAACTTCTTTCAACTCAGTAATACATTTGGGATGTGTAGCTATAGTTTAAGGCAGAAAAACAGGAACTTTTGAAATTTTCATTTTTTGGACAAAACACCCGGGGCTTAGAATTTTTTTCATGTGAATGTGAAAAGTTTTTCTGGTCCCATTTAAAAACCATGCACCAGAATCAACTTCTTTCAACTCAGTAATACATTTCGGATGTGAACCTATAGTTTAAAGCAGAAAAACAGGAACTTTTGAAATTTTCATTTTTTGGACAAAACCCCCGGGGGTTAGAATTTTTTTCATGTGAATGTGAAAAGTTTTTCTGGTCCCATTTAAAAACCATGCACCAGAATCAACTTCTTTCAACTCAGTAATACATTTGGGATGTGTACCTATAGTTAAAGCAGAAAAACAGGAACTTTTGAAATTTTCATTTTTTGGACAAAACCCCCGGGGGTTAGAATTTTTTTCATGTGAATGTGAAAAGTTTTTCTGGTCCCATTTAAAAACCATGCACCAGAATCAACTTCTTTCTACTCAGTAATACATTTCGGATGTCTACCTATAGTTTAAAGCAGAAAAACAGGATCTTTTGAAATTTTCATTTTTTGGACAAAACCCCCGGGGGTTAGAAATTTTTTCATGTGAATGTGAAAAGTTTTTCTGGTCCCATTTAAAAACCATGCACCAGAATCAACTTCTTTCAACTCAGTAATACATTTGGGATGTGTAGCTATAGTTTAAGGCAGAAAAACAGGAACTTTTATAATTTTAATTTTTTGGACAAAACACCCGGCTTAGAATTTTTTTCATGTGAATGTGAAAAGTTTTTCTGGTCCCATTTAAAAACCATGCACCAGAATCAACTTCTTCCAACTCAGTAATACATTTCGGATGTCTACCTATAGTTTAAAGCAGAAAAACAGGAACTTTTGAAATTTTCATTTTTTGGACAAAACCCCCGGGGGTTAGAAATTTTTTCATGTGAATGTGAAAAGTTTTTCTGGTCCCATTTAAAAACCATGCACCAGAATCAACTTCTTTCAACTCAGTAATACATTTCGGATGTCTACCTATAGTTTAAAGCAGAAAAACAGGATCTTTTGAAATTTTCATTTTTTGGACAAAACCCCCGGGGGTTAGAAATTTTTTCATGTGAATGTGAAAAGTTTTTCTGGTCCCATTTAAAAACCATGCACCAGAATCAACTTCTTTCAACTCAGTAATACATTTGGGATGTGTAGCTATAGTTTAAAGCAAAAAAACAGGAACTTTTGAAATTTTCATTTTTGGACAAAACCCCCGGGGGTTAGAATTTTTTTCATGTGAATGTGAAAAGTTTTTCTGGTCCCATTTAAAAACCATGCACCAGAATCACCTTCTTTCAACTCAGTAATACATTTCGGATGTCTACCTATAGTTTAAAGCAGAAACACAGGATCTTTTGAAATTTTCATTTTTTGGACAAAACACCCGGGGCTTAGAATTTTTTTCATGTGAATGTGAAAAGTTTTTCTGGTCCCATTTAAAAACCATGCACCAGAATCAACTTCTTTCAACTCAGTAATACATTTCGGATGTCTACCTATAGTTTAAAGCAGAAAAACAGGAACTTTTGAAATTTTCATTTTTTGGACAAAACACCCGGGGGTTAGAAATTTTTTCATGTGAATGTGAAAAGTTTTTCTGGTCCCATTTAAAAACCATGCACCAGAATCAACTTCTTTCAACTCAGTAATACATTTGGGATGTGTAGCTATAGTTTAAAGCAAAAAAACAGGAACTTTTGAAATTTTCATTTTTGGACAAAACCCCCGGGGGTTAGAACATTTTTCATGTGAATGTGAAAAGTTTTTCTGGTCCCATTTAAAAACCATGCACCAGAATCAACTTCTTTCTACTCAGTAATACATTTCGGATGTCTACCTATAGTTTAAAGCAGAAAAACAGGATCTTTTGAAATTTTCATTTTTTGGACAAAACCCCCGGGGGTTAGAAATTTTTTCATGTGAATGTGAAAAGTTTTTCTGGTCCCATTTAAAAACCATGCACCAGAATCAACTTCTTTCAACTCAGTAATACATTTGGGATGTGTAGCTATAGTTTAAGGCAGAAAAACAGGAACTTTTATAATTTTAATTTTTTGGACAAAACACCCGGCTTAGAATTTTTTTCATGTGAATGTGAAAAGTTTTTCTGGTCCCATTTAAAAACCATGCACCAGAATCAACTTCTTCCAACTCAGTAATACATTTCGGATGTCTACCTATAGTTTAAAGCAGAAAAACAGGAACTTTTGAAATTTTCATTTTTTGGACAAAACCCCCGGGGGTTAGAAATTTTTTCATGTGAATGTGAAAAGTTTTTCTGGTCCCATTTAAAAACCATGCACCAGAATCAACTTCTTTCAACTCAGTAATACATTTCGGATGTCTACCTATAGTTTAAAGCAGAAAAACAGGATCTTTTGAAATTTTCATTTTTTGGACAAAACCCCCGGGGGTTAGAAATTTTTTCATGTGAATGTGAAAAGTTTTTCTGGTCCCATTTAAAAACCATGCACCAGAATCACCTTCTTTCAACTCAGTAATACATTTCGGATGTCTACCTATAGTTTAAAGCAGAAACACAGGATCTTTTGAAATTTTCATTTTTTGGACAAAACACCCGGGGCTTAGAATTTTTTTCATGTGAATGTGAAAAGTTTTTCTGGTCCCATTTAAAAACCATGCACCAGAATCAACTTCTTTCAACTCAGTAATACATTTCGGATGTCTACCTATAGTTTAAAGCAGAAAAACAGGAACTTTTAAAATTTTCATTTTTTGGACAAAACACCCGGGGGTTAGAAATTTTTTCATGTGAATGTGAAAAGTTTTTCTGGTCCCATTTAAAAACCATGCACCAGAATCAACTTCTTTCAACTCAGTAATACATTTGGGATGTGTAGCTATAGTTTAAAGCAAAAAAACAGGAACTTTTGAAATTTTCATTTTTGGACAAAACCCCCGGGGGTTAGAACATTTTTCATGTGAATGTGAAAAGTTTTTCTGGTCCCATTTAAAAACCATGCACCAGAATCAACTTCTTCCAACTCAGTAATACATTTCGGATGTCTACCTATAGTTTAAAGCGGAAAAACAGGATCTTTTGAAATTTTCATTTTTTGGACAAAACACCCGGGGGTTAGAAATTTTTTCATGTGAATGTGAAAAGTTTTTCTGGTCCCATTTAAAAACCATGCACCAGAATCAACTTCTTTCAACTCAGTAATACATTTCGGATGTTTACCTATAGTTTAAAGCAGAAAAACAGGAACTTTAGAAATTTTCAAATTTGGACAAAACACCCGGGGCTTAGAAATTTTTTCATGTGAATGTGAAAAGTTTTTCTGGTCCCATTTGAAAACCATGCACAAGAATCAACTTCTTTCAACTACGTAATACATTTGGGATGCGTACCTATAGTTTAAGGCAGAAAAACAGGAACTTTTGAAATTTTCAATTTTTGGACAGAACACCCGGGGCTTAGAAATTTTTTCAAGTGAATGTGTAAAGTTTTTCTATTCCCATTTAAAAACCATGCACCAGAATCAACTTCTTTCAACTCAGTAACACATTTGGGATGTGTACCTATAGTTTAAAGCAGAAAAACAGGAACATTTGAAATTTTCATTTTTTGGACAAAACCCCCGGGGGTTAGAATTTTTTTCATGTGAATGTGAAAAGTTTTTCTGGTCCCATTTAAAAACCATGCAACAGAATCAACTTCTTTCAACTCAGTAATACATTTCGGATGTCTACCTATAGTTTAAAGCAGATAAACAGGAACATTTGAAATTTAAATTTTTTTTGGCAAAACCCCCGGGGGTTAGAATTTTTTTCATGTGAATGTGAAAAGTTTTTTCTGGTCCCATTTAAAAACCATGCACCAGAATCAACTTCTTTCAACTCAGTAATACATTTCGGATGTCTACCTATAGTTTAAAGCAGAAAAACAGGAACATTTGAAATTTAAATTTTTTGGACAAAACCCCCGGGGGCTAGAATTTTTTTCATGTGAATGTGAAAAGTTTTTTCTGGTCCCATTTAAAAACCATGCACCAGAATCAACTTCTTTCAACTCAGTAATACATTTCGGATGTTTACCTATAGTTTAAAGAAGAAAAACAGGAACTTTTGAAATTTTCAATTTTGGACAAAACACCCGGGGCTTAGAAATTTTTTCATGTGAATGTGAAAAGTTTTTCTGGTCCCATTTGAAAACCATGCACCAGAATCAACTTCTTTCAACTCCGTAATACATTTGGGATGCGTACCTATAGTTTAAGGCAGAAAAACAGGAACTTTTGAAATTTTCATTTTTTGGACAAAACACCCGGGGCTTCGAATTTTTTTCATGTTAATGTGAAAAGTTTTTCTGGTCCCATTTAAAAACCATGCACCAGAATCAACTTCTTTCAACTCAGTAATACATTTCGGATGTTTACCTATAGTTTAAAGCAGAAAAACAGGAACTTTAGAAATTTTCAAATTTGGACAAAACACCCGGGGCTTAGAAATTTTTTCATGTGAATGTGAAATGTTTTTCTGGTCCCATTTGAAAACCATGCACAAGAATCAACTTCTTTCAACTACGTAATACATTTGGGATGCGTACCTATAGTTTAAGGCAGAAAAACAGGAACTTTTGAAATTTTCAATTTTTGGACAGAACACCCGGGGCTTAGAAATTTTTTCAAGTGAATGTGAAAAGTTTTTCTATTCCCATTTAAAAACCATGCACCAGAATCAACTTCTTTCAACTCAGTAACACATTTGGGATGTGTACCTATAGTTTAAAGCAGAAAAACAGGAACTTTTGAAATTTTCATTTTTTGGACAAAACCCCCGGGGGTTAGAATTTTTTTCATGTGAATGTGAAAAGTTTTTCTGGTCCCATTTAAAAACCATGCAACAGAATCAACTTCTTTCAACTCAGTAATACATTTCGGATGTCTACCTATAGTTTAAAGCAGATAAACAGGAACATTTGAAATTTAAATTTTTTGGACAAAACCCCCGGGGGTTAGAATTTTTTTCATGTGAATGTGAAAAGTTTTTTCCGGTCCCATTTAAAAACCATGCACCAGAATCAACTTCTTTCAACTCAGTAATACATTTCGGATGTTTACCTATAGTTTAAAGCAGAAAAACAGGAACTTTTGAAATTTTCATTTTTTGGACAAAACCCCCAGGGTTAGAATTTTTTTCATGTGAATTAGAAAAGTTTTTCTGGTCCCATTTAAAAACCATGCACCAGAATCAACTTCTTTCAACTCAGTAATACATTTCGGATGTCTACCTATAGTTTAAAGCAGAAAAACAGGAACATTTGAAATTTTAATTTTTTGGACAAAACCCCCGGGGGTTCGAAATTTTTTCATGTGAATGTGAAAAGTTTTTCTGGTCCCATTTAAAAACCATGCACCAGAATCAACTTCTTTCAACTCCGAAATACATTTCGGATGTGTACCTATAGTTTAAAGCAGATAAACAGGAACATTTGAAATTTAAATTTTTTTGGCAAAACCCCCGGGGGTTAGAATTTTTTTCATGTGAATGTGAAAAGTTTTTTCTGGTCCCATTTAAAAACCATGCACCAGAATCAACTTCTTTCAACTCAGTAATACATTTCGGATGTCTACCTATAGTTTAAAGCAGATAAACAGGAACATTTGAAATTTAAATTTTTTGGACAAAACCCCCGGGGGTTAGAATTTTTTTCATGTGAATGTGAAAAGTTTTTTCTGGTCCCATTTAAAAACCATGCACCAGAATCAACTTCTTTCAACTCAGTAATACATTTCGGATGTTTACCTATAGTTTAAAGCAGAAAAACAGGAACTTTTGAAATTTTCATTTTTTGGACAAAACCCCCAGGGTTAGAATTTTTTTCATGTGAATTAGAAAAGTTTTTCTGGTCCCATTTAAAAACCATGCACCAGAATCAACTTCTTTCAACTCAGTAATACATTTCGGATGTCTACCTATAGTTTAAAGCAGAAAAACAGGAACATTTGAAATTTTAATTTTTTGGACAAAACCCCCGGGGGTTAGAATTTTTTTCATGTGAATGTGAAAAGTTTTTCTGGTCCCATTTAAAAACCATGCAACAGAATCAACTTCTTTCAACTCAGTAATACATTTCGGATGTCTACCTATAGTTTAAAGCAGATAAACAGGAACATTTGAAATTTAAATTTTTTTTGGCAAAACCCCCGGGGGTTAGAATTTTTTTCATGTGAATGTGAAAAGTTTTTTCTGGTCCCATTTAAAAACCATGCACCAGAATCAACTTCTTTCAACTCAGTAATACATTTCGGATGTCTACCTATAGTTTAAAGCAGAAAAACAGGAACATTTGAAATTTAAATTTTTTGGACAAAACCCCCGGGGGCTAGAATTTTTTTCATGTGAATGTGAAAAGTTTTTTCTGGTCCCATTTAAAAACCATGCACCAGAATCAACTTCTTTCAACTCAGTAATACATTTCGGATGTTTACCTATAGTTTAAAGAAGAAAAACAGGAACTTTTGAAATTTTCAATTTTGGACAAAACACCCGGGGCTTAGAAATTTTTTCATGTGAATGTGAAAAGTTTTTCTGGTCCCATTTGAAAACCATGCACCAGAATCAACTTCTTTCAACTCCGTAATACATTTGGGATGCGTACCTATAGTTTAAGGCAGAAAAACAGGAACTTTTGAAATTTTCATTTTTTGGACAAAACACCCGGGGCTTCGAATTTTTTTCATGTTAATGTGAAAAGTTTTTCTGGTCCCATTTAAAAACCATGCACCAGAATCAACTTCTTTCAACTCAGTAATACATTTCGGATGTTTACCTATAGTTTAAAGCAGAAAAACAGGAACTTTAGAAATTTTTAAATTTGGACAAAACACCCGGGGCTTAGAAATTTTTTCATGTGAATGTGAAATGTTTTTCTGGTCCCATTTGAAAACCATGCACAAGAATCAACTTCTTTCAACTACGTAATACATTTGGGATGCGTACCTATAGTTTAAGGCAGAAAAACAGGAACTTTTGAAATTTTCATTTTTTGGACAAAACCCCCGGGGGTTAGAATTTTTTTCATGTGAATGTGAAAAGTTTTTCTGGTCCCATTTAAAAACCATGCAACAGAATCAACTTCTTTCAACTCAGTAATACATTTCGGATGTCTACCTATAGTTTAAAGCAGATAAACAGGAACATTTGAAATTTAAATTTTTTGGACAAAACCCCCGGGGGTTAGAATTTTTTTCATGTGAATGTGAAAAGTTTTTTCCGGTCCCATTTAAAAACCATGCACCAGAATCAACTTCTTTCAACTCAGTAATACATTTCGGATGTTTACCTATAGTTTAAAGCAGAAAAACAGGAACTTTTGAAATTTTCATTTTTTGGACAAAACCCCCAGGGTTAGAATTTTTTTCATGTGAATTAGAAAAGTTTTTCTGGTCCCATTTAAAAACCATGCACCAGAATCAACTTCTTTCAACTCAGTAATACATTTCGGATGTCTACCTATAGTTTAAAGCAGAAAAACAGGAACATTTGAAATTTTAATTTTTTGGACAAAACCCCCGGGGGTTCGAAATTTTTTCATGTGAATGTGAAAAGTTTTTCTGGTCCCATTTAAAAACCATGCACCAGAATCAACTTCTTTCAACTCCGAAATACATTTCGGATGTGTACCTATAGTTTAAAGCAGATAAACAGGAACATTTGAAATTTAAATTTTTTTGGCAAAACCCCCGGGGGTTAGAATTTTTTTCATGTGAATGTGAAAAGTTTTTTCTGGTCCCATTTAAAAACCATGCACCAGAATCAACTTCTTTCAACTCAGTAATACATTTCGGATGTCTACCTATAGTTTAAAGCAGATAAACAGGAACATTTGAAATTTAAATTTTTTGGACAAAACCCCCGGGGGTTAGAATTTTTTTCATGTGAATGTGAAAAGTTTTTTCTGGTCCCATTTAAAAACCATGCACCAGAATCAACTTCTTTCAACTCAGTAATACATTTCGGATGTTTACCTATAGTTTAAAGCAGAAAAACAGGAACTTTTGAAATTTTCATTTTTTGGACAAAACCCCCAGGGTTAGAATTTTTTTCATGTGAATTAGAAAAGTTTTTCTGGTCCCATTTAAAAACCATGCACCAGAATCAACTTCTTTCAACTCAGTAATACATTTCGGATGTCTACCTATAGTTTAAAGCAGAAAAACAGGAACATTTGAAATTTTAATTTTTTGGACAAAACCCCCGGGGGTTAGAATTTTTTTCATGTGAATGTAAAAAGTTTTTGTGGTCCCATTTAAAAACCATGCACCAGAATCAACTTCTTTCAACTCCGTAATACATTTGGGATGTGTACCTATAGTTTAAAGCAGAAAAACAGGAACGTTTTGAAATTTTCATTTTTTGGACAAAACCCCCGGGGGTTCGAAATTTTTTCATGTGAATGTGAAAAGTTTTTCTGGTCCCATTTAAAAACCATGCACCAGAATCAACTTCTTTCAACTCCGAAATACATTTCGGATGTGTACCTATAGTTTAAGGCAGAAAAACAGGAACTTTTGAAATTTTAATTTTTTGGACAAAACCCCCGGGGGTTAGAATTTTTTTCCTGTGAATGTGAAAAGTTTTTCTGGTCCCATTTAAAAACCATGCACCAGAATCAACTTCTTTCAACTAAGTAATACATTTCGGATCTGTACCTATATTTTAAAGCAGAAAAATAAGAAATTTAGAAATTTTCATTTTTTTGGACAAAACCCCCGGGGCTTAGAAATTTTTTCATGTGAATGTGAAAAGTTTTTCTGGTTCCATTTAAATAATATGCAGCAGAATCAACTTCTTTTAACTCAGTAATACATTTTGGATGTTTACCTATAGTTTAGAGCAGAAAAACAGGAACTTTTGACATTTTCAATTTTTGGACAAAACACCCCGGGCTTAGAAATTTTTTCATGTGACTGTGAAAAGTTTTTCTGGTCCCATTTAAAAACCATGCACCAGAATCACCTTCTTTCAACTCCGTAATACATTTGGGATGTGTACCCATAGTTTAAGGCAGAAAAACAGGAACTTTTTTAATTTTCATTTTTTGGACAAAACACCCGGGGCTTAGAAATTTTTTCATGTGACTGTGAAAAGTTTTTCTGGTCCCATTTAAAAACCATGCACCAGAATCACCTTCTTTCAACTCCGTAATACATTTGGGATGTGTACCCATAGTTTAAGGCAGAAAAACAGGAACATTTTTAATTTTCATTTTTTGGACAAAACACCCGGGGCTTAGAAATTTTTTCATGTGAATGTGAAAAGTTTTTCCGGTCCCATTTAAAAACCATTCACCAGAATCACCTTCTTTCAACTCAGTAACACATTTGGGATGTGTAGCTATAGTTTAAAGCAGAAAAACAGGAACTTTTGAAATTTTCAATTTTTGGACAAAACACCCGGGGCTTAGAAATTTTTTCATGTGAATGTGAAAAGTTTTTCTATTCCCATTTAAAAACCATGCACCAGAATCAACTTCTTTCAACTCAGTAACACATTTGGGATGTGTACCAATAGTTTAAAGCAGAAAAACAGGAACTTTTGAAATTTTCATTTTTTTGGACAAAACACCCGGGGCTTAGAAATTTTTTCATGTGAATGTGAAAAGTTTTTCTGGTTCCATTTAAATAATATGCAGCAGAATCAACTTCTTTTAACTCCGAAATACATTTCGGATGTGTACCTATAGTTTAAGGCAGAAAAATAGGAACTTTTTACATTTTCATTTTTTGGACAAAACCCCCGGGGGTTAGAATTTTTTTCCTGTGAATGTGAAAAGTTTTTCTGGTCCCATTTAAAAACCATGCACCAGAATCAACTTCTTTCAACTAAGTAATACATTTCGGATCTGTACCTATATTTTAAAGCAGAAAAACAGGAACTTTTGAAATTTTCATTTTTTGGACAAAACCCCCGGGGGTTAGAAAACAAGGTTCTACCTTCCAGAAATCCCACAGGACTGTCTTTTTCACTTAGGTTTCAAGACAGAAGCATCTTTTCCATAATAGCATTATCCAGTCTATGCCTTAAGATGTACTGTTTCGTGTATAAAACACGGATTTACCAAAAGGATCAGTTTTGGTTATAATGTATGTGTATGTAGATACATTAGAAAACAAACAAACAGGAAACTATATCGAACTGCTGTTTGAATGTAAGAAGCGAGAATGCTGGCCCAGCACCGCTATATATATCCACATGTATATATTGTGTATGTACATGTATATTTATACACATGTACATACACAAATGCCTACAAACATAAACATATGCATTCATGTACCCCTATACAATAGGTCGTACAGATTAAGAGGCAACATATTGGTATATAGCATATGGTGGCGCTGAAATGAACAAGGCCGTCAACATTGGCAACCAGTAAAACTTCTACCAAAGTGAGATTGCGTCCCTGAAGGGATGCATAGTCAAGGCCATATTAGCTCTTAATTATAAAAGCTACAGCCAGTGTTACTCCGCTAACATAACTTAAAGGAGAACCATAAGAAATGACAAACCGAATTGTTTGTGGGAGAAAACGGGAGTACCTGGAGTAATCCCACGCAATTACGGGGAGAATATACATAAACTCCACACAGTTAGGGTAATGGCGTTGTTTGAATGGAACCCATGTTATCTACAACAGCTGGTGTTCCCATGTGATCTCAAACGAGATTGGGCATATCCAGTGTGGTATGAATATAGATTGACATCAGTGCCGTGAGGTAGTAATGTTAACCATTACACAGTTCGTACTGTACCTCCACAGCTGCATCTCCCAAAAATGCTACCCCGCTGGGGTGCAAGGCTACTAGAGGCCTGGAGGAATACCAAGTCAAATTATTTCAAATGTGCGATCTGCATGTTACATGCATGTGATCCGAATGTAAATCCGACTACATAGTGAGATCCCACACTGGATTGTATTGTGCGTACACACCACAACCAGCTCTATATGTGACTTCCAATGACCAGGAATACCAAAGGTTATCCTGTGGAGAAATTACACTTCAGAGTGACGTTTGCCATAGTGCCCTGTCAGAACATGAAATAACCCCTGGTATTGTGGGGACTGAATCCTTATAGCCGTGCGCCTTGTCTACTTAAGAGACGGGAGCGTTGCTGATTGAGCTATTGCTCTATTAGGGTAAAACAGGCCTGGACTATGTTCCGACAGGGTTTAAAAGTTAGCAGAGGTGTCTTACACTAAGTGTCTGGACCAGAACTGTAATGGCTGCACACACTGTGATTTCTAATTGACTTGCTATGGAAAACTTTGCTAACTCATGAGTTAGTAACATACAAGTCATGCTATCTGCATTAGACATTGCTGCCCTTGCCTTCGATTAATGGAGTGACCTCTGTGTTACTCTGATAGCAGGGTATAAGACTTCCTGCTGTCCTCTGTATGACCTAGCTGGCAGCAAACTGTCCCCCCATAAACTGTAATCTGATAACACAGTATCTTTCTGGAAGAAAGCAAGAAGGGGTTTTATATTATCAGCCAGCAGATACACATTGCACAATTAGAGGCTTATTGCAGAAATATAACGATCTCTATGTCACAGAGGAAAAATACATCAGGTAAGGCAACAGGGACATGCCTCAGATGACAGTGTAAACGGAGTTATATACTTTCCACCTGACAATATATACACTAAACACACACACAGGGAGAGAGAGTAGGTATAGGTAACCAGAGATAGAATCACTGCATAAGAGAGACAGTATAAGGAGATGAGCTGCCACAGGCCATCAACAACACCATGGTATAGAACACAGGAGTGCTATGACCTAATTTACATACAGCCCAATACTGTCCCACTATGCTCTAAACCCCACTGTCTGATCACAGAACCTGGGGGAGCTACTGCATTCAATATGCAGTTAACCAGGACAAGCTTGAGCACAGCCCTGGCATTGGCAGTCAGGAGCCTCCAGCAGCGTGCAATGGCGGCAAGTTTTTTTATGTTAAAATGACCGCCAGAACCGCGTGATAGCTGGGAAAGTGCCATGGTCTCTGGGAGCAAAACCCTGCGGTAAGCTCCCCTCCTGACCAGCTACGTCCTTACAATGGTGTCCCTTTTTGAAAGGGTAGCCGCGCCATTAGGCTATACTCATATGCCCAGGCTGGCCGGTGGTACTTGGGCCAGCCTTGCAATGTGTGCAGGACACCAATATAGGAGTCCCTGTGTTACTATCGCTGTCCTCTAAGATTGTACAAGAGGCAGCTAAACTGGTACAGCTAACACCTATACTTCTGACATGCAGTGATGGTGTTAACACAGTTATGAGACATAGCACAATGCAAATAATAATAAAAGTGGCACTGAGCTCCGCAAAGCACAAAGGCCGGCAGGAGCATAAAGTACTGTACCCTGTGCTCCAGTAGGAGAGGTACAGGGGAGATTTGCCCAAATGGCCTGGCTGTGAAGAGGTGGACCCCGGACTGGCAAAGTGCTCTCCGTGTCCCTCTATCACTATGCAGCAGGCAGGCAGGAAGAGATCAGGGCTGGAAACCCCGTGGGTACATCCTAGCTCCTGTCTCTGGGGGAGGGGCTGTGTGAGGAGAGGCTCCCTCCCCCTACTAGCAAATGGCCGCCGGGATTTTATGACTCATGTGGCGCCGGTAAAATGGCGGGGATCCGGCGCTTGCCGGGCGGCCCCGCTTTTCGACGCCACTGCCCACACTCAAAGTCTCCCTGGTGGTCCAGCGGGACAGAGTGCACAACACTACGAGAGGCGGCGGTTCTGCCGCTTGCTAGTGCAGCCCGGCGATCCCCCTCGCCGAGCTGCTCAGCCGCCATTAGAATTGCGCACGCGCGTGCTCCCAGCGGGGAGCGCGTTACCTGTAAGCGGTGCTCACCGCTGATGTCCCGGTCCCCGTCGCGGCTGTGCTCCTCAGTGCTTCAGAGCTAGCCAAACACCTCCGCTGTGGGAGCCACGTGGATGGTGTTTAGCTGCCGGGTCTAAAAGACCCCCGGCGCTGCTGCTCTGTCACTGACTCCAGTCAGTGTAAAAATAAGAATAAAAAAAAAAATTTAAAACAAAGTTTAAGCTGCTTTAACAGCAGCCCTTTCAAAATGCGTGTTGGCTCCTGCCAGCACAACTAAAACTGAAAGTAAGCTAGCCTAGGAGGCGGGGTATAGGAGGGAGGAGCCAGGGCTGTCTCTGGGCAGTCCAGAAGTTTTAAACCTTTCTGGTGCTGGAATGGTCGTGACCTCACTCCTTAACCCATTGTTATCCCTGGGGCCCCTGACGTCTGCCGCAGAAGAAAGTTTTGTAGCAGATATTCCTTCACAAATACATACACACATATAAGTTGCAAGTTGAAATTATCAGGTGAGAGGAGTAAACTATATGACCACTATCAAAACCTGTGTGTTTATCTGGACCTTGTATCATGTAGGTCGACTCGTATGGATTCACAATACTGGTCAGTGTTTAGCAGGCGAATTTACACCTGAATCTTTATCATTTCTTTCTGCCATCATCAGTAGTGAGTCCATATAGATGAGTACATAGTAGTTGAAAATTCACTCACTGTAATAGAATCAGCACTATGGCTTAACAGGGAGGGAAGGAGCTGCACAAAAACACCACACACTCTGGTGGATACATATATAGTGGTCTATGTCTAAGGGTTTAGCCAGTCGCCTGTATAAGAAGGCAGTGAGATGCCACTGTGTTTATAATAAGGCAATTGCAGCTGCTAGTATTACACCGTAATAGGTCAGGCGGTATGAACACTTAAACAAAGTTCCCTATTCAGGGTTTCGTTATAGGCAGGGACCTGTGAAGGAATACACAATCAAAATACATTTCTATCAAAGTGCGTTGCCGGAAGCAGCACCGCTAGCAGGCGCGTGCTTCGCATAAGCTTTTTCAAGGCCAACGATTCAGACTTTAATTACCTCTGGGGGGTCCAACTTTTTCCTCACATAAAATGAGGGTCCTGTGCGAGTAGCAACATCCCTGTCTCCACAATCTTTCTTAGAGGACGTCAGGGGCCACAGGGCTAACAATGGGTAGTTGGAGTGGTGAGAACATTCCATCACCAGAAAGGTTAAACTTCTTGCTGCCTCCCTGACAGTCAGGCTCCTCCCCTCCTCTACCCCAACTCCAGGCCAAGAGGCTCAGTTTTTAACAAGCCAAGGTAGCAGACAAGAGAGAAGGAAGAGAAGCACCACACAGAAACACAGTCTGAACTTATGTGAGTTCACTTAACAGAGGAACCATTAACTTTAATAAATGTGAATTCACTCAACAGAGGAACTAGTAACTTTAAAAGGAAAAAGTGGGGTCTTGCAGTAGAATGCAAAAAAAGACTGATTTAGTCTTACCTGGGGCACACTTTCATATGATGTATGTTAGATTTATAAGAGATTAAGACGTAACTTTTATTATCTGTTTTCTTAAAAGGAGGGGGTGACAGTTGTCACATTGGTCTGCACCTTGGAATTATGGGGTGCAGATATTAATGTTACACACAAGTATCTTTGTCAAATGTGATTATTTATATTCAGATATTTTTTATCATTCATTTTTATCATTCGACACAGAAAACATTTATTTCTCCATTTGCGAGAATATTTGAATACAGATGTTCCAGACGTCCACAAGGAATTGCCTCAAAAGGTTTTGTGTGAATGTCACAAAAGCCCTTTTGCTTATATTCTAATTTTGTGACGCACCTATATTTGGCAATTCCTGTTCCCACCTTACTCTGACTTTGAATTTACATTTGCTGATGTACATATAATTTGAAAGATTATTTGTGAAGAATAGATTGAAAGCAGAATTATGTGTTTTTGTTTCACCATCCTCCTCTTCTGCTTTCCAGCATCTTAATCAATTATCTGATGCCGGATGAGAGAGAGATAGGGTGGTGTTTTTATACACTGATATAGAATAGTATCACAGGGTTGGCTTCTGCTTGTCTGCGATCCTGTTGCTTATTCCAGCAGTGCAGAGATTCGTTCAGCTATCAGACTGAGAGTGCCTTGCTGTGGAGATGTAAAAGGTTGGGATTGGCTATATCCCTATCTATTCAGAAAAAGTTTCTGAGATATCTGTCAAATGAGACTATTCTTCTGTCAGATATCAGCCTAAATTGCTTCAAATATCTGATGAGAGATAGTCACTATTGGCAATCTCAGAAAGAAATGATAGATGAAGCTGGCTGTTTCTGCTGTTCTGAGACTCCCCTTTACGGTCTCTGTTTGCATAAATGTCTTGCAGAGATCAGTTTCAGGTTTTTACAGAATGAGAGAACTGCCAGAAGTTATAGTATTGTAAAGATGAGTTCTAGATTGGCAGTAAATGTAATCGGTCAGAGTATTCCCCTAACAGAACTAAAGCAGGCGCTGCGGGGAGGGATCCCTGTGGCCCCTGAAGTCCTCAAAGAAAGAGATTTAACTGATAAGACATAAATCTGTGACAGGATAGGGCTGACAGGTCAGACACCCTCCGGGCCGAAGCAATTGCCAACGGGAAAACTGTTTTCCAGGAAAGCCAGCAAAGGTCCACCGCCCCCCCAGCCACTTCCCCTCGGTACCATGCGAGGGAACGTGTTCGCTAACCCCTCCTCTCGCATGCCGCCGCTAGCAGAAATCATTCGATAGTTGCTGACCATCAAATTATTTCTCCTGCCTTCAGATAAAAGTCAGACTGAACTGACTTATTTCCTACGGTGTCTGCCAAAGAGGAGGCGGGTGCTGATGGCCTGTGAGTGACATCGCTCCAAATAGCAGGTGTCTGATGTCTGATCCAAAGTACCGGACGCCGTATGTGATCCATAAAGCTGCATGGTGCTGGGCTCGTGGGCTGTGAGTACCACGGAACATGGCCGGCTCGGCAATCCCAGCACATGTGCCTCCTACATAGGTGCCGGGGTGTGACAAGAGGCGCAGAGTCATAGTGATGGCCCAAATATCAGTATACACCACACACATTACAGTACAGGGTCACACAGTGTATTTATTACATATATATTACAGAGAGGCTGTTATACATAAAGCACAGCTACAACGATGCGGTTATATAATGACTCAGTAATACATGCACCAGCTGCTTTCCCATATACAGTCAGACTAGGAGATATGGAGTCTTATTGCACACTGATCGCTCAGGTCACTGTAACCATGGCAATACATCACAGCAGCTGGAACTGCATAAATGGGCAATTATTTCAGCTGGGGGCCACTTAATATTTCCAGCAGATATTCGATGGCCACACTCCAGAAATAGGGGGTGTGGTCACTCAAAAGGGGGTGTGTGTCTTTGAATGTATTGTAGCACACCACATACCCCTTTTACACATTACACAGATTGCAGCCCCATTCAGTCATGGCGACTCACCCACCCTCAGCGGCGGCACTGCGGCTGTAGTGACATGCAGAGGGAGGGGCGGGCGGGTCGGCGCTGCTGTAGGTGTCTCTGACGGCGGCTGTGTGTGCGAGCGGCATAGTCCTGCGCCCTTTTGCGCATGCCCTGGACCACGCCTGGCACCTGCTATGCACACTCTGAGCGTCTGCTACACAGGACTACGCCATGTGCACACAGCCGCCATCGTACACATATAGCAGCGCTGAGCCACTCAGGAGCTGCTCACGGGATGCATGTGGCCCACCGGCTGCCTGTTTCCCACCCCCGAGTTAGATGCATTCAGCCAATCAGATCTGGCCACCACCATTATATACTTGCACCACAGGTGGAGAGGGAACCTCGGTTACGCTTTACACTAATTGGGAGTCCATGTCAATATTTACACCAGAAATATGAAAAACTCCTGGTCCACATTTTCACTGTTAAACCTTCCTATTCCGACCTTAAGTGTAGATATATTAACTGTCTATCTAATAATCCACACCTCATGTGCCATTTTTCTGGCGTTTACAAACAGTTGATTTATTGGGAAATGTTTTCCCAAATTCAGAGCACGAAAATGGTTTCTCACCTGTGACTTCTCTGATGTGTAACAAGATTTGATCTCTGTACAAAACATTTCCCACACTCAGAACAAGAAAATGGTTTCTCACCTGTGTGATTTCTCTTATGTGTAACAAGGTTTGATTTATGTACAAAACATTTCCCACATTCAGAGCATGAAAATGGTTTCTCACCTGTGTGAACTCTCTCATGCGTAACAAGAACGGATTTAACTACAAAACATTTCCCGCACTGAGAGCATGAATATGGTTTCACACCTGTATGACTTCTCTCATGTGTAACAAGATGTGCTTTCTCTGTAAAACATTTCCCACATTCAGAGCATGAAAATGGTTTCTCACCTGTGTGATTTCTTTGATGTCTAACAAGAATTGATTTATCTGTAAAACATTTCCCACATTCAGAGCATGAAAATGGTTTCTCACCTGTGTGATTTCTCTCATGTATAACAAGAGCAGATTTATGTAAAAAACATTTCCCACATTCAGAGCATGAAAAAGGTCTCTCACCTGTGTGAATTCTCTCATGTGTAACAAGACTTGTTTTATATGTAAAACATTTACCACATTCAGAACACGAAAATGGTTTCTCACCTGTGTGAGTTCTCTCATGTCTACCAAGAGTAGATTTATGTACAAAACATTTCCCACATTCAGAGCATGAAAAAGGTCTCTCACCTGTGTGAATTCTTTCATGTGTAACAAGACTTGTTTTATAAGTAAAACATTGCTCACATTCAGAACACGAAAATAGTTTCTCACCTGTGTGAGTTCTCTCATGTCTACCAAGAGTAGATTTATGTACAAAACATTTCTCACATTTAGAGCATGAAAATGGCTTATCATCTGTGTGACTTCTCTGATGTATAGAACTCTTACTGGATGATACTGTACCATCTTTATGACCTGTACTGTGTGTAGTAAGGTCTGAGTGAACGGGAGAAGGTTCCTCATCACTAGAGGGACCAGATGAAATATCCGCACTGGGAAATGTTGGGTCTGTATTGGGGATAATGGGGTTTTCTTCTGGAGAATCTTGACTGATGTTCTTATCTTCTAGTATATAATCTGGAGACACAATGAGATCTCCCTCCGAGGTATTCCTGCTTGTGCGCCCATCTACAGGAAACAGATGAATGACAACAGACAGAATTGTTGACATTGAGAAAAAAATGTTCATGGATGTTTTATCACTTAAACTGAACATGTCTAATGCTGCGCACACACTGGCCGATATATCGCTGGTCCGTCAGCCAGCAATAGGTCTGTGAACCACGTCGGTCAGACATATAGGGGGGAAATTTACTAAGGCTAATACGACTAAACAATTCTTATTCACATAGTAAAATTCAAATATTTTCAAATATTTTCAGGATTTACGATCCTGAAAATACGTAAATGTGTATTCGTATTTATGGCACATTCGTATTTGTAAATACAAATACGAATGTATACGCCACAAATACGAATGTATACGCCATCGCTAAATACGAATAGGAATCACCATTCAAAAGAATGGTGATTCCTAATTTCCTTAATGGCCGCTAATTGCCAGCTAAATATACTTCATTTTCCTGGCGTATTTGGCAGAAGTCAGATCAGTCAGATCCTTGCAGGCTTCAATGTGTAAAAAAAATAGAAAAAAATAAATAATACAAACGCCAGCATGTTTGTTTGTGCGGCTCTGCCTTACAGTGCGGAGCTCCGGAACCCGACGTTTGTCATCTACCCTCCTATACAGAGAGAGAGCGCTGACTCCTGGTGCCGTAAAGCAAGCTCTGACCATGCATGAGATAAGCAATACATAAAGCAATAAAAGTGCAGCGCTAAACCCAATAAATATATATACACAATTGGACTGTCTTTACATCATATTAAAAAGTCCAACAAGTGAGAACATGGACAGGACAATAACCCACTAGAGAGGATGCACAGTGAGTATGTTGCTGCTGTTTGCACCTCCATCTGACCCCCAATTTGGGGAATAGTACATCCATTTGCGCTGATAGATACACTCATGTAATGTATTCAGTGATCGCATTGTGAGTTTCCCAAGGTTCCACATTGCCCAGCTAGTACTATGGGACAGGAACCCACATAAGCCAGTGACACTGTGCAGCCAGTCACTTCTCTCACACACTATACAACATGGCAGCACAGTATCTGTGGGGTACACTAGCAGCATGTCCTAGTCAGTGGTTACCACTACTCCAGCGGGAGTATAATAGGGGCTGATGGTTCCTGATGTATGAGATACACCAGAGAGTGTGGGGAGGAGACTGGTCAGATCTCTGGGCTGGTAACACACAGTGACATGATGTGAGGGGAGAGCAGGAGTATAATAGGGGCTGATGGTTCCTGATGTATGAGATACACCAGAGAGTGTGGGGAGGAGACTGGTCAGATCTCTGGGCTGGTAACACAGTGACATGATGTGAGGGGAGAGCAGGAGTATAATAGGGTCTGATGGCAAATGACTCCCCCACTAGGCAGCTGCATTGTCCTCATTAGTTTGGTCTGACAAGAGAAGGATGTAGGATAAGAGAAAACTGTATTGGCAGAACAAGGAAAATATGTAATAAGTGATTATTCCTCACCTGTGCTGGTATCTGTGGGGATTTCCTCCTCCTTGCACTGCTGGTCCCCCCTCATATATGTGTCTTCTGTCTCTGTATCTTCTTTCTTATCGGTCACATAAGACTCTTCTCCTTCTGCCTTAATGTCAGGCACATACGTCTCTTCTTCTACCTTTATTTCTATATCAGCCATATCTTTACACTGAACCTAAAAAGAAAAACTAACATTACTAATGTCTGATTTATTTATTTTTACACGCAATGTGCCTTCTTTTGATCTGATTGCAGTACAAATTCGTTTGGAAAATGGGCAAAACCATGTGCACTGCAGGTGAGGCAGATGTACCATGTGTAAAAATAATGCAGCCAGTATTTACCCTGCACAGAAACAAAATAACTCACCCAAATCTAACTCTGCACATGTTACATCTGCCCCACCTGCAGTGCACATGGTTTTGCCCATTTTAGAAACAGATTTATACTGAGCTCAGATCTGAATAAAGGCCAAAGAGACAACTGCTGCAATTCATATAGTGATAGCAACTTTGGTATATTGAGGAGACCCGAAATCCGGCCTACCTGATCCTCCTGTGGGATCCTCAGATTCTCCTCTGTACAGTGCTGAGAATAGTGAGGACGGGGACATCTCTCTGGGGTATCTCTGTTACTGGGCCCATCTGTAGGAGACACACAGTGACTGAGGACATGGTATATTTGAGATTATCCTGGGAATACAGAGGACGGGGACATCTCTCTGGGGTATCTGTTACTGGGCCCATCTGTAGGAGACACGCAGTGACTGAGGACATGGTATATTTAAGATTATCCTGGGAATACAGAGGACGGGGACATCTCTCTGGGGTATCTGTTACTGGGCCCATCTGTAGGAGACACACATTGACTGAGGACATGGTATATTTGTGATTATCCTGTGAATACAGTGGACGGGGACATCTCTCTGGGGTATCTCTGTTACTGGCCCATCTGTAGGAGACACACAGTGACTGAGGACATGGTATATATGTGATTATCCTGTGAATACAGTGGACGGGGACATCTCTCTGGGGTATCTCTGTTACTGGCTCCACCTACAGAAGACACATCGTTAGCAGGTGATATGTGCATATAGGGGGCCCCATACCAGCTCTACCATGTATAGTAACATGAAGTCTCCTCTTACCCAGAGATGTGAGGGGCCGGTGATTCTCCATCATCACGTCCTTGTACAGACCCTTGTGTTCCTCTATATACTCCCACTCCTCCATGGAGAGATATACAGTGACATCCTGACACCTTATTGGAACCTGACACACACAATGATACAGTCATCACCCAGACACATCCCCCGGTGTTACTGTATAATATCCTATTCCCAGCAGTCACCTCTCCAGTCACATCCCCCAGTGTTACTGTATAATGTCCCATTCCCAGCAGTCACCTCTCCGGTCACATCCCCCGGTGTTACTGTATAATATCCCATTCCCAGCAGTCACCTCTCCGGTCACATTCCCCGGTGTTACTGTATAATGCCCCATTCCCAGCAGTCACCTCTCCGGTCACATTCCCCGGTGTTACTGTATAATGCCCCATTCCCAGCAGTCACCTCTCCGGTCACATTCCCCGGTGTTACTGTATAATGTCCCATTTCCAGCAGTCACCTCTCTGGTCCCATCCCCTGGTGTTACTATATAATGCCCCATTCCCAGCAGTCACCTCTCCGGTCACATTCCCCGGTGTTACTGTATAATGCCCCATTCCCAGCAGTCACCTCTCCGGTCACATTCCCCGGTGTTACTGTATAATGTCCCATTCCCAGCAGTCACCTCTCCGGTCACATTCCCCGGTGTTACTGTATAATGTCCCATTCCCAGCAGTCACCTCTCCAGTCAGCAGCTGGATGATCATGTTGGTGAGTTCCAGGATCTTCTGCTCATTGTCTCTCCCATGTATCAGTGAGTGAGGTGGGGGCACCTTTATAGGGATCTGGGTCCTCTTCTGTCCTTCTGTCTTGTGATCACCAGATGTAGTCTTCACTACTGTGTAACCCTGTGTATTGGAAAAATATACTGTCACTACAGACACTCCCAGATCCTCTCACCTCCCCAGTCACATCCCTGTAATATTACTATAGATATAAGTGATGTCACTGTGACACTCCCAGATCCCCTCACCTCCCCAGTCACGTCCCTGTAATATTACTATAGATATAAGTGATGTCACAGTGACACTCCCAGATCTCCTCCCCATTCACGTCCCTGTATTATTACTATAGATATAAGTGATGTCACAGTGACACTCCCAGATCCCCTCACCTCCCCAGTCACGTCCCTGTATTATTTCTATAGATATAATTGACGTCACAGTGACATCAGATCCCCTCACCTCCCCAGTCACGTCCCTGTATTATTACTATAGATATAAGTGATGTCACAGTGACACTCCCAGATCCCCTACCCTCCCCAATCATGTCCCTGTATTATTACTATAGCTATAAGTGATGTCACAGTGACATCAGATCCCCTCACCTCCCCAGTCACGTCCCTGTATTATTACTATAGATATAAGTGACGTCACAGTGACATCAGATCCCCTCACCTCCCCAGTCACGTCCCTGTATTATTACTATAGATATAAGTGATGTCACAGTGACACTCCCAGATCACCTCACCTCCCCAGTCACGTCCCTGTATTATTACTATAGATATAAGTGAGGTCACAGGGACACTCCCAGATCCCCTCACCTCCCCAGTCATGTCCCTGTATTATTACTATAGATATAAGGGACGTCACAGTGACGCTCCCAGATCCCCTCACCTCCCCAGTCACGTCCCTCTATTATTACTATAGATATAAGTGACGTCACAGTGACATCAGATCCCCTCACCTCCCCAGTCACGTCCCTCTATTATTACTATAGATATAAGTGACGTCACAGTGACACTCCCAGATCCCCTCACCTCCCCAGTCATGTCCCTGTATTATTACTATAGATGTAAGTGATGTCACAGTGACGCTCCCAGATCCCCTCACCTCCCCAGTCACGTCCCTGTATTATTACTATAGATGTAAGTGATGTCACAGTGACGCTCCCAGATCCCCTCACCTCCCCAGTCACGTCCCTGTATTATTACTATAGATGTAAGTGATGTCACAGTGACGCTCCCAGATCCCCTCACCTCCCCAGTCACGTCCCTGTATTATTACTATAAATATAAGTGATGTCACAGTGACGCTCCCAGATCCCCTCACCTCCCCAGTCACGTCCCTGTATTATTACTATAGATATAAGTGACGTCACAGTGACACTCCCAGATCCCCTCACCTCCCCAGTCACATCCCTGTATTATTACTATAGATATAAGTGATGTCACAGTGACGCTCCCAGATCCCCTCACCTCCCCAGTCAGGTCCCTGTATTATTACTATTGATATAAGTGATGTCACAGTGACGCTCCCAGATCCTCTCACCTCCCCAGTCACGTCCCTGTATTATTACTATAGATATAAGTGACGTCACAGTGACACTCCCAGATCCCCTCACCTCCCCAGTCACGTCCCTGTATTATTACTATAGATATAAGTGATGTCACTGTGACGCTCCCAGATCCCCTCACCTCCCCAGTCACGTCCCTGTATTATTACTATAGATATCAGTGATGTCACAGTGACACTCCCAGATCCCCTCACCTCCCCAGTCACGTCCCTGTATTATTACTATAGATATAAGTGACGTCACAGTGACGCTCCCAGATCCCCTCACCTCCCCAGTCAGGTCCCTGTATTATGACTATAGATATAAGTGACATCACAGTGACGCTCCCAGATCCCCTCACCTCCCCAGTCAGCAGGTAGATGATCTCCAGGGTGAGATTTAGTATCCTCTCAGTCATGTGACTCTGGTCCTTGTCCATCTTCGGTGAATCAGTGACGTGTGTCATATCTCCACGTGGTTTCCTCACCGCTCTGTTGTCCTGGAGCAAATATAAAAATTACAATAAACACCACACAAGTAACATTTTAGGTAAAGGTAAGAGAAATCCACTCAGAGGCGTCTAATGTTTCCGCACATACAATACAGATTATATAGAGAACAATGGGTACACGTATAGTATAAGCACTATGGAAAAGAATAGTTATGGTATATTAGATTTACAGTGTCTAGGTCCACAGGTTTTAATAGTCAACATGAGTTTTCATGCATGTATAAGTGTACCTTGTCCCCTTGCACGGCTCGCGATGCTTCAGGCACAAAGATGTCCACGTAGATGGTAAAGGATGAACAAGACATGTTGACCGGTGTCGTCCTTTTGACCGATAAGGAATTTATGGTAGTCCTACCTTTGTTAACTTCCTTTCCTTGAAGTCCATGGGAACCACAGGGGACATCGGGGTTGTAGGTGGATCCAGGGGGTCCGAGGCACCAATCAGCGAAAGCTATAAAAAATCTCCCAGAATGCCCGGGCCCTCTCCCCTACAACCCCGCCTCCAGACATAGGCAGTCAGTTTTTGTTTGGTGCCTGCAGGAAGCAGACGCACCTGTTATCAGCAGGGATAACCTCACTGAGGTAATCCCATAAGAAGCGGTTTTATTTTTCATTTTTTTACACTTTTGAATTTGCCGCTTAAGCGGCAGAAGTCGCCTAGCGGCTGAGGCTGCTCACCGCCGTCAATCATCGGAAAGCGGAAAGCGAGCAGCCGCGTCACTCCTGCCAGCGCCGACATTAAACCCACGAACGCGGTCAAGCGGGGTAGCACGGCGCCAGACATCTCTCCCCAGGCAGCGTGGCCGGAACCAGGAGCAGGAAAGGCTCACATAGGGAGCGCAAATCGCTGCCTTGCCGCGCACTGTGGGAGACAGCCACGGTAGCTGGCGTAGACACTGGCTCCGGTCAGGGACTCCACTAGACCACCGGGGACTGAGCGCAGGCCTGGGTGGGGGACCCATTTTACAATTTTGCAGTCCCTCCACCAGCCTTGGCGCCAATCTCCCATAGATCTGCCATCCATAAGCTGTGTTAACTCTGTGCCCGCCCCTTTTCTCTCAGACCAGCGCCATTTCTACAGGCACAGAAGTCTTTCAGAGACCGGGCACTTACAAGGCAGGGTTTTGTTTTTAAATCTTGAAAAAAAGTCATGTTGACCTGTGTGGTCCTTTTGACCTAGATTGTTCTTTTTGGCCCTTCTTAGTCCTATTATCGGCCAGTGTGTATGCTACGTATGACCATGCGCGGTCCCAGCGGTCGTTCATCAGGGTAGATCTGCGACTGCAGGCCATTTCAGATATCCGTCACACACAGCTACAGGGCCAAGCCAGAGCGTTCCTCACATCGGTCAGTGTGTGTCCAATATCCTTCCTCACACCGCTCAGTGTGTGCCCAATATCGCTGTGTGTGCCCAATACCGTTCCTCACATCGCTTAGTGTGTGCCCAATATCGTTCCTCACATCGCTCAGTGTGTGTGCGCACAATATCATTCCTCACATCGTTCAGTGTTTGTGCCCAATATTGTTCCTCACATCACTCAGTGTGTGCCCAATATTGTTCAGTGTGTACCCAATATCGTTCCTCACAGCAGTCAGTGTGTGTGCGCCCAATATCATTCCACACAGCGGTCAGTGTGTGTGCGCCCAATATCGTTCCTCACAGCGGTCAGTGTGTGTGCGCCCAATATCGTTCCTCACAGCGGTCAGTGTGTGTGCGCCCAATATCGTTCCTCACAGCGGTCAGTGTGTGTGCGCCCAATATCGTTCCTCACAGCAGTCAGTGTGTGTGCGCCCAATATCGTTCCTCACAGCAGTCAGTGTGTGTGCGCCCAATATCGTTCCTCACAGCAGTCAGTCAGTGTGTGTGCCCAATATCGTTCCTCACAGCAGTCAGTGTGTGTGCCCAATATCGTTCAGTGTGTACCCAATATCATTCCTCACATCGGTCAGTGTGTGTGCCCAATATCATTCAGTGTGTGCGCCCAATATCGTTCCTCACAGCGGTCAGTGTGTGCGCCCAATATCGTTCCTCACAGCGGTCAGTGTGTGCGCCCAATATCTTTCCTCACAGCGGTCAGTGTGTGCGCCCAATATCTTTCCTCACAGCGGTCAGTGTGTGCGCCCAATATCGTTCCTCACAGCGGTCAGTGTGTGCCCAATATCGTTCCTCACAGCAGTCAGTGTGTGCCCAATATCGTTCCTCACAGCAGTCAGTGTGTGCCCAATATCGTTCCTCACAGCAGTCAGTGTGTGCCCAATATCGTTCCTCACAGCAGTCAGTGTGTGCCCAATATCGTTCCTCACAGCAGTCAGTGTGTGCCCAATATCGTTCCTCACAGCAGTCAGTGTGTGCCCAATATCGTTCCTCACAGCAGTCAGTGTGCCCAATATCGTTCCTCACAGCAGTCAGTGTGCCCAATATCGTTCCTCACATCGCTCAGTGTGTGTGTGCACAATATCGTTCCTCACATTGCTCAGTGTGTGTGCCTAATATCGATCAGTATGTGTGCACAATATCGTTCTTCACATCGCTTAGTGTGTGTGCCCAATATCGTTCCCCACATCGCTCAGTGTGTGTGCCCAATATCGTTCCTCACGTCGGTCAGTGTGTGCCTAATATCGTTCCTCACATCGCTCAGTGTGTGTGTGCACAATATCATTCCTCACATTGCTCAGTGTGTGTGCCTAATATCGATCAGTATGTGTGCACAATATCGTTCCCCACATCGCTCAGTGTTTGTGCCCAATACCGTTCCTCACAGCGGTCAGTGTGTGTGCCCAATATCATTCAGTGTGTGTGCCCAATATCGTTCCTCACGGCGCTCAGTATGTGTGACCAATATCGTTCCGCACATCGGTCAGTGTGTGCGCCCAATATCGTTCCTCACAGCGGTCAGTGTGTGCGCCCAATATCGTTCCTCACAGCGGTCAGTGTGTGCGCCCAATATCGTTCCTCACAGCGGTCAGTGTGTGCGCCCAATATCGTTCCTCACAGCGGTCAGTGTGTGTGCCCAATATCGTTCCTCACAGCAGTCAGTGTGTGTGCCCAATATCGTTCCTCACATCGCTCAGTGTGTGTGCACAATGTCGTTCTTCACATCGCTCAGTGTGTGTGCCTAATATCGTTCCCCACATCGCTCAGTGAGTGTGCCCAATATCGTTCCGCACGTCGGTCAGTGTGTGTGCCCAATATCGTTTCTCACGGTCAGTGTGTGCCCAATATCATTCCTCACGTCGGTCAGTGTGTGTGCCCAATATCGTTCCTCACGTCGGTCATTGTGTGTGCCCAATATCGTTCCTCACGTCGGTCAGTGTGTGCCCAATATCGTTCCTCACGTCGGTCAGTGTGTGTGCCCAATATCGTTCCTCACGTCGGTCAGTGTGTGTGCCCAATATCGTTCCTCACGTCGGTCAGTGTGTGTGCCCAATATCGTTCCTCACGTCGGTCAGTGTGTGTGCCCAATATCGTTCCTCACGTCGGTCAGTGTGTGTGCCCAATATCGTTCCTCACGTCGGTCAGTGTGTGTGCCCAATATCGTTCCCCACGTCGCTCAGTGTGTGTGCCCAATATCGTTCCGCACATCGGTCAGTGTGTGTGCCCAATATCGTTCTTCACATCGGTCAGTGTGTGTGTGCACAATATCGTTCCTCACAGCGGTCAGTGTGTGCCCAATATCGTTCCTCACATCGCTCAGTGTGTGTGCCCAATGTCATTCCTCACATCGCTCAGTGTGTGTGCACAATATCGTTCCTCACATTGCTCAGTGTGTGTGCCTAATATCGATCAGTGTGTGTGCCTAATATCGATCAGTGTGTGTGCCCAATATCGTTCCCCACATCGCTCAGTGAGTGTGCCCAATATTGCTCCGCACATCGATCAGTATGTGTGCACAATATCGTTCTTCACATCGCTCAGTGTGTGTGCCCAATATCGTTCCCCACATCGCTCAGTGAGTGTGCCCAATATCGTTCCTCACGTCGGTCAGTGTGTGCGCCCAATATCGTTCCTCACATCGCTCAGTGTGTGTGTGCACAATATCGTTCCTCACATTGCTCAGTGTGTGTGCCTAATATCGATCAGTATGTGTGCCCAATATCGTTCCTCACAGCGGTCAGTGTGTGTGCCCAATATCATTCAGTGTGTGTGCCCAATATCGTTCCTCACGGCGCTCAGTATGGGTGACCATTATCGTTCCGCACATCGGTCAGTGTGTGTGCCCAATATCGTTCCTCACATCGGTCAGTGTGTGTGCCCAATATCATTCCTCACATCGCTCAGTATGTGTGTGCACAATATCGTTCCTCACATTGCTCAGTGTGTGTGCCTAATATCGATCAGTATGTGTGCACAATATAGTTCTTCACATCGCTCAGTGTGTGTGCCCAATATCGTTCCCCACATCGCTCAGTGAGTGTGCCCAATATTGTTCCGCACATCGGTCAGTGTGTGTGCACAATGTCGTTCTTCACATCGCTCAGTGTGTGTGCCTAATATCGTTCCCCACATCGCTCAGTGAGTGTGCCCAATATTGTTCCGCACGTCGGTCAGTGTGTGTGCCCAATATCATTCCTCACGTCGGTCAGTGTGTGTGCCCAATATCATTCCTCACGTCGGTCAGTGTGTGTGCCCAATATCGTTCCTCACGTCGGTCAGTGTGTGTGCCCAATATCGTTCCTCACGTCGGTCAGTGTGTGTGCCCAATATCGTTCCTCACGTCGGTCAGTGTGTGCGCCCAATATCGTTCCTCACGTCGGTCAGTGTGTGTGCCCAATATCGTTCCCCACGTCGCTCAGTGTGTGTGCCCAATATCGTTCCCCACGGTGCTCAGTATGTGTGACCAATATCGTTCCGCACATCGGTCAGTGTGTGTGCCCAACATCGTTCTTCACATCGGTCAGTGTGTGTGTGCACAATATCGTTCCTCACAGCGGTCAGTGTGTGCCCAATATCGTTCCTCACATCGCTCAGTGTGTGTGCCCAATGTCATTCCTCGCATCGCTCAGTGTGTGTGTGTGCACAATATCGTTCCTCACATTGCTCAGTGTGTGTGCCTAATATCGATCAGTATGTGTGCACAATATCGTTCTTCACATCGCTCAGTGTGTGTGCCCAATATCGTTCCCCACATCGCTCAGTGAGTGTGCCCAATATCGTTCCGCACGTCGGTCAGTGAGTGTGCCCAATATCGTTCCGCACGTCGGTCAGTGTGTGTGCCCAATATCGTTCCCCACATCGCTCAGTGTGTGTGCCCAATATCGTTCCTCACGTCGGTCAGTGTGTGTGCCCAATATCGTTCCTCACGTCGGTCAGTGTGTGTGCCCAATATCGTTCCTCACGTCGGTCAGTGTGTGTGCCCAATATCGTTCCCCACGTCGCTCAGTGTGCGTGCCCAATATCGTTCCTCACATCGCTCAGTGTGCGTGCCCAATATCGTTCCGCACGTCGGTCAGTGTGTGTGCCCAATATCGTTCCGCACGTCGGTCAGTGTGTGTGCCCAATATCGTTCCCCACGTCGCTCAGTGTGTGTGCCCAATATCGTTCCTCACATCGCTCAGTGTGTGTGCCACATATCGTTCCTCACATCGCTCAGTGTGTGTGCCCAATATCGTTCCTCACATCGCTCAGTGTGTGTGCCCAATATCGTTCCTCACAGCAGTCAGTGTGTGTGCCCAATATCGTTCCTCACAGCAGTCAGTGTGTGCCCAATATCGTTCCTCACAGCAGTCAGTGTGTGCCCAATATTGTTCCTCACATCGCTCAGTGTGTGCCCAATATCATTCCTCACATCGCTCAGTGTGTGTGAGCAATGTGAGGAACAATATTGGGCACACACACTAAGCGATGTGAAGAACGATATTGTGCACACATACTGATCGATATTAGGCACACACACTGAGCAATGTGAGGAACGATATTGTGCACAGTGTGTGTGCCTAATATCGATCAGTATGTGTGCACAATATCGTTCTTCACATCGCTTAGGGAGTGTGCCCAATATCATTCCTCACATCTGTCAGTGTGTGTGCCCAATATCGTTCCTCACATCGTTCAGTGTGTGTGCGCCCAATATCATTCAGTATGTGTGCCCAATATCGTTCCTCACGGCGCTCAGTATGTGTGACCAATATCGTTCCGCACATCGGCCAGTGTGTGTGCCCAATATCGTTCCTCACAGCGGTCAGTGTGTGTGCCCAATATCGTTCCTCACAGTGGTCAGTGTGTGTGCCCAATATCATTCAGTGTGTGTGCCCAATTTCGTTCCTCACGGTGGCCAGTGTGTGCCCAATATCGTTCCTTACATCGCTCAGTGTGTGTGCCCAATATCATTCCTCACATCGCTCAGTGTGTGTGTGCACAATATCGTTCCTCACATTGCTCAGTGTGTGTGCCTAATATCGATCAGTATGTGTGCACAATATCGTTCTTCACATCGCTCAGTGTGTGTGCCCAATATCGTTCCCCACATCGCTCAGTGTGTGTGCCCAATATCGTTCCTCACATCGATCAGTGTGTGTGCCCAATATCGTTCCTCATATCGCTCAGTGTGTGTGCCACATATCGTTCCTCACATTGCTCAGTGTGTGTGCCACATATCGTTCCTCACATTGCTCAGTGTGTGTGCCACATATCGTTCCTCACATCGCTCAGTGTGTGTGCCACATATCGTTCCTCACAGTGGTCAGTGTTTATGCCCAATGTCGTTCCTCACATCAATTTGGGGTATATAAAAATGGGTAGAAGTATATATTTGGGACAATTAAAGGCACTTTCAAAAATCTTGCAAAAACAACCAATTACCCCCACCTGCAAGCCTAACAACACCTGTCCCACTCATAAAGCACCCCAATAACCCTGTCCCACACCTTTTACCCAGTTTTGTATTTTTTCGCTTCACCCAAAATAAACATCTTATACCGGCTAATTAAAAACTGCAAAGTGCCTAATTCAGTGGTTCCCAGACTGGGTACCGGGGTGCTCTGCGGTGGGGGTCCAGGACCAATTCTAATTATTTTTTGTCAGTGTAATAAGCAAAGTGCTAGTGGCTTCCAATCATATTATATGAGGACAAACAGAAATTAATCCCGTCCCTCACCACATAACTGGTCACATAAACACAATTTACTTTACTCAATATGTTTTCATAAATTGCTCAATAAGAAATGTTTGGCCTGGCAGGGGTGGGGGTGGGCACGGAAACAATTCTGATACTCTAGGGAGCGGTGATTCTACAAACATGGAAACCACGGTCTAACTAGTGATTAAGGGGGGTGTCCACGGGAGTTCTGGAACAATTCCCAACAGGGATTCTTCCCAACTTTTCACCTGCTCCGTGTAGGTGAAGAGGACTTTGTGATAACCCCTATGGAGAATTATCACATGTATAACAGGACAGCTGCCATATAGTGGGTCATGGAAAATACACATTTACACTATTTTTACCAGGAAAACAGGTTATCATATTGAATAGCATATCCCCCATAATATTAATAAACTACAGCCTGCTCCCCCTGTATAGCAGTAACTGGACAACAGACTCCGCTCCCCCTGTATAACAGGACACCACAGGCTGCTCCCCCTGTATAACAGGACACCACAGGCCCCTCCCCCTGTATAACAGGACACCACAGGCCCCTCCCCCTGTATAACAGGACACCACAGGCTGCTCCCCCTGTATAACAGGACACCACAGCCCACTCCCCCTCTATAACAGGACACTACAGCCCACTCCCCCTGTAAAACAGGAAACCACAGGCTGCTCCCCCTGTATAAAATAGGACACCACAGGCTGCTCCCCCTGTATAATAACACCAGGGCAGCACAATATCATCACCTGCTGACAGATACAGCAATGTCTTCTCTCGGTCCTCCGTAACTTTATCACCGTGGCTGCTGGAAGTGAGAGGCCTCAGGTAAGATCAGCAGCGCTGCCCCAGCAGGGAGCCGAGATGCTGCAGTCACTGTGACTGAACGCGGGATTGGTCTTCGGGAAAATGGCCGCCGCTACCTCACACAATGAACAATTGTTATGGCGCCTCACTAGTATATACAGCACGGATTATATCAGTTACCGGGGACCTCACATCACAGAACTCGCTCTATAAATTCACACAGTGCAATTACCTCTTCTACCAGCACGAGCGACATGTCCCAGCGTTCTCATACAGCGGCAGCCATTTTATTGTGGTGGTTTGTACTCCCAGACTCCCCCGCGGCTGTAGCGATAATGTATTTCCTGTGTGGGGCAGAGTGGGAGGAGCTGTGTTACCAGGGAAACGTCCCTTCCTGGTGTGCATGGCAGGCAGGAGGGAGAGTGCTGCAGCTGGCACCAGGTGACCCCAGGTATTATACTGCTAGTAACAGCATAGTAGTGATTGCTGGGTGTGAGCCATAAGGGCACTTAAAGGGGAGCTGCTGTTCTACTCACACAGGCTGCAGTATAATGGTAGCTGATAGATTCCATGCTGGAAATATGACTAGTAGGTCTCCATAACTATTGGGTTGTGACTAGTTCCCCTTCACCGTAAGGACATGGGGATGAGAGGGGGCATGGAGAGGAGGAGCAAGGTCAGAACAAGGGACTCAAACGGACGCTCGCCACCTGGTTACTAAAGGCAACCAGTGGTGGCGTGGATAGTGAAGGAGCAAAGCCTTCTGTGTCCCATGTTCCAACCCTGCTCCTCCTCTCCCTGCCCTCTCTCCGACCTCCCCAGGTCCTTAAGGCAAATGGCAACAATAGCATAGTCTAGTCCAAATCTTATGTAGTTCAAATAGCACAGTGCATAAAGTTCCAATTGCATAGCACACATTGTATAGCTCAAATCACACCTAGCACACATCTCACCGTGTTTGGGCATCATTACTTTTACCATGTATGTTACATGCATACTGTGTGGTGTTTATTGTAATTATTATTTCTCTTTCATCCACTAGGTGGCACTGGAGATCACAGTGGGGAATAGAGGGCGACCATTTAACAATTTTCACTAGTGTGGCTTGGCCCTCTAGTCCCCCACCCCCACAGCCAGACAGAGTTTGTGCCCTGCAGGAGCTGGGTGCATTGTTGCTCTCAGGAGCAATTGAAATGTATTGTTATTTTTTTTCCTTTTACACCTGAGGAACAGACAGACTGCCTGTCTGCATCGTGGGAGCTACCGGTAGGTACCCCAGCACCACTGCTTGCAGTTTGCGCGTGGGTTCCCGTCTTCTGAGACCACCATCCCAGAGTGACCGGACGCCGCTGCTTGAGCCGCGGTCCCCCTCAGCCTGCACCGCCACTGGCAGCGTGGCAGTAAGGGGAGTACAGCCCCTGCGGTTCTTATATGTTAGTTGGGCGCCCACTGTAGTTAGTACGCTCATACCCCCACTATCCATGTCGGCATGGAGGAGTTGATATTATATAGTGTGGCGAGCCACCGAGTCTGAAGCGTGGCGAGCGGACGCGGAAAACTAAGCAAATAGCTTAGTGGGCCCCCAACTAAAATATAAGTACCGGCCCTGCTACAAGTGCGGTGAGAGTCAGCGGCTTAATTCAAACAGTGCGCCTTGCAAGGGAGGCGAAGCCGGCCGTGTGTCATGCTCCCAGCCGCCCCTGCGCTTGTTCTGTGGTACCCGCTCCGCCGCTGCTCCTGGTCACCGAGGGGACCCGCTGTGACTGCCGACCTCTCAAGATTCTTCCACTGCTGGATAAGTACACAGTGGGGACTTGAGACTTGTTTAGGAGATTATAGGCTGTGTTAAATTGTTTGTCAGATCACTCCTGTATTATATACTTGTATGCTGTACTGACTGTGGCAGCTTTCTCCTTTATTTCACCCTATACCCTTCTGCTCCTTCTTTGTGAGCTATCCACCCTGGCGGATCACATTAAGGAGGCTTCGGCCTATGTCATTGAGGAGTCGGCTGACGTATACAGGGTCTCCTCCTGCATCTTGTTGCTTTCCATCTCTGCACGCAGAGCTCTCTGGTTGCACCAGTGGCAGGCAGACCGCTGAGTCCAAGAGGGCTGTGGAAGCCTTGCCTTTCCAAGGAAATTTTCTTTTTGGTCCTGAACTAGACAAAATGATTTCTCAGGCCACTGGAGGAAAGTCCACTTTCCTACCCTCGTTGACTCCCCCTCGCCCACCTAGGTGGGAGGTTCAGGGTCCATTCTTTCGATCTTTTCGCCCCCAACAGCACTTTTGTGGCTGCCCCAAACCAGGCGTTTCCACTGACCATGCGGGAAAAGGAAGTGGAAAGGGTTCTTCCCTCTCCACCCAGGAGGCAAAAGCACAACACCTCCAATCTTCTGCAAGGAAAGAGGTTCTGCATCTGGTCCTGGACACAAGCCTCTCGGGTTGGGGAGCTGTCACTTTGGGCCACCAGTTCCAGGGTCTTTGGATGGTAAAGGAGGCGTGTCTTACCATCAACGTGCTGGAGCTCCAAGTGTTTTACAACTCATTGATGGAAACGTCAGACCTTCTCGGCCTTTCAGTCCAGGTTCAAATCGGACAACACCATGGCGGTGGCGTACATCAATGAACAGGGTGACACATGCAGTCAGTCAGATACTGCTTTGGGTTCACGACTACCTCCAGTCCATCTCCGCAGTCTTAATTCCGGGAGTGGAAAATTGCGAGGCCAACTATCTCAACCGCCACAAGATTCATCAAGGGGAATGGAAACTCCATCCACATGTCTTTAAGTCTCTCATCCACCAGTGGGTTTGCCCTCAGATTTGATGGCCTCTCGCCTCAACCATCAAGTTCCTCTATACTGTGCAAGGTCTCGGGATCTGGCAGCAGTGGGGGTGGATGTCCTCATTCTGCTGTGGGATTACTAGTTTGTGTACCTCTTCCCTCCATTTCTGCTGTTACATCGGATTCTCCAGAGAATTCGCAGGGAGCCAGTCACGGGGCTCCTGATACCACCAGATTGGCCACGCCTCGTAACCTCAGGTACAGACATTTTTTCAGGGGTTTTACGCCTTCAGCCTCCTTTTCAACCCTCCACTCTGCGCCTTTGGATTTGGTTCTCATTCAAAGTCTCCGCCGTTTGAACCTATGGAGTCGGTGGACCTCAAATTCCTTACCTGGAAGACTGTTCTCCTTTTGGCTCTGGCTTCGGCCAGGAGAGTTTCGGAGTTGAGTGCTCTGTCCTGTCGCCCTCCTTTTTTGATCTTTCATGACTATAGGGGAGAGTTACTGTCACGACTGGGGATTTGGGACCCGGGAGTGACCTTGGTGGCTAGCTGACAACCCAATGGAAACAGGACGGAGGCAAGTGGATACAAATGGGTAATGTTTATTGCATAGAATGAACTGGTACAGGGGACATTTGAAAGTCTGTAAAAGTCTTTGGAAAGCTGGGAACTGATAAGTTACTTGGAGGCACGGGAGCACAGGAGCTGGAAAGCACAGAGTAGGGCCACTGGAGTGCAGGTGCCGGAAGCACGGAGTTGGACCACTGGAGAGCAGGTGCCGGAAGCACGGAGTTGGACCACTGGAGAGCAGGTGCCGGAAGCACTGTAGGCAGTGGTGAAGGTGGTTGCGGGTGCAGGTACTGAGGGACGCAGAGACAGGTGGACACAGGTGCAGATGCTGGAGCGTGCGGGTGCAAGTGGTCACAGGTGCAGGTAACTCAGAAGAACAAGTGCAGGAAACTCGGAAGCACAGGTGCAGGTAACTCGGAAGCACAGGTGCAGGTAACTCGGAAGCACAGGTGCAGGTAACTCGGAAGCACAGGTGCAGGTAACTCGGAAGCACAGGTGCAGGTAACTCGAAATGCAGGAACGGATGAACACTGGTGCAGATGAACACAGGTGCAGGAAACTCGGAAGCACAGGTGCAGGTAACTCGGAAGCACAGGTGCAGGTAACTCGGAAGCACAGGTGCAGGTAACTCGGAAGCAGAGGTGCAGGTAACTCGGAAGCACAGGTACGGATGAACACTGGCACAGATGAACACAGGTGCAGATAACTTGGAAGCACAGGTGCAGGTAACTGGAAGCACAGGTGCAGGTAACTCGGAAGCACAGGTACGGATGAACACTGGCACAGATGAACACAGGTGCAGATAACTTGGAAGCACAGGTGCAGGTAACTGGAAGCACAGGTGCAGGTAACTCGGAAGCACAGGTACGGATGAACACTGGCACAGATGAACACAGGTGCAGATAACTTGGAAGCACAGGTGCAGGTAACTGGAAGCACAGGTGCAGGTAACTCGGGAACACAGGTGCTGGGACAGGAAGCAGGTACTGGATACAGGTACAGGGTAACACTGGTGCAGGTACTTGTAATGCAGGAACAGGTGAACACTGGTGCAGGGTCTTGAAGGCACACAGGTGTAGGAACACTGGTGCAGGGTCTTGGAAGCACACAGGTGTAGGAATGCTGGAGCAGGTACTTGTAGACACACAGGTGTAGAAATGCTGGTGCAGGGTCTTGGAAGCAGGATACAAATGCTGGGTAACTGGAATACCACAGAGCTAAAGCAGGAACACAAGCTGAAGCTTCCTCCCAAGTTATTGACAACAATGCAAAAGCAAAGCATCTATGCAGGTCTGGGAGGATAACCCCTCAGAGCAGCACTGATTGGCCATCCGGGTGATTGGGAATGGCCACACCTGGAACAGTCTCTGGATGAGGCCAACAGGGAACTTGTATAAATCCTTTCAAGTGGTAACCACAGAGTTAATGGCTGAATCAGAATCACCCAGGTGCTTTACAAGCACATACTCAGATCTTGCTGCAGCAGGCTGAGAAACAAGACTGACAGGCAGGTAAGACAGGACAAACACACTGAGTTCTGGCAGGATTGTGACAGTACCCCCCCTTTACGGGTGGCCACCGGACACTTCAGGAACTTTGAAGAAAAGTCACAATTCTGCCTCATCGTCAGAACAGGTGGACCATCCATCGTCGATGTAAACGGAATTCCCGTTCCATTGGACACGATAATGAGGATGACTTCCATCCTGAAGGAACACTTGACTTGGACGAAGAGGACCACTGGAGATAGACGTAGAATCAAATTCATCAGGGATAACTGAAGTATTTTTGACTGGAACTGAGAGACGAGAAGATCGGGCCCTTGAGGCTAAGGCACCACTAAGACTCAAATTAAATCTTGTTCGATATCCAGGGGCTTTCGGATAGCTATCTTTAGCATCTAACTGAAATTTTCTCAGAGGTAAGACATGGCAAGGTGAAACAGGATTTTCAAGGAAAGGGGTAGAGTCATAATCCTCATCATACTCGGAATCAGAATCCATGTCTAGAGTTAAGACTGCCTTGCTCTGACTGGAGGTTTCTGAAGACTTGTTGGGGCAAGGTACAGTAGCAGGTTCCACTTGAGGATGAGACAGAGAAACACAGCCAACTCTTAAGCTCATGGGTACAGACCTTGAAGATGTGGGATATTCAGCAGAAAACTCGAAGGAATCTTTGGAAGGAGACAGAGCCATATAATTTAGTTCCATATCTATGGACTGAGTCTTCGGTGACGACTGTGAACCAGCCTGTTTTCTGGCAGCCCGAAAATTTTTGATATATTGGTCAAGAAGAGCTTGATCTTGTTCGGGGAGTTCCATTTTGGAGGACTGAGCTAAATCTGTGTTAAAGTATAGAGTCTCTAGAGTACTAACTGTTTTTTCAACACAGTGGGAGTCGATAGAAGACAGGCTGGAATTATCAGGATCAGGTAAGTTTGGAAGAGTCTCTGGGCTGAAGGATAGTACAGACTTGGAAGTAGACAAACTTGGACCAGCTGGAACCGGAGGACATCCGATTGTACTTGAACCAGCTAGGACCGGCAGGGACTCTGGATTGACGGATGGGACCGGATGATCACTGAATATACTTGAACCGGCTGGGACCGGCATGGACTCTGGACTGACGGTTAAGACCGGATGAGAACCAGAGGTGTCGGAATCGGCTGGAACGAAATGAGCCTCTTGACTGACGGCTGGAACCGGATCATCATTGGAGGTACTTGAACCGGCTGGGACCGGAGTGGACTCTGGACTGACGGATGGGAACGGATGAGGTCCAGAGGTGTCGGAATCGGCTGGAACCGAATGAGCCTCCTGACTGACGGCTGGAACCGGATCATCAATGGAGGTACTTGAACCGGCTGGGACCGGAGTGGACTCTGGACTGACGGATGGGACCGGATGAGGTCCAGAGGTGTCAGAATCGGCTGGAACCGAATGAGCCTCCTGACTGACGGCTGGAACCGGATCATCAATGGAGGTACTTGAACCGGCTGGAACCGGAGTGGACACAGGACTGCGGACCCCCTCTTGGGGCTGAGGACTGCGGACCCCCTCTTGGGGCTGAGAACTGCGGACCCCCACTTGGGGCTGAAGACTGCGGACCCCCACTTGGGGCTGAAGACTGCGGACCCCCACTTGGGGCTGAAGACTGCGGACCCCCACTTGGGGCTGAAGACTGCGGACCCCCACTTGGGGCTGAAGACTGCGGACCCCCACTTGGGGCTGGAGACTGCGGACCCCCTCTTGGGGCTGGAGACTGCGGACCCCCTCTTGGGGCTGGAGACTGGATGTGGTCAGAATCACTTTGTTCTTGGGCTTGCGGAGTGAACAATTCCCAATGAAGTGGTCTGGATTACCACAGTAGAAACATAAATGGAGAGACCTGCGTCTTTGGCGTTCAGATTCTGAAAGCTGGGACCTCCGCTTGCCCTGGACAGAAATTTCGCTCTGAAGGTTGGGAGGCCTTTCAGATTTCACAGGCACTGTCACTGAGACTCCTTTCACTTTGGAACTGTAACTGATGGGCTTCACAACCTCAGGAGTGTAACTGAATAACGTAGTTATTATGGGAAAAAATTTTGCCAAAAGTTCTTGCAGCTGGATAAGTGAGTGGTGGTAGGTTCCCATTGGTATTGCTGTCAGATTTTGCATAGCCACTTTAAAGTCACTAGCCAAGTCCAGGGGCTTTTGCATACTGTCACGACTGGGGATTTGGGACCCGGGAGTGACCTTGGTGGCTAGCTGACAACCCAATGGAAACAGGACGGAGGCAAGTGGATACAAATGGGTAATGTTTATTGCATAGAATGAACTGGTACAAGGGACATTTGAAAGTCTGTAAAAGTCTTTGGAAAGCTGGGAACTGATAAGTTACTTGGAGGCACGGGAGCACAGGAGCTGGAAAGCACAGAGTAGGGCCACTGGAGTGCAGGTGCCGGAAGCACGGAGTTGGACCACTGGAGAGCAGGTGCCGGAAGCACGGAGTTGGACCACTGGAGAGCAGGTGCCGGAAGCACTGTAGGCAGTGGTGAAGGTGGTTGCGGGTGCAGGTACTGAGGGACGCAGAGACAGGTGGACACAGGTGCAGATGCTGGAGCGTGCGGGTGCAAGTGGTCACAGGTGCAGGTAACTCAGAAGAACAAGTGCAGGAAACTCGGAAGCACAGGTGCAGGTAACTCGGAAGCACAGGTGCAGGTAACTCGGAAGCACAGGTGCAGGTAACTCGGAAGCACAGGTGCAGGTAACTCGGAAGCACAGGTGCAGGTAACTCGGAAGCACAGGTGCAGGTAACTCGGAAGCACAGGTGCAGGTAACTCGGAAGCACAGGTGCAGGTAACTCGAAATGCAGGAACGGATGAACACTGGTGCAGATGAACACAGGTGCAGGAAACTCGGAAGCACAGGTGCAGGTAACTCGGAAGCACAGGTGCAGGTAACTCGGAAGCACAGGTGCAGGTAACTCGGAAGCACAGGTAACTCAGAAGCACAGGTGCAGGTAACTCGGAAGCACAGGTACGGATGAACACTGGCACAGATGAACACAGGTGCAGATAACTTGGAAGCACAGGTGCAGGTAACTGGAAGCACAGGTGCAGGTAACTCGGAAGCACAGGTACGGATGAACACTGGCACAGATGAACACAGGTGCAGATAACTTGGAAGCACAGGTGCAGGTAACTGGAAGCACAGGTGCAGGTAACTCGGAAGCACAGGTACGGATGAACACTGGCACAGATGAACACAGGTGCAGATAACTTGGAAGCACAGGTGCAGGTAACTGGAAGTACAGGTGCAGGCGACTCGGGAACACAGGTGCAGGCGACTCGGGAACACAGGTGCAGGCGACTCGGGAACACAGGTGCTGGGACAGGAAGCAGGTACTGGATACAGGTACAGGGTAACACTGGTGCAGGTACTTGTAATGCAGGAACAGGTGAACACTGGTGCAGGGTCTTGAAGGCACACAGGTGTAGGAACACTGGTGCAGGGTCTTGGAAGCACACAGGTGTAGGAATGCTGGAGCAGGTACTTGTAGACACACAGGTGTAGAAATGCTGGTGCAGGGTCTTGGAAGCACACAGGTGTAGGAATGCTGGTGCAGGGTCTTGGAAGCACACAGGTGTAGGAATGCTGGTGCAGGTACTTGGAGACACACAGGTGTAGGAACACTGGTGCAGGGTCTTGGAAGCACACAGGTGTAGGAATGCTGCTGCAGGTACTTGGAGACACACAGGTGTAGGAACGCTGGTGCAGGGTCTTGGAAGCAGGATACAAATGCTGGGTAACTGGAATACCACAGAGCTAAAGCAGGAACACAAGCTGAAGCTTCCTCCCAAGTTATTGACAACAATGCAAAAGCAAAGCATCTATGCAGGTCTGGGAGGATAACCCCTCAGAGCAGCACTGATTGGCCATCCGGGTGATTGGGAATGGCCACACCTGGAACAGTCTCTGGATGAGGCCAACAGGGAACTTGTATAAATCCTTTCAAGTGGTAACCACAGAGTTAATGGCTGAATCAGAATCACCCAGGTGCTTTACAAGCACATACTCAGATCTTGCTGCAGCAGGCTGAGAAACAAGACTGACAGGCAGGTAAGACAGGACAAACACACTGAGTTCTGGCAGGATTGTGACAGTTACATACGAACACGTCCTTCCTCCCTAAAGTCGTCTCTTCTTTGCACATGAATCAGCCGATTGTTGTGCCTGCTTTCACAGGAGACTCCCCAGAATTGCAGTCTCTGGATGTCATCTGGGCTTTAAGGATCTATGTCTCCAGAACTGCCTCGTTATAAAAGTCAGATACTTTGTTTGTCCTTTATGTTACGGCTCTGAGGGGATTCCAGACAATGGGTTACTGGGACGGATAGGCCACAATCCAACCCTAACTCTGTTAATCCCTCCAGAGGCTATAGGCCCCTGCAGAGCTAAGGCTTCACCAATAATAGCCACGTTCGAAGGAGTAAATTAGGTTCACTCCAACTCCCGGTGCCACCTGGTCTTGGCAAGGAAACAAGGTGCCCACCACCTCCAGAGCAGACAAGAGGATTGCTAATTAAAAACCCATAAACATGGAAGAAAACAATAATGTGGCACCACTGTCCTCTACAGGGGGGAATTCCTCCAGCAGCCCAACGTACACTTGTTTTGACTAATGATCCCTAGCTGGATCAATTCGGAAGGTAGTGAAGTAGGGAGCAATGATACAGTTTCCCACCAAACTACCCTGGATGCAACAATGCATGAAGGAGTTAATAATTACACAGTACTCTAACAGCCAGACCTATACATGCAGTTCTGCAGCAAGATGTTAAAACACCATATTATGGCTCCCACCATAACACTGAGGATCGCTTGTGGGAATACCAGAGTGACACCTTATAACTTTACACATAGATTATACTGCACTGCAATAAACAGACAATACAAATGCCTAGATGATAAAGGACAGTACAGGTCTGGGTCAAGACATAAGGAACCGGTACCAAGAAACAGGAAGAAACTTGGACTCATCTGTGACACAATCCCAGGATGCACAGCAAGGACACAGACTTCAGGCTTGCACACGATACTGACAGGCAAATCAAACTAGGACTGGCTGCACAAGGAAAATCACCGGCATGCTGGGAGCCTAACTAAATAACCTAGCATGCAGCCACACCCAAGCAGCAGAGTATGCATGAAACCCAGGGAAGATGGATCCGCAAAACCCGGAGTACTGATCCAGGGAAAACATACAAACTACAAACAGAATATATTACAGCAGATCGTAACACTTTGACCCGGCCAAACCAGGTTGGCAGGCATCTAAGCAGACTTTGGCGAGATTTTAAAGACTGACCATTCCTCAGGCTTATGTAGTGGCTTCGCAGCCTCCTCCATCTACCATTTCAGCCCACTCTACTCGATCGGTTGTCCCCTCTTGGGCAGCTGCCCGAGGGGTGTCTTTACAGCAGCTCTGTGGAGCGGCTACCTGGTCTGGACAAAGAACCTTTGTCCGTTCCTACAGGTTCGACCCCTTTGCGTCCCAAGCCTCTTAGTTTGCCTGACCGGTGTTAGGGGATTCCCAGCGCCGTCCCGCCCGGGATGGGTGCTCTGAGACATCCCCACTGTGATCTCTAGTGCCACCTAGTGGATGAATGAGAAAATGTGATTTTGTACTTCCCGATCATTCCCTTTCTCCTTTTCCACAGGTGGCACTGGATGCCCTCCCTGGTGCAGTTCTCCTTGGTTCAGGTTGCTTTCTCAGTTTTTTAGCCTCCTGCCTGAGTTAGTCTGGTTGTCTGTTGGACTCTCATTGTTGTATTTATGTGGTTTGCTTTTTAAAAATTATATTTCTCCATTTCGATGGTTTCTGAATGTTGAATTTTTGTTTGATCTTTATCTTGGAAGAGTGCTCTTTTCCAGCTCCCTCTGGGCACAAGACTTGAGCTTGGCTGTGGGGGAAAGCAGAGGGGAGGAGCAAGCCACACTACTGAAAATTCTTAAAGTGCCCATGCTCCTCTGTCACTACAACGCCCTCTTATCCTGCACCCTCCTCTGTCACTACAGCGGCCTCTTATCCCGCACCCTCCTCTGTCAGTACAGCAGCCTCTTATCCTGCACCCTCCTCTGTCACTACAGCGGCCTCTTATCCCGCACCCTCCTCTGTCAGTACAGCAGCCTCTTATCCTACACCCTCCTCTGTCACTACAGCGGCCTCTTATCCTGCACCCTCCCCTGTCAATACAGCGGCCTCTTATCCCGCACCCTCCTCTGTCAGTACAGCAGCCTCTTATCCTGCACCCTCCTCTGTCACTACAGCGGCCTCTTATCCTGCACCCTCCTCTGTCACTACAGCAGCCTCTTATCCTGCACCCTCCTCTGTCAGTACAGCAGCCTCTTATCCTGCACCCTCCTCTATCAATACAGCGGCCTGTTCTGTCAATACAGCGGCCTCTTATCCTGCACCCTCCTCTGTCACTACAGCGGCCTCTTATCCTGCACCCTCCTCTGTCAGTACAGCAGCCTCTTATCCTGCACCCTCCTCTATCAATACAGCGGCCTGTTCTGTCAATACAGCGGCCTCTTGTCCTGCACCCTCCTCTGTCACTACAGCGGCCTCTTCTGTCACTACAGCGGCCTCTTATCCTGCACCCTCCTGTCACTACAGCCGCCTCTTATCCTGCACCCTCCTCTGTCACTACAGCCGCCTCTTATCCTGCACCCTCCTCTGTCACTACAGCCGCCTCTTATCCTGCACCCTCCTCTGTCACTACAGCAGCCTCTTATCCTGCACCCTCCTCTGTCACTACAGCAGCCTCTATTCCTACACCCTCTATCAATACAGCGGCCTCTTATCCTGCTCCCTCCTCTGTCACTACAGCGGCCTCTTGTCCCGCACCCTCCTCTGTCACTACAGCGGCATCTTATCCCGCACCCTCCTCTGTCACTACAGCGGCCTCTTATCCCGCACCCTCCTCTGTCACTACAGCGGCCTCTTATCCCGCACCCTCCTCTGTCACTACAGCGGCATCTTATCCCGCACCCTCCTCTGTCACTACAGCGGCCTCTTATCCCGCACCCTCCTCTGTCACTACAGCGGCCTCTTATCCCGCACCCTCCTCTGTCACTACAGCGGCCTCTTATCCCGCACCCTCCTCTGTCACTACAGCGGCCTCTTATCCCGCACCCTCCTCTGTCACTACAGCGGCCTCTTATCCCGCACCCTCCTCTGTCACTACAGCGGCCTCTTATCCCGCACCCTCCTCTGTCACTACAGCGGCCTCTTATCCCGCACCCTCCTCTGTCACTACAGCGGCCTCTTATCCCGCACCCTCCTCTGTCACTACAGCGGCCTCTTATCCCGCACCCTCCTCTGTCACTACAGCGGCCTCTTATCCCGCACCCTCCTCTGTCACTACAGCGGCCTCTTATCCCGCACCCTCCTCTGTCACTACAGCGGCCTCTTATCCCGCACCCTCCTCTGTCACTACAGCGGCCTCTTATCCCGCACCCTCCTCTGTCACTACAGCGGCCTCTTATCCCGCACCCTCCTCTGTCACTACAGCAGCCTCTTATCCCGCACCCTCCTCTGTCACTAGAGCAGCCTCTTATCCTGCACCCTCCTCTGTCACTACAGCGGCCTCTTATCCCGCACCCTCCTCTGTCACTACAGCGGCCTCTTATCCCGCACCCTCCTCTGTCACTACAGACTAATGAGGGGAATGTATCTGCCCAGTGGGGGAGCCACCAGGCACTATTATTTTAAATTCAATAGTTTTTATTGATTTTTTAACACACCCCGATACCCAAACAGGCAGGCAGATCAATATACATATGATATACAACAAGTGAGTGGCATAGTACATCATAAAGACTGATAAAACAATCTACATTAATTACCAGATATACAAAGCACTTCCTGCGTATGTTACTATATTGGGAATACCCGAAGGCCCCATTCAGGTAAATATCTAGTGTAATGGAACAGGAGTGTAGGAGTGTATGGTAGAGATATCTCTAAGTCACCCATCGCAAGTTGTAGAGAGAATATCTACATACCAAAACAAAAGAATATATCGGCATTGAAGTGTCAAACAAACAATAAAAAAAAACCTACTACATAACCCCCCACCCTGTACAACCCACCCCCAACTAAGGCGTACTTGGATCCTATCAACTAAACCTACCCCTAACCCACTATCTATCTATTGTGAACTATAGAATGGAAGTAAATTAGTGGCTCTTAGATAAAACAGAGTCAAAGCAACATCAGCAATAGGATATGGAAATTCCTATGTTAGCTAAACCATGGCAATTTTTTTTTAAATTAATCTACTCCTGTCACCCTGCCCACCCACTAACTACACTAATACCCCTTTTACAATGCCGCAAAAGCCCGGTTCAGCAGCGGTGTAAATGGGTCACGTCGTGTCCCTTTACATGGGACTTCTACCCAGGTCCTGACCTGGGTAGAACATTGCTAGGAACTGGGTAGAGGGCGGTGTAAACGGGTACGCCGGATCATCCTACCCGGCTTCCGTTTACATTAATGGAGGACGGCCAACTGCGGACTGCAGTGTCCGCAGGTTGGGGTGGCACACACAGCTGCTGTCTTCTATACTCTGCAGACAGGAGCGGCGCTTGGAGATGATGTCATCTCCAAGCGCTGCCTCCGTCTACACTGCGGGTAGGCACCACAGTGTAAATGGGGTAAATCCGGGATCTGACCCGGCTTGGATCCTTGTTCCAAATGCCCCCCCAAAATTATAAAACACAGGATGTTGAGAACAGGATATGCCGAGCATATGACCCTAAGCAAGGACAAGCTATGTCACCCCCCAGATATGTCGCTAGGTCACATGTGGTAGCTAGGATATGTAGTGACATATAAATTAAGGTGCAGAGTGATAAACTAAATAGTATAACTCAGATTACAATACAGGACAAAGTAATAAAACAGGATATATAAACATAGGGTAATAAGAAAAATACTAAAAGGTGCGAATAGCATCATATATTAGAAATAGATTACATCCCGAGACCACTAATCAGGCCAACTCTCGGTTCCCACAAGGAGCTTGGCAATCATAATAAACTCAGGAGAGCAACCGAAATATGCAGGTGTAACGGTTAGGTGCTGGCTCGGGTGCCGCCACCTCCCTGCTTACCTGACCGCTCCGGCGCTGCAGGTTCAGGGACGGCGGCCATCTCCTTCCAGCGATCGCCGGGCAGGCCAGTCGGAAGCGTCCGGGACATTGCTAAGCAACGCCCCGAACTTACGCCACACGGACGGCAGCAGGGAGAAACTTTTGACGGGCGCACCAGACCTCACTTTTGCCGGTGGAGGCGTCGGATTTGAATAAAATTCGGCCATTCAGTCAGACGCCGGTTATATTGTCCTGCCGGTGCCTGTGCTGCATTCTCCTGAGTTCTGTCTACTGGGATACCATCTTTCCAGATAAGTCAGGGGCTCTCTCTGCAGCTGTTTCTGGCCTCAGGACCAGATGGCACCGGTCTGGGGCCAGACCTAATTTGGCCCCACAAACTGGCTGTTAATGATGAAGCCTTAGCCCACAGGAGATCAGCAGGACCATAGAGTCACGGCAACCGGGTCCACACACCCAGTTCTACCTCACAGTATCTACGCGACTATGGATAAGCAAATTCCAGGATCTCATCACAGCCAATAGTAACAAAGAAGGAGATCTAGGGGAAGCAGTGACATTATCAATGTTTACGGGCGTAGTGCAGCAAATGTCACTAAATTTGCACTGATTCACAGATGTGCAGATATCCATGACTGAATCCGGCACATAAACAGAAGGGGCCATCTGGTCAGGGGTTAACATAACTGAGGATAGCAGCAGATATTATTAGAAGAAAAATGAAGGAAACAAAAAACAGGATATAGAAACAAGAGTAAATTAAAACAGGTCTTCTGCAGATAAACCGCACAAAATATCAAACTGGCCAAATGTCCAAGCCTTTCATCTGTACTGTCAAAGTAAAAGTCTCAACCCGATTTTTATATATATATATATATATATATATATATATATATATATGAGGATAGGTAAGATAGAATGTAACTCCTAAACTAAATGGACGAGTGGACCCATTGTACCCATCACGGAGCACAGGAGAGTCTTTTCAACATGGTCGCCTCTAATGGCACACCTGCACTAGGTGTACAACTTCTGGAGGAGATAAAGCCACCCCGCAGACAGCTACGGGAGATGTAGGCGGGATGGGAATGAAGGATGAATCCACCCTGATCTTGTCGGTACACTGCTCACAAGCAGAAAGGGTGATCCTGAACAGCGGCGTCTATATTAGAAACCATATGCAGCAGCCTGGGTGATGAGGCATTTATTGCCTGAAGGATGCTAGAGACGGGAATAGCCATAGTGGAGGAGTCGAGTAGGCCCTGGCCCACTGTAAGGATCACAGAGATTGTAGCGACCCAATGCAGGTACCCATTAATTGGGGGATAGCGACAGCTGTAACGCCCCCAGATATGTTCACAGTAAGCAGGTTGCAGGTATCCCCTGGTGTCAATTGTATGAGCAGCAGGCAGTGAAACAGTGGAGTTATATAGATAGATATATCTATATATATAGATATATCTATTTATCTATTTAAACACACAGTCCAACAAGCGGCACTCACAGGAGTTTGGAAATACAAACCACTCAGACACTGGGGTCAGTAGCGACTGAGTTATCTGCTCAAATACATGTGTGGCTGCATATGACATACAATATCGATCTATGATATATATATATATATATATATATATATATATATATATATATATATATATATATATAGGTACTTGTGGATTATCACGGCTCCCATCGCATGCCATATATAGCGGCATGCGATTTTTTTTTTTTTTTACAAAATCGCATGCGATCGCATCGCATGCGTTTTTAACAGAAAAGCATCCAAATGCATTGAAATTAGTATCAAACATGTTCAATGGCCCCCAAATATCATTTTTGAGGCTGTACCACCCCCACTATCAACGCGAACCCGAAGCGTGGCGAACGCAGCGGTACGTGTCCTACGACCTTTTCATATCCCCACTATCCACGTCGGCGTGGAGTTGAGAATAGAAAGTGTGGCGAGCGCAGCGAGCCCGAAGCGGACACCTGTGAAGCCCGCGAGGGGCGGCGTATACTTGTGAAGGTATCAGTGTCCCCTTGCCACGCTTCGGGCTCGGTGGCTCGCTGCGCTCGCCACACTTTCTATTCTCAACTCCACGCCGTCGTGGATAGTGGGGGTATGAAAAGGTCGTAGGACGCGTACCGCTGCGCTCGCTTCGGGTTCGCGTTGATAGTGGGGGTGGTACAGCCTCAAAAATGACATTTGGGGGCCATTGAACATGTGTGATACTAATTTCAATGCATTTGGATGCTTTTCTGTTAAAAAACGCATACGATATCGTGGGAGCCGTGATTATCCACAAGTACACACACATATATATATATATATATATATATATATATATATATATATATATATATATACAAAGAATCAGGGTGCGCTAAGGTAAATCATACAACTGGTAATGATTCAAAGGTACAAATATTTAATATAAAAATGCCAAACAATGGCTAAAGGTAAATATCATTGCAAAGTTACACTATGATATCACAATCAGTTTTACAATCTGAAGAAAGGCCCTTTCTTCAGATTGTAAAACTGATTGTGATATCATAGTGTAACTTTGCATGATATTTACCTTTAGCCATTGTTTGGCATTTTTATATTAAATATTTGGTACTTGTGAGTTATCTGGACGCCCGATTTTTTGATTGTATGCCTTAAGTTAAGGCATACAATCAGATGCGATGCGATGCGATATCGCATCGCATCGCATCGCATGCGACCATCGGATGCGATGACCCGATTTTTCCATAGGAATCAATGTTAAAATGATTCCTATGGAAAAAGGGGTCCTTTTCATACCCCTACTATCCAAGTGGGCATGGAGTTGGATATAAACCTGTGGCGAGCGTAGCGAGCCACCGAGCCCGAAGCGTGGCGAGCGAAGCGAGCCCCGCGAGGGGACGGTATTCCGTGTCCCCTCGCGGGGCTCGCTACGCTCGCCACGCTTCGGGCTCGGTGGCTCGCTACGCTCGCCACAGGTTTATATCCAACTCCATGCCCACTTGGATAGTAGGGGTATGAAAAGGACCCCTTTTTCCCATTGAATTCCATGTTAAAATGGACTCAGTCCATTTTAACATTGATTCCTATGGAAAAATCGGGTCATCGCATCGCATCGCATCGCATCCGATGGTCGCATGCGATGCGATGCGATGTGCCCGATCCGACCCGATTTTGAAATCGGGCGTCCGGATAACTCACAAGTACCAAATATTTGTACCTTTGAATCATTACCAGTTGTATGATTTACCTTAGCGCACCCTGATTCTTTGTATTTCTATCTGTTCTGGGTTCCAGCTAACAGGGGACCTTCAGGGGTGCTGCTTTGGGCTATTAGGGCGCGGTGTTAGGTACCTTCTGCCTTTCTTTTATATATATATATATATATATATATATATATATATATATATCAAATAAGACGCTGTGTAAAGAGGTTTATTTCTTATAAAGTCAGTGAATAGGTGAAACTTGTTAGGACACAGTACAATGGATTCCATAGCATATAGTCATATGAAATGTGTTTTACAGCCATTCACATTGTCAGTGAATGGAGAAGCCTCATTCAGGGTTATTGATTGCTGAAATCACAGTGCCAGGCTGCGGTTGCCAAGGGTAACAGGATGCATGGTTTAGAACAGGGCTGGGCAATTGTGGCCTTCCAGATGTTGAGGAACTACACATCCCAGCATGCCTTGCATCAGTTTCAGCATGGCCCACTTAGCAAAACTAATTCAAAGCATCCTGGGATGTGTAGTTCCTCAACATCTGGAGGGCCGCAATTGCCCAGCCCTGGTTTAGAAGGTAATGAATACAGCGTAACTACTATATTGTCCACTGGTCTATTAATATTATGATTTTAATAAGGTTCAAACCTTTTTTACAGGGTGTAACCAGACTTAAACCTCCATATAGGCAGCCAGTGGCGCCTTGGGATTTATCTTTGGTTCTGGCAGTATTACAGAATCCTCCTTTTGAGCCGTTAAGGTCGGCTGATCTTAAATATGTTCCTTTTGTTAGCCATTGCTTCGGCTAGACGTGTATCGGAGCTAGGAGCCTTATCCTGCAAGTCTCCACATTTAATTTTTCATGAAGATCAGGCTGTGCTGCGAACAGTTCCTAAATGTCTACCTAAGGTAGTCTCTTCCTTTCATTTAAACCAGGAGATTGTACTTCCGGTGTTTTCCCCACCTGATGGGGTTACGAATAGGGACATATTAAGGAAATTGGACGTAGTTCGCGCCTTGCAAATATACGTGGAAAGGGTAAAGGACATTCGCCAAACAGATTTGCTGTTGGTGTTGTATGATGTCCATAAGAGAGGGTGGCCTGCTTCTAAGCAGACTATTGCCAGGTGGTTAAGATCAGTGATTGCCTTTGCTTACACCAAGGTAGGCAGACCTGTTCCTTCTCGGATTATTGCACATACCACCAGGTCAGTTGCTTCCTCTTGGGCTGTGCGTCATGGGGCTACAGCGGAGCAGTTGTGTAGGGCTGCCACTTGGTCCTTTGTTCATACCTTTACCTAATTTTTCAGGTTCCATGAGTTCGCGTCGGAGGACGCTTCATTTGGACGAGCAGTGATGAGAACTGGCAGTCTGAGCGTACCCTCCCATAGGACCGGCTTGTGAACGTCCCAAGGTTAGCTGTGTCACCGGACTGGACGAAAGAGAAAAGGGGATTTTTGTAAGAACTTACCGTTCGAACCCCTTTCTCCATCCCAGTGACACAGCGATCCCTCCCTTACGCTCAGTAAGTCATACCGTTCATGGTGTCATGTTATGGTTATATGATTGTGCATATAAGATGTTGGGCATTGTACTGATTTATGTTTCCTAGTGTGCTTTAGAAGTTGAACTGAAGCATTGTGGGATGCAGAAGGGAGGAGCCTGCGTCCAAAGTCTTCAGCATAGGTGCCTTCGCTCCTGCGGACCCTCCTACATCCCAAGGTTAGCTGTGTCACCAGGATGGACTCAGAGAAAGTGGTTTGAATGGTAAATTCTTACAAAAATCCCCTTTTAATCTGAATACAAATATTATCTCCTAACCATAAATTACCCAGTTTTGCTACCTTTCTTCCATATTGGTACTACATTAGCTATGCGCCAGTCCCTTGGTACAGTCCCCGAGTGATCTCAGGAAGCACTTGGGGGTGTGGTATAACACACCGACAGTCGAGATTCCGACAGTCATTACTCCGACGTCAGTATCCCGACTGCACAGCGGGGGGAGCGCAATGAAGCCCCTTGTGGGCTTGCTGCGCTCGCCACCTATTTTATTCTCCCTCTGTGGGGGTCGTGGACCCCCACGAAGGAGCAGACGGGATTCCGATGTCGGAGTAATGACTGTCGCAATCCGGACTGTCGGGGAGCCGTCCGGCACCCGCACTCGGATAGGTGCATTATATCTGGGCAGGTTACACTTTTTAGTCTAATGGGAAATCTAGAACAATGGTAAATTATCTTATATACATTTTCTCGGCTGTCATGAGTAAGAGAGCTGGTCTGGGTATTGTGGAAGACCATTTCCTAGTCGATATCCTGGACTATCCCTTGTAGTTCCCTTTCCCAAGCTCCTGTGAAAGAGGTGGGAAGAGGGAAGGTATTTTCTATAATGGTAGTATAGAGGTACGTGTGGGAGATTGAGATCTTTATTTGGCTTAAGCTGGGTACACATCTATACAATCCCTGTTTTCTTGCGACCGTTCATAGACCCGTCGGACCGTTTTCAAACAGCCAATACACGCGTACACACCTGTACAATTTTATTTGCGACGTCCGATGTACTCCCGTCCCAAACAGTCACAAGAAAAAGATTGTACCACCGTACACACTATCGATTTGGGCTTTTGACACGATACATATAAACAAAATTATCATAATGGGCTGGGTTAAGGGCATACCAAAACAAAGAGGCGTGAGTACAGAACCTAAACAAAAGTCGGGGTACGCCTCTACAGTCAGCCGGCAGGGGGACTATGGACAGATACGGCAAACTTCTATAAAGCCGAGGGAAAGCGTCTACAGTCAATTTTATGGTATCTGTCCATAGTCACCCTGCCGGCTGACTGTAGACGCTTTCCCCCGTCTTTATAGCAGTTTGCGGTAACTGACCATAGTCACCCTGTCGGCTGTAAAGATGGGGTACGCGCTGAGCAGGCAGCCCTAGAAAGAATGCAGTGAGGAGAGAGGTCAGCTGGTGAGTGAAGGAGACAGGACAGCACAGGGATTTGGGAGGGGGATGGAGGGAGCTGCTGTATGTGAGGATGGGATGCTGTCATGGCAGGTACAGGCAGAGGAATGCGGTTCCAGAGCATCACTGACCACACTGGATGCACCTGTAATACACTGGTGAAAGCAGCAGAGGTGACAGGACTCCGGGGACCGCTCTAAAGTAGTACATATGGCCAGGCAGTGCGACTGCTTCCCAGAGCCGCCCCTCCGTGCCCGGGCATCGCTGCCCTCTGTGCCCGGAGCATGGGACGTCCCCAGATTGGAGTATACATCAAGCTTGGCCGCATGGCTCCCCACACACAGTATCCACCTATTCATTGTAGCCGGCGGCTGGAGTGCAGGAAGGGCTGCGGGTCCCGTCTGACTACTGGGCGCTTGCCGCCTGCCCTGGCATGACCGGCGCTCCGTGCAGGCTGCAGCCAATTCCCCTCTGTACCATGCGAGGGACCATGTTCGCTAACCTCTCCTCTCGCATGCCGGAGTTACACTGGGGAATAGAAGGCGACCACAGGGAGCATGGGCACTTTAAATAAAAAGATTAGAGTGGCTAACTCCTCCCCTTCTACTTCCCCTCCAGGCCAGTCAGAAAGGTTGTGCCCGGAAGGGAGCAGGAAGATAAAACACACTTCCGAAGATACATCATTCAATACAAGAAGTAAAGAAGAAGGCAGTGAGAAAACACTGAAAATTCAAACATACATAGTCGACAATGTAACATAATAACATAACCAACGTAACCCTAGCAGGGAAACTCCAAGGTAATGGTCATTGTAGGATATAAGCCCGAAGGCAACTTAAAGGAGAACAGCGCTGTGGTGGGCGTCCAGTGACACCTGTGGACTCGGGGAAAAGGATTTACGGTAAGTACAAAACCCCTCTTTCTCCTTCATCCACTAGGTGTCACTGGAGTTACACTGGTGATGTCCCAGAGCCCTCAATCCCGGGTGGGTGAGTGCTGAGAACCCCTTAATACCCTGCGGCCAAACACTGAAGCAGGAGCCGCAAAGGTATCAAACCTGTAGAACCTAACAAAGGTTCTGCAGCCAGACCAGGTAGCCGCTCGGCAGAGCTGCTGTAGAGAAACCCCTCGGGCAGTCGCCCAAGAGGACCCCACCGACCTGGTTGAATGCGCTGTAATGCAAACAGGAGGAGTCCGTGAAAAGGTGACAGAGGCCTGACGTATGGTCAACCAAATCCACCTGGACAGCGTCTGTTTGGAGGCTGGCCATCCACGACGCACAGGGTCGTAGGTCACAAACAGCGAATCAGACTTCCTCATAGAGGCTGTGCGGGCTACATAAATCCTTAGAGCCCTAACCAAATCCAAGGATCTCTCCTCCGGTGAGTCCTCTGGGAAAGCAGGAACCACAATGGGCTGGTTCAAATGAAAGGCCGATACTACCTTTGGAAGGAAGGCCAGGCTGGTACGGAGCTCCGCTCTGTCAGAATGAAATTGAAGAAACGGGGAGCGACAAGAAGGAGCCCCCAGTTTCGATACACGTCTGGCAGATGCCAGAGCCAGCAAAAGTACGACCTTCCAAGGGCTCAAAAACCGAGGACTGAAGGTACTCCAGCACCAAGTCCAGGTCCCAGGGAGCCGTTGGAGGACGAATGGGTGGCTGCACCTCTGGAAGAAAAGCTAACTTCTTCTGAAAAAAGATGGAGAGAGCTGAGACCTGAACCTTCAAGGTATTCAGCCTCAGCCCTGCAGACAAACCTTCCTGCAGAAAAAGGAGGAGTCTCGCCTTCTTGAACAGGCATGTGGATACCCCACGCCTCTCGCACCAAGCCACATAAGAGCGCCATATCCTGTGGTAATGCGCTGAGGTGACCTCTTTCCTGGCACGTAGCATGGTGGGTGTAACCGCACGGGGTATACCAGCTCTCCTCAGGATGGACCTCTCAGCAGCCACGCCGTCAAATGAAGATAACCTAAATCTGGGTAGATGAAGGGTCCCTGGCTGAGAAGGTCGTCTTGAAGAGGCAGAGGCCACGGCTCGTCTATCAGCAGAGCTGTCAGACTGGTGTACCAAGACAGACGAGGCCAGTCTGGTGCCACCAACAGAGCCGTGACCCCCTCTCTCCGAATCCGTTGAAGTACTCTGGGTATCAACGGGAATGGTGGAAAGAGGTACACACACTGGAAGGGCCAAGGAGCCACCAGCGCGTCGACCCCTTCTGCTTGAGGATCTCGTGTTCTTGCGAAGAACCGTGGAAGCTGGATGTTGTGGCGGGACGCCATCAGGTCCACTTGGGGACAGCCCCAGCGATGTATCGGCTTCTGAAAGACTTGAGGGTGCAAGCAACACTCTCCTTGATGTACGTCCCGCCGACTGAGAAAGTCGGCCTCCCAGTTCTCCACTCCGGGGATGAACACAGCGGACAGGGCCAGGGCATGGGCCTGCGCCCAAACCAGGATCCTGCTGACCTCCTTCATGGCTGCGCAACTGCGGGTGCCTCCCTGCTTGTTGATATACGCAACCGTCGTGGAGTTGTCGGACTGGACACGAACTGCTTTGCCCTGGAGAAGAGGTCTGGCCTGTAGAAGAGCATAATAGACAGCTCGTAGTTCCAGAACATTGATGGAAAGCAGACTCTCCTGTTGTGTCCACAATCCCTGATACTGACGGTCCAGGGTGACCGCACCCCAACCTCGGAGGCTGGCGTCCGTGGTGATTAGGGTCCAATCCCAAATCGCAATCCTCCTTCCCTGTTGTAGGTTGGCGGTGTTCAGCCACCAGAGCAGGGACAGACGAGCCCGTGGGGACAGGGTCACCCTCTGCTGCAGATGCAGGTGAGAGCCTGACCATTGATGGAGGAGCGACAGCTGGAAGGGGCGAGAATGAAACCGGGCGTATTGTATCGCCTCGAAGGTGGATACCATCCTCCCCAGCAGTCTGGTGCACAGGTGCACAGACACCTGTCTCCGGCGTAGGACAAGCCTGACCAAGGCCTGTAAGGACTGAAACTTGTCCGCTGGTAGGAACACCCGCATCTGACTGGTGTCCAGGATCATCCCTAGAAACAAGAGACGCTGAGTGGGGTTAAGCTGCGTCTTGGCAAAGTTGAGGATCCACCCGTGTGATGTGAGGATCTTCTGTGTGAGAAGAATGTGCTCCAGCAGGGTGTCCTGTGAACGACTCTTCAGCAGAAGGTCGTCCAAGTAGGGGATCATAGTAACCCCCTGCATGCGGAGAACCTCCATCATGACCGCCATCACCTTGGTGAAAACCCGAGGTGCGGACGAGAGGCCGAACGGAAGGGCCTGAAACTGCCAATGCCGCTCCTGCACCGCGAACCGCAGATATGCTTGGTGCGGGGCCCAAATGGGAATGTGCAAGTAGGTGTCCTTGATATCTATGGATACCAAGAACTCTCCTTCTTCCAAACCCTGGATCACGGACTGTAGGGACTCCATCTTGAATCTGGCCAAGTGCAAGTATGGGTTCAGATCCTTCAGGTTGAGAATAGGACGTACCGAGCCATCCTGCTGTGGTACGAGTAACAGGCTGGAGTAGTAGCCCCGGATACGCTGTTCTGCGGGGACCGGAACCACCACTCCCATGTCCTGCAGCGTGGCGATGGTGGCCAAAAGCTGTTGTCCTTTCTCTGGAGGAAGAGGAAGACCGGTCTTGAAAAACCTGTCTGGGGGAGACATGCTGAAGCGAATCTTGTAACCTAGGGTTACAAGCTCTTTTACCCAGGCGTCCTGACAGGACTGGAGCCACACGGAGCCAAAGTTCCGTAAACGAGCTCCCACCCTGGGATCCCCCGAGTGGGACGGTGGTTCGTCAGGCTTGGTGGCTTTGGGGTCCAGAGCGGTAGTGGAAATTAGAGGACATTTTTTGCTTTTTTCCCAAAAAGGTAGGACGGGAAGGGGTGTCAACTCCCTCTGTCACATTACAGGCCACTTTGACCATTTGAATAAGGTCCTCAATACCCTGAGAGGGTTGAGCAGGGTCTTGTGTGTCATATACTAACACATCCTGTGCATCCTGCACATCCTTCATGTCGTCCCCAGGGGGCGCAAATTCTCCCTCCTCTAGGTCTGGCATATCGTCAGAGTCAGGGGAGTGGTGTAATGGAGATGCCCTTCTCCTCTGCAAAGGTTAGATTTGTGTCGACTTGTGGACTTGTAGTAGTAGTAGGATGGTTTTCGTTAATAAATATGATCACACCTCACCCAAAGTCCAGACTAGCCTCAGGAAACATTGGCCTATCCTGGCATCCGACCAGTCCCTCAAACTGCAACAATATGGCCCACCGATGGTAGCCTACAAGAAGGGACCCAATCTTAAAGAACTCCTCATGCGACCTACTACAAGTCCACAAGTCGACACAAATCTAACTTGGCTTCATTCAATACGACCAGGCTGCTTCCGTTGTGCCGGCTGCACAACCTACAACAGCCTTACCCCGGGCTCTACTTTCCCACACCCCCATACAGGTAAACCTACTAAAATAAGGTACCGCCTACACTGTCAAATGGATCATGTGGTCTACCTCCTCTACTGCCCTTGTGGGCTTGCCTATGTCGGCATGACGACACGCAAATTCCGGGAAAGGATGGCGAATCACCGCAACTCGATCAGAGCTGCCATTGAGACAAAAAAAGCAGAACTCCCTGTTCCCTGCCACTTCCTGGCAGCAGGCCATCAGAACTCCAGCCTCCGTTGCCACATTATCGACTGGGTACCCCCACCCCCTCGTGGAGGCGACCGTGGACTGGCACTGAGGAAACTGGAAAGCAGGTGGATCTATCGACTAGACACACTTGCCCCTAAAGGACTTAACGAGAACAACCCCCTATCCATCTTTTTAAAATGAACCCGATAAGCCTTTTTGCGCTTTATGCATTATCTAGACTTGATCCTCTGTGCAGTCATCCGACTGATGAACGATTTGTTCCATACCTGTGACATTTCCACTGCTAATATTATGTGTGATCCTCCCTTTTTGCATTGTTTTTGTTGTGTAAATCTGTTGCATTTTTTTCATGTATTTTTTTGCATTTTCTTGCACCTTTTTGTACTCTGTGTATAGTTTATACGTGCCCCCTTTTTTCAAAATATTGTTGTCAAGACCTTTATCCACATATCTATCAGTGCTCTCTATGCAAAGACAGCACTGACCCAGAGAGACATGTACAGACCCTGTTGGTACACCATATAGTCACCTACCACTCCCCCACGTATCTCCATTGATCTGAATCACCTTCACTCCACTGCCCAGCATATCCCTACCCCTGGTGTCGATCTCTTCGCTACACCACTCTAACACTCCCCGTGCATGACACGGGCTATGCACGTAACCCTCAGTAACCCCCTACTTTCCGGTGGATACCCTAGAATCCTCTTATCCACTACCCCTCTAACACGCATCTCGGTGACCAATTAACTAAAACCACGTTTGGGGTCCTTTTAATGCATCCCAATCCTAAACTTAATTCCTTTCACTAATCCCAACCAACACTCTTTCCGCCTACCCTGGTGTTTGCAGGTAACCCCTCCCGGCTTTATACCTCGTTTTTATAAACGCAAGCACGGCCACATAAACACAATAATATTGACATACTATGGCTCCAGCCCAGGTATCCCTTGTTGCCATGACCACACCGTGCTCTTAACATATGGTAACCTTAGTTACGCACAGCCCCGGCATACTCCCGGAAGCTGTGCGCCCCAGACCTGCGTTTCAGCTGTTACGCACTTCCGGTTTCACCGGAAGTACGATAGCGCCTCTCAGACCTGAGTCTGTGGCGCCTCCCAGCTCCATTCCCCACTTATGGTATAAATAGCCGGACGGGAGGGCAGTCAGATCAGCTGGCTGACCCTGCCCTTGTCCAGGCTGTTCCTGAGCCGCTGACTACTTGATGTTTCATTGAAAAACGTAACTATGCCTTTGCCTTTGTATGTGTACATGTCTTTTGATTCAGCGTTACATGTACCAACTGTTTGTATTTCTTGTATACCTGTAGGCTCCTTGATAAAGGTCCATATTGGGACCGAAACGTCGGGGCTTGTATACCTTGATTGCTATATGCTGTGTTGGAATTAAAAACTTTTCTTTTTTATATCACATGGCTGAACTGTGATTTAAGGAGAGTGCTCTGCTTCCATACCTACTGGTGTGGAAAACTGTATTTATTTCATTGGGGCATGCTGTTGCATGTACCTTTGCCGGGCACCCCACTGCTGTCTCCATTTGGGTGAGAGTGCGGTCATTCCACTTTCTATATATATATATATATATGTCACAGAGATTCCACACACTACCACACACCCAAGGGAGAGTAGGTATAGATTAGTCCAGGTAGAAGGACTGGATAGGAGAGATAGTGAAGGAAAGGAGCTGCCACAGGGATTGAACAGCGCTATGGTATGTAACCAGGGAGCGCTATAGCCCTAGTTTTTAACACAGCCCAACTATCTCTCTCTAAGCTCTCAACCCCCCACTGTAACTCCCAATACCGGGAGAGCTTATAGCAGGACGGTCACCAGGATTGGCGATGTACTTGAAGCCTTTGGTGGGGCTGCAGCGGTACAGGAGCTTCCCACAATCGCAGCGGTGCCAGTGTAAAAAAGATGGCCGCCGCACGTGTGTCAGAGAGCGCTGGGGATAGCCGGGGCTGCTGGGAGTACCACGCGGTAGCTCCACCCCCCACCCGGCAGCTCTCACTTCTCCGGCGCCATTTTCCTAATAAACCCTGACCACCGCCGCAGGGAATACTTACAAACTCGCCTGCCGTCGCCCGTTGCCTCCCAAGACGGTGGTCTCAGCAGCCAGGGAGCCGGGCGCGTTACCATGGAAGCGGCCGGCTCCCTCCGGCAGGCTCCCACGTAGCAGGCAGATAGTGTATCACTATCTGCCTGTCCTCTGCGCAGTGTAAAAACCATGCTGATTAAAAAATCTCTGATGTGCTCTGAGAGCACACTAGTGTGTGTCCGCTCCCTTTCGGGCACAAACTAAGACTGACCTGGAGGGGAAGTAGAAGGGGAGGAGTTAGCCACTCTAATCTTTTTATTTAAAGTGCCCATGCTCCCTGTGGTCGCCTTCTATTCCCCAGTGTAACTTCAGTGACACCTAGTGGATGAAGGAAAAATCAGTATACACCACACACATTACAGTACAGGGTCACACAGTGTATTTATTACATATATATTGCAGAGAGGCTGTTATACATAATATAAAGCACAGGTACAGCAATGCGGTTATATAATGACTCAGTAATACATACACCAGCTGCTTTCCCATATACAGTTAGACTAGGAGACATGGAGTCTTATTGCACACTGATCGCTCATGTCACTGTAACCATGGGAACACATCACAGCAGCAATAGAACTGGAACATCAGCAAAAATGATAGATGCATTCAGCCAATCAGATGTGGCCGCCGGCATTATAGGTTTGTAACTTGCACCAAGGGTGGAGAGGGAACCTCGGTTAGCTTTACACTAATTGGGAGTCCATGTCAATATTTACACCAGACATATGAAAAACTCCTGGTCGACATTTTCACCGTTAAACGTTCCTATTCCGTCCTTAAGTGTAGACCTATTGACTGTCTATCTAATAATCCACACCTCATGTGCGAGTTTTCTGGTGTTTACGAACAATTGATTTATTGCTAAAACATTTCCCAAATTCAGAGCATGAAAATGGTTTCTCTCCTGTGTGACTTCTCTGATGTGTAACAAGAGTTGATTTATATACAAAACATTTCCCACATTCAGAGCATGAAAAAGGTTTCTCACCTGTGTGAGTTCTCTCATGTATAACAAGAGTTGATTTATGTCTAAAACATTTCCCACATTCAGAACACGAAAATGGTTTCTCACCTGTGTGAATTCGCTCATGTTTAAGAAGAGCTGATTTTTCTGTAAAACATTTCCCACATTCAGAGCATGAAAATGGTTTCTCACCTGTGTGATTTCTCTCATGTATAACAAGAGCTGATTTATATACAAAACATTTCTCACATTCAGAGCATGAAAAAGGTTTCTCACCTGTGTGAGTTCTCTCATGTTTAACAACAGCTGATTTATGTGTAAAACATTTCCCACATTCAGAACACGAAAATGGTTTCTCACCTGTGTGAGTTCTCTCATGTTTAACAAGAGCTGATTTATGTATAAAACATTTCTCACATTCAGAGCATGAAAATGGCTTATCATCTGCGTGACATCTCTCATGTCTAACAAGAGTTGATTTATCTGTAAAACATTTCCCACATTCAGAGCATGAAAAAGGTTTCTCACCTGTGTGATGTCTCTCATGTATAACAAGAGTTGATTTATATGTAAAACATTCCCCACATTCAGAACACGAAAATGGTTTCTCACCTGTGTGAGTTCTCTCATGTCTAACAAGAGCTGATTTATATACAAAACATTTCTCGCATTCAGAGCATGAAAATGGCTTATCATCTGTGTGACATCTCTCATGTGTAAGAAGATTTGATTTATCTGTAAAACATTCCCCACACTCAGAACATGAAAATGGTTTCTCAGCTTTGTGATGTCTCTGATGTAAAACAGACTCTGACTGATGTATAGAACTCTTACCATACTCAGAATGGGATGCTATTGTATCATCTTTATGGTCTATACTGGGAGTTGTAAGGTCTGAATGATCAGGAGAAGGTTCCTCATGACTAGAGGGACCAGATGAAATATCTGCACTGGGAAATGTTGGGTGTGTATTGGGGATAATGTTTTTTTCTTCTGGAGAATCTTGTCTGATGTTCTTATCTTCTATTATATAATCTGGAGCCACAATGAGATCTCCCTCCGAGGTATTCCTGCTTGTGCGCCCACCTACAGGAAACAGATGAATGACAACAGACAGAATTGTTGACCTTGAGAAACAAATGTTCATGGATGTTTTATCGCTAAAACTGAACATGTCTAATGCTGCGCACACACTGGCTGATATATCGATGGTCCAACATATAGGTGGAAAATTACTAAGGCTAAAACGACTAAAAAAATTCGTATTCATATAGTAAAATAAGAATATTTTCAGGATTTACGATCCTGAAAATACATAAATTCTTATTCATGGCACATTCGTATTTGTAAATGTATACGCCATCGCTAAATACGAATAGGAATCACCATTCAAAAGAATGGTGATTCCTAATTACTAAACGCCCGCTAATTGCCAGCCAAATACGCCAGGAAAATATACTTAATTTCTTCTTCCTACTTCATGGCAGCCATAACATTGGGTTTTAAGACCTCCTCCTCCTTCTAGACAGGCAGGTTTTTTCCCCTAGGATCCTCCCACACCACGTATATAACCACACTCCACCCTTATCCCCTCAGTCTTTTTTCCTGTCTCCTCTAAGTAGTAGCTGGTTAAGTTAGGTAAGCGGTTTTTTGGTTTTATGCTACTCACGGTGAGCTGCGCGCTGCTGTGACTGGGCAGCGGGTCTAGGGTGGCGGCGCCGATACCCTTTTTTCTGTCCGGGCTGGTTAGCATGGACATGCAGAGTGACTGGCGTCCTAAAGAAACAGGTATGGGGTGACTGGGGGGGGGGTGTCTGCGCTCCTGTACAAGCCGGGTTAGTGCGGCTACTTCCGGGAGCGGCATGGCGCTACGTTCCACAAATGCGCAGCGTGCATTCCAGTGAGGGCACTTCCGCCTACGCACTTCCGGTGCGGCGGATAGACGCCGGAACAGTATAATGGAGTGCTGAAGTTCACTTGTTCCTGCACTATGGAGGAGTCCTCTGCCATTAAGTCTGCTGTACTGCTGCCCAGCTATTATTATTTCAGCTATTATTCAGTTATACCCCTTTTAACCCAAAACCCGAGCTTTTTGGACCCAGGATCAAGCCGGGTGCGACCCAGCGTTTTGTCACTTACACCGGCGCCCCCCCCTCCCACCGCCGCTTGGAGATCTCCAAGCGCCGATCACCGCCGCCGGGACCTGGACCGCTGCGCTGGGGGCAAGCCCAGCACCAAGGTAAGCTGCTGGGCTACCCCCAGCCCTCATGCCCCTCCCCCCAGCCGTCGTCCGGGAGGTGAATGGATGCCGCACACAGGCATCCATTCACCTCCTCCGCTGCCACCTCTGTCCAGACAGCAGCGCAGGCTGTCTGTGCCCCCCCCCCCCCCGTCCCACCTGCGGATGCTGCGGTCCACAGGTTGCACGTCCTGCATTGATGTAAATACCCATTTACACCGCCCTCTACCCAGATCCTGGCCTTTACACGGAACACGGCGTGTCACATATACACCGCCTCTGACCCGCCGAAGACCCGGGTTTTTGAGGCGGTGTAAAAGGGGCATTAGTCATTATTTGTGTTTGTCTTATTGTAGTGTCCCTCCGGTCCCTAAGAAAAAGCCCTGCAAAAAGAAACCTTGTTCTAAAACTTGCCCTTCCTGTGATAAAGTTTTTGTTTCTATGGAAGAAGAGAATGTTTGCAAGGATTGTGCCAGGGATATTACACCTTGGGTTGATACGTCTGTGCAGATTTCAGATTTGATGGATTGGATGAAGAAATCTTTTCTCTGTAAAGAGTTTTTTAGTACTAACAAGAGATCTAGATCTCAGACAAGCCTGGATCATGAATTTGATACTTATTCTCCTGCGTATATGTCAGACAATGATGGTTCTCAGAGGCCGAATCTGGGGAACTTGTTGAAGAGAAATTGTATAAAAACATTGAATTATAAAGAGTCTTATAAAGATGAAGAAGTTTCCTTGTTTGAGGACAAATCAAAAAAAGGGTAGATGCTTTCCCGTACACAAGGTTGTCAAGGAGGTGTTACAAAAGGAATGGTTAAATGCTGATAAAAGGGTTGGCAGTTTCAAACGAGTTGATAAAATGTACCCGATACAAGATCAGGAATTCATTAAGTGGTGCACCATTCCCAAGATCGATGCGGCGGTAGCCGAGATAAAGACTAAAACAACCATCCCTGCAGAGGATGGGGCATTGCTGAAAGACACGATGGACAAAAAAATGGAAAGTGCATTTAAGAGACTGCATATTTCCAGTTCCGTTGCAATGAAATCCAGAGTGGCAGTGGCTTCTGTATCCAGAGCGCTTAGGTTGTGGTGTTCGTCACTTCGGGATGAGGTGCGTGATAAAGCTTCAAGAGATCTTATTAGCAAAAATGTGAGTTTCATTCAAGTAGCCATTGATTATATAGGTGAGGCTTCTTTAGATATGCTGGACTTTTCTGCAAAATCTATGACATCCGGTGTCACAACTAGAAGGGCGTTGTGGCTCAAAAATTGGGCAGCCGATACGCATTCTACAAATCGGTTGGTTTCTCTGCCATTTGAAGGGTCCTTACTATTTGGGGGGAAACTGGATGCCCTAATACAAAGGTTGTCTGGAAGAAAATCCATTAGGCTTCCACAGGACAAAAGAGGGAAGTTCCCTGAGTTTTCCTATAGGCAATACTTTCGTCAGGCTAGAAGTTACAGGCCAGGAAGACCGTTTAGTGATAGATATTCTACGGGATCAAGGTTATTTTTTCGACAAACCAGTAGAAGAAATGCCCGGTGACGGTGTTCCTTCCCAGGTAACTGTGCCTGTGGCGGGGAGACTAATGAAGTTTGCAGAAAATTGGTCTCGCACGATTCAGGACAAATGGGCACTAGAAGTAGTTACCCTGGGATTCCAGTTCAAGTTCGTGGTCAGACCAACCACGGACAGAATTTTGATTTCAAGAATTCCTGTTCTTCCAGAAGAGAAGACTGCTCTAGACCAGAGCGTAAGGGAGCTGGTCAATTCCAAAGCGGTGCAAAAAGTTCCAGATTCGGAAGAAGGTACCGGGTTTTACTCCCAAATTTTTGTTGTACCCGAAGCATCCGGAGGGTTCCGGACTATTTTAGATTTAAGAGATCTAAACAGGAAAATGTGGAAACAGATATTTCACTTGGAGACAATGAAGTCTATACTTCTGGGAGTAAGGAGAGGAGATTTCCTAATCTCAGTGGATCTCAAAGATGCGTATTTCCACATTCCCATAAGGAAGGTAGACAGAAAATATCTAAGGTTTTGCATGAAGAAAACGCATTACCAATTTACCTGTAGTCCATTCGGCCTTGCGTCATCCCCGAGGGTGTTTACCAAAATCCTGGTGACACTACTAGCCTACCTAAGGAGAAAAGGCATTACTGTTTGGGCTTATCTAGATGATTTACTCATAACAGGAAGGTCGTAAGAAGAGGCCTCAGCAGCAGCAGAAATCGTAATACAATACCTTCAAGTTCATGGTTGGATAATCAACTGGAACAAGAGTCATCTGGAACCAGCTCAAAAAATCCAGTTTCTGGGAATAATTCTGGATTCAAGAAAGTTCGTAATTGCTCTATCCAAAGAGAGATGCGAGAAAATTCAAAATTTGGTGTCAGTAGTACAGTGCCAAGACCGAATACAGCTAAGAACAGCAGTAAGCTTATTGGGAATGATGTAATCGGCCATAGATATAGTGCCGTCGACAAGATGGAAAATGCGTCCCTTTCAGATGGAAATTATAAAGTATTCCTTGAAACCGATGTCCTTTTGGGTGAAAGTGTCTCAACAGTCAAAAGAGTCCCTAGATTGGTGGGGCAGCAAGCAGTTACCACTAAGAACTAAGACTTCTTAGTTCTAAGACTTCCGACATCTACAAGCAAAATCATGTCAGGGAACCTGGACACCCTCGGAAAAGGGGATGACTTCCAATCAGAGGGAACTAAGGGCGATGTGGCTGGCAATGTGTCAGTTCCGTGAAGAGATTTTGAATTCCCATCTGAAGGTATTCTCAGACAACATAGCCACGGTTTCATATATAAACAAGCAAGGCGGGACAAGGAGTCATGCGCTCTTGAAAGAAATGGAAAGTATAATGAACTGGGCAGAAGAACATCTGAAGTCCCTTTCAGCCTTTTATGTTCCAAGTCGAGACAACACGGTGGCAGATTTCTTGAGCAGAAATCAGATTTTGCCAGCAGAGTGGGAGTTGGAAGAGTCCCTGTTTTATCTGGTAGTCAGGAAGTTTGGAACACCAGAAATAGACCTGATGGCATCATCCAGCAACAAGAAACTTCCACGGTTCTTCTCAAAAATACAGGATGCAGGGGTCAATAGGAATAGATGCGCGGACACAGAGGTGGAATTTCACTCTAGCCTATATATTCCCGCCATTTGCGCTAATCTCCACGGTTCTCAGGAGGATCAGGGAGGAAAAGGCCCAAGTTGTGATTATTCTGCCATTTTGGCCAAGAAGACTGGTTTCCCCTGGTGATGAGTATGGCAGTAGAAGATCCTCTGAGATTACCAGTGTGTCCAAACATGTTATGCCAAGGTCCACTCTGGTATCCGGAACCCCACAAACTACATTTGACGGCCTGGAGATTGAGAGGCGATTATTAGAAAACAAAGGATTGTCATCAGAAGTAGTTGAGGTGCTTCTCCAGGCACGAGATATACTATAGGATCTGGGAGGTCTTTGCCAGATGGGCTAAGGATAAATGTCATGCTCCTAATGCTGACATCCCTCATGTGATGGGTTTACTAAAGGCTTGGAGGTTGCCACTCTTAAAGTACACATTTCGGCTCTAAGCGTATTCTTGGATAGAAGATCGGCAGATCATGAACGCATAAAGAGATTTTGTCAGGCTATCAAGAGGATGAGGCCTCGGATAAGGACAGTGGTGCCCCAGTGGGACCTTAACTTGGTATTGAACGTCTTAATGTCACCACCTTTTGAACCACTGAACAGAATAAAAATGAAGTTTTTGACTTGGAAAATTTAATTTTTGGTCGCAATTACAACAGCAAAGAGAGTTAGTGAGCTCCAAGCACTATGGGCGCAAGAACCTTACCTGAAGATTTTTCCTGACAGACTAGTATTGAGAACTAATCCACAGTTTCTTCCGAAAGTGGTTTCATCATTTCATATCAATCAAGAAATAGTTCTGCCATCTTTTTATCCAGAACCAAGAAATTTAAAAGAAGAGAAATGACATACATTGGATGTCGTTAGGGCTGTCTCAAATTATCTAAAGAGAATTGAAGGTTTCAGGAAAAGCAAATCATTATTTGTTATTCCGATGGGAGCCAAGAAAGGATTGGCACCATCAAGACAGACCATTTCCAGATGGGTTAAGGAAGTTATCTCATTTGCATATAAGAAAATGGGACGTGAAGCTCCTAGAATGATTAAAGCACATTCAACAAGGGCAATGGCGGTGTCTTGGGCAAAAGAGGCGAATGTATACGTGAAAGACATCTGTTCAGCAGCAACATGGTCATCTATACATACGTTTGCGAAGCATTACGCTCTGGATGTGAATAGGAAACATTTCGGAGAGCGTATTCTTAACCATGTAATGGCTTAAGGTACGGTAGCCCACCCTTTATTCTGCTGTGGTATATCCCAATGTTATGGCTGCCATGAAGTAGGAAGAAGTAAATAGAAGATTATACTCAGGATAATTCCTTTTTTTCGGAATACATCATGGCAGCCTATGATTTCCCACCCTCTGTCTGTTCGAGGGAGGAGACACTCAAAGACTGAGGAGGCAAGGGTGGAGCGTGCTTATATACGTGGTGTGGGAGGATCCTAGGGGAGAAAAAAACCGCCTGTCTATAAGGAGGAGTTAAAACCCAATGTTATGGCTGCCATGAAGTATTCTGAAGAAAAGGAATTATCGTGAGTATAATCCGCTATTTTTCCTGGCGTATTTGGCTGAAGCCTGCATGGATCAGTCAGATCCGAGCAGGCTTCAGTGTGTAAAAAAGAAATAAATAATGATTTAAAAAAAAAGGCATGGGGTCCCCCCCCCACGGCCGTTACGAGAGAGAGAGAGAGAACACCCCTGGTACAGTAAAGTGTCGCTGCAAAGCAGCAGGTCACTTTCCGGCACTTGACTGACAGCGTTGCAGGAGCTGATCCCCAGAGGTTGGTGAGTATACCAGCGGTGGCGTGTGTGTGTGCGTGGGGGTAGGGTGCGATGAACGGGGGTGTTTTCATAGAGATGGGTAGAAGGTGCCAGTGCAGTACAGCCTCTGGGTATTTTTTGTGCTGCGGAGACCCATCGCAGGGACAGATCTTTATTGCAAGCTCTGACCCTGTATGAGATAAGCAATACATAAAGCAATAAAAGAGCAGCACTAAACCCAATATATATATATATATATATATATATATATATATATATATATATATATATATATATATACACACACACATATATTTTTTATTTCAAAGCTTTATTTGCGTTTTCACGTAAGACATAAAAAAAGATACAAAATCAGAAGAAGGGGGTATATAAACAATACTTACAACAAATTTGCTACATTACGCATCATTCTTATATCACAATTATTTTTACCTATGATTTACAGCTAATGTAGCACATACTTTACAAGACAATACGGCTACACTACAACATTCACACACACACACACACACACACACACACACAATACCTGTGCAGGTTTTTTCCTCATTTACGTTACCAATTTACAGGCCAAAATACGGCTACTTAGTCTAAGGAGATCTTTAGTTGCTGTATATCTATAAGCATTAAGAATTTATAGCCAAGGGCTTTATGTTGGGCTTACTGAGTGGCTGAATAGATATATAGTATACGGCATCCTACAGCTTAATTGATACCTTCCTTTTCTTTTCTTTCTTTTTCTACTTCTCTTCTTCCTGTTCCTCCCCTCCCCCATTCCTTTGTGTTTGTCCAATACTACACATTATTCCCATAAGTGACACTTCCACAATAGTGCACCTACTATTACCGATAAAAAAGTGAGAAAAAAAAAAAAAGCCATGAACAATTTTTTTTTAATTACATTTTCCCTTTCACAACCACTCAGCATCCATCTGTATTATTATAATTCTAGTGCTTGTTTAGTGCATAGTGAAGAGATTGGATCCAACGAATCCATATCATGTTGAATTTTGTGAAAGAAAATTTTTATTTATAATTCTAGTGCTTGTTTAGTGCATAATGAGGAGATTGAATCCAACGATTCCATATCATATTAAATTTTGTGAGGGAATTTTTATTTATAGCATAATTCCTTTCTTGTTCCACTATATAATTTACACGTGTGATCCATCCTTCTAACCCCGGTGCACTATTGGACATCCACTTACTTCCAATTAGTATCTTTGCTATTGCCACCATGTTAATAATAAACAATTTATCGTTTCCTTTGAACTTATCATCAATTATTCCTAGCAGGCAACATTTTTTGGAAAGAGCTGTCATTGGAATACCAGTATCTACTATTGTCAATTTCACTCTTTCCCAAAATTTGGCCACTTTTTCACATTCCCATATTAAGTGATCAAATGATCCTGGCGAGTGATTACACTTGGGACACCTATCGGAAGATCTAATTCCGATACTTTTAAGTTTGCTAGCTGAAATATAGGTACGATGTAATATATATAATTGGGTTTGCTGTATCCTGATCGAGTTTGTGGCCTTTACTATAACTTTTTTAGCCTTGCTCCATTCCACCACACTCAGCTCACCCACCTGGTCTTCCCATTGATGCTTTAACTTTCCCAAGCTATCCTTATTTTTACTTATCATCAATATTTTATATACCTTAGATACCATTTTTTTCCTATTGGGTGACTTTATTACCTTTTTAATAATTGACTCTTCAAACCGAGGCGGAGCATCCCCCAAAGCTGCCACAAAGGCTGATCTTAACTGCAAATACCTGAAAAAATAACACTTTGGCAGGCCATGCTCCTCCCTCAGTTGAAGAAATGATTTAATACCTTCATGATTATAAAATTGTGAAACGAGTGTCAGCTTGTATAAATGCCAGGTATCCTTTATCTGGAGTTCTACTACAATTTTTGGTGCTAATACATCTATTATTTTGCAATCTATATCCAAGTTTATTATTTCTAAGATCTTATTCGCTTCCTGCCATATCTTTAGTGCCTGCTTTACCAGAGGGGGATCTGCTGGATTTTTTGTACCTTGTATTAACCTCGACATTGGTTCAGTTCCAGGAGTAGATATATCTACTAACTGTTTCACTAAATGCCAACCTTCTTCCTCTTCCTGTGCCCAAGATCTTAATTGTCCCACTTGACTTGCTATGTAATACAGTCTCATATCCGGGAGACCCATACCACCATCTGTGTTGGGTCTCATCATATACTCCAGTTTTATTTTAGGACGGGAATGGTTCCATATGAAGGAGCCTATCATATTGTTCAACTTTCTAAATAGGGACTTTGGCAGGTAAACCGGCGATTGCTGCAATACATACAAGAATTTAGGAAGAATAGTCATTTTTACCAAATTGACTCTTCCCGCCACTAATAAAGGTAATCTTTCCCAGCTCTTTATTTTATTCTTTAGCCATTCTATCAGTGGATTGATGTTCAGACTAATAAATTCATTTGGGTCTGTGGATATAATTATGCCCAGGTATTTAAATGATGGCGCCCAGCTTAAGGGAAAAGTATTATTTACTATATAATTGCTTGGGTTTCCTACGGGAAAAATATTCGACTTATTCCAATTTACTTTAAAACCGGAGTACCTGCCAAAGTCCTCAATCCAATCTAGCACCATAGGGAGTGATTGCCGATAGTTCTTAAGGAATATAAGTAAGTCGTCTGCATATAATGAGACTCTTTCCAAGGGCCGACTATGATCTTTCCCTGGGAAGCCCAAGTCGCCCGGATATTGCCTCAGTAGACAGGCCAGCGGCTCTATTGCCAGGGCGAACAAGGCAGGGGATAACGGACACCCCTGCCGTGTCCCCCTGGCAAGCTCCACAGAAGTTGAGCACCATCCGTTAACCGATATGCGGGCTGATGGTTCAAAGTATAGTAATTTCAGCCATTTAATAAAATTAGGTCCGAATCCAAATGCGGCCAGGGCCTCCCATAAATAAGTCCATTCAATGGAATCGAAGGCCTTTATAGCATCTATTGAAATAACCGCAGCCTGTCTTTCCTTACGACCCAAAATTTGCAGGTGTGTATATAATCTCCGCAGATTTAGACTAGTATCCTTTCCTGGGATAAATCCCGATTGGTCACTATGTATTAACTTTGAAATATGCTTGTTTAAACGCGTGGACATTATTTTGGCCAGTACCTTAGCCTCAAATGAAATTAAAGATATCGGCCGGTACGAATTTAAGTCTAGCGGATCTTTATCCGGTTTTAAGATGACTATTATTTTGGCTTCCCTTAAGGATTTTGGGATAATCCCATTTTCAAACCCTTCCACTAGCATTATATGTAATAATGGCGCCAGTACCTCCTTATATCTTTTATATAGTTCGGCCGGCAAGCCATCTAACCCTGGCGCCTTCCCGGCTGGCAGCTGATTTATAGCATCTAATACTTCTTCTAATTTGAAAGGGGCTTCCAACCCCAATCTGCTGTCCTCATCTAATCTAGGCAATTTTATTTTGTCAATATATTGCTTAATTTGTTCAACAGTATGTTCTTGTTTACTGGAATATAATTGAGAGTAATAGATCTTAAATGCCTCTCCAATCTGATCAGCTGTATTCACTATTCTGCCTTCCTGGTTTTTCACGCTAGTTATTATATTGGGCGTATTTTCACTTTTACACAAGAAGGCCATATATTTGCCAGGCCTGTCTTCACTTTGATATTTAAGATTGGCCTTATGCTCCATGATCTTCCTATTTAACCTATTAGTCTCCTCTAGCCACACATTCTTGGCCTCTTGCCATTCACTAAAGGCTACCTCGGTTTTATTATTGCAGTACTCCATTTCTTTTACCATACATTTTTCCTCCATTACTCTAATATGTTCTCTACATTTCCTTTTTTCTTCCGCGATTTTTCTTTTTAATGTACCCCGGATAAATGCCTTAAAGGCATCCCAAACCATATGTATCCTTGTTGACCCATAATTACTATCCCAGAACTCATGCCACTGTTGCGCCAGTTCCCCGCTTTGATCTATTTTAGGGAGCCACAACGGGTTTAATCTCCAAAAGTTTATTCCTCTTTCACTCCTACCCACTAATTCCATGTATACAGGGGAGTGGTCAGATATACCTCGCACTTTGTAGTTAATCTCGCGCACCCGTGGCATCAGCTCCCTGGATATCAAAATTAAATCAATTCTTGAAAATGCCACATATGACGTTGAAAAACAAGAATATTGCATCAAAGAGGGATTTACCACTCGCCAGGGATCAATCCAACCAATAGTTTCAAAGAATTCAGCAAAGTGCCGATTACCTTTTTTAATACTAGCCGTAGATTTACTCCATCTGTCCAACTTTTCGTCTAGAACATTATTGAAGTCTCCTAAACAAATTACTGGAATTTGCGGGGACTGGGCAGCGAAGTCCATTGCTTTTATCAATGTATCGTACCTAAAAGGAGGGGGTATGTAGATGGCTAGTATCTGTAATTGCTGTGTATTAAACACACCTTCCAAAAATACATAACACCCCTGTGGATCTATAGCGACTCTGCTGCAAGAGAAGGATATATTTTTCCGTATTAATATTGTAACACCGCGGGCCGCTGAAGTAAAGGGGGCGTGGTATATATTACCTACCCACTGTCTTTTGAGGGACAGATGCTTTTTCCCCTCCAGGTGGGTTTCCAATAAACACATAATGTCTGCTCCATAGGTTCTAAGTTGATTTAGCACTAATGACCTTTTTACTTTATTATTGGCACCACGGATATTCCAAGTAATTATTTTAATGTCATTTTGTACCATAACAGTAATATTGATTTTTTAGTCCAGGAAGCCACCCTTCCTCGCAGCAGAGTCCCCTAGCATTTCTCATTCTACATTTTAGATTCTTATAAGCCTGCACATACACAAAAACCACTAACTCACACAAAAAACACAACATTTGATACAATACATTACAATCATATATCCCCCCCCCCCTTTCTCCCGCCCTCCCTCCCACTCCCTCCCTGTATACCTATTCCCCCCCCAGGTATACCTACAATTCCCATTCCCCAATAGCTTACACCCTCTTTTACGGGGGCTTTTCTCTATCCGGCCACCATCGTACGGTGAGCCCCCTGGATACTTATCAATTACATTTCTTTTTTTTTTTTTTTTTCCCCTTTCTTTTCTTTTACTCTCTACCAGCTAATTGAAGTGAACCCGGCACCCATTTGTCCACCCATCTAGCTGCCTCTTTTGGGTTGACAAAGAAAATTGTTTCAGCTCCAGCAATTACTCGCAACTTAGCAGGGTATAGCATAGAGTACACCAAACCCTTTTCTCTTAAGCGGCGTTTGACTTCTACAAATTTTGATCTCTCTCTCTGTACCTCCACCGCGTAATCGGGGAACATAGTTATTTTGACCCCATTATGCTCAATTAAATCTTTAGCCCTGGCCGTACGTATCACAGTGTCTCTGTCCTGGAAATGCAGAAATTTTAATATCAAAGTTCTTGGTGGAGCTCCAGGGGGAAGGGGTCTTAGTGGTACGCGGTGTGCTCTTTCTATTGAGAAGAACTTTGTGAAGGAGTTGGTGCCCAATTTATCCTTTAACCACTGCTCCATGAATCTCGCTGGCTCAGAACCCTCTTCCCTCTCAGGGAGTCCCACAACTCTAACATTGTTTCTCCGTCCTCTCCCTTCAAGATCTGTTATTTTCCTTTTTAGGTCCTCCATGCTCTGGGATAAGTCCTCAATTTTTGCAACACATGTGTTGTTACTATCTTCCAGCTTTGATACTCTGGATTCGGCCTCTTTTATTTGGGTTTTAAGTGCTCTCACCTCTTGCCGCATATTTGCTATCTCTGTTTGCAGATCTGATACCTTCTCGCCTAGCCTGGCTTCGCACCCCTTTATTGCCTCCATCAGTTGCTGCATTGTTATCTCATTAGTCTCCTGTGCGTCACCCCCTTTCACTGGTGAGGCTGTTGGGGTTGTTACGGGGGTTTGTGTCTTAGTATTTGATTGTACTCTTGCAAATTTCTCTAGCCGCGCAGCGGCATTTGCGTTGCCCGTTTTACCCATCCTTGAACAGTAGGGGGAGGAAAGGACTTCAGTTATCGCTTTTTGCTAGGGGTTATTATAGCGAGAGGATAAAGTCAAATTCTGCTTTTGCAAAGGCAGTCGCTTTACTGTGTGCCCCTCTAGTTAAGGATAAGGGTTAGTGCTGCTACAATGTCACTAATAACACCTCTGGAGGTAGCTCTATGTGAAGTCACTCTACGGGTATTCAGGGTTTCCCATCCACAGCCTGTGCAGATTATGAACACCAAGGGGGATGCAGGGAACCCTATCCCCACTCCCTCCTTTGCTCTGCTCTGCCGGCTGGGGGTATTTCCCGCCCGTGGACTAGTGATTTATGCCGTTAAGAGCTTAAATAGTACTTATCTCCAGTCTGCTTGTTGACATTGGGTCCCTCTGTCCGTTTTCCAATCAGAAGCGCAGCAGCAGTAGCAACTCCGTCCGTCACCACATTGCGTGGCGTTGTTCCGTTCTTTGTATCCCGCTGAACCTCTCTCTCACCGAGGCCAGTCGGGACCACTCCACCGGGATCGCTCTGGCAAGTCACCCCACCTCTGGCTCCTGTTACACCCCTCGCCAACCGTCTTTTTTCACTGGGAGTGTAGGTAGAGGCTGTGAGGGTTCCCCCCCAAAAGGCTTCCGACGCTCAAACACTTCTCTGCTGTCCTCACTTTGCTGGATCGTCACCTGCTGTCCGTCACACACGCGGTCCTCAGCTGTGGCCACTTGGAAGCACCGCTTGGTGCTAGGGGCGATAACCGCCGCTCGCTTCTCTCACCAGCCTCGGCAGTGTCGTCACGCGAGCACCTCGTAGCGCCAATAGACTGTGTTGCCAGCCGCGCGCCGCTCTCACTGGCGCCGGCCGCTCACCTCCCACGTGATGTGACGTCGGATCTCGTTCCGGGGTAACCCTGATGCTGCTTCCCTCTTTACCGCATCAGAGGTCAAGATCACGGCCTTTGTTCCCTCGGGACACACTCCGCGGCTATACCCAAATCTGCTGCCGGGATCAACACCCCACTTGAGGTAATATTCACTGTTCCATTCGGTAGAGAGGATGCATGGAGGATTTTTCCAGGGAGCTCTCCCCGCTCAACCTCTCACTCCCGCGCTGCCGTGGCCACGCCTACACACACATATATACATACACAATTGGACGGTCTGTACATAATTTATATTTTTATCAACATATTAAAAAGTCCAACAAGTGAGAACATGGACAGGACAATAACCCATTAGAGAGGATGCACAGTGAGTGTGTTGCTGCTGTTTGCGCCTCCATCTGACCCCCAAATTGGGGAATAGTACATCCATTTGCGCTGATAATATATACACTCGTGTAATGTATTCAGTGATCGCATTGTGAGTTTCCCAAGGTTCCACATTGCCCAGCTAGTACTATGGGACAGGAACCCACATAAGCCTGTGACACTGTGCAGCCAGTCACTTCTCTCACACACTATACACGTGGCAGCACAGTATCTGTGGGGTACACTAGCAGCATGTCCTAGTCACTGGTTTCCACTACTCCAGCGGGAGTATAATAGGGGCTGATGGCTCCAAATTTATGAGATACACCAGAGAGTGTGGGGAGGAGACTGGTCAGATCTCTGGGCTGGTAACACAGTGACATGATGCGAGGGGGAGAGCAGGAGTATAATAGGGGCTGATGGCTGCTGATGTATGAGATACACCAGAGAGTGTGGGGAGGAGACTGGTCAGATCTCTGGGCTGGTAACACACAGTGACATGATGTGAGGGGAGAGCAGGAGTATAATAGGGGCTGATGGCTCCTGATGTATGAGATACACCAGAGAGTGTGGGGAGGAGACTGGTCAGATCTCTGGGCTGGTAACACACAGTGACACGATGTGAGGGGAGAGCAGGAGTATAATAGGGGCTGATGGCTCCTGATGTATGAGATGTACCAGAGAGTGTGGGGGGGAGACTGGTCAGATCTCTGGGCTGGTAACACACAGTGACATGATGTGAGGGGGAGAGCAGGAGTACAATAGGGGCTGATGGCTCCTGATGTATGAGATACACCAGAGAGTGTGGGGAGGAGACTGGTCAGATCTCTGGGCTGGTAACACACAGTGACATGATGTGAGGGGGAGAGCAGGAGTATAATAGGGGCTGATGGCTCCTGATGTATGAGATACACCAGAGAGTGTGGGGAGGAGACTGGTCAGATCTCTGGGCTGGTAACACACAGTGACATGATGTGAGGGGAGAGCAGGAGTATAATAGGGGCTGATGGCTACTGATGTATGAGATACACCAGAGAGTGTGGGGAGGAGACTGGTCAGATCTCTGGGCTGGTAACACACAGTGACATGATGTCTTCTCTTACCCAGAGATGTGAGGGGTCGGTGAATCTCCATCATCACGTCCTTGTACAGATCCTTGTGTTCCTCTATATACTCCCACTCCTCCATGGAGAGATATACAGCGACATCCTGACACCTTATAGGAACCTGATACACACAGTAATACAGTCATCACCCAAACATATCTCCCAGGGTCACTGTATAAGGTCCCATTCCCAGCAGTCACCTCTCTGGTCACATCCCCCAGTGTTACTGTATAATGCCCCATTCCCAGCAGTCACCTCTCTGGTCTCATCCCCCGGTGTTACTGTATAATTCCCCATTCCCAGCAGTCACCTCTCTGGTCACATCCCCCGGTGTTACTGTATAATGTCTCATTCCCAGCAGTCACCTCTCAGGTCACATCCCCATGTGTTACTGTATAATGCCCCATTCCCAGCAGTCACCTCTCTGGTCAGCAGCTGGATGATCTTGTTGGTGAGTTCCAGGATCTTCTGCTCATTGTCTTGCCCATGTATCAGTGAGTGAGGTGGAGGCACTGTGATGGGCCTCTGGGTCTTTTTCTGTCCTCTGGACACACAAGGACGACTACTGGGTGTCTCATATTCACCGGATGTCTTCTTCACTACTGTGTAACCCTGTGTATTAGAAAAATACTATCACTACATACACTCCCAGTCATGGCCCTCTATTATTACTGTAAGTGATGTCACTGTGACACTCCCAGATCCACCAGTCAGGTCACTGTAGTATTACATATATATCAGTAATATGCAGGATTAACAGGGGAGCGACATGTGGTCACCCACACAGCGTCTGTCTGACTCACAAATTGTAGAAAGCAGGTGTGCAGCATCCCCAATCTGCCAATAGTGTGGGCCCTGTGGGAAACATGAGTGCACTGCGTGGTATAATGATTACACTGGGCACTGTGACATTACGTACATAAAGGGGGCAGTATGTGACAAAATCTAATTTGTTAGTAGTGTCCTCCCACAAACCTTAATCCAGCTCTTTCCTTTTATTACTATAGATATAAGTGACGTCACAGTGACGCTCCCAGTTCCCCTCACCTCCCCAGTCACGTCCCTGTATTATTACTATAGATGTAAGTGATGTCACAGTGACGCTCCCGGATCCCCTCACCTCCCCAGTCACGTCCCTGTATTATTACTATAGATATAAGTGATGTCACAGTGACGCTCCCAGATCCCCTCACCTCCCCAGTCACGTCCCTGTACTATTACTATAGATATAAGTGATGTCACAGTGACACTCCCAGATCCCCTCACCTCCCCAGTCACGTCCCTGTATTATTACTATAGATATATGTGATGTCACAGTGATACTCCCAGATCCCCTCATCTCCCCAGTCACCTCCCTGTATTATTACTATAGATATAAGTGATGTCACAGTGACACTCCCAGATCCCCTCACCTCCCCAGTCATGTCCCTGTATTATTACTATAGATATAAGTGATGTCACAGTGACGCTCCCAGATCTCCTCACCTCCCCAGTCATGTCCCTGTATTATTACTATAGATATAAGTGACGTCACAGTGACGCTCCCAGATCCCCTCACCTTCCTGTATTATTACTATAGGTATAAGTGATGTCACAGTGACATTCCCAGATCTCCTCACCTCCCCAGTCATGTCCCTGTATTATTACTATAGATATAAGTGATGTCACAGTGACGCTAACAAATCCCCTCACCTCCCCAGTCACGTCCCTGTATTATTACTATAGATATAAGTGATGTCACAGTGACGCTCCCAGATCCCCTCACCTCCCCCGTCATGTCCCTGTATTATTACTATAGATATAAATGACGTAACAGTGACGCTCCCAGATCCCCTCACCTCCCCAGTCACGTCCCTGTATTATTACTATAGATATAAGTGATGTCACAGTGACGCTCCCAGATCCCCTCACCTCCCCAGTCATGTCCCTGTATTATTACTATAGATATAAGGCCCTTATTCTGAATCGGACGGTACGGCCCGCGTGCGGCCGTACCGCCGATGTTTTTAGTCTGCACATGCGCAGAGGTCAATCTGCGCATGTGCAGCCCCATTCGCCGCAGACGTATTTCGTCCGCCGCAAAGGGGGCGTATAGGGGCGTGAGGGGCTTCATACCCTCATTTCCCTATGTATACGCCCCGCGTTTCATGGGCGTTCCCATGCAAACGCGGGGCGTATGCATGCTAATGAGGGTATGACGCCACTGATGGGGACGGAAAGCTGACGTCGCCGGATGTCAGCTCTCAGCCCCCATACAAGCTATCACACGGACGATTGTCCGTGTGGTCTCAGCTTGCGGGAGCTGCTGTGGCGTGCGGCCCTGCCTTCGATGGTCGACGACCATCGAATGCAGGGGGCAGCTCCCACCATGGTGGAGGCGTACGCCCCACCATTTTTATGCGGATCGCCAGCCGTCCGTGTACGGACGGCCGTGGCGATCCGTCTCGTGGGCGGGGATTGGTTTGTGCGGCCGGAGCACCGTGTGCGGCTCTGGCCGCACCAACCAGAATAAGGGCCTAAGTGATGTCACTGTGATGCTCCCAGATCCCCTCACCTCCCCAGTCACGTCCCTGTATTATTACTATAGATATAAGTGATGTCACAGTGACGCTCTCAGATCCCCTCACCTCCCCAGTCACGTCCCTGTATTATTACTATAGATATAAGTGATGTCACAGTGACGCTCCCAGATCCCCTCACCTCCCCAGTCACATCCCTGTATTATTACTATAGATATAAGTTATGTCACACTGACACTCCCAGATCCTCACCTCCCCAGTCACGTCCCTGTATTATTACTATAGATATAAGTGACATCACAGTGACGCTCCCAGATCCCCTCACCTCCCTGTATTATTACTATAGGTATAAGTGATGTCACAGTGACGCTCCCAGATCCCCTCACCTCCCCAGTCACGTCCCTGTATTATTACTATAGATATAAGTGATGTCACAGTGACACTCCCAGATCCCCTCACCTCCCCAGTCACGTCCCTGTATTATTACTATAGATATAAGTGATGTCACAGTGACACTCCCAGATCCCCTCACCTCCCCAGTCACGTCCCTGTATTATTACTATAGATATAAGTGATGTCACAGTGACACGCCCAGATCCCCTCACCTCCCCAGTCACGTCCCTGTATTATTACTATAGATATAAGTGATGTCACAGTGACGCTCCCAGATCCCCTCACCTCCCCAGTCACGTCCCTGTATTATTACTATAGATATAAGTGATGTCACAGTGACGCTCCCAGATCCCCTCACCTCCCCAGTCATTTCCCTGTATTATTACTATAGATATAAGTGATGTCACAGTGACACTCCCAGATCCCCTCACCTCCCCAGTCATGTCCCTGTATTATTACTATAGATATAAGTGACGTCACTGTGACGCTCCCAGATCCCCTCACCTCCCCAGTCACATCCCTGTATTATTACTATAGATATAAGTGACGTCACTGTGACGCTCCCAGATCCACTCACCTCCCCAGTCAGCAGGTAGATGATCTCCAGGGTGAGATTTAGTATCCTCTCAGTCATGTGACTCTGGTCCTTGTCCATCCTCGGGGAATCAGTGACGTGTGTCATCTCCACATGGTTTCCTCACCGCTCTGTTGTCCTGGAGCAAATATAAAAATTACAATAAACACTAGACAGTACTCATGCAACATATCGTTCCTCACATCGGCCAGTGTTTGTGCCCAATATCATTCCTCACGTCTGTCAGTGTGTGTGCCCAATATCGTTCCTCACGTCGGTCAGTGTGTGCCCAATATCGTTCCTCACGTCGGTAAGTGTGTGTGCCCAATATCGTTCCTTACAGCAGTCAGTGTGTGTGCCCAATATCGTTCCTCACATCGGTCAGCGTGTGCCCAATATCGTTCCTCACGTCGGTCAGTGTTTGTGCCCAATATCGTTCCTCACATCTGTCAGTGTGTGTGCCCAATATCGTTCCTCAAGTCTGTCAGTGTGTGTGCCCATTATCGTTCCTCACGTCGGTCAGCGTGCCCATTATCGTTCCTCACGTCGGTCAGTGTTTGTGCCCAATATCGTTCCTCACGTCTGTCAGTGTGTGTGCGCCCAATATTGTTCCTCACGTCTTTCAGTGTGTGTGCGCCCAATATCGTTCCTCACGTCTGTCAGTGTGTGTGCGCCCAATATTGTTCCTCACGTCTTTCAGTGTGTGTGCGCCCAATATCGTTCCTCACGTCTGTCAGTGTGTGTGCCCATTATCGTTCCTCACGTCGGTCAGCGTGCCCAATATCGTTCCTCACATCTGTCAGTGTGTGTGCCCATTATCGTTCCTCACGTCGGTCAGTGTTTGTGCCCAATATCATTCCTCACGTCTGTCAGTGTGTGTGCGCGCCCAATATTGTTCCTCACGTCTGTCATTGTGTGTGCGCCCAATATCGTTCCTCACGTCTGTCAGTGTGTGTGCCCAATATCGTTCCTCACGTCGGTCAGTGTGTGCCCAATATCGTTCCTCACATCGGTCAGTGTGTGTGCCCAATATCGTTCCTCACAGCGGTCAGTGTGTGCCCAATATCGTTCCTCACATTGCTCAGCGTGTGCCCAATATCGTTCCTCACAGTGGTCAGTGTTTATGCCCAATGTCGTTCCTCACATCAATTTGGGGTATATAAAAATCTTGCAAAAACAACCAATTACTGCCACCTGCAAGCCTAACAACACCTGTCCCACTCATAAAGCACCCCAATAACCCTGTCCCACACCTTTCACCCCGTTTTGTATTTTTTTGCTTCACCCAAAATAAACATCTCATTACCGGCTAATTAAAAACTGCAAAGTGCCTAATTCAGTGGTTCCCAGACTGTGTACTGGGGTTCTCTGCAGTGGGGGCCCTGGACCAAGTCTAATTATTTTTGGTCAGTGTAATAAGCAAAGTGCTAGTGGCTTCCAATCATATTATATGAGGACAAACAGAAACGAATCCCGTCCCTCACCACATAACTGGTCACATAAACACAATTTACTTTACTCCATATGTTTTCATAAATTGCTCAATAAGAAATGTTTGGCCTAGGGGTGGGCACGGAAACAATTCTGATACTCTAGGGAGCGGTTATTCTACAAACATGGAAACCACAGTCTAACTAGTGATTAAGGGGGGTGTCCACGGGAGTTCTGGACCAATTCCCAACAATTAAACCCCAAAACAGGGATTCTTCCCAACCTTTCACCTGCTCCGTATAGGTGAAGAGGACTTTGTGATAACCCCTATGGAGAATTATCACATGTGTATAACAGGATAGCCGCCATAAAGTGGGTCATGGAAAATACACATTTACACTATTTTTACCAGGAAAATGGGTTATCGTATCTAATAGCATATCCCCCATAATATTAATAAACTACAGCCTGCTTCCCCTGTATAGTAGTAAGTGGACAACAGACGCCACTCCCCCTGTATAGTAGTAACTGGACAAGAGGCTGCTTCCGCTCTATAATAATATGAAAAGGACACCACAAGCTGCTCTTTGTATTATAATCATCATCATCATTAATAGGCCACTTCCTTGTATAACAGGACACTACAGGCCGCTCCCCCTGTATAACAGGACACCGCAGGCCCCTCCCCCTGTATAACCAGACACAACCACAGCCCCTCCCCCTATATAACAGGACTCCACAGGCCCCTCCCCCTATATAACAGGACTCCACAGGCCCCTCCCCCTGTATAACAGGACTCCACAGGCCCCTCCCCCCTGTATTACAGGAACCCACAGGCCCCTCCCCCCTGTACAACAGGAACCCACAGGCCCCTCCCCCTTTATAACAGGACAACGCAGGCCCCTCCCCCTAAATAACAGGACACCACGGGCCCCTCCCCCTTATAACAGGACGCCACAGGCCGATCCCCCCGTATAACAGGATGCCACAGGCCGCTCCCCCCGTATAACAGGACGCCACCGGCAGCTCTCCCCCTCCCCCCCCCCCCCCCCGTTTAACAGGACGCCACAAGCCGCTCCCCCCGTATAACAGGACACCACGGGCTGCTCTCCCCGTATAACAGGACACTGCGGGCTGCTCCCCCTGTATAACAGGACACCGCAGGCTGCTCCCCCTGTATAACAGGACACCGCAGGCTGCTCCACCTGTATAATAACACCAGGGCAGCACAATACCATCACCTGCTGCCAGATACAGCAATGTCTTCTCTCGGTCCCCCGTAACTTAATCACCGTGGCTGCTGGAAGTGAGAGGCCTCAGGTAAGATCAGCAGCGCTGCCCCAGCAGGAAGCCGAGATGCTGCAGCCAATGAACGCGTGGATTGGTCTTCGGGAAAATGGCCGCCGCTCCCTCACACAGGTGACAGTTGTTATGGAGCCTTACTAGGCGTATATACAGCATGAAATCTATCAGCTACCGGTGACCTCATATCACATGACTCTAGTCTCTATACATTCTCCCAGGTGCAATTACTGCTCCTTCTAGGCTTCTACTAGTCCGGCATTGATGTCCCAGTGTCCCCATACAGCGGCGGCGATTTCCTGTGGGTTGTACTTAGCTCCCAGACTTGCCCGCGGCCAAGTGTATTTCCTGACTGGGGCAGAGTGGGAGGAGCTGTGTTACCAGGGAAACGTTCCTTCGTGGTGTGCATGGCAGGGCAGGAGGGAGAGTGCTGCAGCTGGATCATGGTGGCATAGTTCTAGTCTGCGCTGATCAGTCTGATCTATACACGTGTACATGTGTGTGTGCTGGCCTCTGAATCTGGACACACTTCAGGGGAACTTGGTGAACCCATTAGCCAGTGGAGGGATGGCAGATCCTTTTCTAGGGGATGCAGTGTGACACAATCTATGGGTTTATGGAGCATTCGTACTGTGTCATGTCCATATAGAGTTTCCTATATTCTTTGTATATATTATGGGGGGCTGTGTTGGTCCCCACTTCTAGCTTTTTTATTATTATCGGGAGCCGAGAATGATGCAGCCACTGTGACTGAACGCCGGGATTGGTCTGGGAAAATGGCCGCCGCTCCCTAACAAAATTGTTATGGCGCCTCAATAGTATATACAGCATGGCATAGGTGCTGATTTATGTTTTTGCTGGTGGGTGCTCAAGCTAAAAATATAGAGGAGTGGCTTCATGGGAAAGGGGTGTGGCCACAAAATAATACTGATTTTTATTACGCAGCACAGTCGTCTCCAAAATTTCAAATTACGGCAACAGAGTTCCATATACATAAATGTCCCCACAGTGCAGGTACATAAATGCCCCCACAGTGCAGGTACTCCGCGGACAGAATACACTCTTCCCGGCATACTGTTCCCCAGGTGGCGGGTCCGGTAATGTGGGTGCTGCAGTCGCAAATTAGCAAGTTAATATGGCGGCCCAGCAGCGGGACTCGGGCCCGTGTGTGCTCATCAATTTCCGTGGATGCTCGGGCCCTTGAGCACCCACGGAATCGGCACCTATGCAGCATGGATTCTATCAGTTACCGGGGACCTCACATCACAGAACTCTCTCTATAAATTCACACAGTGCAATTGCCTCTTCTACCAGCAGTGCACAAGCGACATGTATCAGTGTCCTCATAGAGGGGCAGCCATTTTATTGTGGTTTGTAGTCTGCTCCCAGACTTCCCCGCGGCTGTAGCCAAAGTGTACTTCCTGTGTGGGGCAGAGAGGGAGGAGCTATGTTACCAGGGAAACGTTCCTTCCTGGTGTACATGCCAGGCAGGAGGGACGGGAGAGTGCTGCAGCTGGCACCAGGTAACGCCAGGTATTATACTTCTAGTAACAGCATAGTAGTGATTGCTGGGTGTGAGCCATAAGGGCACTTACAGGGGAGCTGCTGTTCTACTCACACAGGCGGCAGTATAATGGTAGCTGATAGATTCCATGCTGGAAATATGACTAGTAGGTCTCCATAACTATTGGGTTGTGATTAGTTCCCCTTCGCCGTAAGGACATTGGCATGGAGAGGTGGAGCAAGGTCAGAACAAGGGACTCAAACGGACCCTCGCAGGCTCCATTCGCTCGCCACCTGGTTACTAAAGGCAACCAGTGGTGGCGTGGATAGTGAAGGAGCAAGCCCTCTGTGCCCGAAGCATGGCAAGCGAAATGAGCATATGAGGGTCCATTTAGCTCCCATGTTCCAACCTTGCTCCTCCTCTCCCTGCCCCCTCTCCTCCCCAGGTCCTTAAGGCGAAGGGCAACTAGCCGCAACAATAGTGTAGTCTAGTCCATATCTTATGTAGTTCAAATAGCACAGTGCATAAAGTTCAAATTTCATAGCACACATTGTATAGCTCATAGCACACTTCTCACCGTATGCAGGGCCGGCGCCACCACTAGGCAAACCTAGGCATTTGCCTAGGGCGCCGGCCACTGGAGGGCGGAAAATGCCGCCCGGGTACCTGTCCTACCGGCGCTGTCTATTTAAATCTGGCGGCGGAGGCAGCGGGGGTCCCTGCAGTCTATTAAAAATCACGAGCGCTATCCGCCGGGCTATGCGGAAGCGCTTCTAGTGTGAAAACTCTGGCAGCACGGCGCACGCTGATCTCAGCCAATCAGCGTGCTGCCAGTGTTTTCACACTAGAAGCGCTTCCGCATAGCCCGGCGGATAGCGCTCGTGATTTTTAATAGACTGCAGGGACCCCCGCTGCCTCCGCCGCCAGATTTAAATAGACAGCGCCGAAAGACAGGTACCACCCCACCCCCGGCACCGGGGCGCCCCCAGCCCGACTCGCCTGGGGCGCTCCGGTGCCTTGCACCGGCCCTGACCGTATGTGGGCATCATTACTTTTACCATGTATGCTACATGTGTACTGTGTGGTGTTTATTGTAATTATTATTTCTCCTTCATCCACTAGGTGGCACTGGAGATCATAGTGGGGAATAGAGGGCAACCATTAGGAGCATGGGCACTTTAACAATTTTCACTAGTGTGGCTTGCTCCTCCCCTCTACTCCCCCACCCCCACAGCCAGACAGAGTTTGTGCCCTGCAGGAGCTGGGTGCATTGTTGCTCTCAGGAGCAATAGAAATTTATTATTATTTTTTTACCTTTAACACTTGAGGAACAGACAGGCAGCTTCTGCCGCTGCCTGTCTGCATCGTGGGAGCTGCCGGTAGGGGCCCCAGCACCACTGTTTTCAGTTTGCGTGGGGGTCCCCATCTCCTGGGACCACCATACCAGAGTGACCGGACGCCGCTGCTTGCGTCGCGGTCCCCCTCAGCCTGCACCGCCACTAGCAGCACGGCAGTAAGGTGAGTACAGCCCCTGCGGTACTTACATGTTAGTTGGACGCCCACTATAGTTAGTACGCTCATACCCCCACTATCCATGTCGGCATGGAGGTGATTTTATATAGTGTGGCGAGCGGACGCGGAAAACTAAGCAAATAGCTTAGTGGGCGCCCAACTAACATAAGTACCGGCCCTGCTAGCAGGGACGCCGGGTTTACAAGTGCGGTAAGAGTCAGCGGCTTAATTCAAACAGTGCGCCTTGCAGGGGGGCGAAGCTGGCCACGTGTCATGCTCCCAGCCGCCCCGGCGCTTGTTCTGCGGTACCCGCTCCGCCGCTGCTCCTGACCACCGAGGGGACCCGCTGTGGCTGCTGACCTCTCAAGATCCTTCCACTGCTGGATAAGTACACAGTGGGGACTTGAGACTTGTTTAGGAGATTATAGGCTGTGTTAAAATTGTTTGTCAGAGCGCTCCTGTATTACATACTTGGCGCTGTACTAACTGTGGCAGCTTTCTCCATTATTTCACCCTTTAGCCTTCTGCTCCTTCTTTGGGCGCATTGTTGGTTGTTTGGTGTGTGAAGGGCAGACATGGCAGGAGGCAGTGCAAAACCTCATAAGGTTGCTTGCAAGAGGTGTCATGCTAAATTACACATCAGGTGGAGGGTGCCCTTTGTGATACCTGCACCCAGCCGCATCTTTTGCCTCCCCAACAGGACATCCTGGTTTGGGCATCCCAACTATCAAAGGTGATTTCCAAACTATCCTCTGAGTTATCTGCATCTCAGAGGGACAGGGAGGCTGCCAGGACTCAGCAGGCTGAGGTAACCTGAGCAGTGGAGTCGCTTACCAGTGCCTTGACCCCAGCTGCTCCCGCCCCATTTTTGCAAGCATTAATACGGCAGGGTCGGGCGATGACATGCCCCATCTCGAGGAGGGCGAGTTCCAGGACCCGGAGGAGGAGGACCAACAGGTTTCTGAACCTGTTTCCCAGGGTTTGGAAGATCTCATTGCTATGGTCAAATCTACTTTGAACGAAGCTGACTCAGATCTTCCTCCAGAGCGCCTTCACCTGTTTGTCAAAAAGCTCAATCAAGCGGCGTCCTTTCCTGTATCAGAGGAATTGGACCACATCCTCAGGGAAGCTTGGCTTCAGCCTGACCAGCGCTTTCAGGTCTCTTAAAAGTTTCTGTCTTCATACCCTTTCCCTGCAGACAGCAGAAAGGCCTGCAAGATGCCTCCTACAGTGGATTCGTCTGTCTCTCGTCTCTCAAAGAAGACCATATTACCAATCCCAGGTGCCTCCTCCCTGAAGGACACTTTGGATAAGAAACTTGAGACCACCCTGAAGATCATTTTCTCTGCAGCCGGAGTTCTCCAATGGCTGACGCAGGTAAGGCGATGGAGATCTGGGCATCCCAACTCTAAGGCGCTCGCTTGATACTCTGAACTTAGTGAGCTATCCACCCTGGCGGATCACATTAAGGAGGCTTCGGCCTATGTCATTGAGGCGTCGGCTGATGTATACAGGGTCTCCTCCTTCATCTTGCCGCTTTCCAGCTCCGCACGTAGAGCTCTCTGGTTGCACCAGTGGCAGGCAGACTGGAGAGTCCAAGAGGGCTGTGGAAGCCTTGCCTTTCCAAGGAAATTTTCTTTTTGGTCCTGAACTAGACAAAATGATTTCTCAGGCCACTGGAGGAAAGTCCACTTTCCTACCCTCGTCCACTCCCCCTCCCATACCTAGGTGGGAGGTTCAGGGCCCATTCTTTTGATCTTTTCGCCCCCAACAGCGCTTTCGTGGCTGCCCCAAACCAGGCACTTCCACTGGCCGTGGGGGAAAAGGACGTGGAAAGGGTTCTTCCCTCTCCAGCCAGGAGGCAAAAGCTCAACATCTGCATCTGGTCCTGGCCACTTTTAACCACGGATGCAAGCCTCTCGGGTTGGGGAGCTGTCACTTTGGGCCACCAGTTCCAGGGTCTTTGGACGCTAAAGGAGGCGTGTCTTCCCATCAACGTGCTGGAGCTCCAAGTGATTTACAACTCATTGATGGAATTGTCGGACCTTCTCGGCCTTTCAGTCCAGGTCCAATCGGACAACGCCATGGTGGTGGCGTACATCAACGAAACAGGGCGACACATGCAGCCAGGCCGCCATAAGAGAAAATCAGTCGGATACTGCTTTGGGCTCAAGACTACCTCCAGTCCATCTCCGCAGTCTTCATTCTAGGAGTGGACAATTGGGAGGCCAACTATCTCAACCACCACAAGATTCTTCAAGGGGAATGGAAACTCCATCCACATGTTTTTCAATCTCTAATCAATCTCTAATCCACCAGTGGGGTTGCCCTCAGATAGATTTGTTGGCCTCTCGCCTCAACCATCAAGTTCCTCTATACTGTGCAAGGTCTTGGGATCTGGCAGCAGTGGGGGTGGACGTCCTGATTTTGATGTGGGATTACTAGTTTTTGTACCTCTTCCCTCCATTTCTGCTGTTACCTCGGATTCTCCAGAGAATTCGCAGGGAGCCAGTCACGGTGCTCTTGATAGCACCAGATTGGCCACGCCACTCTTGGTTCACCACTCTAACGTCCCTGTTCATGAGCGAGCATTGGCCTCTGCCGTTGTGAGACGATCTTCTTTCTCAAGGCCCTTTCCTCCATCCAGCCTTAGGTCGCCTGCATTTAACGGCTTGGCTACTGAATGGGCCATCCTAAGGAAGGCAGGCATTCTTACAGCCGCAATCCCCACCATGCTGCGAGCCAGGAAGGAGGTTATCTTGGCCCATTACTACTGAATCTGGTGGGCTTATGTCTCCTGGTGTGAGGGGCGTCAGGTATTGCCTAGGACTTTCAAGCTGGCTCGATTGCTCCTTTTTCATCAAGCGGGGCTTTTGGCGGGCTTGAGCCTGGGTTCCCTGAAGGTCCAGGTATCCGCTTGGTCCATATTTTTCAAAAGGAAATTGCCTTGTAACCTCAGGTACAGACCTTTTTTCAGGGTTTTTACGCCTTCAGACTCCTTTTCAACCCCCCCCACTGCACCTTTGGATTTAGGGGGTTATTCTAGTTCACTCTTTCTGACAAATCCCTTCTTAGATGGACAAAACCATGTGCACTGCAGGGGGGCAGATATAAAAGGTACAGAGAGAATTAGATTTGGGTGAGTTATTTTGTGCAGTGAAAATACGGACTGCTTTATTTTTACACTGCACTATAGAGCTCACTTTGAAGTAAAAACCCCACCCAAATCTAATTCTCTCTGCACAAGTAACATCTGCCCCACCTGCAGTGCACATAGTTTTGTCCATCTAAGAAGGAATTTGTCACAGTGAACCAAAATAACCCCCTTAGTTCTCTCATTCTTACAGTCACCGCTGTTTGACCCTTTGGAGTCGGTGGACCTCAAATTCCTTACCTGGAAGACGGAGTTTCGAAGTTGAGTTCTCTGTCCTGTCGCGCTCCTTTTTTGATCTTTCATGACTATAGGGGAGAGTTACATGCGAACGCGTCCTTCCTCCCTAAAGTCGTCTCTTCTTTTCACATGAATCAGCCGATGGTTCTGCCTGCTTTCACAGATGACTCCCCAGAATTGTAGTCTCTGGATGTCGCCTGAGCTTTAAGGATCTATGTCTCCAGAACTGCCTCGTTATGAAAGTTGGACACTTTGTTTGTCCTTTATGTTACAGCTCTGAGGGGATTCCAGACAAGGGGTTACTGGGACGGATACGCCACGATCCAACCCTAACTCTGTTTATCCCTCCAGAGGCTATAGGCACCTGCAGAGCTAATATATACAAAAAGTTAGTAAGAGCTGTTGCGCTCTCCCAGACCACCAGATAGCGAGAGGGGGATTTTTTCCCAAACCACTTCTCATACAAAATCGGCACATATCCAGGCGTTCAGGTCCAGACACACGGCAATGAGAGATTGGTCAGAAGGGTCACAGTAATATTTCCATACACAGTACCCAATCTGTGTTACTGACCTGTCTCCCCTGCCCTATTTGCATATAATGGTATATTTTGGATCCACAACTGGTCTCACGTCCCCAAATGAGTAGGGCTTACCTTGGGTCTATGCCCTATATGCACATATATATATCTTTGATCCTCAATCCACGACACTTTATGACCAACACGAATGCTCCAAAGGTCCACAGGTAAAAAAGTGTTTTATTCGGCAAGACAAAAATCCAGATAAAAAGTCCAACATCAAATACATCAATGAAAAGTTAAAATAATGTCTCAAGGGATATACCCATCTCCCCCACCTCAACTCACCCAGGTATCAGAGAATGAGGTGGGGCTGCCGTTTTAAGATGGAAAACTGGCAGAAGGATCCCTGGACAAAAATGGTGTTAGATCCTCCTTACCAACACGTTTCAAGGTATGGAGGAAACCTCAGCAGATAGGGTTTATATACCCTGAGACATTATCCAATTACCAGAAAATGTATAAAACTAGGGCCGGAATTGAATCCGTTCTCTAGACAATTAATTATACAAACATTCAATATACACGTAAAATTCACAGAATTTGTTCAGTGTTTTCAAATTCAACAATGCTTCCAGTGCCGGCAACCAGCAAATAGCGCTACTCACTTCTGTTCCCATCCATCAGATCGACGCTGCAGGGAATCAGAAGCCCGCTGCCTGCCCCAGGTGTTGGACCACCTGCTCGGGTCGGATATGTACGGGACCGTGCCTCGGACCTGAGGAATCATGAAACTGAGCTGATTTGAGCCAATTTCACATCTGATTGGTCACTATCAGCTCGGTGTTTGGGCACCTGGAAGTCATTACAATTAGTGTGTTGAGAGAAGCATTACACCAAAGCATGCTAATGATCTTGTCGTCCTAACCCCATGTCAAATTTAAGTCATGTTAAAATTCATGCACGTGGAACTAGTGTTATCAACAAAAAGCTTGTTGATGAAAACACAGCATCCTTTTAAACCTATTTTCCTGCCAAAAAAATTCTAAAGAAATGTATCTAAATACCAAAACTGGGTGGTGTATATATTGTTTGCAAATTTAAAAAGGAGAATACACACATGCCGCAAGTGCATAGTCCATGGTCCCGTCCCCATGGCTATATACTTGCGGCATGAGTGTATCCATCCTTCAAATTTTCCTCAATCAATACACTCGATACCATACTGTACAAAATTATTAATAAAAACTAAAAAAATGTGCAGTTTGGATATTCATCATCTTCCAGCACTGCAGTGTAAACTGCCGAGGCACGGGTGGCTTGTGGGGTAGGCATGATGTGGGCCTTTGAAAACTGTTATTGCTGGCTGGTAGGAACTGTTTTGGGGCGTGTAATTTGTACTGTTTGGATTTCGGATGGTACATTTTGGGTTGGCGGGTCAGTGAATGTGGTGTCAACACGAAGGACACCCAAACGTGCGCGGTACATACATTCAGAAGTAAGTCTTTCAAATTGTAGAGCCTGATCAGGGGACAGGTTTCGCATATGAATTGCCATATAATAATCAGGTGCCTTCGAAAGGGACTCCTTAATTTTTTGATAGAAGATGTCATCTTCATCCGTGGTTTTCTTTTGGCATATTTTTTTTAAAAAGTGAGTGAGTTTGTGTTGTATGTTCTGTAGATTGAGCCACAGGATTGTTTGATTCCTCGATACTGATATCCGGAGTGGATGGTCCGTCCACGTTCGAATTATGCATCTGTAATTCAAATAAAAATACTGTTTATTTAAATGTTTATACAAAAATTTTTTTTATTATTTTTAAGCTACCAGCAAGCGACGAAGAATGGCAAGGTGTTGCTGAGGATATCGAGAAAAGGTGGAATTTTCCTAACTGCCGGGGATCAATTTGCGGAAAGCATGTCTGCTTTACCCCTCCTGCCAACAGTGGATCATTGTTTTTCAATTCTAAGGGCTATTTTAGTATAGTGAACGCCAACTACCAGTTCATCTATATTGATGTGGGCAAAAATGGTGGCGCTTCAGACGAAGGATCCCTACAAAATACGACATTCTATGATAGTCTTGAAGCAAAGACCCTAAGACGTTTTTGTAGCAGATGAGGCTTCTGCGTTACATGAGAATATCATGAAACCATTTTCTCAAAAGAGGCTTACAAAGGAGAAACCTATATTCAATGACCGATTACACTAGCCAACAGTGAAAATGCTTCCGAAAAAAAATAAACAATTCTAGTTTAGTCGAGCATGGGAAATACGAATATGGCAGTTAAAATGCTGAGTTAGCTCTTCGGGCCTTATTCTAGTTCACTCTCTGACAAAATCCTTCTTAGATGGACAAAACCATGTGCACTGCAGGTGGGGCAGATGTAACATGTGCAGAGAGAATTAGATTTGGGTGGGGTTTTACTTCAAAGTGAGATCTATATTGCAGTGTAAAAATAAAGCAGCCAGTATTTACCCCGCACAGAAACAAAATAACTCACCCAAATCTAATCCTCTCTGCACATTTTACATCTGCCCCTCTGCAGTGCACATGGTTTTGTCCATCTAAGAAGGATTTTGTCAGAGTGAACTAGAATAAGGCCCTATGTTCTGAGATATAACCATATTTCATTAAATGCTAGAGAATTTGAGGGATTTTCAAAAAAATACTAGGGATTTTTTATTTATTTAAATTGTAGGTTGGCAACCCTTAGTACAGGTATGCTGAGTTATTGTCAGCCATATTTTGTTACTCAATATATATGTTACTCATACTGTATATGTCACTCAAAATTCATTTTCTCGATTCACATCTAGACTTCTTTCCTCCGAATTGCGGTGCAGTAAGTGATGAGTATGGTGAGAGATTCCACCAAGATATTTCAACTATGGAACGAAGATATCAGGGTAAGTGGGACGTTTCCATGCTTGCAGACTGTTGGACGGTGACAAGAGATGCTCCAGGACAAGAGTACAAACGACAAGCAAAACGAAGGCGCACTCATAAATAGGTCGTCATACGAAATAGCAAGGCTTGTTATCTTATTTTCTGCTAACTTACCTGTACATAGATTGAATTAAAACAATTGCTACTTCTGTTGTGTACAGATATCATATTAATATAATATTGGTTTTTACTACAGAAGTACATGTATCACAAGTAGTGTATCTAAAAAACTAGCGCTAATAAACAAATTCTAAGGTCATATTCGGTTTTCCTGACCCAAATTTAGTAAAGAATTACTATGTTTGTAAAAGAAGCAAATAAAAAGTTGTTTTTTTGTTGGCTAGTGTTATCAAGGGCAAGCCGTATAGTGGAGAATGCTTTCGGTATACCCTCTAACCGCTTCCGCATATTCAGTACACCAATAAACTTGAAAGTGGAGAAAATTGACTGGGTAGTGAGTGCCTGTTGTATCTTACACAATTATCTGCGCCACAAAACAACCCAGCAAAACACTTTGGGCCAAGCAGCATCAGGAGACCAAGAATTAATAGAGGATTTTGTTCAAATGTCTTCTCTATGCAACCACCTCGGGCCATCCACAGGGCAAATGCTCGTGCTAAATTGGCCAGGGAGGAATATATGGACTATTTTAATGGCGTAGGTGCGGTACCATGGCAGGAGGATGTCATTCGATAAATGGGAGAGTGGTTACAATATTTTTAAGCCAGGTGTGATGCATACTGGATAGTATTTTTTAAATGTTACCATTTAAAAAAAAAAAAAAATTTAGTACTTACACTTTTAGTCTGAGAACCTTCTTCAACCTCCGGTTGAACTGGTTGGTGTAGGGAGATGCTCTTGGTCCAACAAAAATTCCATTTTGTTGAAATACCAGACAGTGGGCTGGTAAGTTTCGGAAGTTCCTGCACCAGACCTTTTTTGAGTTTTCTCTCTTTTTATTTTCTTTCACAAAAACGATCCTTTGGGTCCGTAAAAGGTGTTGTGACCGAGACATTGTAGGGCCTGCGGAATTCCACTACTTCCTCCATAGCGGCTTGTCGTTTTAATTTGTTTGAATAGTCCTTGCATGACATTTTCCAAAAGGCACGCATGCCTCCTGTATTCGTCGATGAAACCAGATATAAAATCTGATTCTTTGTCGATCATACCTAGAAGAAAATTAATGAATTAATTACTATGTATATATATATGTTGTACATATTTTTTAAGTGAATAAAAAATTATGTTAAAATAAAAAACAAACTTCTTTTTTTTTCAATTGATAAAATACGGTCTAATTGCTGTGCAAAATATGGCACTCCAAACAGCGGTATGTTAACCTGGATCGGTGCCCTCTTAACAAAAGCATGCACACGGACAAAGGTGACTGTGTATGACGACCAATATGAAGACTTGATTATAACTTTTCAGCTATGTCAGTTGGTTACTATTAACCACAATCCCACTGTATACAGCCCTCCCATGGCATAACTACAGGCGGCAATTTGCATGTAGGCCGCTCTCCTATAGTGAACATTATGTTTATAAGGGAGAGATGTACTAAGCTTGAAAAGAGATAAAATGAAGTGATAAACAGACAACCAATCAACTCCTGCCTGTCATTTTTCAAACCCAACCTGTGACATGGCAGGTAGGAGCAGATTGGCTGGCTGTTTATCACTTTTCAAGCTTAGTACATCTGGCCCTAAGTGGCACTAATGCTGTGGGTGTTGTGTGTGTAACTGTCTCTACTATTGTGGTCATTATTTGTAAGGGGCACTAATACAAAGAATGTGTATAAGAGGCACTACTGTGTGGCGTAAAGTGAATATGGTGAAATACTGAGACGTAACATTAATAAGGGACACTAACATGTGGTCTAATTTGAATATGCACAACTTGCAATGTAATGTTAATAAGATTGTGCTACTGTGTAGTGTAATTTGTGTGGGTGTGGTATATGGTCCCGACAGTCGGGATGCCAACAGTCATTAGCCCGATGTCGGGATTCCAACTGGCCGGACTCAGACAGCATGGCGAGGGCAACAAAGCCCCTTGCGGGCACGGTGGCTCGCTGCGCTCGCCACCTATTCTATTATCCTTCTATCAGGGTTTTGTTCCCCCACAATGGAGAATAGCCGGTGGCCATCGGGACTCCGAGTGTCAGGGTTTTGACTGACGGGATCCCGATGTCGGGTTAATGACTGTCGGGATCCCGACAGTCGGGAAACTGTCCGGCACCCATTTGTGTTAGTAGTAGTATTATGTGGCCATACCACTTGCTTGTGAGACCATAAGTCTTTTTTGCAGCACTGTCCCTTTATTAAATATGGGATGGAGGGTGCAAATGTTTAGTTTGCAGGGGGGGTGCCGAAGACCCTTGAACCGGCCCTGCCGCCCGCCCTCCGTTGTCCGCGCTCCGTTGTCCGCCGCTCTCCCGTTGTCCACCGCTACCTCTCTCCCTCCCTTGCACTCCGGCCTGTCAGAGTGAGAGAGGAGAGGATAGAGGAGCAGAGATGCAGTGCTAGATGCTCTCCAAATAGTTCAACCAGCCTAATGAACTATAATGTACATAATGTTTACCGATAACTGATTTGGGGCTGGGGTGCCTAATATAAGGGTGGAGAAATGTTTACTTGAAACCTAAGGGCATGGCAACGAGCATCCCCTCCCCCCCCTGAAAACAAGCATTTAACTCCCATGTGCAATGAGCATGAATTCCCCTTGGCAGCGAGCATGAATCCCCCTGGCAATGATCATGATATGATTAAAGGGCATTATGGAGTGCAATATTATGTGTAATGGAATTAATGGGCATTATGGTGTGTGGTATGTCTAATGCCACGTCCCCTTTTGTGAGGCGATGCCCATTTTTCACCATATGCCTGCGCCACACAAGGGTCCTCCTTCATATTGAGTTGGATTTGGGACCACCCATTATCATATTTCTAGATTTGGCTATGAACCCAACACATATGTTCAAAGAGCAAATATGAAAGTTTGTAGAGCACACACCATCTCTTATATATTTAGCCAGGTCTGTCAATCACCTGTGTTTATAACGCTGGGTGGAGTTACAGCCCCCCCGGCCCAGCGTTATACACACAGGGTGATTGACAGACCCAGCGTTATACACACATCTGCCTCCCCCCCCCCCCAATCACAGATCCACCCCCCCCCCCCCCCCACACACACACACACACAGAGACCAGTGGGGCAGATGGGAGATGATAATGTGACAGTGCCCTGCTAACCCTGGGCACAGACACCCCCCCCCCCCCATGCAGCCTAATAGCACCGCAGAGAAAACAAGCAAAACAATTGGATTCAGTATTGAATCCCGGCGGTCGGGATCCCGGCGTTCAGAATACCGACGCCGGAATCCCGACAGCCGAAATGCCGACAAGGGGGGGACGCGGATCGCCCCCCCTTGCGGGCTCGCTGCGCTCACCACGCAGCGGGCCCGGGTGCCTCGCTACGCTCGGCACACTAATTTATTCTCCCTCCAGGGGTGTCGTGGACACCCCAGGAGGGAGAATGTGTCGGCATTTCGGCGGTCGGGATTCCGGCGTCGGGATTCTGAACGCCGGGATCCCGACCGCCGGGATATTAACTGCATCCCAAACAATTGACACAGTGCTACTTTAAGAAAGAATAAATATAGATAACCACCATGGGATAAAAATGATTAATAAACATTTATTACATTAAATATTTGATAGCATTCAATGGTTAAAAATACAAATAAAAAGTATATAAAAGAGAATTGATTCTAGCAGCAGTGTATTGTGCTGAAGCAGCAGTCTCTCTTGGAGCAAATAACTGGGTGACCTTTTGATGGATTGCTTGAAGCCCAGGATTGTGGCTCTGAGGGTCCTGGGAAGGAAACACGTGGGTCTGGTCCGGGGCTGCAGTGTCACTCAAGGTGGATCCAATTTGGCAAAAGAAGTCAAGAGCGGTTGATCTGTGGCAATAGTTCCTGTGTAACTAACGCGTTTCACCAGCTCAACTGATAAAGCCATTTGAGCTGGTGAAACACGTCAGCTTGAGGACTGACGGTTCCCCATCCCTGCTGCATACCATCATGTGCAACATATAATATGTGTAGCCAGTGCTAGGAGGAGTCCAAATTCTTCTTTTTCCTGTTATTTCTTTTTTTAAGAAAAAAATAAATCTCCTTTTTTCACTGTATGTCTATCTGTGCTATGCTGCACAGTCTTCCAATCACCGTTCAATATGCACTATTTAGGATTAATTGCACTTATCTATTTGTTATTGATAACACAATGCAAGCAGGCAATTTTCTAAATATTTTTAATCTTGTGTACACCCTATTGATTGTAATCAGAGCCGGCCTGATTTTTGTTGGCGCCCCTTAGCAGATGATACTACCACCAAACTTATTGTTAAAGGGCCCCGTAAGGGGCCCTTACACGTTACAATTATTGTATACAATATTGTATACAATATCGCATCTCATCCGATCTCGGTTTTGCGATGACATCAGATGAGATGAGATCTAGTACAAAAAGTATGTGCAGCACATACTTTTTGTACTAGATCTCATCTCATCTGATGTCATCGCAAAACCGAGATCGGATGAGATGCGATATTGTATACAATATTGTATACAATAATTGTAACGTGTATGGGCACCTTTACACTTGTGAGATTTTGTAAGATTTCATCCAATTTGAGTCAATTTATCTGACAAAATCTGATGTGCCTGATGTGTAGGACACAATCCACAATCCCTTGCCATTGGGTATAACCAAGAGATTGGATGAGATTGAACCTCCTGCACATAGGATAAATCTCGAGTCAATCAGGTTCAATTTGCTGAACAATAAGTTGAACAAGTGTAAGGGGGCCTTAAGAACAGTAGCTGAAGTGGGAATTTAGAAGTGGGGGTATGGACATTTTTATATAATGGCTGGGGGTCTGGTGCATAGCTAGAACCCCAGAAACATTAGGTATTTTGCTAATGCTAAATTATCTTACCTTCCCCTTCCCTTATTCCCTCCTGAACCCCTACCTCTCCCCCTCTCACTCCAGCACATCAGTCCGTGCTTCCCACTCACCCCAGCACATCAGTCACTGCCTTAGGCGAATCTAGAATTATGGTAATGGGTGGTCCCAGATGTAGACATAGCAACAGGGGAACCTTTGCGCGGCGTAGCCGCGCGGCAAAAAGGGGGCGTGGCATCACAAAAAGGGGTGTGGTATTACACTTTAGACCATACACAGTAATGCCCATTACACATTTTAGCAAACTCCGTAATACCCATTACACATAAAGCCAGACGCCGTAATGCCAATTACACATAAGGCCACACATCATAATGCCCATTACACATTGTGCCACACATCATGATGCCCATTACATACATATCAAACTGTAATGCCCATTACATATTTGCCACATAAGTGCTGCTTACCTACGTGCTCATTGCTAGGGGGTTCTTGCTTGATGGCACCATAGTACCCATTACACATGATGCCGCACACCATAGTACCCATTACACATGATGCCGCACACCATAGTACCCATTACACATGATGCCGCACACCATAGTACCCATTACACATGATGCCGCACATGATTAAAGGGGGGACGGGCTGAGGTGAAAGCGTGGAGAAGAATTGGAGCGGAAACTGCAGGGGTGACAGTCATTGACAGCTGGGCAGAGAGCAGGGGGCTGCCCGGCTGTATTCAGAGCACTGCAGGTCACGGCTGTTTGAAATAATACCCCTTTCACAATAGAAAATGCAGGGATTTTCCCGGGAATATGGTCCCAGGATCATGCAGGGACATTCCCAGGCTGACCCCTTATACACCAGCCTAATCCCTGCATTTTCTGGTATGAGGGGGAGAGACAACCACTCCCCTCTTCCTACCCCCCTTTAACCAACCAGCTATATCTTCGGAACCAACTGACCCATTTACATGAGACCAGTATCAAATTGAAGAACTTTTGAGTTGGCTTTGAATGATTTTGATCCCGTGAAACTGGGCTGTTTGGTTCCAGAGAAATCTGCCCTCAAAGAACATAAACAGTCATGAAATTACATCTAAGAAATGAAAAAAAAAAACGGTTTAACCTCAATATCCCTGGAACCAATTAACCCATATGGATCCAGCCTGGTATCAGATTGAAGGCCCAGCGATTTGGGTTCGACTGAGATCAACCTCGAGCTTCAGTGATGCCGAAGAGGGAACTGGCAGCCATTGAACTGGGTGGGGGTCGGAATTAGTGGGTCCCATGTTATTCTATTGGGAAAACGTTCCAGCTTTGCCTGGCCATATCTCCGGTTCCCAGGGGGCTAGAGACATGGGGCTGGGCTCATTGGAAAGCCCCTTCCCTCAGCTACAAAATGGGCTAATGGGTGGTCCTGTGCACCCCCGGACCACCCCCTAGATTCGCCTATGGTCACTGCTTCTCCCTCTCACTTCAGCACATCAGTCCCTGCTTCTCCCTCTCACCCCAGCACATCAGTCCGTGCTTCCCACTCTCACCCCAGCACATCAGTCACTGCTTCTCCCTCTCACCTCAGCACATCAGTCCCTGCTTCTCCCTCTCACTCCAGCACATCAGTCACTGCTTCTCCCTCTCACCTCAGCACATCAGTCCGTGCTTCCCACTCTCACCCCAGCACATCAGTCACTGCTTCTCCCTCTCACTTCAGCACATCAGTCCCTGCTTCTCCCTCTCACCCCAGCACATCAGTCCGTGCTTCCCACTCTCACCCCAGCACATCAGTCACTGCTTCTCCCTCTCACCTCAGCACATCAGTCCCTGCTTCTCCCTCTCACTCCAGCACATCAGTCCCTGCTTCTCCCTCTCACCCCAGCACATCAGTCCGTGCTTCCCACTCTCACCCCAGCACATCAGTCACTGCTTCTCCCTCTCACCCCAGCACATCAGTCCCTGCTTCTCCCTCTCACCCCAGCACATCAGTCCCTGCTTCTCCCTCTCACCCCAGCACATCAGTCCGTGCTTCCCACTCTCACCCCAGCACATCAGTCCGTGCTTCCCACTCTCACCCCAGCACATCAGTCCCTGCTTCTCCCTCTCACCTCAGCACATTAGTCCCTGCTTCTCCCTCTCACTCCAGCACATCAGCCCCTGCTTCTCCCTCTCACCCCAGCACATCAGTCACTGCTTCTCCCTCAGCACATCAGTCACCATTTCCCCCTCTCACTCCAGCACATCAGTCACCATTTCCCCCTCTCACCTCAGCACCTCAGTCACCATTCTCCCTCTCACCCCAGCACATCAGTCACCATTTCCCCCTCTCACTCCAGCACATCAGTCACCATTTCCCCCTCTCACCTCAGTCACCATTCTCCCTCTCACCCCAGCACATCAGTCACCATTTCCCCCTCTCACTCCAGCACATCAGTCACCATTTCCCCCTCTCACTCCAGCACATCAGTCACCATTCCCCCTCTCACCTCAGCACATCAGTCACCATTTCCCCCTCTCACCTCAGCACATCAATCACCATTTCCCCCCTTATCCCAGCACATCAGTTCCTGGCTGCTTCCCCCTGTCACCTAACCTAACTCTTTCCACCATTCATCCCTGGACATCAATCTCCACTTCCCTTGCTCACTGCCTCAATCACGCCCTCCTTTTCCTAACATGTAGTTCTCCAGCCAGCAGCATGTATTAACTACAGATGCTGGCTTCTACTGAACTTGCAGCTGTAGTTAACTTGCAGTGGACGTACAGTATGATGCTGGCGACCAGCCATGGACCATTCGTGGGAGCGTATACACCATGCAATCTTATGGATTGCGGGTGCATGCACAGCCTCAGACACCCTTATTTTGGCAAATATGTCACATTTATAAGCCATTAAGCTGAGAAGGGACACAGCTGTATTCCCTCTGGATATGTCTCTTTATAATGGTTTATCATTTCAAAAGAAAAAGGGTGACTTGGAGAGGGAGAGGTGGTGGGTGACAGGCATAAGGTGAAAGAGGGTAATGGGAAGAGGGTAAGAGTAGGTGGGTGGCAGAAGAGAGAGGTGACGGCCAGGGAGAGGCTGTGGGCGACTGCATTAATCAGAAGAAAAAAATATTAACAAAACAAAAAGTATAGACTGGCAGAAGCAGTGTGAGAACACACCTGTTCCTGGAATTTCCCTATTTGCCTGATTAGCAAGGAATGTTCCTATGTGAAGCGCCACTGATAATAAGTCCCTATGGGTGGCAGATTTTGCAGGGAGATTCGCGCATAGGTAAATTCTGTCACTGCTGGTGACCTTTACACAACATAGTGCATCCCATTGACCGATACCAAGCTGTAACTAGATCATTTTAATGTCCTTCATATCTAGTGGCCTAGGAAAAAACATCAGAGCTTCTCATTCCCAACCCACTGCAAACAGCCAGATTGTATCATTGTTTACAACTTACACACTTAAGACCCATACACACTGGGCGATTTTGAGCTGAAAGCAGATCAGTTTTGTAGATTGAGCTACTTTCATCTCACAAGCCGGCCAGTGTGTACAGGGCAGCGATGAGTGGTGAGCACTGATGCACGAGCCTGTATAATCGCCGCCCACCGCCGCTCATCTTCCGGTATTACCAGCAGGTGAGCGATGGGGTGGATGGCTTTCCACAGCGTCCTGTTATGGAAAGTCGTCCATCCCCGTGAAGATCGCTGCCCAGGGGGGAAATTGCCCAGTGTGTATGCTTGAGTGATTTTCATGCCAGCGATTTTCCCCATCATCGTTTTTCATACAGGCTAGGCAAAATCGCCCAGTGTGTACGGCCCTTTAGGGGCATATTCAACTACGAGGGCAAGAATTTTCCTATTCAATTAGGTTCAGGGTTTTAATTAATTAAGCAATTGGTAGTTTCCAATTAGCTTAATTAGTTTGAAAAATCTTCCGTAGTGCTGGCTCTCCACCGGCTCACCTCTTCTTCTCCAGCCACACAGAGAGATCTTACAGGGACCAGCCACACAGGGCAGTATTCAATGAGAAAATTTGCCGTGTTTTATGGCGAGTTTGTGCTTTTCTCGCCTTGGATGGAGACTTTTGCTCTCCAAAAGCGAGCAACCCTATTCAATATGAAATATTCGCCGTCTTTTTAAGTGATTTTCGCCGTCTCTCTCCGTGTAGAAATTCTCCATCTTTTCATGGAGAGCTGGAATGAACTTGTGAATTTTGAACTGCCATTTTATTCTAAGTGCCATTTTAAATAAGTGCAGAGTTATATCCAAGAAGGAGTGGTGTGTTTAGTAGAATTTTGCTGAAGGTGGGAGTGGTTATCTGCTCAGAATTTTGCTGAAGGTGGGAGTGGTTATCTGCTCAGAATTTTGCTGAAGGTGGGAGTGGTTATCTGCTCAGAATTTTGCTGAAGGTAAGAGTGGTTATCTGCTCAGGTGGGTAGCTGATTACTACCAGCAGTATAAGAACAGCAGGGGGCAAGTGAATGTAATGAACTTGTGAATTTTGAACTGCCATTTTATTCTAAGTGCCATTTTAAATAAGTGCAGAGTTATATCCAAGAAGGAGTGACATCCAGGAAGGGGTTAAACCAGGTTGCAAGAGGCTTCTGTCCCTTCTGTTTTTTTTTGTTGTTTTTTTTTTTCTCTTGCTTGAAGCCCAGGTGCCTGACCTGTTAAAGGGTCCACAAAGTGCAGATAGTGTGCTGCATGATCTGAGAGTGGGGCCACTGAGGAAAAAGTGCAACTGGAAGAAATTACAGCGGAAGCGGACAGATACAGGTGTGAGGACACCAGGAGTTTGACACAGCTGCAGGAACAGATAAGTATCAACTTTCTTATATTTTGATAAAAATTTACTTGTAGTGTGTAATTGCATTGTAATTTAACTCTCTACTGTATACTAGGGGGTTAGTCGCAGGGAGGTAGATAAAATGGGTGGGGCCCTGATTGAGAATCTCACTCAGTGCATGTTGTGCAAGATGTATGCGCACCTGGAGCAAGAGTCCCAGTGCGAATACATCTGCACGAGATGTGAGCGAACGTCTGCCCTGGAAGCCCAGGTCACTGATCTAGAGCGGACCGTTCAGCGACTGAGGGATATTTCCAATCTTGAGCAAAGCCTAAATAGAACGGTGGAGGAGTTGCAGATGGGGTCACTGGTAGAGGAGGAGGATCAGGTAGCCAGCTGGGTCACGGTTAGAAGGGGAAACAAGAGGGACAGGAGGGACAGGAACGACATCTCGGATCTATCACACCCGAACAAATTTGCCCGGTTGGACGAAGTTTCGGGGGAGGATGGAGACGAAATGACGGAGCTGGAGGAGACGGCTCCCTCTAGCAACCAGAGGAGCGGTCCCTCTAGCTCAAACGGGACGACAGTTAGTGAGGTACCAAGGCAGATAGTGGTGGTAGGGGATTCCATCATTAGGAGAACAGACAGGGCAATCTGCTATCGGGACCGCGATCGCCGCACGGTCTGTTGCCTCCCGGGTGCTCGGGTACGGCACATCGCGGACCGAGTCGACAGATTGTTGGGAGGGGCTGGGAGCAACCCGGCGGTCTTGGTGCACATCGGCACCAACGACAAAGTCAATGGTAGGTGGGATGTCCTCAAGAAAGAGTATAGGGAATTAGGTAAGAAATTAAAGGCGAGGACATCTAGGGTAATTTTCTCGGAAATATTACCAGTGCCACGCGCTAGCTCAGGGAGGCAGAGGGAGATCAGGGAGGTAAATGTGTGGCTTAAGGATTGGTGTAGGAAAGAGGGATTCGTGTTCATGGAACACTGGGCGGACTTCTCGGTCAGGCGCCATCTTTTTTGCCGTGATGGATTGCACCTGAACGAGGAGGGGGCTGCGGTGCTGGGGGGAAGGATGGTTAGAGGGTTGGAGGAGATTTTAAACTAGGCGACGGGGGGGTGGGGGCAGCAAGACATTATGGGACCATCAGGGAGAGAAGCCGGACTGGGATCAGGAATCATATGGGGGAAGGAGATGGGGGGGGGGACGGAGACATAGACAAAGCCCTGGGACATAACAAGGGTATAATCGGGGGTAACTCTCAGGGTGCATCAGGAATGTCATGTAATAAAATGTTATGTTGTAACAGTCACGTTACCCCATTACAGTTCTTAGGTACAGATGATCTTAGTATACGGGAAGGAGGGAATGACAGAGGAAGAATTCCCGGAACTATGGAGAGGGCAGGCAGTGTGCATGGTGGGGAGGCCTGTAGAGAGTCTATTGAAGGGGAGAGGGGAAAGAGGAAGCTAGTAAAGAATTCAAATGGGTCCTGGGGTGAAACTAATCACAATATTAGAGCCATATCTAAAAATAAACATAAATTAAAATGCTTACTGGCTAATGCAAGAAGCTTAGTGAGTAAAATCGGGGAGCTTGAAACGGTGATCAGTAGGGATGACTACGACATCATTGGTATTACAGAAACATGGTGTAATGAGTCGCATGACTGGGCATTAAACATGGAGGGATATACACTCTACAGGAAAGACAGGGAAAATAGAAGGGGCGGGGGTGTGTGCCTATATGTAAATAATAACTTAACATCATGTGAGAAAAATATGAGCACAGACCTGGAAGACGACAACTCAGAGACAGTGTGGGCAGAGATAACCGACAATAATAAGAAACCAAAAAACAAATTTATAATAGGGGTATGCTATAGACCACCAAATATAAATGAAAGGGAAGAGTCTCTTCTTTTAAACCAAATCATACAAGCATCAAATCAGGGTCAGGTATTAATTATGGGGGATTTTAATTTACCCGACATTGATTGGGAAAACGAAACAGGTAAATCAGCAAGAAGCAATGGGTTCTTAAGCTTACTTAAAGACCAGTTTATTACACAAACGGTAGAAACTCCAACTCGTGATGAGGCGCTCTTGGACTTAGTATTAACAAATAACACAGACTTAGTTTCAAACACAAAAGTAATTGAACAATTAGGGAATAGTGATCACAATATGGTTTCACTGGAAATCAACTTCAGTAAATTACATCAAAAAGGATCTGCAAAAATACTAAACTTCAGAAAAGCGAACTTTGAATTATTCAGGGAAGCCCTTACAGGAATTGGGTGGGAAACGGTTATGGAGGGAAAAAATGCAGAGGAAATGTGGGATACTCTAAAAAAGGTGCTTGATTCACTAACTATTGAATACATTCCTAAAGTAATTAAAGGTAAATTCAACAAAAAAAAGCCACCATGGTTGGACAAAGAAGTAAGGTCAGCTATCAACAATAAAACCAGAGCCTTTAAATTCTATAAAAATAACTTGAATGAGGAGGCGTTCGCAAAATACAAAGAATCAAACAAAACTTGTAAAGGGGTAATCAAAGCAGCTAAAATATTATATGAAGAGTGCATAGCCACTGAAAGCAAAACCAACCCAAAGAAGTTTTTTAAATACATAAATAGTAAACGTTTAATTAAGGAAAACATTGGCCCACTAACTGATACTAGTGGAAAAAGTGTTACTGAGGACAAGGGAAAAGCAAAACTGTTAAATGAGTTCTTCTCATCAGTATTTACTAAGGGAGAGCAGACTGTGGAACGAACATTTACCACAAACGGGACAAATAAGCCAGATCTCATTGTGGATTTCACGCCGAAGGAAATAATACTGAGGCTAAGCAAACTCAAAACAAATAAGTCACCAGGGCCAGATGGGATTCATCCGAGGGTATTAATGGAATTAAGGGATGAACTAGCTACCCCCCTACATTATATTTTTAGCAAGTCACTATCGTCAGGTATAGTACCAAAAGATTGGAGAATAGCAGAGGTAGTGCCAATATTCAAAAAAGGAAAAAAGGAAGATCCCGCTAATTACAGACCCGTTAGTTTAACATCAATTGTGGGTAAACTATTTGAAGGATTTTTAAGGGATGGTATCCAGGAATATTTAGATAATCACCGTCTACTCAGTACTAACCAACATGGGTTTGTGAAAAATCGTTCATGCCAAACTAATCTACTAGGGTTCTATGAAGAGGTTAGCAAAAACCTCGATAATGGAAATGCTGTAGATGTGATTTTCCTAGATTTCGCTAAAGCATTTGATACTGTCCCACACAAGAGATTGATTAATAAAATGGAGAACCTAGGATTTGGTGAAAATATCTGCAGATGGGTAGGGAATTGGCTATGTAATAGAGAACAAAGAGTGGTTGTGAATGGTGCCGTATCAGATATGATACCGGTACTAAGTGGAGTGCCCCAGGGCTCGGTTTTGGGGCCCATTTTGTTTAACATTTTTATTAACGATATTGGGATAGGGTTACTCAGCAATGTATCCATCTTTGCGGACGATACAAAACTTAGCAAAGTCATCAAATCACCAGAAGATGTCACCATGCTTCAAAATGATCTTGCAATTCTAGATGAGTGGGCTAAAAAATGGAAGATGAGGTTCAATGTAGATAAATGTAAGGTTATGCACCTTGGGAGACACAACCAGTGTGCAAGTTACAACCTTAGCGGAGAGGAACTGGGTAATTCCATACTTGAAAAGGATCTAGGAGTCCAAATAGACAGCAATCTAGGATGTAGTGCCCATTGTAATGTAGCTACAAAAAAGGCCAACAAAATTCTGGCATGTATTAAGAGGGGAATGGAAACTAGGGACTCAAGGGTAATTATGCCACTATATAAAGCATTGGTGAGACCTCACCTAGAGTATGGAGTACAGTTCTGGGCCCCACACTATAAAAAGGACATCATAGAATTAGAAAAAGTCCAAAGGCGAGCAACAAAGCTTATTAGGGGAATGGAGAATTTAAGCTACGGGGAGAGATTAAGCAATTTGGGACTATTTACATTAGAAAAGAGACGTTTAAGGGGGGACATGCTCAACATTTACAAGTATATCAAGGGCCAATATAAGGAACTGTCACACACCCTATTTTCTACTAGAAAGGAATCTAGGACGCGAGGGCATGAGTATAGATTAGAAGAAAAAAGATTTCATTCAGCTAGTAGAAAGAATTTCTTTACGGTCAGAACAGTCAAACTCTGGAACTCTCTTCCCAGAGAGGTGGTAATGGCTGGCTCATTAAATGCGTTCAAGGCAAAGTTGGACAAACATTTACTGGAGAAAAACATCCATGGGTACAAATAAGAAATATAATTTGTCTGTAAAATACCAGAACCTACCAAATCAGCAATGGATATCTATACCAGGTTGAACTAGATGGACGCAAGTCTTTTTTCAGCCTTACCTACTATGTAACTATGTAACTATGAATGTGAACTTTTAAACTAAAAGGTTTTTTTTTTTTATTTTGGTGTAAAAAAATCAGGGTTTTTTTTCTGTGAAGGGGTATGTTATTTTTATTCATGTGCTTATAGCACATGAATATATATTTAATTTAAAAAAATATATATTTTTTTTTTTACACAGAGCAGCCAGCAGGGGGCCGGAGCGCACTAGCCGCTCATTAGATATTCATATATTCACTGCATCCGATCATTACATATGCACGATCGGGTGCAGTGAATACTGGGTCCCCCGCTGGCTATAGGGGGGGGCAGCTTGTGCTGCCTGGGTCCCGGGGAGCCCCCTCCCCTCCACATATGTTCTGGGGCAGCCAGGGAGACTTTAATCTCTCTGGCTGCCACCGTCCCACGGCTCCCTGCCAGCTCCCTGTCGCGGACGCTCGTCCGCTGCAGGGGTTAAGACTCGCCGCGAGTGGCGGTGAGTCTTAACCACATTGAATAGTGGGATCAGGAGAGGCAGCGAGCCCTCCGGAACAGGGCGAGTGCATGGCGAGAGAAAAAATCTCTCGCTATGCACGGAGAATATTTGTCATTGAATACTGCCCACAGAGAGATCTTACAGGGACCAGCCACACAGAGAACAGTTATGTATGTCACTCTGCACACCCCACCCAGCACACCCTACACTACCACCACTAACCTACACCCCACCCCCAGGGGAGCCGAGAGAGGGGGGGAGCAGGTACTAATTACCCGGGCCCAGGCTTGCTGAAGGGGCCCCGCAGGGGCCCTGGTTCGACACCTCCCTTCCCCCTCCGTCCCTCCCGGGTATCACCAGTAGCACACACTTCTACAGCATGTGCTGTTCTGACAGCAGGCTCAGCATGAGTGTCTCACAGACAGTGTGAGACGTCATGCTGAGCCTGCTGTCAGCACAGCACATGCTGTAGGTGTGTGCTGCGTCTGAGATTACAGTTTTTAGAGTTTTCTTTTACCCACCTCTAAACATTTTGGGGGTGTGGCCTAAGTGTGGGAGGTGCCCACACCACACACACACTTAGGCCACACCCCCAAAATTTTACCGGGGCCCGGCATTCCTCTCGGCTGCCCTGCCCACCCCACACACCCTACACTACCACCACTAACCTACACCCCACCCAGCACACCCTACACTACCACCACTAACCTACACCCCACCCAGCACACCCTACACTACCACCACTAACCTACACCCCACCCAGCACACCCTACACTACCACCACTAACCTACACCCCACCCAGCACACCCTACACTACCACCACTAACCTACACCCCCCTCTGCACACACCACACTACCACCACTAATGCTGCTTTCGCACCGCAAAACCTGCTCAGACCAGGTATTTAAAAAGGTTTTTGAAACGGGTCAGAACAAGTTTAACCCCTTTCACACCGCATGTAAATACCTGGTCTAAAGCAGGTTTGCGGTGTGAAAGCAACAGTGTGAAAAGTGGTAAAGCCCCCCCCCCCCTTTCCAATGCTCGTAGAGACAGTCCGATACAGGCAGCAGCAGCGCAGGGTGTGCTGATGTTGAGAGGGACGGCAGCGGTCCAGCTGATGGAGAGCGGGCAGGGGGGCGCATGGTGAGGTGATTGGGGGCATCACCTCACCATGCGCCCCCCTTCCCGCTCTCCATCAGCTGCACCGCTGGCTGCTCTCCGTCCCTCTCATCATCAGCACACCCTGCGCTGCTGCTGCCTGTGTCGGACTGTCTCAGCGCCGTCTCTCCCACCCCCACAGAGGGCGAGGAGGCAGCAGGACATCCACGTCATGCTCCCGCTGCCCGCACTCCGATGCTGCTCCGGAACCGGTGAGTCCAGGCAGACAGCCGCCTGCACCCCAGCCCGAGCCGCCCGTCCCCGCTCACCTCCTCGGCGCAGGACTGCGCTGTCAGCAGTAGCAGCAGCCCCCGCTCTCGCCGGGGCAGGACACACTGTGCTCCGGCGGACACCTGCAGGGACCCCCTGGCCCCAGCGTGACCATTCCCTTCCCTGCGCTGGGGGGTGGGTTTGGGGGGTAGAATACCGTTTCAGACCCGTTCTAGACACCAAATAAACTGGTCTGAAACGGGTAGGACCCTCCATATTTACCGTTTCCAAAAACAGTTTTTTTGGAAACGGTTAAAATCACTCAGCACCTTTCAGACCGCACACATTACCGTTTTGAAACGGTAAAAAAACGGCAATATAAAGGTTAATATGTGCGGTCTGAAAGGGGCATAACCTACACCCCACCCAGCACGCCCTACACTACCACCACTAACCTACACCCCCCTCTGCACACACTACACTGCGCGTACCTTCCATGCCGGCTTCTTCATGCAGGAGCTGGTCCAGTGATGGCATGATGCAGCGGATGGACACAGATGACAGCGGAGTGCTGGAGTAGGGGAGTATTCCATTTATATATTCTCTGCGCCACTGAGGAAAAACCCCTCCAAATTTAGCCCCCCAACACACAAACACTGTTCATATAGTACTACCCTCATATATACACACACACACACACACACACACACAGTCAATATAGCACCCCCCCCCTCACTGTTAATGTTGCACCACAATTCATAATATGCCACAATCTCCCAGGGCACACATTTTTATTTTGCCACTCCCCTCTCCCTTTTATCTGCAGCAGAACTCACCTGAGCCTCTGCTGACGGGGTCGCCGCTTCTAAGCATGTAGTGTGGCTGGCTGCTGGTGCTGGGCTTCTGCTCTTCCCATGTCTGAGTGCTGGGCTGCTGGCTCCGCTCCTCCACTGTGCACACTGAGTCACATGACTTCCTGTTCACTTGTAACTCTCTCTGCACATCTGCCCCACCTGCAGTGCACATGGTTTTGCCCATTTTGAGAACAAATTTGTACTGCGATCAGATCTGAATAAGGGCCTGTGTTTTTAATCAACTCTAATCCATTTAGTACACATTTGTCAATATATTAGTTTAAGCCAGGGGTGTCCAAACTTTTTGCGACAAGGGCCAGATTTGGTGAAGTGTAAATGTGTGGGGGCCGACCATTCAGCCTGACATTCTTTGAATCATTAATCACATCAGAATGGTCCCCCAGCCTGCCCCCATTCACTCTATGTCCCCCAGCCTGCCCCTTTCACTGTATTTCCCCCAGCCTGCCCCCATTCACTGTATGTCCCCCATTCACTGTATGTTCTCAACTCTGCCCCCCCTTCTCTTAATGTCCATCAGTGCCTCCATTCATTGTATGTCCCCAAGCCTGATCCTTCTTTACTGTATGACTCCCATTCACTGTATGACCCCCATTCACTATGTACCCCACTTTGCCCCATTCACTGTATGTCCCCCAGCCTGCCCCTGCTCCCCCTTCTCTGAATGGCCATAACTGCCTCCATTCACTGTATGTCCCCCAGCCTGACCCTCCTTCACTGTATGTCCCCCACTCTGCCCCCTCCCTTCTCTGTATGTTTTCCAGCCCGTTGTGTGAGCCAGAGGAAGGAGAGGCAAAGCAGTCACTGCAAGGACAGGAGATGCTTGGGCTCCCGCTGCTGCCCTCCTCCGCTCTGCATGTTACGGGAGCAAGCTTCCCCCTTGCTGCCCCCCTCCCCAAACACTGCTGTCACTGTGATTGTGGAGTAGGGTGATATACGATTGCAGCAGCAGGGGTAGGACGCCAAACACTTCTGACTGTGGCGGCCGGCACCTCCTCACTGCAGCAGATAGCAAGGTAAGGGCGTGCTCGCCGGCGCCTCACCTTTAGTGTCCTGTGCTGTGCTTCCCACATCTGATGCTCCGCCCGCTTCCAGCTGGAGGCTGTGGGACGCTTGAAATGACAGGACGGGCCGCAATTGGCCCCAGGCCTGACTCTGGGCATGCCTGGTTTAAGCATTCAGAATTGAGGCAACAGCGCCCTCTGCTGTAATACATGTGCTATTGCTTACATTCATAATGACGCAGCAGTGTCCTCTACTGTAATACATGTGCTATTCCTTACATTCATACAGGACCCTGTTAGTGTTAGGGTAGCCTATATAACCAGGACCCTGTCAGTGTTAGGGTAGCCTCTGTAACCAGGACCCTGTCAGTGTTAAGCTAGCCTCTGTAACCTATATAACCAGGACCCTGTCAGTGTTAGAGTAGCCTCTGTAACCAGGACCCTGTCAGTGTTAGGCTAGCCTCGGTAGCCTATATAACCAGGACCCTGTCAGTGTTAGAGTAGCCTCTGTAACCAGGACCCTGTCAGTGTTAGGCTAGCCTCTGTAGCCTATATAACCAGGACCCTGTCAGTGTTAGGGTAGCCTCTGTAGCATATATAACCAGGACCCTGTCAGTGTTAAGGTAGCCTCTGTAGCCTATATAACCAGGACCCTGTCAGTGTTAGGGTTGCCACTGTAGCCTATATAACCAGGACCCTCTTAGTGTTAGGGTAGCCTATATAACCAGGACCCTGTCAGTGTTAGGGTAGCCTCTGTAACCAGGATCCTGTCAGTGTTAGGCTAGCCTCTGTAGCCTATATAACCAGGACCCTGTCAGTGTTAGAGTTGCTTCTGTAGCCTATATAACCGGGACCCTGCCAGTGTTAGGGTAGCCTCTGTAGCCTATATAACCAGGACCCGGTCAGTGTGAGGGTAGCCTATATAACCAGGACCCGGTCAGTGTGAGGGTAGCCTTTATAACCAGGACCCTGTCAGTGTTAGGGTAGCTGTTGTAGCCTATATAACCAGGACCCTGTCAGTGTTAGGGTAGCTTCTGTAGCCTTTATAACCAGGACCCTGTCAGTGTTAGGGTAGCCTGTGTAACCTATATAACCAGGACCCTGTCAGTGTTAGGGTAGCCTCTGTAGCCTATATAACCAGGACCCTGTCAGTGTTAGGGTAGCCTCTGTAGCCTATATAACCAGGACCCGGTCAGTGTGATGGTAGCCTATATAACCAGGACCCGGTCAGTGTGAGGGTAGCCTTTATAACCAGGACCCTGTCAGTGTTAGGGTAGCTGTTGTAGCCTATATAACCAGGACCCTGTCAGTGTTAGGGTAGCTTCTGTAGCCTTTATAACCAGGACCCTGTCAGTGTTAGGGTAGCCTCATTCTTGGATGAGCGTTGATTGCAGAAGCGCCAGGTAGTATTGAAACCTACTCAGCCTCATGACGCAGGGGGCGGGGCTCCTGAGTTTGCTGTATTGGAAATCCTGCTGATAACAACCATAAATAAGAGTAATTTAATAACAAAGTCATTTGTTAAAGTACTTTTCTGGGAATACAGCCATCTTGGTCTCCTGGTACTTTAACCCACTGGTAACAGAATATGAATGGATAGGATCAGGGCCAGTGTAAGGCTTCTCGGCACCCTAGGCAAAACTTCAAACCCCCCCCCCCCCATACTGCCATCAATACCCGCTTTCCACCCCTTTAAGGCATACCTGCCTAACATTCCAGAATGGCAGGGAGGCTAAAAAAATTGTGAGGTCCTCCCAGCCCCCTGGTGAGGTGTGCAAGTCCCCTGCTTTCCCTGGAGACCCCCACACCCTCCCCTTTGCCACCCACAACAGAGTACAAGGAGGAGGTGGCAGCAAGTAGGAAAGTAAGGCAAGGAATGGGGGTGAGGTCTTAGAAGTTCCACAGCCGCCACTTGCATTAAGTACAACAAGGATCCTCATAGACATTCTTAATTTTTTGATAGGCAGACTTGGTGGCACCCCCCAAATCATGGCACCCTAGGCAGCTGCCTAAAGGTAGAGCCGGCCCTGTACAAGACATCGGAAAATACAAATGAGGAGGAATTTACAGCTTTGTAAATTTGTTGTATTCTCCATTTATATTGTCAGGTCGTATACAGCCGATCACATTCGTTCCTCTTCATTTACTGTCGTCTTAGTAAATGTCCCCATATGTGTCTCATGTTATATAATGGGGGCAGTTGTACAGATCCTGCATCAGACACTGGCACCTGACCTGTGGGAACACATTATCTCCCAGCTCTGACCCCAGTGACAGAGTAACAGATCCCACATTATGGGGCTCATGTGGAGGTGGCCGGGAGTTGTGTCTAAGTACCGGATGCCAAATGGGATCCATAAAGCTGCATGGTGCTGGGCCCGTGGGCTGTGAGTACCACGGAACGTGGCCGGCTCGGCAATCCCAGCACATGCACCTCCTACATAGGTGCCCGGGGTGTGACAAGATATTGGGATAGGGTTACTCAGCAATGTATCCATCTTTGCGGATGACACAAAACTTAGCAAAGTCATCAAATCACCAGAAGATGTCACCATGCTTCAAAATGATCTTGCAATTCTAGATGAGTGGGCAAAAAAATGGAAGATGAGGTTCAATGTAGATAAATGTAAGGTTATGCACCTTGGGAGACACAACCAGTGTGCAAGTTACAACCTTAGCGGAGAGGAACTGGGTAATTCCATACTTGAAAAGGATCTAGGAGTCCAAATAGACAGCAATCTAGGATGTAGTGCCCATTGTAATGTAGCTACAAAAAAGGCCAACAAAATTCTGGCATGTATTAAGAGGGGAATGGAAACTAGGGACTCAAGGGTAATTATGCCACTATATAAAGCATTGGTGAGACCTCACCTAGAGTACGGAGTACAGTTCTGGGCCCCACACTATAAAAAGGACATCATAGAATTAGAAAAAGTCCAAAGGCGAGCAACAAAGCTTATTAGGGGAATGGAGAATTTAAGCTACGGGGAGAGATTAAGCAATTTGGGACTATTTACATTAGAAAAGAGACGTTTAAGGGGGGACATGCTCAACATGTACAAGTATATCAAGGGCCAATATAAGGAACTGTCACACACCCTATTTTCTACTAGAAAGGAATCTAGGACGCGAGGGCATGAGTATAGATTAGAAGAAAAAAGATTTCATTCAGCTAGTAGAAAGAATTTCTTTACGGTCAGAACAGTCAAACTCTGGAACTCTCTTCCCAGAGAGGTGGTAACGGCTGGCTCATTAAATGCGTTCAAGGCAAAGTTGGACAAACATTTACTGGAGAAAAACATCCATGGGTACAAATAAGAAATATAATTTGTCTGTAAAATACCAGAACCAACCAAATCAGCAATGGATATCTATACCAGGTTGAACTAGATGGACGCAAGTCTTTTTTCAGCCTTACCTACTATGTAACTATGAGTCATAGTGATGGCCCAAATATCAATATACACCACACACATTACAGTACAGGGTCACACAGTGTATTTATTACATATATATTACAGAGAGGCTGTTATACATAAAGCACAGGTACAACAATGCGGTTATATGACTCAGTAATACATACACCAGCTGCTTTCCCATATACAGTCAGACTAGGGCCCTTATTCTGATCGGTGCGGCCGGATCCGAATATTCGGCCAGCACCGTGCGTCCTAAACCCCGCCTTCCATACGGATTGCCAACTCCGTCCGCACGCGGTAAGAAGCTGTCCGAACGGACCGCACGTGTATTTCTCATGAATACACCTCCTCCATCTCAGGGAACCTCCCCCATCATTCGATGGTCGCACACGGGCATTTCTCTGTGCAAAAGCAGGGATCTGGGCGGGCAGCTGACATCCAGCAATGTCATATGTCCGCCCCCCACATGTGCGTCACGGCCGCATTACCATACGTACGCCCAGCGTTTGCATGGGAACGCCCATGAAACGCGGGGTGTAAACATATGGTAATGAGCCCAAACAGCCCTTCACACCCCTCTCCACCCCCTGTTCGTAGTGTACACATTTCATGCGGAATGTGGCCGTGCGTCCGGCTCGCACATGCGCAGACACAAAACATCGGCGGCACGAACGCACGCGGATATTACCGCACCAACCAGAATAAGGGCCTAGGAGACATGGAGTCTTATTGCACACTGATCGCTCATGTCACTGTAACCATGGGAATACATCACAGCAGCAATAGAACTGGAACATCAGCATAAATGACAGATGCATTCAGCCAATAAGATGTGGCTGCCTGTATTACATGTGTGTAACTTGCACCAAGGGTGGAGAGGGAACCCTCTTGAAGTTAAGCTTTACAATAGTTGGAAAGACTCCTGTTGATATTTTAACCCTGTTAAACTTTCCTATACTGATCTTTAGTGTAAACCTATTGACTATCTAGACACTGTTTAATAATCCACACCCGATTGATGATAGAGGAATTTAGTATCGATGCTTCCATTTCATGTAGATCAGCTCATTGAAATAATATTTTTTTGTGTGTGAGTTTTCTGGTGTCTATAAACAGTTGATCGATCTTTAAAACATTTCCCACATTCAGAACATGAAAATGGTTTCTCTCCTGTGTGACTTCTCTTATGTATAACAAGAACCGATTTATTTGTAAAACATTTCCCACATTCAGAGCATAAAAATGGTTTCTCACCTTTGTGACTTCTTTCATGTCTGACAAGAGTTGATTTATCTTTAAAACATTTCCCACATTCAGAACATGAAAATGGTCTCTCGCCTGTGTGAAGTCTCTCATGTTTAACTAGACTGTCTTTTTGTCTAAAACATTTCCCACACGCAAAACATGAAAATGGTTTCTCACCTGTGTGACTTCTCTCATGTATAACTAGATAGGATTTATTTGTAAAACATTTGCCACAATCAGAGCAGGAAAATGGTTTCTCACCTGTGTGACTTCTTTCATGTCTAACAAGAGCTGATTTATGTGTAAAACATTTCCCACATTCAGAACATAAAAATGGTTTCTCACCTCTGTGATGACTCTGATGTAAAACAGAATCTGTCTGATGTATAGAACTCTCACCAATCTCAGAACTGGATGATATTGTATCATCTTTATGGTCTGTACTGTGTGTAGTAAGGTCTGAATGATCAGGAGAAGGTTCCTCATCACTAGAGGGACCAGATGAAATATCTGCACTGTGAAATGTTGGGTGTGTATTGGGGATAATGGGGATTTCTTCTGGAGAATCTTGTCTGATGTTCTTATCTTCTATTATATAACCTGGAGACACCATGAGATCTCCCTCCGAGGTATTCCTGCTTGTGCGCCCATCTACAGGAAACAGATGAATGACAACAGACAGAATTGTTTACATTGAGAAGCAAATGTTCATGGATGATTAGTATTTAAACTGAACATGTCTAATGCTGCGCACACACTGGCCAATATATTGCTGGTCCGTCAGCCAGTGATAGGTCTGTGAACAATGTCGTTCAGACATATTGCATCAGCTCTGCAACGCAGCTGATGGTCAACATACCTAAAGCTAGATGGTGCATGGTGCGGTGTGTGAGGGCGATCTGACCACCCGTATACCTGCTGCAGGAGCCAGCGGTACTCGCAGCTGAATTAGCCGGCGCATGTAGTTGTACCAGCCCAGTTATGACATTAGTCACTATGGATTGGGCAGGGTGTAAGGAGAACACACTGCCCAATCCGTCCACAAATATATTTGTAAGTATATAGTAACATCGTAATTAAGGCTGAAAAAAGATGTTAGTCCATCGAGTTCAACCTATGTAACGTGTAACTACTGACTTGAGTAAGTTATATCTATAGGATTCCCTTAGTGCCCAAAAATGTATCCAGGTTTGATTTAAATTCATTAGCAGTAGTTGCTGTAATCACCCCACCGGCAATGAGTTCCAGAATGTTACTGCTCTAATGGTGAAGAATCCTCCTCTTAATCCTCTCAGTACAGAATTTATTTTCCTCGAGACTCAGTACATGCCCGCGTGTCCTAAGTATAGGCCTGTTAGTGACCAATCATCTCCCAGTTCCATGTGATTCCTAATCCTGTATTTGAACATAGTAATCATATCGCCTCTCACCCTCCGTTTCTCCAGTGAAAACATATTCAGCCTGGTTAACCTATCTTTGTAGTCTAGTGATTGGAGATCTTTTACTAGCTTAGTCGCCCCTCTCTGTACCTGTTCCAATTAATTTATGTCCTTTGTAAGGTGCGGTGCCCAGAACTGAACACAGTATTCCAAGTGTGGTCTCACCAATGCCTTGTAAAGAGGCACTATCACATTGGCATCCATTGGATCCATTCCCCTTTTAATGCATGCCTTTTAATGTTTGCTTTTGCTACTGCACTTGGAGTAGTGTGCACTATTACCCAATTTATTATCTATGATGACCCCCAAGTCCTTCTCTACAGCAGAATTCCCTTTAATAACTCCATTTAGCCTATATGTAGCATGTTCATTTTTGTTCCCATAATGAATTACTTTACATTTATCAACGTTAAACTGCATGTTCCACCTTTCCAGTTTATTTAAGTCACTTTTTAGTGTATCCACAGCCTCTCCTGAGTTAATTTCCTTACTCAGTTGTGTCGTCTTTAAATATTGCAATTTTACTCACTATGGGGGTTATTTTGGTTCATTCTTTCTTAAAAATTCCTTCTTAGATGGACAAAACCATGTGCACTGCAGGTGGGGCAGATGTTACTTGTGCAGAGAGAATTAGATTTGGGTGGAGTTTTACTTCAAAGTTAGATCTATATTGCAGTGTAAAAATAATGCAGCCAGTATTTACCCTGCACAGAAACAATATAACTCACCCTAAGCTAAATCTCTCTGCACATGTTACATCTGCCCCCCTGCAGTGCACATGGTTTTATCCATCTAAGAAGGAATTTGTCAGAAAGAGTGAACTAGAATAACCCCCAATGTCACTTCCAATATCATTAATGTATATATATTAAACAAGGTGGGTCCCAATATTGAACTTTGCAGGACTTCACTTTGGACCTTACCCCAGCTAGAAGGTATGCCATTTACCACCACTCTCTGTCCCCGAGGGATATATTTACTAAAGGTCAAATAAATATAATATTCCATCTGTCAGTAAATGGGGCTTTTAGCCCTGCAAGCCCAACATTGATTAATACTGAATTTAAAATGGACTTTTAGTGAATAAACCCCTAAGTCTGAGCTGATTGTCGGCTCCCAAACGGAAATCGCTAAAGTCCTCACAGCCGCCGAGTGATTCCGGGTTACGTGGCGGCTGTGAGCGTCAGGGACAGGACCAATCATTCCATGGTAGGTAACCATCAAATGATTTCTTCTCTGTGCGGGCGGTAGCGGATGGATGTGTATCCGTACGTATTCCTGCACAGGGTGGGAGGGGGCAGAGTGCGCTCAGAGGGGCAGTGTTATCCTGCTCCCTGGGCTCCGAAGACACGCAGCAAAGCGAGCAGGTCTGAATTGGGCCCTAACACCCTCACCCAATCACTGGCCAGACTGGTTTACTATTAAAGAAGAAAGAGAAAGAGTATCACTGTGTGGTGCACATAAGAGGAATTTTCATAAAATATAACCTTTATTTAATCACGTTCATTAAAATGTTAAGAAATATTGACATAAAACAAAATGGTTTCACAGGTTGGCACTCCAATCTGGGCTATTCCAGCAAGCCGGTGCCTGGCACATAATAAATGAAATAGAAAGCACTTGGAGAAGGACTGGTGCCAGCACACGGCAATAAGTGAAAAAGGTTTAATGCAAAAGCATAGTCGCAGACAGTAACAGCTGTAGACCTGACAGCTGTTTCAACTGCTCGCAGGCAGTTTTCACCTCTGATGAAAGCTGCCTGCAAGCAGTTGAAACAGCTGTCAGGTCTACAGCTGTTACTGTCTGCGACTATGCTTTTGCATTAAACCTTTTTCACTTATTGCTGTGTGCTGGCTCCAGTCTCTTCGACATAAAACAATACATATAATGACACGGACAGTGTTTGTTTTAAAAAGGATACTAGATCCTCCCACAGTGGGGCCCCTCTGTACTGCCTTCCCCAATATGTTTTTATTTCCCAATATATTTTCAATTCTTCATAAAGGAGCGTTACTGTTTACGCAAGATGCATGTATACTGCAACATACTGATACTTTACTTTCATCTCTGCGTGCCCCAAGGCTGCCAACATGTGCTGCGACTGTGGGAAAGACGCTCCTTATTATAGATATAGCCAAGTGCTATGTCACAGAGAATGAGGACGGGGAGATAGTTTGCTATCGTTATAAATGATACAAACTGTTACAGTATAATTGACAGAGGGCTGACACAATTCTTTCAAATCTAAACACAATGCTGAGCCGTGCGTGACGCTCCAGTGCCCGGATATGGGGGCAAAGGGCATGTACCCGCTATGGCTCACTGCAACCCACCGAGCCGGTTCAGCGCTGCGCGAGGACTGAATTCCGACACCGGTTCACTTCACCGCTCCAGGGAGCAGCCGTCAACTGCGGTTACCGCTACGTGGCAAGAGAGGATCGGGGTGTGTAAGTGTTACACCTCCGATACACCGTCTGCCCTGGAATCAGTGATGGGCGCCAAACACGGTGCTTCTCTGGCTCCACGGACCCAGTGTCAACTGGCGTCCATTAGTAACGCTACAGTTTTTAAACTAAAAACAAATCAAAATGCATTCATGGGGGGAAGGAAAACGGGGGGCGCACACACTTAGGGTGCAATGGTCTGCGTATGCTTCGCAAACAGGCTTCGTCAGGACCAGGTTGCTTTCTGTCAGTAGCGTAGGTGGGCTCCACCCCGAGTCAGTTAGCGCGCTCTGTCCTGCAGGCTTCCCGACACTGACTTTTTCCTCTCTCAGAGACGCAGCCAGAGACGAGGTGCCGCCTCAGGTCCAGTTCAGAGCTTCTGATTGCTGGAGAGTCTGAGTTGCTGCCCCCGTAAGCCTCTCCTCCATTATGGTCAGGTCACCCCAGTTCACTCCTTCAGTGGAGCGGATTGCTCATTGCTCTGCATTGTATGCCCTGAAGAGCTGATCAGAATCCCTAATGAAGGGTAACCAGCTAATGAGCTATACAGGGCAGGTGGACTGCTGCACAGAGAACCCAGTCCAGGATGATCAGCAACAGCTTCAAAACAAATCTAGCAGCCACACCCCTGACATTACCCCCCCTTGAGGATGACCTCTGGACAACCGAAGGACAAGACGAACAAAACTAAACAAGACAGTCTACCTCCCGGTCTCTGTGTGCCACAGGCTGAGTCTGGGTCGGAATTTGAGTACACTGGATCTATTTTGTCTGCCCTTAAGATGCCCTTTCAGTTAATGTGGAGGATCTGGTCAAGGCGGTTAGGGCGGTCCCATCTATAGAGGCCAATGACCAGCCTCAAAATTCTAAGGGTTTCACTTTTAAACATAAAAGGAGGGCCATTAGTTTTTAGTTCCCTAAATCTGACGATCTACAACAGTGATGGCTAACCTTGACACTCCAGCTGTTGTTAAACTATACATCCCAGCATGCCCTGCATCAGTTTTTTTGGCCATGCTATAACTGATGCAGCATGGCGGAGTATGCACAGTTCTACTCCTGTCCATTGCAGGATATTTTGAACAAATGGTCGGGATCACTATCCTGTTTTAGAGCAGCTGCTTTGTCTGTATAAACAACTTGTGCGGCTGCGCCTCCATCTGACCCCTGATTTGGGAGAGACATTCCATTTGCACTGATAATTGATACATCTGTGCGATGTATTCAGTGATCACATTGTGAGTTTGGCCGATATGATCACATCCTCAGATGCTGATGGTAATAAATGGGCCCCATATAGTGTAAGGTCTAACAAGCAGGGCCCTCTCCCTTCTGTGATTTATCTTACCTGATCTATAATGTCATCTTCTCCTCAATACTGACAGCGGCACGGAACCTCTGGGGTCATGCGGCACTGCTTACATGGCTGCTGTGACTGCACCTGCTGCAATGTTGTTATAGCTTATATCTCATAGGCAAGAGTGTATTGTACTGCATAGACCCAGCCACAGTGACCTGCAGACTGCATAGACCCAGTCACAGTGACCTGCAGACTGCATAGACCCAGCCACAGTGACATGCAGACTGCATAGACCCAGCCACAGTGACATGCAGACTGCATAGACCCAGTCACAGTGACCTGCAGACTGCATAGACCCAGCCACAGTGACCTGCAGACTGCATAGACCCAGCCACAGTGACCTGCAGACTGCATAGACCCAGCCACAGTGACCTGCAGACTGCATAGACCCAGCCACAGTGACATGCAGACTGCATAGAGCCAGCCACAGTGACCTGCAGACTGCATAGAGCCAGCCACAGTGACCTGCAGACTGCATAGAGCCAGCCACAGTGACATGCAGACTGCATAGAGCCAGCCACAGTGACATGCAGACAGCATAGAGCCAGCCACAGTGACATGCAGACCGCATAGACCCAGCCACAGTGACCTGCAGACTGCATAGACCCAGCCACAGTGACAGGCAGACCGCATAGACCCAGCCACAGTGACATGCAGACCGCATAGACCCAGCCACAGTGACATGCAGACCGCATAGAGCCAGCCACAGTGACATGCAGACCGCATAGACCCAGCCACAGTGACATGCAGACTGCATAGACCCAGCCACAGTGACATGCAGACTGCATAGACCCAGCCACAGTGACATGCAGACTGCATAGACCCAGCCACAGTGACATGCAGACTGCATAGACCCAGCCACAGTGACATGCAGACTGAGGGGAGTCACATTTCCCAAGCTTACACATTGCCCAGCTAGTACTATGGGACAGGAACCCACATAAGCCAGTGACACTGTGCAGCCAGTCACTTCTCTCACACACTATACATGTGGCAGCACAGTAGCTGTGGGGTACACTAGCAGCATGTCCTAGACACTGGTTACCACTACTCCAGCGGGAGTATAATAGGGGCTGATGGCTCCTGATGTATGAGATACACCAGAGAGTGTGGGGAGGAGACTGGTCAGATCTCTGGGCTGGTAACACACAGTGACATAATGTGAGGGGGAGAGCAGGAGTATAATAGGTGCTGATGGCTCCTGATGTATGATATACACCAGAGAGTGTGGGGAGGAGACTGGTCCGATCTCTGGGCTGGTAACACACAGTGACATGATGTGAGGGGGAGAGCAGGAGTATAATAGGGGCTGATGTCTCCTGATGTATGAGATACACCAGAGAGTGTGGGGAGGAGACTGGTCAGATCTCTGGGCTGGTAACACACAGTGACATGATGTGAGGGGACAGCAGGAGTATAATAGGTGCTGATGGCTCCTGATGTATGATATACACCAGAGAGTGTGGGGAGGAGACTGGTCAGATCTCTGGGCTGGTAACACACAGTGACATGATGTGAGGGGGAGAGCAGGAGTATAATAGGGGCTGATGGCTCCTGATGTATGAGATACACCAGAGAGTGCGGGGAGGAGACTGGTCAGATCTCTGGGCTGGTAACACACAGTGACATGATGTGAGGGGAGAGCAGGAGTATAATAGGGGCTGATGGCTCCTGATGTATGAGATACACCAGAGAGTGCGGGGAGGAGACTGGTCAGATCTCTGGGCTGGTAACACACAGTGACATGATGTGAGGGGGAGAGCAGGGGTATAATAGGGGCTGATGGCTCCCGACTCCCCCACTAGGCAGATGCATTGTCCTCATTAGTTTGGTCTGACAGAGGATAAGAGAAATCTGTATTGGTACAAGTAAAATATGTATTAAGTGATTATTCCTTACCTGTGCCAATATATAGAGGGATTCTCTCATTACTACACTGCTGATCACCCTTCATATATGTATCTTCTGTCTCTGAATCATCTTCCATATCTGTCACAGCAGGCTCTTCTTTTATCTTCATATCAGGCAAATAGATCTCTTCTCCCTCTCTATCTTCTGCCTCATTGTCAGTCACATACGCATCTTCTTCTACCTTAATTTCTGCAATCTTAATATCAGACAAATCTTCACACTGAACCAAAAAAAAAAAACATTATTAATGTCTGATGTTATGGAGATTACCCAGTAGAATATCAGTGTATAAGACAGGACAGACAGACAGACAGACACACACACCTGCTTCAATTCATATAGTGACAGTCACTTTGGTATATTGGGGAGAACCTAATCCCCACCTACCTGATCCTCCTGTGGGGTCCTGTGAGTCTCCTCTGTACAGTGCTGGGAATACAGAGGACGGGGACATCTCTCTGGGGTATCTCTGTTACTGGGCCCATCTGTAGGAGACACGCAGTGACTGAGGACATTGTATATATGTGATTATCCTGGGAATACAGAGGACGGGGACATCTCTCTGGGGTATCTGTTACTGGGCCCATCTGTAGGAGACACACAGTGACTGAGGACATGGTATATATGTGATTATCCTGGGAATACAGAGGACAGGGACATCTCTCTGGGGTATCTCTGTTACTGGGCCCATCTGTAGGAGACACGCAGTGACTGAGGACATGGTATATATGTGATTATCCTGGGAATACAGAGGACGGGGACATCTCTCTGGGGTATCTCTGTTACTGGCCCATCTGTAGGAGACACGCAGTGACTGAGGACATGGTATATATGTGATTATCCTGGGAATACAGAGGACGGGGACATCTCTCTGGGGTATCTCTGTTACTGGGCCCATCTGTAGGAGACACGCAGTGACTGAGGACATGGTATATATTTGATTATCCTGGGAATACAGAGGAAGGGGACATCTCTCTGGGGTATCTCTGTTACTGGGCCCATCTGTAGGAGACACGCAGTGACTGAGGACATGGTATATATGTGATTATCCTGGGAATACAGAGGACAGGGACATCTCTATGGGGTATTCCTGTTACTGGACCCATCTGTAGGAGATACGCAGTGACTGAGGACATGGTATATATGTGATTATCCTGGGAATATAGAGGATGGGGACATCTCTCTGGGGTATCTCTGTTACTGGGCCCATCTGTAGGAGACACACAGTGACTGAGGACATTGTATATATTATTCTGGGAATACAGAGGACAGGGACATCTCTCTGGGGTATCTCTGTTACTGGGCCCATCTGTAGGAGACACGCAGTGACTGAGGACATGGTATATATGTGATTATCCTGGGAACACAGAGGACGGGGACATCTCTCTGGGGTATCTCTGTTACTGGGCCCATCTGTAGGAGACACACAGTGACTGAGGACATTGTATATATGTGATTATCCTGGGAATACAGAGGACGGGGACATCTCTCTGGGGTATCACTGTTACTGGCCCCATCTGTAGGAGACACACAGTGACTGAGGACATGGTATATATGTGATTATCCTGGGAATACAGAGGACGGGGACATCTCTCTGGGGTATCTCTGTTACTGGGCCCATCTGTAGGAGACACACAGTGACTGAGGACATGATATATATGTGATTATCCTGGGAATACAGAGGACGGGGACATCTCTCTGGGGTATTCCTGTTACTGGGCCCATCTGTAGGAGACACACAGTGACTGAGGACATTGTATATATCCTGGGAATACAGAGGTCAGGGACATCTCTCTGGGGTATCTCTGGTACTGGGCCCATCTGTAGGAGACACACAGTGACTGAGGACTTTGTATATATGCGATTATCCTGGGAATACAGAGGACGGGGACATCTCTCTGGGGTATCTCTATTACTGGGCCCATCTGTAGGAGACACGCAGTGACTGAGGACATGGTATATATGTGATTATCCTGGGAGTACAGAGGACGGGGACATCTCTCTGGGGTATCTCTGTTACTAGGCCCATCTGTAGGAGACACGCAGTGACTGAGGACATGGTATATATGTGATTATCCTGGGAATGCAGAGGACAGGGACATCTCTCTGGGGTATCTCTGTTACTGGCCCCATCTGTAGGAGACACACAGTGACTGAGGACATGGTATATATGTGATTATCCTGGGAATACAGAGGATGGGGACATCTCTCTGGGGTATCTCTGTCACTGGGCCCATCTGTAGGAGACACACAGTGACTAAGGACATTGTATATATGTGATTATCCTGGGAATACAGAGGACGGGGACATCTCTCTGGGGTATCTCTGTCACTGGGCCCATCTGTAGCAGACACGTAGTGACTGAGGACATGGTATATATGTGGTTATCCTGGGAATACAGAGGACGGGGACATCTCTCTGGGGTATCTCTGTTACTGGCCCATCTGTAGGAGACACACAGTGACTGAGGACATTGTATATATGTGATTATCCTGGGAATACAGAGGACAGGGACATCTCTATGGGGTATATCAGTTACTGGGCCCATCTGTAGGAGACACACAGTGACTGAGGACATTGTATATATTATCCTGGGAATACAGAGGACGGGGACATCTCTCTGGGGTATCTCTGTTACTGGGCCCATCTGTAGGAGACACGCAGTGACTGAGGACATGGTATATATGTGATTATCCTGGGAATACAGAGGACGGGGACATCTCTCTGGGGTATCTCTGTTACTGGGCCCATCTGTAGGAGACACACAGTGACTGAGGACATTGTATATATGTGATTATCCTGGGAATACAGAGGACGGGGACATCTCTCTGGGGTATCTCTGTTACTGGGCTCATCTGTAGGAGACACACAGTGACTGAGGACATGATATATATGTGATTATCCTGGGAATACAGAGAACGGGGACATCTCTCTGGGGTATTCCTGTTACTGGGCCCATCTGTAGGAGACACACAGTGACTGAGGACATTGTATATATCCTGGGAATACAGAGGTCAGGGACATCTCTCTGGGGTATCTCTGGTACTGGGCCCATCTGTAGGAGACACACAGTGACTGAGGACTTTGTATATATGTGATTATCCTGGGAATACAGAGGACGGGGACATCTCTCTGGGGTATCTCTATTACTGGGCCCATCTGTAGGAGACACACAGTGACTGAGGACATGGTATATATGCGATTATCCTGGGAATACAGAGGACGGGGACATCTCTCTGGGGTATCTCTGTTACTAGGCCCATCTGTAGGAGACACGCAGTGACTGAGGACATGGTATATATGTGATTATCCTGGGAATGCAGAGGACAGGGACATCTCTCTGGGGTATCTCTGTTACTGGCCCCATCTGTAGGAGACACACAGTGACTGAGGACATGGTATATATGTGATTATCCTGGGAATACAGAGGACGGGGACATCTCTCTGGGGTATCTCTGTTACTGGGCCCATCTGTAGGAGACACACAGTGACTGAGGACATGATATATATGTGATTATCCTGGGAATACAGAGGACGGGGACATCTCTCTGGGGTATTCCTGTTACTGGGCCCATCTGTAGGAGACACACAGTGACTGAGGACATTGTATATATCCTGGGAATACAGAGGTCAGGGACATCTCTCTGGGGTATCTCTGGTACTGGGCCCATCTGTAGGAGACACACAGTGACTGAGGACTTTGTATATATGCGATTATCCTGGGAATACAGAGGACGGGGACATCTCTCTGGGGTATCTCTATTACTGGGCCCATCTGTAGGAGACACGCAGTGACTGAGGACATGGTATATATGTGATTATCCTGGGAATACAGAGGACGGGGACATCTCTCTGGGGTATCTCTGTTACTAGGCCCATCTGTAGGAGACACGCAGTGACTGAGGACATGGTATATATGTAATTATCCTGGGAATGCAGAGGACAGGGACATCTCTCTGGGGTATCTCTGTTACTGGCCCCATCTGTAGGAGACACACAGTGACTGAGGACATGGTATATATGTGATTATCCTGGGAATACAGAGGATGGGGACATCTCTCTGGGGTATCTCTGTCACTGGGCCCATCTGTAGGAGACACACAGTGACTAAGGACATTGTATATATGTGATTATCCTGGGAATACAGAGGACGGGGACATCTCTCTGGGGTATCTCTGTCACTGGGCCCATCTGTAGCAGACACGTAGTGACTGAGGACATGGTATATATGTGGTTATCCTGGGAATACAGAGGACGGGGACATCTCTCTGGGGTATCTCTGTTACTGGCCCATCTGTAGGAGACACACAGTGACTGAGGACATTGTATATATGTGATTATCCTGGGAATACAGAGGACAGGGACATCTCTATGGGGTATATCAGTTACTGGGCCCATCTGTAGGAGACACACAGTGACTGAGGACATTGTATATATTATCCTGGGAATACAGAGGACGGGGACATCTCTCTGGGGTATCTCTGTTACTGGGCCCATCTGTAGGAGACACGCAGTGACTGAGGACATGGTATATATGTGATTATCCTGGGAATACAGAGGACGGGGACATCTCTCTGGGGTATCTCTGTTACTGGGCCCATCTGTAGGAGACACACAGTGACTGAGGACATTGTATATATGTGATTATCCTGGGAATACAGAGGACGGGGACATCTCTCTGGGGTATCTCTGTTACTGGGCCCATCTGTAGGAGACACACAGTGACTGAGGACATGATATATATGTGATTATCCTGGGAATACAGAGAACGGGGACATCTCTCTGGGGTATCTCTGTTACTGGCCCCATCTGTAGGAGACACACAGTGACTGAGGACATGGTATATATGTGATTATCCTGGGAATACAGAGGACGGGGACATCTCTCTGGGGTATCTCTATTACTGGGCCCATCTGTAGGAGACACGCAGTGACTGAGGACATGGTATATATGTGATTATCCTGGGAATACAGAGGACGGGGACATCTCTCTGGGGTATCTCTGTTACTAGGCCCATCTGTAGGAGACACGCAGTGACTGAGGACATGGTATATATGTGATTATCCTGGGAATGCAGAGGACAGGGACATCTCTCTGGGGTATCTCTGTTACTGGCCCCATCTGTAGGAGACACACAGTGACTGAGGACATGGTATATATGTGATTATCCTGGGAATACAGAGGATGGGGACATCTCTCTGGGGTATCTCTGTCACTGGGCCCATCTGTAGGAGACACACAGTGACTAAGGACATTGTATATATGTGATTATCCTGGGAATACAGAGGACGGGGACATCTCTCTGGGGTATCTCTGTCACTGGGCCCATCTGTAGCAGACACGTAGTGACTGAGGACATGGTATATATGTGGTTATCCTGGGAATACAGAGGACGGGGACATCTCTCTGGGGTATCTCTGTTACTGGCCCATCTGTAGGAGACACACAGTGACTGAGGACATTGTATATATGTGATTATCCTGGGAATACAGAGGACAGGGACATCTCTATGGGGTATATCAGTTACTGGGCCCATCTGTAGGAGACACACAGTGACTGAGGACATTGTATATATTATCCTGGGAATACAGAGGACGGGGACATCTCTCTGGGGTATCTCTGTTACTGGGCCCATCTGTAGGAGACACGCAGTGACTGAGGACATGGTATATATGTGATTATCCTGGGAATACAGAGGACGGGGACATCTCTCTGGGGTATCTCTGTTACTGGGCCCATCTGTAGGAGACACACAGTGACTGAGGACATTGTATATATGTGATTATCCTGGGAATACAGAGGACGGGGACATCTCTCTGGGGTATCTCTGTTACTGGGCCCATCTGTAGGAGACACACAGTGACTGAGGACATGATATATATGTGATTATCCTGGGAATACAGAGAACGGGGACATCTCTCTGGGGTATTCCTGTTACTGGGACCATCTGTAGGAGACACACAGTGACTGAGGACATTGTATATATCCTGGGAATACAGAGGTCAGGGACATCTCTCTGGGGTATCTCTGGTACTGGGCCCATCTGTAGGAGACACACAGTGACTGAGGACTTTGTATATATGTGATTATCCTGGGAATACAGAGGACGGGGACATCTCTCTGGGGTATCTCTATTACTGGGCCCATCTGTAGGAGACACACAGTGACTGAGGACATGGTATATATGCGATTATCCTGGGTATACAGAGGACGGGGACATCTCTCTGGGGTATCTCTGTTACTAGGCCCATCTGTAGGAGACACGCAGTGACTGAGGACATGGTATATATGTGATTATCCTGGGAATGCAGAGGACAGGGACATCTCTCTGGGGTATCTCTGTTACTGGCCCCATCTGTAGGAGACACACAGTGACTGAGGACATGGTATATATGTGATTATCCTGGGAATACAGAGGACGGGGACATCTCTCTGGGGTATCTCTGTTACTGGGCCCATCTGTAGGAGACACACAGTGACTGAGGACATGATATATATGTGATTATCCTGGGAATACAGAGGACGGGGACATCTCTCTGGGGTATTCCTGTTACTGGGCCCATCTGTAGGAGACACACAGTGACTGAGGACATTGTATATATCCTGGGAATACAGAGGTCAGGGACATCTCTCTGGGGTATCTCTGGTACTGGGCCCATCTGTAGGAGACACACAGTGACTGAGGACTTTGTATATATGCGATTATCCTGGGAATACAGAGGACGGGGACATCTCTCTGGGGTATCTCTATTACTGGGCCCATCTGTAGGAGACACGCAGTGACTGAGGACATGGTATATATGTGATTATCCTGGGAATACAGAGGACGGGGACATCTCTCTGGGGTATCTCTGTTACTAGGCCCATCTGTAGGAGACACGCAGTGACTGAGGACATGGTATATATGTGATTATCCTGGGAATGCAGAGGACAGGGACATCTCTCTGGGGTATCTCTGTTACTGGCCCCATCTGTAGGAGACACACAGTGACTGAGGACATGGTATATATGTGATTATCCTGGGAATACAGAGGATGGGGACATCTCTCTGGGGTATCTCTGTCACTGGGCCCATCTGTAGGAGACACACAGTGACTAAGGACATTGTATATATGTGATTATCCTGGGAATACAGAGGACGGGGACATCTCTCTGGGGTATCTCTGTCACTGGGCCCATCTGTAGCAGACACGTAGTGACTGAGGACATGGTATATATGTGGTTATCCTGGGAATACAGAGGACGGGGACATCTCTCTGGGGTATCTCTGTTACTGGCCCATCTGTAGGAGACACACAGTGACTGAGGACATTGTATATATGTGATTATCCTGGGAATACAGAGGACAGGGACATCTCTATGGGGTATATCAGTTACTGGGCCCATCTGTAGGAGACACACAGTGACTGAGGACATTGTATATATTATCCTGGGAATACAGAGGACGGGGACATCTCTCTGGGGTATCTCTGTTACTGGGCCCATCTGTAGGAGACACGCAGTGACTGAGGACATGGTATATATGTGATTATCCTGGGAATACAGAGGACGGGGACATCTCTCTGGGGTATCTCTGTTACTGGGCCCATCTGTAGGAGACACACAGTGACTGAGGACATTGTATATATGTGATTATCCTGGGAATACAGAGGACGGGGACATCTCTCTGGGGTATCTCTGTTACTGGGCCCATCTGTAGGAGACACACAGTGACTGAGGACATGATATATATGTGATTATCCTGGGAATACAGAGAACGGGGACATCTCTCTGGGGTATTCCTGTTACTGGGCCCATCTGTAGGAGACACACAGTGACTGAGGACATTGTATATATCCTGGGAATACAGAGGTCAGGGACATCTCTCTGGGGTATCTCTGGTACTGGGCCCATCTGTAGGAGACACACAGTGACTGAGGACATGGTATATATGTGATTATCCTGGGAATACAGAGGACAGGGACATCTCTCTGGGGTATATCAGTTACTGGGCCCATCTGTAGGAGACACACAGTGACTGAGGACATTGTATATATGTGATTATCCTGGGAATACAGAGGACGGGGACATCTCTCTGGGGTATCTCTGTTACTGGGCCCATCTGTAGGAGACACACAGTGACTGAGGACATGATATATATGTGATTATCCTGGGAATACAGAGAACGGGGACATCTCTCTGGGGTATTCCTGTTACTGGGCCCATCTGTAGGAGACACACAGTGACTGAGGACATTGTATATATCCTGGGAATACAGAGGTCAGGGACATCTCTCTGGGGTATCTCTGGTACTGGGCCCATCTGTAGGAGACACACAGTGACTGAGGACTTTGTATATATGCGATTATCCTGGGAATACAGAGGACGGGGACATCTCTCTGGGGTATCTCTATTACTGGGCCCATCTGTAGGAGACACGCAGTGACTGAGGACATGGTATATATGTGATTATCCTGGGAATACAGAGGACGGGGACATCTCTCTGGGGTATCTCTGTTACTAGGCCCATCTGTAGGAGACACGCAGTGACTGAGGACATGGTATATATGTGATTATCCTGGGAATGCAGAGGACAGGGACATCTCTCTGGGGTATCTCTGTTACTGGCCCCATCTGTAGGAGACACACAGTGACTGAGGACATGGTATATATGTGATTATCCTGGGAATACAGAGGATGGGGACATCTCTCTGGGGTATCTCTGTCACTGGGCCCATCTGTAGGAGACACACAGTGACTAAGGACATTGTATATATGTGATTATCCTGGGAATACAGAGGACGGGGACATCTCTCTGGGGTATCTCTGTCACTGGGCCCATCTGTAGCAGACACGTAGTGACTGAGGACATGGTATATATGTGGTTATCCTGGGAATACAGAGGACGGGGACATCTCTCTGGGGTATCTCTGTTACTGGCCCATCTGTAGGAGACACACAGTGACTGAGGACATTGTATATATGTGATTATCCTGGGAATACAGAGGACAGGGACATCTCTATGGGGTATATCAGTTACTGGGCCCATCTGTAGGAGACACACAGTGACTGAGGACATTGTATATATTATCCTGGGAATACAGAGGACGGGGACATCTCTCTGGGGTATCTCTGTTACTGGGCCCATCTGTAGGAGACACGCAGTGACTGAGGACATGGTATATATGTGATTATCCTGGGAATACAGAGGACGGGGACATCTCTCTGGGGTATCTCTGTTACTGGGCCCATCTGTAGGAGACACACAGTGACTGAGGACATTGTATATATGTGATTATCCTGGGAATACAGAGGACGGGGACATCTCTCTGGGGTATCTCTGTTACTGGGCCCATCTGTAGGAGACACACAGTGACTGAGGACATGATATATATGTGATTATCCTGGGAATACAGAGAACGGGGACATCTCTCTGGGGTATTCCTGTTACTGGGCCCATCTGTAGGAGACACACAGTGACTGAGGACATTGTATATATCCTGGGAATACAGAGGTCAGGGACATCTCTCTGGGGTATCTCTGGTACTGGGCCCATCTGTAGGAGACACACAGTGACTGAGGACATGGTATATATGTGATTATCCTGGGAATACAGAGGACGGGGACATCTCTCTGGGGTATCTCTATTACTGGGCCCATCTGTAGGAGACACACAGTGACTGAGGACATGGTATATATGCGATTATCCTGGGAATACAGAGGACGGGGACATCTCTCTGGGGTATCTCGGTACTTATGTAGTATCTGGGCTGCCGATTTTTTGATTGTATGCCTTAAGTTAAGGCATACAATCAGATGCGATGCGATGCGATATCGCATCGCATCGCATCCGATATCGGATGCGATATCGGATGCGATGACCCGATTTTTCCATAGGAATCAATGTTAAAATGATTCCTATGGAAAAATGGGTCCTTTTCATACCCCTACTATCCAAGTGGGCATGGAGTTGGATATAAACCTGTGGCGAGCGTAGCGAGCCACCGAGCCCGAAGCGTGGCGAGCGAAGCGAGCCCCGCGAGGGGACGGTATTCGTCGCTTCGCTCGCCACGCTTCGGGCTCGGTGGCTCGCTACGCTCGCCACAGGTTTATATCCAACTCCATGCCCACTTGGATAGTAGGGGTATGAAAAGGACCCATTTTTCCCATTGAATTCCATGTTAAAATGGACTCAGTCCATTTTAACATTGATTCCTATGGAAAAATCGGGTCATCGCATCGCATCGCATCGCATCGAATCGCATGGTCGCATGCGATGCGATGCGATCTCCCGATCCGACCCGATTTAGAAATCGGCAGCCCAGTTACTACATAAGTACCGGTATCTCTATTACTGGGCCCATCTGTAGGAGACACACAGTGACTGAGGACATGGTATATATGCGATTATCCTGGGAATACAGAGGACGGGGACATCTCTCTGGGGTATCTATTACTGGGCCCATCTGTAGGAGACACGCAGTGACTGAGGACTTTGTATATATGTGAATATCCTGAAAATACAGAGGACGGGGACATCTCTCTGGGGTATCTCTATTACTGGGCCCATCAGTAGGAGACACGCAGTGACTGAGGACATAGTATATATGTGATTATCCTGGGAATACAGAGGACGGGGACATCTCTCTGGGGTATCTCTGTTACCGGGCCCATCTGTAGGAGACACGCAGTGACTGAGGACATTGTATATATGTGATTATACTGGGAATACAGAGGACGGGGACATCTCTCTGGGGTATCTCTGTTACTGGGCCCATCTGTAGGAGACAAGCAGTGACTGAGGACATTGTATATATGTGATTATCCTGGGAATACAGAGGACCGGGACATCTCTCTGGGGTATCTCTGTTACTGGGCCCATCTGTAGGAGACACACAGTGACTGAGGACATGGTATATATGTGATTATCCTGGGAATACAGAGGACGGGGACATCTCTCTGGGGTATCTCTGTTACTGGGCCCATCTGTAGGAGACACACAGTGACTGAGGACATGGTATATATGTGATTATCCTGGGAATACAGAGGACGGGGACATCTCTCTGGGGTATCTCTGTTACTGGGCCCATCTGTATGAGACACACAGTGACTGAGGACATTGTATATATGTGTGATTATCCTGGGAATACAGAGGAAGGAGACATCTCTCTGGGGTATCTCTGTTACTGGGCCCATCTGTAGGAGACACGCAGTGACTGAGGACATGGTATATATGTGATTATCCTGGGAATACAGAGGACGGGGACATCTCTCTGGGGTATCCCTGTTACTGGCTCCATCTGTAGGAGACACACAGTGACTGAGGACATTGTATATATGTGATTATCCTGGGAATACAGAGGACGGGGACATCTCTGGGGTATCTCTGTTACTGGGCCCATCTGTAGGAGACACGCAGTGACTGAGGACATGGTATATATGTGATTATCCTGGGAATACAGAGGACAGGGACATCTCTCTGGGGTATCTCTGTTACTGGGCCCATCTGTAGGAGACACGCAGTGACTGAGGACATTGTATATATGTGATTATCCTGGGAATACAGAGGATGGGGACATCTCTCTGGGGTATCTCTGTTACTGGGCCCATCTGTAGGAGACACACAGTGACTGAGGACATTGTATATATGTGATTATCCTGGGAATACAGAGGATGGGGACATCTCTCTGGGGTATCCCTGTTACTGGCTCCATCTGTAGGAGACACACAGTGACTGAGGACATTGTATATATGTGATTATCCTGGGAATACAGAGGGCGGGGACATCTCTCTGGGGTATCTCTGTTATTGGCCCCATCTGTAGGAGACACGCAGTGACTGAGGACATGGTATATATGTGATTATCCTGGGAATACAGAGGACAGGGACATCTCTCTGGGGTATCTCTGTTACTGGGCCCATCTGTAGGAGACACGCAGTGACTGAGGACATTGTATATATGTGATTATCCTGGGAATACAGAGGATGGGGACATCTCTCTGGGGTATCTCTGTTACTGGGCCCATCTGTAGGAGACACAGTGTCTGAGGACATGGTATATATGTGATTATCCTGGAAATACAGAGGACGGGGACATCTCTCTGGGGTATCTCTGTTACTGGGCCCATCTGTAGGAGACACGCAGTGACTGAGGACATGGTATATATGTGATTATCCTGGGAATACAGAGGACGGGGACATCTCTCTGGGGTATCTCTGTTACTGGGCCCATCTGCAGGAGACACGCAGTGACTGAGGACATGGTATATATGTGATTATCCTGGGAATACAGAGGACGGGGACATCTCTCTGGGGTATTCCTGTTACTGGGCCCATCTGCAGGAGACACGCAGTGACTGAGGACATTGTATATATGTGATTATCCTGGGAATACAGAGGACGGGGACATCTCTCTGGGGTATCTCTGTTACTGGGCCCATCTGTAGGAGACACGCAGTGACTGAGGACATGGTATATATGTGATTATCCTGGGAATACAGAGGACAGGGACATCTCTCTGGGGTATCTCTGTTACTGGGGCCATCTGTAGGAGACACACAGTGACTGAGGACATGGTATATATGTGATTATCCTGGGAATACAGAGGACGGGGACATCTCTCTGGGGTATCTCTGTTACTAGGCCCATCTGTAGGAGACACGCAGTGACTGAGGACATGGTATATATGTGATTATCCTGGGAATGCAGAGGACAGGGACATCTCTCTGGGGTATCTCTGTTACTGGCCCCATCTGTAGGAGACACACAGTGACTGAGGACATGGTATATATGTGATTATCCTGGGAATACAGAGGACGGGGACATCTCTCTGGGGTATCTCTGTTACTGGGCCCATCTGTAGGAGACACACAGTGACTGAGGACATGGTATATATGTGATTATCCTGTGAATGCAGAGGACGGGGACATCTCTCTGGGGTATCTCTGTTACTGGGCCCATCTGTAGGAGACACACAGTGAGTGAGGACATGGTATATATGTGATTATCCTGGGAATACAGAGGACGGGGACATCTCTCTGGGGTATCTCTGTTACTGGGCCCATCTGTAGGAGACACGCAGTGACTGAGGACATGGTATATATGTGATTATCCTGGGAATACAGAGGACGGGGACATCTCTCTGGGATATCTCTGTTACTGTCTCCATCTGTAGGAGACACGCAGTGACTGAGGACATGGTATATATGTGATTATCCTGGGAATACAGAGGACGGGGACTTCTCTCTGGGGTATCTCTGTTACTGGGCCCATCTGTAGGAGACACACAGTGACTGAGGACATGGTATATATGTGATTATCCTGGGAATACAGAGGACGGGGACATCTCTCTGGGGTATCTCTGTTACTGGGCCCATCTGTAGGAGACACGCAGTGACTGAGGACATTGTATATATGTGATTATCCTGGGAATACAGAGGACGGGGACATCTCTCTGGGGTATCTCTGTTACTGGCCCATCTGTAGGAGACAAGCAGTGACTGAGGACATTGTATATATGTGATTATCCTGGGAATACAGAGGACGGGGACATCTCTCTGGGGTATCTCTGTTACTGGCTCCATCTGTAGGAGACACGCAGTGACTGAGGACATGGTATATATGTGATTATCCTGGGAATACAGAGGACGGGACATCTCTCTGGGGTATCAGTTACTGGGCCCATCTGTAGGAGACACACAGTGACTGAGGACATGGTATATATGTGATTATCCTGGGAATACAGAGGAAGGGGACATCTCTCTGGGGTATCTCTGTTACTGGGCCCATCTATAGGAGACACGCAGTGACTGAGGACATGGTATATATGTGATTATCCTGGGAATACAGAGGACGGGGACATCTCTCTGGGGTATCTCTGTTACTGGGCCCATCTATAGGAGACACGCAGTGACTGAGGACATGGTATATATGTGATTATCCTGGGAATACAGAGGACGGGGACATCTCTCTGGGGTATCTCTGTTACTGGGACCATCTGTAGGAGACACACAGTGACTGAGGACATGGTATATATGTGATTATCCTGGGAATACAGAGGACGGGGACATCTCTCTGGGGTATCTCTGTTACTGGGCCCATCTATAGGAGACACGCAGTGACTGAGGACATGGTATATATGTGATTATCCTGGGAATACAGAGGACGGGGACATCTCTCTGGGGTATCTCTGTTACTGGGACCATCTGTAGGAGACACGCAGTGACTGAGGACATGGTATATATGTGATTATCCTGGGAATACAGAGGACGGGGACATCTCTCTGGGGTATCTCTGTTACTGGGACCATCTGTAGGAGACACGCAGTGACTGAGGACATGGTATATATGTGATTATCCTGGGAATACAGAGGACGGGACATCTCTCTGGGGTATCTGTTACTGGGCCCATCTGTAGGAGACACACAGTGACTGAGGACATGGTATATATGTGATTATCCTGGGAATACAGAGGAAGGGGACATCTCTCTGGGGTATCTCTGTTACTGGGCCCATCTATAGGAGACACGCAGTGACTGAGGACATGGTATATATGTGATTATCCTGGGAATACAGAGGACGGGGACATCTCTCTGGGGTATCTCTATTACTGGGCCCATCTGTAGGAGACACGCAGTGACCGAGGACATGGTATATATGTGATTATTCTGGGAATACAAAGGACGGGGACATCTCTCTGGGGTATCTCTGTTACTGGGCCCATCTGTAGGAGACGCACAGTGACTGAGGACATGGTATAATATATGTGATTATCCTGGGAATACAGAGGACGGGGACATCTCTCTGGGGTATCTCTGTTACTGGGCCAATCTGTAGGAGACACACAGTGACTGAGTACATGGTATATATGTGATTATCCTGGGAATACAGAGGACGGGGACATCTCTCTGGGGTATCCCTGTTACCGGGCCCATCTGTAGGAGACACGCAGTGACTGAGGACATGGTATATATGTGATTATCCTGGGAATAATACAGAGGACGGGGACATCTCTCTGGGGTATCTCTGTTACTGGGCCCATCTGTAGGATACACACAGTGACTGAGGACATGGTATATATGTGACTATCCTGGTAATACAGAGGACGAGGACATCTCTCTGGGGTATCTCTGTTACTGGGCCCATCTGTAGGAGACACGCAGTGACTGAGGACATTGTATATATGTGATTATCCTGGGAATACAGAGGACGGGGACATCTCTCTGGGGTATCTCTGTTACTGGGCCCATCTGTAGGAGACACACAGTGATTGAGGACATGGTATATATGTGATTATCCTGGGAATACAGAGGACGGGGACATCTCTCTGGGGTATCTCTGTTACTGGGTCCATCTATAAGAGACGCACAGTGACTGAGGACATGGTATATATGTGATTATCCTGGGAATACAGAGGACGGGGGACATCTCTCTGGGGTACCTCTGTTACTGGGCCCATCTATAGGAGACACACAGTGACTGAGGACATTGTATACATGTGTGATTAACAGATGATATGGGTGTATAGGGCCCCCATATCTGCTCTCCCCTGTACAATACAATTGATACCCCTTTCACACCGCACAAATAACCCGGGTCAATGTGAGATTTGAAAAGGCCGGCAGTGTGAACAGATAACCCGGGTCGAGCGACCCAGGTCCCATTCACATTATAGGGAAGAGGAAGCATCAGCTCCAAGTGCTGTCTCCACCCACACCGCCCAGTGACACGCCCCTGCCCGGCCCACCCGATGACAACAGCGACCCAAATTCCAAGTGCGACCCGGTGATGTGAAAGCGGTATAAGTCTCCTCTTACCCAGGGATGCGAGTGGCTGCTGATTCTTCATCTTCAGGTGTTCCTCTATATACTCCCCCTCCTGCATGGAGAGATATACAGTGACATCCTGACACCTTATAGGAACCTGACACACACAGTAATACAGTCATCACCCAGACACATCCCCCGGTGTTACTGTATAATGTCCCGTTCCCAGCAGTCACATCCCCCGGTGTTACTGTACAATGTCCCATTCCCAGCAATCACCTCTCTGGTCACATCCCCCAGGGTTACTGTATAATGTCCCATTCTCAGCAGTCACCTCTCCGGTCACATGCCCCTGTGTTACTGTATAATGCCCCATTCCCAGCAGTCACATCCCCCGGTGTTACTGTACAATGTCCCATTCCCAACAGTCACCTCTCCGGTTACATCCCCCGGTGTTACTGTACAATGTCCCATTCCCAACAGTCACATCCCCTGGTGTTACTGTATAATGTCCCATTCCCAGCAGTCACCTCTCCGGTCACACCCCCGGTGTTACTGTATAATGTCCCATTCCCAGCAGTCACCTCTCCGGTCACATCCCCGGTGTTACTGTATAATATCCCCATTCCCAGCCGTCACATCTCCGGTCACATGCCCCAGTGTTACTGTATAATGCCCCATTCCCAGCAGTCACCTCTCTGGTCACATGCCCCGGTGTTACTGTATAATGCCCCATTCCCAGCAGCCACCTCTTCGGTCACATGCCCCGGTGTAACTGTATAATGCCCCATTCCCAGCAGTCACATCCCCCGGTGTTACTGTACAATGTCCCATTCCCAACAGTCAACTCTCCGGTCACATCTCCAGGTGTTACTGTATAATGTCCCATTCCCAGCAGTCACCTCTCCGGTTACATCCCCCGGTGTTACTGTACAATGTCCCATTCCCAACAGTCACATCCTCTGGTGTTACTGTATAATGTCCCATTCCCAGCAGTCACCTCTCTGGTCACATCCCCCAGGGTTACTGTATAATGTCCCATTCCCAGCAGTCACCTCTCCGGTCACACCCCGGTGTTACTGTATAATGTCCCATTCCCAGCAGTCACCTCTCCGGTCACATCCCCCCGGTGTTACTGTATAATATCCCCATTCCCAGCAGTCACCTCCCCGGTGTTACTGTAGAATGCCCCATTCCCAGCAGTAACCTCTCCAGTCAGCAGCTGAATGATCTTGTTGGTGAGTTCCAGGATCTTCTGCTCATTGTCTCTCTCATGTATCAGTGAGTGAGGTGGGGGCACTGTGATGGGGCTCTGGGTCCTGCTCAGTCCTCCTGACATGCCAGGACCTCTACTGGTTGTCTCATGCTCACCAGATGTCGTCTTCACTACTATGTAACCCTGTGTATTAGAAAATATACTATTACTGCATACATTCCCAGTCATCACCCTCTATTATTGCTATATGATGTCACTCCCAAGATCCACCAATCAGGTTACTGTAGTATTAATATATCAGTGATCTCACCGAACCTCCCCAGTCATGTCCCTGTATTATTTCCATAGATATAAGTGATGTCACAGTAAAACTCCCAGATCCCCTCACCTCCCCAGTCACGTCCCTGTATTATTACTATAGATATACGTGATGTCACAGTGACGCTCCCAGATCCCCTCACCTCCCCAGTCACGTCCCTGTATTATTACTATAGATATAAGTGATGTCACAGTGACGCTCCCAGATCCCCTCACCTCCCCAGTCTCAACCCTGTGTTATTACTATAGATATAAGTGATGTCACAGTGACGCTCCCAGACCCCCTCACCTCCCCAGTCAGCAGGTAGATGATCTCCAGGGTGATATTTAGAATCCTCTCAGTCATGTGACTCTGGTCTTTGTCCATCCTCGGGGAATCAGTGACGGGTCTCATCCTCACGTGATGTCTAGTAAACACTCTGTTTCCTCCCCACGTTGTCTAGGAGTAAATATAATAATTACAATAAAGACCACACAGTACACATGTAACAAGAGAACAACAGGTACATGTATAGTATAGGATATAATAGCTCTACAATGTCCATTGTAGTGAATTGTAAATTCATCATAATACTAATAATATTAAGATATCAGAGACTGGTAACCCAGGAATATGAAAATATAATAATAATGATGATGATGCAGAGGCTGCTAGACTGTGGAATAATAACAGGAACAACACACCAGAGTCTTCTCCCACTGTAAAACATTTGGAACAGGCCACCACAGGCTGCTCCACCTTTTTATAAACCGGACGCTGTATGGGGCTGCACCCCCTTGTATAACAGGACGCCGCAGGCCGCTCCCCCCCCTATAACTGGACACCGCAGGCCGCTCCCCCCGTATAACAGGACACCGCAGGCCGCTCCCCCCGTATAACAGGACACCGCAGGCCGCTCCCCCCGTATAACAGGACACCGCAGGCCGCTCCCCCCGTATAACAGGACACCGCAGGCCGCTCCCCCCGTATAACAGGACACCGCAGGCCGCTCCCCCCCGTATAACAGGACACCGCAGGCCGCTCCCCCCGTATAACAGGACACCGCAGGCCGCTCCCCCCGTATAACAGGACACCGCAGGCCGCTCCCCCCCGTATAACAGGACACCGCAGGCCGCTCCCCCCGTATAACAGGACACCGCAGGCCGCTCCCCCCGTATAACAGGACACCGCAGGCCGCTCCCCCCGTATAACAGGACACCGCAGGCCGCTCCCCCCGTATAAAAGGACACCGCAGGCCCCTCCCCCCGTATAACAGGACACCGCAGGCCGCTCCCCCGTATAACAGGACACCGCAGGCCGCTCCCCCGTATAACAGGACACCGCAGGCCGCTCCCCCTGTATAACAGGACACCGCAGGCCACTCCCCCTGTATAACAGGACACCGCAGGCCACTCCCCCTGTATAACAGGACACCGCAGGCCGCTCCCCCTGTATAACAGGACACCACAGGCTGCTCCCCCTGTATAATAACACCAGGGCAGCACAATACCATTACCTGCTGCCAGATACAGCAATGTCTTCTCTCGGTCCCCCGTAACTTAATCACCGCGGCTGCTGGAAGTGAGAAGCCTCAGGTAAGATCAGCAGCGCTGCCCCAGCAGGGAGCCGAGATGCTGCAGCCACTGAACGCGGGGATTGGTCTTCAGGAAAATGGCCGCCGCTCCCTCACACAGGGGACAATTGTTATGGAGCTTTACTAGTTATATATACAGCATGAAATCTATTAGTTACCGGTGACCTCACACATCACATAACACTCTCTCTATGCATTTCCCAGGGAAATTACCTCTTCTATCAGTCCGGTAATGATGTCCCAGTGTCCTCAGACAGCGGCAGCCATTTTGTTGTGGGTTGTACTCAGCTCCCAGACTCACCCGCGGCTGTAGCCAGAGTGTATTTCCTGTGTGGGGCAGAGTGGGAGGAGCTGTGTTACCAGGGAAACGTTCCTTCCTGGTGTGCATGGCAGGTAGGTAACTGATATATTCCATGCTGTAGATACGACTAGTAAGTCTCTATAACAATTGTCCCCTGTGTGAGGGAGCGGCGGCCATTTTCCTTAAGACCAATCCCCGCGTTCATTTGCTGCAGCATCTCGGCTCCCTGCTGGGGCAGCGCTGCTGATCTTACCTGAGGCCTCTCACTTCCAGCAGCCGCGGTGATTAAGTTACGGGGGACCGAGAGAAGACATTGCTGTATCTGGCAGCAGGTGATGGTATTGTGCTGCCCTGGTGTTATTATACAGGGGAAGCGATCTGTGGTGTCCTGTTATACAGGCAGAGCGGCCTGCGGTGTCCTGTTATACAGGGGGAGTGGCCTGCGGTGTCCTGTTATACAGGAGGAGCAGCCTGCGGTGTCCTGTTATACAGGCGGAGCGGCCTGCGGTGTCCTGTTATACAGGGGGAGTGGCCTGCGGTGTCCTGTTATACAGGGGGAGTGGCCTGCGGTGTCCTGTTATACAGGGGGAGCGGCCTGCGGTGTCCTGTTATACAGGGGGAGCGGCCTGCGGTGTCCTGTTATACAGGGGGAGCGGCCTGCGGTGTCCTGTTATACAGGGGGAGCGGCCTGTGGTGTCCTGTTATACAGGGGGAGTGGCCTGCGGCGTCCTGTTGTACGGGGGGGAGCGGCCTGCGGCGTATAACATTAATTTTTTTTATCTTTTGCACATTGTACAATTGAATTGCATTTTATAAGCATATACAATAAACCTTACATTTAACAATGTATTTCACACAGTCTGGAAGTCGGCACATTATACAGTAACACCGGGGGATGTGACCGGGGAGGTGACTGCTGGGAATGGGACATTATACAGTAACACCAGGGGGATGTGACAGGAGAGGTGACTGCTGGGAATGGGATATTATACAGTAACACCGGGGGATGTGACCGGAGAGGTGACTGCTGGGAATGGGACATTATACAGTAACACCGTCGGATGTGACCGGAGAGGTGACTGCTGGGAATGGGGACATTATACAGTAACACCGGGAGATGTGACCGGAGAGGTGACTACTGGGAATGGGACATTATACTGTAACATCGGGGGATGTGACCGGAGAGGTGACTGCTGGGAATGGGCCATTATACTGTAACATCGGGGGATGTGACCTGAGAGGTGACTGCTGGGAATGGGACATTATACTGTAACATCGGGGGATGTGACCGGAGAGGTGACTGCTGGGAATGGGACATTATACAGTAACACCGGGGGATTTGACCGGAGAGGTGACTGCTGGGAATGGGACATTATACAGTAACACCGGGGGATGTGACCGGAGAGGTGACTGCTGGGAACGGGACATTATACAGTAACACCGGGGGATGTGACCGGAGAGGTGACTGCTGGGAATGGGACATTATACAGTAACACCGGGGGATGTGACAGGAGAGGTGACTGCTGGGAATGGGACATTATACAGTAACACCGGGGGATGTGACCGGAGAGGTGACTGCTGGGAATGGGACATTATACAGTAACACCGGGGGATGTGACCGGAGAGGTGACTGCTGCTAATGGGACATTATACAGTAACACCGGGGGATGTGACCGGATAGGTGACTGCTGGGAATAGGGCATTATACAGTAACACCGGGGATGTGACAGGAGAGGTGACTGCTGGGAATGGTGCATTATACAGTAACACCGGGGGATGTGACCGGAGAGGTGACTGCTGGGAATGGTGCATTATACAGTAACACCGGGGGATGTGACCGGAGAGGTGACTGCTGGGAACGGGACATTATACAGTAACACCGGGGATGTGACCGGAGAGGTGACTGCTGGGAACGGGACATTATACAGTAACACCGGGGGATGTGACCGGAGAGGTGACTGCTGGGAATGGGACATTATACAGTGACACCGGGGGATGTGACCAGAGAGGTGACTGCTGGGAATGGGACATTATTATTACTTTTATTATTATTATTGTTTGTGTTGGGCTCATATGAGGTGTCAGGATGTTACTGTCTATCTCTCCATGCAGGAGGGGAGTATATAGACAAGGAAGTGATGATGGAGAATCACCGGCCACTCACATCACTGGGTAAGAAGAGACTTATTTATTGTGTAGGAAAATTTGGTATAGAGGCCATGTACTGTACATACAAAAATCATCTGATGGCTGCATACATACGATGTCCGCAGTCACTGTGTGTCTCCTACAGATGGGCCCAGTAACACAGATACCCCAGAGAGATGTCCCCGTCCTCTGTATTCCCAGGATAATCACATATATACCATGTCCTCAGTCACTGCGTGTCTCCTACAGATGGGCCCAGTAACAGAGATACCCCAGAGAGATGTCCCTGTCCTCTGTATTCCCAGGATAATCACATATATACCATGTCCTCAGTCACTGTGTGTCTCCTACAGATGGGCCCAGTAACAGAGATACCCCAGAGAGATGTCCCCGTCCTCTGTATTCCCAGGATAATCACATATATACAATGTCCTCAGTCACTGTGTGTCTCCTACAGATGGGCCAGTAACAGCGATACCCCAGAGAGATGTCCCTGTCCTCTGTATTCCCAGGATAATCACATATATACCATGTCCTCAGTCACTGCGTGTCTCCTACAGATGGGCCCAGTAACAGAGATACCCCAGAGAGATGTCCCCGTCCTCTGTATTCCCAGGATAATCACATATATACAATGTCCTCAGTCACTGGGTGTCTCCTACAGAAGGGCCCAGTAACAGGAATACCCCAGAGAGATGTCCCCGTCCTCTGTATTCCCAGGATAATCACATATATACCATGTCCTCAGTCACTGCGTGTCTCCTACAGATGGGCCCAGTAACAGAGATACCCCAGAGAGATGTCCCCGTCCTCTGTATTCCCAGGATAATCACATATATACAATGTCCTCAGTCACTGGGTGTCTCCTACAGATGGGCCCAGTAACAGGAATACCCCAGAGAGATGTCCCCGTCCTCTGTATTCCCAGGATAATCACATATATACCATGTCCTCAGTCACTGCGTGTCTCCTACAGATGGGCCCAGTAACACAGATACCCCAGAGAAATGTCCCCGTCCTCTGTATTCCCAGGATAATCACATATATACTATGTCCTCAGTCACTGCGTGTCTCCTACAGATGGGCCCAGTAACAGAGATACCCCAGAGAGATGTCCCCGTCCTCTGTATTCCCAGGATAATCACATATATACCATGTCCTCGGTCACTGCATGTCTCCTACAGATGGGCCCAGTAACAGAGATACCCCAGAGAGATGTCCCCGTCCTCTGTATTCCCAGGATAATCACATATATACAATGTCCTCAGTCACTGTGTGTCTCCTACACATGGGCCCAGTAACAGAGATACCCCAGAGAGATGTCCCCGTCCTCTGTATTCCCAGGATAATCACATATATACCATGTCCTCAGTCACTGCGTGTCTCCTACAGATGGGCCCAGTAACACAGATACCCCAGAGAAATGTCCCCGTCCTCTGTATTCCCAGGATAATCACATATATACCATGTCCTCAGTCACTGCGTGTCTCCTACAGATGGGCCCAGTAACAGAGATACCCCAGAGAGATGTCCCCGTCCTCTGTATTCCCAGGATAATCACATATATACCATGTCCTCGGTCACTGCATGTCTCCTACAGATGGGCCCAGTAACAGAGATACCCCAGAGAGATGTCCCCGTCCTCTGTATTCCCAGGATAATCACATATATACAATGTCCTCAGTCACTGTGTGTCTCCTACACATGGGCCCAGTAACAGAGATACCCCAGAGAGATGTCCCCGTCCTCTGTATTCCCAGGATAATCACATATATACCATGTCCTCAGTCACTGTGTGTCTCCTATAGATGGACCCAGTAACAGAGATACCCCAGAGATATGTCCCCGTCCTCTGTATTCCCAGGATAATCACATATATACCATGTACTCAGTCACTGCGTGTCTCCTACAGATGGGCCCAGTAACAGAGATACCCCAGAGAGATGTCCCCGTCCTCTGTATTCCCAGGATAATCACATATATACCATGTCCTCGGTCACTGCATGTCTCCTACAGATGGGCCCAGTAACAGAGATACCCCAGAGAGATGTCCCCGTCCTCTTTATTCCCAGGATAATCACATATATACAATGTCCTCAGTCACTGTGTGTCTCCTACACATGGGCCCAGTAACAGAGATACCCCAGAGAGATGTCCCCGTCCTCTGTATTCCCAGGATAATCACATATATACCATGTCCTCAGTCACTGTGTGTCTCCTATAGATGGACCCAGTAACAGAGATACCCCAGAGAGATGTCCCCGTCCTCTGTATTCCCAGGATAATCACATATATACCATGTACTCAGTCACTGCGTGTCTCCTACAGATGGGCCCAGTAACAGAGATACCCCAGAGAGATGTCCCCGTCCTCTGTATTCCCAGGATAATCACATATATACCATGTCCTCAGTCACTGCGTGTCTCCTACAGATGGAGCCAGTAACAGAGATACCCAGAGAGATGTCCCCGTCCTCTGTATTCCCAGGATAATCACATATATACAATGTCCTCAGTCACTGCGTGTCTCCTACAGATGGGCCAGTAACAGAGATACCCCAGAGAGATGTCCCTGTCCTCTGTATTCCCAGGATAATCACATATATACCATGTCCTCAGTCACTGTGTGTCTCCTACAGATGGAGCCAGTAACAGAGATACCCCAGAGAGATTTCCCCGTCCTCTGTATTCCCAGGATAATCACATATATACCATGTCCTCAGTCACTGTGTGTCTCCTACAGATGGGCCCAGTAACAGAGATACCCCAGAGAGATGTCCCCGTCCTCTGTATTCCCAGGATAATCACATATATACAATGTCCTCAGTCACTGCTTGTCTCCTACAGATGGAGCCAGTAACAGAGATACCCCAGAGAGATTTCCCCGTCCTTTGTATTCCCAGGATAATCACATATATACCATGTCCTCCAGTCACTGTGTGTCTCCTACAGATGGGCCCAGTAATAGAGATACCCCAGACAGATGTCCTTGTCCTCTGTATTCCCAGGATAATCACATATATATACCATGTCCTCAGTCACTGCATGTCTCATACAGATGGGCCCAGTAACCGAGATACCCCAGAGAGATGTCCCCGCCCTCTGTATTCCCAGGATAATCACATATATATATATACCATGTCCTCAGTCACTGCGTGTCCCCTACAGATGGGCCCAGTAACAGAGATACCCCAGAGAGATGTCCCCGTCCTCTGTATTCCCAGGATAATCACATATATATATATACCATGTCCTCAGTCACTGCGTGTCCCCTACAGATGGGCCCAGTAACAGAGATACCCCAGAGAGATGTCCCCGTCCTCTGTATTCCCAGGATAATCACATATATACAATGTCCTCAGTCACTGTGTGTCTCCTACAGATGGGCCCAGTAACAGAGATACCCCAGAGAGATGTCCCCGTCCTCTGTATTCCCAGGATAATCACATATACACCATGTCCTCTGTCACTGTGTGTCTCCTACGGATGGGCCCAGTAACAGAGATACCCCAGAGAGATGTCCCCGTCTTCTGTATTCCCAGGATAATCACATATATATATATACCATGTCCTCAGTCACTGCGTGTCCCCTACAGATGGGCCCAGTAACAGAGATACCCCAGAGAGATGTCCCCGTCCTCTGTATTCCCAGGATAATCACATATATACAATGTCCTCAGTCACTGTGTGTCTCCTACAGATGGGCCCAGTAACAGAGATACCCCAGAGAGATGTCCCCGTCCTCTGTATTCCCAGGATAATCACATATATACCATGTCCTCAGTCACTGTGTGTCTCCTACAGATGGGCCCAGTAACAGGGGTACCCCAGAGAGATGTCCCCGTCCTCTGTATTCCCAGGATAATCACATATATACCATGTCCTCAGTCACTGCGTGTCTCCTACAGATGGGCCCAGTAACAGAGATACCCCAGAGAGATGTCCCCATCCTTTGTATTCCCAGGATAATCACATATATACCATGTCCTCAGTCACTGCGTGTCTCCTACAGATGGGCCCAGTAACAGAGATACCCCAGAGAGATGTCCCCGTCCTCTGTATTCCCAGGATAATCACATATATATATACCATGTCCTCAGTCACTGCGTGTCCCCTACAGATGGGCCCAGTAACAGAGATACCCCAGAGAGATGTCCCAGTCCCCTGTATTCCCAGGATAATCACATATATACAATGTCCTCAGTCACTGTGTGTCTCCTACAGATGGGCCCAGTAACAGAGATACCCCAGAGAGATGTCCCCGTCCTCTGTATTCCCAGGATAATCACATATATACCATGTCCTCAGTCACTGTGTGTCTCCTACAGATGGGCCCAGTAACAGGGGTACCCCAGAGAGATGTCCCCGTCCTCTGTATTCCCAGGATAATCACATATATACCATGTCCTCAGTCACTGCGTGTCTCCTACAGATGGGCCCAGTAACAGAGATACCCCAGAGAGATGTCCCCATCCTTTGTATTCCCAGGATAATCACATATATACCATGTCTTCAGTCACTGCGTGTCTCCTACAGATGGGCCCAGTAACAGAGATACCCCAGAGAGATGTCCCCGTCCTCTGTATTCCCAGCATTGTACAGAGGAGACTCACAGGACCCCGCAGGAGGATCAGGTAGGTGGGAATTAGGGTTTCCCAATATACCAAAGTTACTATCACTCTATAAATTGCAGCAGTTGTGTGTGTTACTAATGTGGTATTTTGTGTAGGTTCAATGTGAGGATTTCTCTGATATTAAGGTAGAAGAAATAAAGGCAGAAGAAGAGACGGATGTGACTGACATTAAGGTAGAAGATACAGAGGGAGAAGAGACGTATTTAAGGGGGTATAATTCATGTAAGAAGGAGGAAATCCCAACAGACATCAGCGCATGTGAGTAATAATCACTTATATATTTCCCTTGTTCTGCCAATACAGCTTTCTCTTATCCTACACCCTCCTCTGTCAGTACAGACTAATGAGGACAATGCATCTACCTAGTGGGGAAGTCTGGAGCTATCAGCCCCTATTATACACCTGCTCTAACCTCACATCATGTCACTGTGTGTTACCAGCCCAGAGATCTGACCAGTCTCCTCCCCACACTCTCTGGTGTATATCATACATTAGGTACCATCAGCCCCTATTATACTCCTGCTCTCCACCTCACATCATGTCACTGTGTGTTACCAGCCCAGAGATCTGACCAGTCTCCTCCCCACACTCTCTGGTGTATCTCATACATCAGGAGCCACCAGCCCTTATTATGCTCCTGCTCTCCCCTCACATCATGTCACTGTGTGTTACCAGCCCAGGGATCTGACCAGTCTCCTCCCCGCACTCTCTGGTGTATCTCATACATCAGGATACATCAGCCCCTATTATACTCCTGCTCTCCCCTCACATCATGTCACTGTGTGTTACCAGCCCAGAGATCTGACCAGTCTCCTCCCCACACTCTCTGGTGTATCTCATACATCAGGAGCCATCAGCCCCTATTATACTCCTGCTCTCCCCTCACATCATGTCACTGTGTGTTACCAGCCCAGAGATCTGACCATCCTCCTCCCCACACTCTCTGGTGTATCTCATACATCAGGAGCCATCAGCCCCTATTATACTCCTGCTCTCCCCTCACATCATGTCACTGTATGTTACCAGTCCAGAGATCTGACCAGTCTCCTCCCCATATTCTAATGCCACAAATGCCCCAATCACTACAGACTCCCTGGTGTTATATGTTACCTGTGTGGCCACCTGGTGTAGTGGTAACCAGTGACTAGGACATGCTGTTAGTGTAGCCCACAGCCAATGGGCTTAACAGGTTATAGTAATCCAGTATAGAGATGACCAGTGAGTGGATGAGGGTCTTAGTTGCCTCCAGGGTGAGAGAGGGTCTGATTCTGGTAGCTGCCAATACTGGGACAGGGACTGAATGTGGGGATAGTAGGAAAGGGTGGAGGTAAGGATGGCGCTAAGACATCGATGGTGAGGTGTCAGTGGATAGAAACATGATAGTATGTGAGGGGACCCCAGATGGTGGGGAGACAATCAGCTCAGTCTTAGGGGTATATTTACTAAAGGTTGATTTAAAATTCAATATTAATCAATGTTGGGCTTCCAGGGCTAAAACTCACATTTACTGATAGTTAGATTTTATATTAATTCTTAATTGTTAGTAATTGTGTCCTAGCCCAGGAAGTCCAGCATTGATTAAGAGCGGATATAAATGATCACTATACAGGTAGCACACAGATGTATCTGCAGATCAATTGATCTGCAGATATAGTTCTCAACGGACCGAACAGCGTGTTCTTCATACACACTGCCCAATCCGGTGTGACTGATGTCATGCGCCCACCTAATTTAGCAGCCAATCATCGCCGGCTCCTGCTGCGGGTTATAGGGGTGGTTGTTGGATCGCCCATACACACAACACGATACACCAATATATTGGCCAGCAGCTGTGTTGCAGAGCAGATGCAATGGGGGAAATTTACTAAAGGAAATTTGTAAAAAAAAATAGGTGTATTTGTATCCAGAAATACACTTATTTTTGTCATTTACTATCCCGAAAATACGGCAATTCGTATTCGTATTGATAGCACATCAATACGAATTGCCGTATTTTCGGAATAGTAAATGACAAAAATAAGTGTATTTCTGGATACAAATACACCTATTTTTTTTACAAATTTCCTTTAGTAAATTTCCCCCAATATGTCTGACATTGTGTACTCAGTGCATTTCCTTCTCAATGTAAACAATTCTGTCTGTTGTCATTCATCTGTTTCCTGTAGATGGGCGCACAAGCAGGAATACCTCGGAGGGAGATCTCATTGTGTCTCCAGATATCAAAATAGAAAATCAGGACATCAGACAAGATTTTCCGGAAGTAAAACCCATTATCTCTAATACACACCCAACATTTCACAGTGCAGATATTTCATCTGATCCATCTAGTCATGAGGAACCTTCTCCTGATCATTCAGACCTTACTGCACACGGTACAGATTATAACGATGATACAATATCATCCAGTTCTGAGATTGGTGACAGTTCTATACATCAGTCAGTTTCTGTTTTACATCAAAGACCTCACACGGGTGAGAAAACTTATTCATGCTCTGACTGTGGGAAATGTTTTACACAGAAATCGGTTCTTGTTGCACATGAGAGAGTTCACACAGGTGAGAAGCCATTTCCCTGTTCTTACTGTGGGAAATGTTTTTCACAGAAATCGGCTCTTGATGCACACGAGAGGCATCACACAGGTGATAAACCATTTCCCTGTTCTTACTGTGGGAAATGTTTTACACAGACCTCACATCTTGTTACACACGAGAGAGTTCACACGGGTGCTAAACCGTTTCCATGTTCTTACTGTGGGAAATGTTTTACACAGAAATCACATCTTGTTGCGCATGAGAGAGTTCACAGAGGTGAGAAACCATTTTCGTGTTCTGAGTGTGGGAAATGTTTTAGAGAAAAAGCCAATCTACTTACACATCAGAGAAGTCACACAGGTGAGAGGCCATTTCCATGCTCTGAATGTGGGAAATGTTTTAAAGATAAATCAACTGTTATTAGACACCAGAAAACTCACATGATAAAAATAATATTATAACGATATGATCTACATGCAACCGTAGCATCAGTACTAAATACTGTGACACAGCTGTGTATATGATTAATGTAACTACCAAGCAGGCGTGGATTTAGTTACAGATAGTATACACCAAGGTATATTACCATCACTGGTGATATAGGGGCGCAGGTAGAGGTGGACTCATCTGTGTCTATTACAGGGCTGATTACTTGCTGCTTCCCCACCCTTGGTGCAAGTTACAAACATGTAATGCCGGCGGCCACATCTGATTGGCTGAATGCATCTGTCAGTTATGCTGATGTTCCAGTTCTATTGCTGCTGTGATGTATTGCCATGGTTACAGTGACATGAGCGATCAGTGTGCAATAAGACTCCATGTCTCCTAGTCTGACTGTATATGGGAAAGCAGCTGGTGTATGTATTACTAAGTCATTATATACCGCATTGTTGTACCTGTGCTTTATGTATAACAGCATCTCTGCAATATATATGTAATAAATACACTGTGTGACCCTGTACTGTAATGTGTGTGGTGTATACTGATATTTGGGCCATCACTATGACTCTGCGCCTCTTGTCATACCCCGGGCACCTATGTAGGAGGTGCATGTGCTTGGTTATAAGGAGGTTGTGCTAAACTAGTAGCAATGAACAGTCATAATGGTTATTGTTTGTTAAGAACGCAAAAGGAAAATGGCTGCAGCGCGGCCAATCCACATGTAACACTTGCTCCTCTGTAGGATGGGACTTATTTTATTTCTATTATGGCAGCCTTGGGAAGCCCTAATACAATCAGCAAATAATAAGAACACTGCATTAGTACAATTGACTCAAGAAAAAGTATTAAAGATGAAGAATTTATTCAGCTGGAAGTAATCCTTTACCGTGATCGTCCATATATACAACATACAAATCAAGCTTTGACTTGTAAAGTTTTTTTTTTTTTTTTATCAAATGGAACTCCCTGGGCCTCTATATCATAATGTCCATACAGATACTGATCTCACCATTCAATGTAGTCCCATTAGAATAACTGTATAAAGTACAGAGAGGTGTTTGATGTAATATAGGAGGCTGCCTTTGCTATAACTCCTTCAGCCAAACTTGTCCTTGTTCACTTATTTCCCAAGGTAAAAGGTTCCTGGACCTGATGATACAGGCCTGGCTGTTGTGACACTACACAACCCAGCATGCCTTGCCACAGTTTTAGCAATACCTAATGGCAAAACTTTAGCAAGGTATGCTGGGACATGTAGTTTTACAATCACCTAGCTGGTACATTGCTGTATTCATTACTAACTGTCACATTCCCCAGACCACCTAGCTCAGGGGTGTCAAACTCAAATTCATCGGGGGCCGCATCAGCAGTTTGGTCACCCTCAAAGGGCCGGTTGTATCTGTAGGTCCCCCTGTATAACAATAATGCCATGACACCACAGACTGCTCCCCCTGTATAATATAATAAAAGTAATGCCATCACACATAAATGATTATACAGGAGGAGCAGCCTGTGGTGTCATGGCATTATTATTATTATACACGGGGACACCTCAGGAAACAGCAGATATATATATTTTTTTTATTGTGAGTGTGATCCTCATCCTCACTTACTGTTTCTCCGTCTGTCCTGCAGCTGCTGCGGCTTCCAGCTTTTCTTCACTGCTTGCTGCGGCCACACTGTCCCCGACTCCCGGTCCAGCTTCACTGCCTGCTCATACTTCTCTACAGACGCATGGGCGGGCGGCGTCATCGTCATGACGTCCCCACCCAGTGTCTGTCACTGCTGGGCATCAGAGGGAACAGGCGGCCGGGCCCTCCTCCAAGTAGCCATGGAGGCCGGCGGCCATGTTTCTGTAGCCGCATACATATGTGCCTACAGGAACATGGCCGCCGACAGTGGAGGAACAGGTAAGGCGGCCGCGGTGGGGTGGGTGAGAGGAGGTGGCCTAGGCAGGAGCTGGGACACACTGCCTTGCGTGTTATCTCCTCGCGCGGGCCACATGACGAGGTCTGGCGGGCCGGATTTGGCCCGCAGGCCTTGTGTTTGACACCCGTGACCTAGCTGGTGCACAGCTGTAGTCATTACTAACTGTCACATTTCCCTGATTCCCTAGCTGGTGCACAGCTGTAGTCATTACTAACTGTCACATTCCCCAGACCACCTAGCTGGTGCACAGCTGTAGTCATTACTAACTGTCACATTCCCCAATCACCTAGCTGGTGCACAGCTGTAGTCATTACATATACTGCTTTCACATTGCAAACCTGCTTTCAACCCGTTTTTGTAAACGTGTCTTAAAACGGGTCAAAAGCCAGTTAAACCCCTTTCACATTGCATGTTGTAAACGGTATATTGCAGTTTCAATACTGTTTTTGTACCTTTCAGATTCAACCCGTTTCACCCATAGAAAGCCAAACAATGTAATTTCAAATGTTTATTTCCTGCTTGTGGGCGGGGATCATGCAGGGAGATAACCTATCACCCTTGTGTGGTTATCATTTGTAGCAAATACCGTTTCTGAGCTGTTCAGACTGCAGGGAAAACGGCTCAGAAACGTGTAGGATCCTGCTTCTAACGTATCAAAATACCGGTATTCTGTGACCGGTAAATTGACAACGGAGCTTTCACACTGCAGCTGTTCCCATTTGAAAACGGTAAAAAAAATGGCAATATACCGTGTTAAAGCTGCAATGTGAAAGGGGTATAAGTGTCACATTCCTTAGACAACCTAGCTGGTGCACAGCTGTAGTCATTACTAATGCTGCTTTCCTCTACCTCCCCATGGCAGCCAACTAATGGGTTAAGTCCCGTAGGGTATCTCTCTGGAAAGGAAACAAAAAAGAACACTGGCCCCTATATAAGCTCCGCCCTCATAGGCTTCAGTGTATTTTTTTCCTTTTCAGGGTAGTGGACAGGCTTACCCTGAGCTGCAGCCCTCTCCGCTGCCTAGAGCAGTTGGGGTTGAGGCAAAAAATATCTTATGGGTATGCTGTAATGCTGCCCAATCATGTTCCCAGCATAGGGGATGCAAAACTGTTTTTCAGAACAATTCATGTATGTATAAAATAAACTGCCACAAGTAAAGACAATAAACAGAAGTGTTTTAAATCCTGCACCTAAAGAACAGTGTGTAATGCATTGTTACTGAACCTACTGGAGCATTCAGTAAAGAGTTTGTTGGACATTAGAAGACACAGAGGTGCATTATTCTATTAAGAGCAAACAAAAGGTCTTTACCCTGATTTTTTGCCCCAAGTTTTTTTCTTGGTCACTTCAATTACCGAGCATCCTCTCCCCCCCCAAAAAAAAAACGTTCCAGAGAAAACACCATATTCACAATTGTGACCATGAATATGGGTCAATTATCAGGGATTTTTTCTCCCGCCAAAGTCAGTCACTTTGCACTAGGACAAGCTCGTACTCTCTTTTACTAAGCTAAAGTATATTAATGAACCTCTCTAAGACATCCTGACATAATATTAACTAGATCGGAGCGTCTTCATAGTTTTCGTCTTTTTCACCTAAAAAGTTAAACTTTAGGCCTCTTGCCAGAACAGAAGATGTTGACTCGGATCAAAAAGCTTTTGCACGTTTCTTATTCAGGTCAGGTCACAACTTTCCCACACTAGCCGATTTTTGAATTTCTCAATTTCATTTTTTTCACTCCTCCCTAGTATTCGTGTTACTCTCCATCTTCTGACTCCTTGTCCTGCAGAGACATGGCCTTTGTTGATGATAGAATTTTGCCAAAAAATTGAGTGGAATAACTCCTTAGGGGGATCTCCGACCATGCCCCTATCATGGTCCAGATCCAGCAATTGCAGGATAATGGATTTAAGATATGGAGATGCCACCCAGCATGGTTGGATCCGGTAGTGCCTGGGTCGGAGATCACCCAGGAATGGGTGGGAAGAATATTTTGATAATAATGAGGGTATGGCACCTAAGGGCATAATTTGAGATGCGAGAAAAGCTCTACTAAGGGAAGTACCGATTAAGAGAATTGCTTATATCAAACAGTCCACCAGAATGAAAAATCAAGCAACGGAGAGAAGGAGTAAAGGACTAGGTTCTCGAGGGAGAAGACTGAGTCCGCCAAACAAGCTTGGGTACAAGCCAATAAAGATTGGACAGATGAACAGGGACAATACAACAAGAGGCATTTTTGTGTCATAATAGGTATGAAAATCAGGATAGGCCTGGTAGCTATATGGCTTATTTGGTTAGGAACAATACCCCATCAAATATTGTCTTAAGAATGGTCACAGACCCAGGGTTAGCAGTGGCTTCAGCTCCAGAGATTACAGCAACGTTTGTACAATTTTATAAAAACCTATATACTTCTACTACCACTCTAGATGTAGGTAATATGGCGCGTTACTTAGGGGGTATACATTTGCCACGTATAAGTAGCGAAGAGAGTGCAGCGTTAGAAAAAAATGACTATAGAAGAAGTTAAAAACTCCATAAGATTATCTCCAGTGGGTAAGGCACCAGGGTGCGATGGGCTCTCAATGGAGATATATAAGCAATTTATAGACTCGGTGGCCCCCAGACTTGTAGATCTATATAATAATAGTCTGATCGAAGGGAAGCTGCCAGAATCTATGAGTGAGGCATTGATCATAGCGATCCCAAAGGAGGGGAAGGATCTGTGACTCCTGAATCCCTCAGGCCCTTTTCCCTTATTAATACAGATGGTAAAATCTTAGCTGTCAGTTTGGATCCAGTAGCCACGAGTATTGTCCGGACTGGTTTCCGTAAAGGAAAAAGCACTACCTCAAATATCAGGAGGTTATATAATAACCTACAGGTAAACCATAAACAGACAGCCGCAGTACTGTCCCTGGATGCAGCAAAGGCATACGATAGTGTATAGTGGCGGTATTCAGGGCCGTCTTAACAATCCGGGGGCCCACCCCACCTACATCGCACCTATGCTGCCTGGATCCGGACCCGCTGCTGCACAAGCTCCCAGGCCCAGCCTCTGCCGCCAGCCATCCGCAGCCGCTCCCCAGGGCAGTGCTGGCCATCGGCATGGGTGGCCTGCATGGCGACCAGGCCTGCATGATATGTGCTGCTCTCCCTGATGGGAGTGGGCCTGTGTGCTGATACACCTTCCCCTCCCTCCTCCCTGCCCTTATCACTGTTCGCAGCCCTACCTGTGTGGAGGCTTGGTGGTACTCGGGGACCCGACTGTTGTGACCCGGAGCCCCGGCAGTGGACTGCTCGTGTGGCTTGCTTGCTTCCTGGTGCTAGTGAGAGGAGTGGCCGCCCGGTGGGGAGTGACGTCACTGGTCTGGGAGTCCGGTAAGAAGAGCGGTTGAACAGTCTGAAGGCGCCGGGGAGACAGGCTGGCAAGGTGACTGCGCGCCTGGTTATTCCTTGCACGGCCCAAGGCAGAGACATCCGGCTGTGACATATGCTAGGGGGAGGAGGAGTTTGATGGAGGACGGAGAGGGGGGTAGGCGTCTCTGGCGGTAGAAGCCCTTAGACTTCTATAGGGTATCGCCACTTAATGAGGGATCGTTGCAGACATATTACCAACTGGAGGTGGAGATCTACATGCCTAGAGGTTTTTCCTTTAGATATTTATAGATCAGATGTAGTGAGGTATATGGGGCTAGCGATGTAAAAAAACAACACTCATCGGTGAAGACAATCTGGGCAAAGTGACAGCATATCCGGTATATATAAGGCAATGCTGAAACAAATGGAAAACCAGCAGATTGGATCAATAAGGGAAGCATGGGAAGATGATATCGGGGCCATCTATGACAGAGAGTGGGATATGGCACTTTCCTCACCTACCAATGGCAATACGATTCCAACAAGTGCCACTCTTCATCCTACACAGGGTGTATATAACCCCAGTCCAACTTAGGATAAGATAAAAAACAAAATGGTTTGTACCCAAAGTATAGTATACAGTAGGGGACATACATTCATATCAATTTGGCAATGCCACAAAATTGAAAGTTTTTGGAAACAGGTCGAAGAAATACCGGGTTATTACCTGGTAATGGGTTTTCCTCTACTCCGCCATGGCAGCCATCATGAATGGGTTTCTCCCTGCTGGGTAGTGCTTTTGGAAAGGAAAAAAAGACCTCTGGCTCCTATAAGAAGACTCCTCCTCCATACACCAGTGTCTTTACATTACTTCAGCTTTAAAACAAACGGACATCATTATTCCACGTAACACACCCCCTTTTTGAACACATTTTTTTTTTTTTTTTTTTTAGGGGTGGGAAATACCGCTGCCATGGCGGAGTAGAGGAAAACCCATTACCAGGTAATAACCCGGTATTTCCTCTGCCTCCGCCATGGCAACCATCATGAATGGGTCATGCCCAAGCAGTACTGTATTTCGTAGGGAGGGTATTACTCACGTAAAACATAAGAATCGGCCACCGGCCACATAATTTATAACTCAAGAGGAACGTTTCTTCACGTCCTAGTTTACTGCCGCGCTCAGGATCTTCCTCCCAAACTTGGCATCTGCAGAGGACCAGACGTCCACTCTGTAATGTTTCGTAAACGTGTGGGCTGAGGACCACCCTGCAGCCTTGCAAATCTCTGTTAGTGATGCAGATCCTTTCTCTGCCCACGATGACGCCATTGAACGTGTTGAGTGCGCTTTAAACCCTTCCGGTGGCTCCTGCTGCCTTATGACATATGCTTGTCGAACACAACTTTTAATCCACCTTGATAGGGTCTGTTTAGAGGCTCTTTGCCCCTTTCTTTCTCCTTCTGATAATATAAATAAATTGTCGGCTTTACGAAATTCAGCCGTCCTTTGCTTGTAAATGGACAGGGCTCTGACCAAGTCCAGGCAATGTAACCTGCTTTCTTTACTATTTGTCGGATTTGTACAGAACGTAGGCAATATGATCTCCTGATTGATATGAAATTCTGACGCCACCTTAGGTACAAACATTGGATTTGTCCTTAAGACTACTTTATCTGTATATATTTTGAAGTACGGTTCCTTTATCCACAGTGCTTGGAGTTCTGATACTCTACGAGCTGAGGTCATGGCCACTAGAAACAATACTTTCCATGACAGAAATTTCAAGGCCACCTCTTGTAGTGGCTCAAACGGTGATTCTGTTAGCACCCCTAGCACCAGGTTCAGGTCCCATGAGGGTATCGGACTTCTTACCCTTGGTTTAATTATTTTCACTGCCTGCATGAACCTTTGTACATATCTGTTCTTGGCTATGTCCCAATCCAAGATGCATGATATAGCCGAGACTTGCACTTTCAGAGTGCTTGGGGAGAGATTCATTCGCAGACCTTCTTGTAGGAAGGAAAGTACAGTGGCCACACTACGAGGGTTCTTACTATTTTCTTTCGCCCAAAAAGCATACTTTTTCCAAACTCTATAATATATTTTCATGGTTACCGGCTTTCTTGCCTTAAGCAAGGTATCCACTACTCCTTCACTGAACCCCTTAGCTTTCAGACTTCCGATTTCAGCAGCCAAGCCGTCAGTTTCCACGATTCCGGCTGCTCCTTGAATACCTCTCCTTGTACTAGTAGATCCTTGGTCGAAGGTAGTCTCCACGGATCGTCTACTGCCAACTTTTGTACTGTATTGAACCATGCTCTGCGAGGCCAATATGGCAGGACCGCTATTACTTCGATCTGCTCTCTCTGCAGTTTTCTCAATAGTCTCTGAATTATTGGTATCGGGGGGAAAAACATAAGCTCTCTCTATGTTCCAGGGCACTGACAGTGCGTCTACTTGTTCCCCCAGCGGCTCCCAGAACCTGGCAAAAAAACCTGGGTACTTTTTTGTTTTCTGCCGTTGCCATAAGGTCTACCTGCGGACGTCCCCATCTTTCCACCAGACTCTTGAATACCATTTGGTTGAGACCCCATTCTCCTGGCAGGCATTCTATTCTGCTTAATTGGTCGGCCACCACATTTTCTTTTCCTGCCAGATATACTGCAGTGATGCTCATAACCCGGCCTTCCGCCCACTCGAACAGTTTGGCGGCCACCTCCATCAATGCTCTGCTTCGCGTACCTCCTTGCCGATTCACATAGGCCACTACCGCCTGATTGTCGGTCCTCACGATTAGTTCTGTCCCTTGTAGTTGACTTTGAAACCACCTGCATGCTCTGACCACTGCCTCCATTTCCCTCAGGTTGGAGTGAGCTTCCCTCCAATCTTGCTGCCACTTTCCTTGAGCTACCTGATGATTGAAGGTTGCTCCCCAGCCTGTTTCGCTGGCGTCCGTGGTTAGCGTCACCTGCCGCTCCGTGCCGAAGTATCTTCCTGCCACCAACCTGCCTTCTGCTGCCCACCAGTCTAAGTCCTGTCTGGCCTTTGTGGACAGGACTATTCTTTGGGACAAGTCCTTTGAGTTTTTGTTCCATTGCAGAAGAAAACAGTTCTGTAGTTTCCTTGTATGGAACCTTGCCCAAGGGACAACCTCTATAGCTGATGCCATTAGGCCTAACACCTCCATGCAGCCTCGTGAGGATACAACGCGTCTTCTTTGCAGGTTTTTTACTTGGTGGATCAGTTTTTCTCTTCTGACTTCTGTTAAGGAAATTTTCTGCTCCTTTGTATTGACTACTACCCCTAGGTATGTTATTTCTTGGGCAGGAATCAACTGGCTCTTTTTGTAATTTATCAACCAACCGTGTTGTAACAGGCACTGCACCACCCTGTCTGTGTGCTCTTGGGCCTTCTCCTTGGAGTCTGCGACTATTAGAATGTCGTCGAGGTAAGGAATCAATCTTGTCCCGCTCTGTCTTAGTGCTGCTACCAGCACGACCAGCACTTTGGAGAATGTTCTCGGAGATGTCGCCAGTCCAAACGGTAGGGCGTTGAATTGATAACTTGTACCCATCAGCCTGAACCTCAGATACTTTCGATGGCTTATGCAGATTGGGACGTGCAAATAGGCGTCTTTGAGATCTATCGTCGTCATGAAGTCCTTTTGACTTAAATCTAGTATCACTGATTTGATACTGTCCATTTTGAAGGATTTTACCTCTATGAACTGATTGAGTCGTCTCAGATCTAGTATGGTCCGAAATCCTCCTGTAGCTTTTTTTACTAAAAAGAAACGGGAAAAACACCCCCGAAATTCCTGGCCTTCTGGAACAATGCTGATTACTTCTTGTTCCAGCATCTCCTGCAAACTTGCTAATAAGGCTTTTCTCTCTTCCCTGTTTTTGGGAATTGGAGAATGAACAAAAAACTCTCCGGGAACTTTGTTGAACTCCACTTTGTACCCGGAGGATACTACCTCTTGGACCCACCTGTCTCCGGTGGTCCCGGACCAGACGCTTGCAAATTTCAGCAGTCTGGCCCCTACTGTCTGTGACCCGACGTCACTGTGCCTCCTTTTTGGAGGAGAATTTATCTCTATTTCTTTGGGCACGAAAATTGCCCCTTGAGACCCAGGATCCCCTTCTATACTCTTCTGCGTCCCTTATCCTGAGGAAGCCAGACCGACTTCCCCCCTGATATCTTAGCCACTAGTTCGTCCAATTGTTTGCCAAACAAATAGTCCCCTTGGAACGGCATGGACAGGAGTTTATTCTTGGACTGAACGTCCGCTGCCCATGGTTTTAACCATAGCGCCCTTCTTGTCGCGGCTGTTGCTGCCCCTGCTCTGGCCGCCAGCCTTACCGCATCCATAGATGCTTCGCAAACAAACTCCACTGCCAGCTGTACATCTTGTACAATTTTCAACAGTTCCGAACTTGCCAGATCATCCAGAATATCCCCTTCTAGCTGCTGGCACCAGCCTCTTACTATTCTGGATGTAACTGCCATTGCTGACGCTGCTTTTAGAGAAGCCCCTGAGATTAAATGTTGCTACCTTAGGCCCAGCTCAATTTTACGATCCATTGGATCTTTAAAGGCATTGGCCTCTTCTAGTGGTAATGTCGTCTTTTTCGACAGCCTCGCCACCGCAGCATCTATTTTAGGTGCCTCCTCCCATGAGAGTACCTGCGTCTTGTCAAAAGGGTACATTTTGTTAACCTTCCCTGGAATAGCCACTCTTTTGTCTGGCTGTTTCCATTCTTCGGTTATTATGTCCCTTAGAGTTTGTGACAAGGGAAACGTTTTAGTTTTCTGTTTCCTATCCTTAAAAAGCATTTCCTGCAAACTCACATCCTCCTGTTTGTCCTCAATATTTAACGCTTTATAAATCCGGACCAGAAGGTTGTCAACCATGTCTGAGTCCGACCTATCCTGTCCTGGATCATCCTCCTCTTCATCATCTAAGTCGCCTCCAAGCATACCAGCACCGGCCGACTGACCCGCTGTATCCTCTATGTCCTCATTTAGCACATAACTTTTCCGTTTAATGGGCGTTTTGCCCGTATCCTCTTTAGGTGCAAACGTATCAGCTAGGGCCGTTTTCAACATTTGAACCAGGCTCGCCATTTGAGCCGGGGGAAATAGCTGAGACGCCTTACAGCCTTCACATACAGCCCCCACGTGTTTGTCCGGCAGCGTCTTGTCACATGATGTACATTTGCTTTGCACAGATTTCTTCTGCTTGCTTTTCCCTTTATCCTTGCCAGACTCCGATCTACAATGACATCAACCAGTCACTAAGAACTATTAACTACAACACCGTGTGGACACCCTACACCCGCATATTGCTCACCCAGTCTTTGCACCCGACTGCCTGTCTTCCTCCATAATTGGTAGTGCGCCTCCCTAAAACACACAGTCACGTCTAATGAAGTACTGCCACCATCCGTAACTTAAAGCATAATGCAGCCGCAAATAAAACTCACCTCCGTATCCGCGCAGATTTAGTCACGCGTGACCAGCCCAAACCTAAGAAGCTAGCGTCCCCTGAAGCAGGTGTTCGCGCTCCCAGACCTCAGATCAGCGTGACACTGACTACCGCCGCTACGGCTATATCCTGACGCGTACCGGAAGTCGCGCCCTAATGACGCGCTTCCCCCTGAGTACACGTAGCGCGCACTACCCGGCGCCCGCCCTTAGCACAGAGCTAGGGCAGGGGAGCGCGTGCCGGCAACAATACTGCATGGCTTAGTACCTCGCTCCCCTGGACGCCGCCGCACAGCTACCCCATGGGGCCCGCCTTCGGCATAATCGGAGCTTATGCTCCCCTACTCCCCTGCATGAAGCCAAAGCAGCTGCCGGGAGCGACAGTCTGCAGCCTGAGGTGAGCTGGTGTCCACACACATGCACTACCCGGAAAGGAAAAAAAAACACTCGTGTATGGAGGAGGAGTCTTCTTATAGGAGCCAGAGGTCTTTTTTTCCTTTCCAAAAGCACTACCCAGCAGGGAGAAACCCATTCATGATGGCTGCCATGGCGGAGGCAGAGGAAATTACGATTAAGGTGGAAGCACCAGAGTCTATTATTGATGTCAAAATGTGTATTCTGGATATGTCAAAATGTGTATTCTGGATATATACCCCGAGGTACAGGGAATGAGCCGGTATAAATTATAAGTTGAGAACTCTTGTTACGCGCCACCTTATTCTTTATTACTAACTCTCGGCTGCCGGACTTACAAGGACCCCTGTTGGATGGGGGAAAGGAGAATGTGGACAACAGTTGTATGTTGGCGCCCTTGTTGAATCTTCAGTGATTGGTTATGTAATAGCCTTTAGTTAATTCCAAAGTAAATCAGAGTAAATCAAAGTAAAGTCCAAAATGTATACACATTTATTAAAAAGTCTCTTATTCCACTTGGTATTGGTGGTTTTCCAGACCATAAAAAGACTTCAAAAGTATATTTAAAATTAGAAAACAAACGTTTCCAACGTGTTTCGTCCTACCACTGACTTCATCAGGGGTTTGCTACCAACAAAAGAATATGTACTTTAAAAATACATAATCACAGTTCATACATTTTTCATTTTAACAATAATAAAACAATCCAAGGACTTTACTATTATGATTGTAACTTGATTGGCTTAGTCATCTGGGTAAATCAACTTTTCAAGAAAGTTAATAAATACACGGAGGAACAGGTAAAGGAAAGGACGAAATCCTACGAGGGTTGATGGAAGACTGTTATAACATTTCAGGTAACATACCAAATGATTTTGAAAATGCAGGAACAGTTTGTGCTTTTTTTACAGTGGAACACTCATGGATACCGCAGCAAGGTCTCCCCCCGCTGGCGGCACTTCCAGAGGAATCCGGCGGTCAGCACAGCGGCTCGTCGGTTCGCGTCTCCTGCTTTCAGAATTGCGTCAGTTAGGCCACGCCCCTCAGAGACTTCGTCAGTGGGGTGGCCTAACTGACGCTTGGCCAACTGTTTTATTCCCCTCTCAAAACAGTGGGAGGGGTAAAACATTGACATACATTAAAATACATAGTGAGAGTTTCAATAGTGATTTCCTCCTCCATCATACATCGTATTCATTCTCAGAGAGTATGTTCCATTTCTGTCTTATTTTCCTATTTTTAGATATTTATACATGTCAATCGGTGGCTATTAGAAGCATATGATACATATATACCGATAATTGTATTTTTCGTTAGATACTGATTCACATTTTGATCTAATTCGCTTTTTTATCAGGCGATACAAGACTGGATGACTAATACATAAACCACATGGCACTAAATTTTATTTTAGAGATAATACACAGCATAATGGTCAGCTAGTTGCTGGTTCATTCTGTCAGATTTGCGGTACACACGTGTAGTTAGTTGTTAATTAGAGGGTTTGTTGGATGATGAAAGTGGAAGAAAAATTCGGATGGGGTAGACGGGGGGAAGTTGTCCCCGGGTGCTAGGAGGAGGGGGTGTCTGCGGCTGCTAAGGGGAGGTGGGGGTACCTGTCAGCCGGAGCTGATGATGTGCACCGCCGCACCTCCCCCCGCAGCCGCGAAGTTCCTGCGGAAAATGGACAGTCAGTGGCGGGGGTCCTTCCGGCGCATGGGAACTAGTACTAGTTCCCATGCGCCGGAGGGACCCCCATGCTGACTGTCCATTTGCCCCAGGAACTTCGCGGCTGCAGGGGGGGGGGGGGGAGGTGCAGCAGCGGCGCACATCATCCCCTCCGGCTCCGACCGCAGGGACCCCCCTCCTCCCGCAGCACCTGGGGGCAGCTTCCCCAGCGCTGCACGCTGTGGACCCGCAGCGGGACCATTTACACTGGCCTTTACACGGGTCCTATCCGGGTTCTACCCAGGTCAGGACCTGGGTAGAGGACCCGTGTAAATGGACACGGATATACCCCATTTACACCGCCGCTGACCCAGATTTGTCGGCGGTGTAAAAGGGGTATAAGAGGACACAAGGTATACAGCTACTATGTGTCTCATGTTATATAATGGGGTATCCTGCCACATAGAATCAGACACCTGCACCTGCCCTGTGGGAACACATTATCTCCCAGCTCTGACCCCAGTGACAGAGTAACAGATCCCACATTATGGGGCTCATGTGGAGGTGGCCGGGAGTTGTGTCTAAGTACCGGATGCCAAATGGGATCCATAAAGCTGCATGGTGCTGGGCTCGTGGGCTGTGAGTACCACGGAACGTGGCCGGCTCGGCAATCCCAGCACATGCACCTCCTACATAGGTGCCCGGGGTGTGACAAGAGGCGCAGAGTCATAGTGATGGCCCAAATATCAGTATACACCACACACATTACAGTACAGGGTCACACTGTGTATTTATTACATATATATTACAGAGAGGCTGTTATACATAAAGCACAGGTACAACAATGCGGTTATATAATGACTCAGTAATACATACACCAGCTGCTTTCCCATATACAGTCAGACTAGGAGACATGGAGTCTTATTGCACACTGATCGCTCATGTCACTGTAACCATGGCAATACATCACAGCAGCAATAGAACTGGGACATCAGCATAACTGACAGATGCATTCAGCCAATCAGATGTGGCTGCTGGCATTACATGTGTGTAACTTGCACCAATGGTGGGGAAGCTGCAAGTAATCAGCCCTGTAATAGACACAGATGAGTCCACCTCTACCTGCGCCCCTATATCACCAGCCCAATGCAGGGATTATATATTACTTTGGATGCTATATAACACACATGTGGTCTGCTATTACTGTGATACCAATATCTAATAGAATAATGGCTGCAATATGTCCGCACCTCAGTGATCTGTTCCAGTAATACTTAGGAGTACTCACATTACATGTATGTCTGTGGGGGTAATAACATTATCACATGCTATTATACTGTGGGACAGATTTATTGAGCAGCGGCTGATTCTCTGCAGTTTTACCCCAAGATTCCAAACTGCAATAAATATAAATTCAAAACCGTGTGGGTTCTACATGTAATATAAGGGAATATAGCCCTGGGGCTTTCATCAACCCCCAATACTCAGTGATGTTAATATACCTTGGTGTATACTATCTGTAACTAAATCCACGTCTTCTTGTAGTTACATTAATCATATACACAGCAGTCACAATATTCAGTATCGATGCCCCAATTTCATGTAGAAATTTAATTTTTTTTCGTGTGAGTTTTCTGGTGTCTAAGAACATGTGATTTATTGGTAAACCATTTCCCACACTCTAAGCATGGAAATGGTTTCTCACCTGTGTGACTTCTCTTATGACTATCAAGAGTTGATTTCTGTGTAAAACATTTACCACATTCAGAGCATGAAAATGGTTTCTCACCTGTGTGACTTCTCTGATGTTTAACAAGAGATGATTTCTCTGTAAAACATTTCTCACATTCAGAGCATGAAAATGGTTTCTCACCTGTGTGACTTCTCTTATGTGTGACAAGAGTTGATTTCTCTGTAAAACATTTCCCACATTCAGAGCATGAAAAAGGTTTCTCACCTGTGTGATTTCTCTCATGTATAACAAGAACAGATTTCGATCTAAAACATTTCCCACATTCAGAGCATGACATCTCACCTGTGTGACTTCTCTGATGTTTAACAAGAGATGATTTCTCTGTAAAACATTTCTCACATTCAGAGCATGAAAATGGTCTCTCACCTGTGTGACTTCTCTGATGTATAACAAGATATGATTTCGATGTAAAACATTTTCCACACTCAGAGCAAGAAAATGGTTTCTCACCTGTGTGATTTCTCTCATGCGTAACAAGAGCTGATTTATTTGCAAACCATTTCTCACATTCAGAGCATGAAAATGGTTTCTCACCTGTGTGACATCTCTGATGTGTAACAAGAGGTGATTTCTGTGTAAAACATTTCCCACATTCAGAACATGAAAATGGTTTCTCACCTGTGTGAATTCTCTGATGTATAACAAGATATGATTTTGATGTAAAAAATTTCCCACACTCAGAGCAAGAAAATGGTTTCTCACCTGTGTGACTTCTCTCATGTGTAACAAGATGGGATTTCTCTGTAAAACATTTGCCACATTTAGAGCATGAAAATGGTTTCTCACCTGTGTGACATCTCTGATGTATAACAAGAGTTGATTTCTCTGTAAAACATTTCCCACATTCAGAGCATGAAAATGGTTTCTCACCTGTGTGACTTCTCACATGTATTACAAGAACAGATTTCGATCTAAAACATTTCCCACATTCAGAGCATGAAAATGGTTTCTCATCAGTGTGACTTCTTTCATGTATGACAAGATTTGATTTCTCCGTAAAGCATTTCGCACATTCAGAGCAAGAAAATCGTTTCTCACCTGTGTGAACTCTCTCATGTCTAACTAGATGTGATTTTTGTGTAAAACATTTCCCACACTCAGAGCATGAAAATGATTTCTCACCTGTGTGATGTCTCTGATGTAAAACAGAATCTGACTGATGTATAGAACTCTTACCAATCTCAGAACTGGATGATACTGTATCATCTTTATGACCTGTACTGTGTGCAGTAAGGTCTGAATGATCACTAGAGGGACCAGATGAAATCTCTGCACTGGGAAATGTTGGGTGTGTATTGGGGATAATGGGGTTTTCCTCTGGAGACTCTTGTCTGATGTTCTTATCTTCTAGTATATAACCTGGAGACACAATGAGATCTCCCTCCGAGGTATTCCTGCTTGTGCGCCCATCTACAGGAAACAGATGAATGACAACAGACAGAATTGTTTACATTGAGAAGGAAATGTTCATGGATGTTTTATCACTTAAACTGAACATGTCTAATGCTGCGCACACACTGGCCGATATATCGCTGATCCGTCAGCCAGTGGGTACCAGCAATATGGCCCTTATTCAGGTTGGATCGGGCGGCCGCATGTGCGGACGGACCGGTCCGAATGGATCGCTCACTGTTTCGGTGAGTGTGAATCTGCCCACAGAACATCCGCACATGGTCGGTGGTCGTTAGGAAGCGTACGGCCGAGCATGGTGGCGTACGCTTCACAGAATTTAATGCCGCCCGAGTTCAGTGCAGTGCGAGATGTCCGCCGAACTTAGACTTTTTTTAAAGGGGAATTAACTGGTTTTGCCTTGTAAGTTAATTCCCCTTTAAAAAAACGTCCGCGTTCGGTGGACATCTCGCACTGCGGCTGAACTCAGGCAGCATAAAATTCCGCGGTATCTGTCATACACTGTTCTGCTCCTTACACTATACACCACACATAGTAATGCTCCTTACACTGCAGGAATTAAGACTTTTGTGCGACCAAGCCGCACCGCTGCCAGAAAAAGGGTGTGACCTCACTGAGAGGGGGCAAGGCTTATTGGGAACAATGCTCCCACAAGCGACGCCTCCCGTTTTCATCACTATGGAGGCATGCTAAGCGCTCTCTGAGCTTCTGGCATGCCCCCAGCCCCTCTGTCTCCCGTAAATAGATGCTTTGTGGAGGCACAAAATGTCTATTCACCGCTTCTCTGCTAAGCAGAGCACCAACTGACAGGGCGTCTCCCAACTACTGCCCCTCCCCCCCATCGCGGGTCATTGCTGCCCTTGGGTGGGACAGTCACACAAAAATAAATCCCTTTCCCATGAAAATCGGGACAGATGGGAAGTACTGTATGCTGACACATGGACATACAGATGCTGACGTGCTGGCACACAGACAGATGCTGACAAATGGACAGATCCTAACACACGGGCGCTGACAAGATGGACGCCGACACAGACACATATGGTGACACAGATAGCCAATGACACATGAATACTGACAGACGACTACACACAGGGATACGCTGACACACAGACTGCAGATAGAGACACTGATGCTGACATCTGGAGACATAACACAGACACCCGGACACTGACACAAATATGCTGACATGTAACTAGAGTGCAGGGGAAGAGACGAGTGCCTTCACAAGCATGACATTCAGGAACAGAAAGCAGGGAGAGGGAGGATGCTGCACCAGACTGTGCGGACGGACGGAGGCTGTGTGTGCACAGAAACCACTCCTTGTTCCTGCCTGTGCTGCTGCTGGGAGGAAGCAGGGAGGGAGAGGCAGGACGGACCTCACCTCAGCTATGCGGGTCTGAGAGTGAGGCTTTCTGCTGCCGGCGCCGGTGCCTGTGTTAGGCAGACTGAGTGACAGGCAAAACATATGGTATCCGGCAGCAGCAGAGGGCACCAGCAGCTCGGCGATCCCCGCAGACCCCGGTGGCGCCGGCTCCTCCAAGCCACCGCTTACAAGGAAAGGTTGCTGCAAACATGTCTGACTCCGGGTCTGACGGGGCCACCTCTGACCCTGAAGTCATTTTAGCCAAGCTGCAGTCTAAGACCAAAAAAGTACGCAGGAGGATGAAAGAGAGGCCCCACTCAGACCAAGTGGCAGCCACACACCCAGAGGCAGGCCCAAGTTCTGAGGCTGAACAGGGGCCGAGCAACCAGGCAGAACAAGATGTGCCATTACTTGAGACATCTGAGACCCAGCAGTTGGGTGCGGACGTGACTGGCCACCTCAGCAATGGGTCTTCATCATCTAGGAAACGGCGTAGGCAGGATCCCAATAAGAACCCTGCATTTCTGGAGCGTGAACTACAGATTTTGGTACCCCGAGCACAGGAATGGATTGAGTTAACCACCAGGTAGCTGTCCCCCTCTGCGAAGGACAAGATTTGGGGTACAGGTCGAGTATCCCGTATCCGAATATCCGTTATCCGAATTATTCCGAAATACGGACATTCCAGAAAGTGAAAAAAAAATTTTTTTTTGCTAAAAACTCACTGGGGACATTTGTAACAGCACTACTGAGGACATGATATGTAACTGGCACTATATATGTACAAGAAAATGATTGCTTGGCATTCAAATTCAGTGCTGAGATAGTACACACATTTTGTTTCACGTTTTGAAACCTTGTTTTTTGAACAAATAAAATATATTTGTGTGTATTTTATGTGGTAATAAAATATATTTGTGTGTATATTATGTGTTTATACAGCATAAATGCAAGATACTTCAAAATACATCATTGAAATATTAAAATATTCCGAAATACGGAATAATCCGTTATCCAAAATTCTCCTGGTCCCGAGCATTTTGGATACGGGATACTCAACCTGTATTAAGTATATCCATGCTTGGCCACAGGTGACTTAAATAATGATGTGTGGTAGCGGAGACCGTGACATATGCAGTAGATTGACATGTTTTTATTTAGTTAATTTAAGGTGGCAGGAATTCAACTGTGCCCTGAAGAGGAAGCTGACTGACCAGTGGAGGCACAGCATGACCACCGGGAGTGGACCCTTACCATCAGACCTGGAGATGCCCCCCCCCCCCCTGGATTGTCTGGCGCAAGACGTCATTGAGGAGGTGGAGATCAGGGGGGTAGCTAACATGGATAGTGAGCTCCCGGTGGAGGTTTTTGCTGCAGAGTTTGCAGGTAAATGTGGCAAATGCCTTGTTGGTGTTAACATACATTGTATATTGATGTGATAGTGACGATGTTTTTTTCCTTTTCACAGCTGAGGAGGAGCCTCCACTGTCACCAGTAGCTTCCAATTCAGGGCCACACGAAGAGCAGCGCACCACACAGCCTGAGGACATCAGAACCCAGCTGCTGAGGGACAGTAGGCAGCTTGGGGTGGAATCTGGTGAGCGCCTGCAGCGCCAAGTGGTGGTGCTGGACAAGGTGGCTGCTGCCCTTACCAATCTGGTGCAGCAGACCAGCAGCCAGAATGAGATTCTGGCGGATATTGCCAGCACAACCAGGTCAGATCTCTGGGCTGGTAACACACAGTGACATGATGTGAGGGGGAGAGCAGGAGTATAATAGGGGCTGATAGATGCTGATGTATGAGATACACCAGAGAGTGTGGGGAGGAGACTGGTCAGATCTCTGGGCTGGTAACACACAGTGACATGATGTGAGGGGGAGAGCAGGAGTATAATAGGGGCTGATGGCTCCTGATGTATGAGATACACCAGAGAGTGTGGGGAGGAGACTGGTCAGATCTCTGGGCTGGTAACACACAGTGACATGATGTGAGGGGAGAGCAGGAGTATAATAGGGGCTGATGGCTCCTGATGTATGAGATGCACCAGAGAGTGTAGGGAGGAGACTGGTCAGATCTCTGGGCTGGTAACACACAGTGACATGATGTGAGGGGGAGAGCAGGAGTATAATAGGGGCTGATGGCTCCTGATGTATGAGATACACCAGAGAGTGTGGGGAGGAGACTGGTCAGATCTCTGGGCTGGTAACACACAGTGACGTGATGTGAGGGGAGAGCAGGAGTATAATAGGGGCTGATGGCTCCTGATGTATGAGATGCACCAGAGAGTGTAGGGAGGAGACTGGTCAGATCTCTGGGCTGGTAACACACAGTGACATGATGTGAGGGGAGAGCAGTATAATAGGGGCTGATGGCCCCTGATGTATGAGATACATCAGAGAGTGTGAGGAGGAGACTGGTCAGATTTCTGGGCTGGTAACACACAGTGACGTGATGTGAGGAGGAGGGCAGGAGTATAATAGGGGCAGGTGGCCCCTGATGTATGAGATACACCAGAGAGTGCAGGGTGGAGACTGGTCAGATCTCTGGGCTGGTAACACACAGTGACATGATGTGAGGGGAGAGCAGGAGTATAATAGGGGCTGATGGCTCCTGATGTATGAGATACACCAGAGAGTGTGGGGAGGAGACTGGTCAGATCTCTGGGCTGGTAACACACAGTGACATGATGTGAGGGGAGAGCAGGAGTATAATAGGGGCTGATGGCTCCTGATGTATGAGATGCACCAGAGAGTGTAGGGAGGAGACTGGTCAGATCTCTGGGCTGGTAACACACAGTGACATGATGTGAGGGGGAGAGCAGGAGTATAATAGGGGCTGATGGCTCCTGATGTATGAGATACACCAGAGAGTGTGGGGAGGAGACTGGTCAGATCTCTGGGCTGGTAACACACAGTGACGTGATGTGAGGGGAGAGCAGGAGTATAATAGGGGCTGATGGCTCCTGATGTATGAGATGCACCAGAGAGTGTAGGGAGGAGACTGGTCAGATCTCTGGGCTGGTAACACACAGTGACATGATGTGAGGGGAGAGCAGTATAATAGGGGCTGATGGCCCCTGATGTATGAGATACATCAGAGAGTGTGAGGAGGAGACTGGTCAGATTTCTGGGCTGGTAACACACAGTGACGTGATGTGAGGAGGAGGGCAGGAGTATAATAGGGGCAGGTGGCCCCTGATGTATGAGATACACCAGAGAGTGCAGGGTGGAGACTGGTCAGATCTCTGGGCTGGTAACACACAGTGACATGATGTGAGGGGAGAGCAGGAGTATAATAGGGGCTGATGGCTCCTGATGTATGAGATACACCAGAGAGTGTGGGGAGGAGACTGGTCAGATCTCTGGGCTGGTAACACACAGTGACATGATGTGAGGGGAGAGCAGGAGTATAATAGGGGCTGATGGCTCCTGATGTATGAGATGCACCAGAGAGTGTAGGGAGGAGACTGGTCAGATCTCTGGGCTGGTAACACACAGTGACATGATGTGAGGGGGAGAGCAGGAGTATAATAGGGGCTGATGGCTCCTGATGTATGAGATACACCAGAGAGTGTGGGGAGGAGACTGGTCAGATCTCTGGGCTGGTAACACACAGTGACGTGATGTGAGGGGAGAGCAGGAGTATAATAGGGGCTGATGGCTCCTGATGTATGAGATGCACCAGAGAGTGTAGGGAGGAGACTGGTCAGATCTCTGGGCTGGTAACACACAGTGACATGATGTGAGGGGGAGAGCAGGAGTATAATAGGGGCTGATGGCTCCTGATGTATGAGATACACCAGAGAGTGTGGGGAGGAGACTGGTCAGATCTCTGGGCTGGTAACACACAGTGACGTGATGTGAGGGGAGAGCAGGAGTATAATAGGGGCTGATGGCTCCTGATGTATGAGATGCACCAGAGAGTGTAGGGAGGAGACTGGTCAGATCTCTGGGCTGGTAACACACAGTGACATGATGTGAGGGGAGAGCAGTATAATAGGGGCTGATGGCCCCTGATGTATGAGATACATCAGAGAGTGTGGGGAGGAGACTGGTCAGATCTCTGGTAACACACAGTGACATGATGTGAGGGGAGAGTAGGAGTATAATAGGGGCTGATGGCTGCTGATGTATGAGATACACCAGAGAGTGCAGGGTGGAGACTGGTCAGATCTCTGGGCTGGTAACACACAGTGACATGATGTGAGGGGAGAGCAGGAGTATAATAGGGGCTGATGGCTCCTGATGTATGAGATACACCAGAGAGTGTGGGGAGGAGACTGGTCAGATCTCTGGGCTGGTAACACACAGTGACATGATGTGAGGGGAGAGCAGGAGTATAATAGGGGCTGATGGCTCCTGATGTATGAGATACACCAGAGAGTGTGGGGAGGAGACTGGTCAGATCTCTGGGCTGGTAACACACAGTGACGTGATGTGAGGGGAGAGCAGGAGTATAATAGGGGCTGATGGCTCCTGATGTATGAGATGCACCAGAGAGTGTAGGGAGGAGACTGGTCAGATCTCTGGGCTGGTAACACACAGTGACATGATGTGAGGGGAGAGCAGGAGTATAATAGGGGCTGATGGCTCCTGATGTATGAGATACACCAGAGAGTGTGGGGAGGAGACTGGTCAGATCTCTGGGCTGGTAACACACAGTGACATGATGTGAGGGGAGAGCAGGAGTATAATAGGGGCTGATGGTTCCTGATGTATGAGATGCACCAGAGAGTGTAGGGAGGAGACTGGTCAGATCTCTGGGCTGGTAACACACAGTGACATGATGTGAGGGGAGAGCAGTATAATAGGGGCCGATGGCCCCTGATGTATGAGATACACCAGAGAGTGTGGGGAGGAGACTGGTCAGATCTCTGGGCTGGTAACACACAGTGACATGATGTGAGGGGAGAGCAGGAGTATAATAGGGGCTGATGGCTCCTGACTCCCCCACTAGGCAGATACATTCCCCTCATTAGTTTGGTCTGACAGAGAGCAGGGTGTAGAAAAAGATAAAGTTGTATTTGCAGAACAAAAAATAAATAAATTAATAACTGATCCTCACCTGTGCTGGGATCTGTATGGATTCCCTCCTTCTTACACTGCTGATCACTCCTTATATCTGTTTCTTCTTCCTTAATATCAGTCACATCCGTCTCTTCTCCCTCTGTATCTTCTTCCTTTATATCAGTCACATCCGTCTCTTCTCCCTCTGTATCTTCTACCTTAATGTCAATCACATCTTCACACAGAACCTACACAAAATACCACATTAGTAATGTCTGCCATTATGGAGATTACACGGTACAATATCAGTGTACAAGACACAGACACACATACACCTGCTGCCATTCATAAATCCCACCTACCTGATCCTCCTGTGGGGTCCTGTGAGTCTCCTCTGTACAGTGCTGGGAATACAGAGGACGGGGACATCTCTCTGGGGTATCTCTGTTACTGGGCCCATCTGTAGGAGACACAGTGACTGAGGACATGGTATATATGTGATTATCCTGGGAATACAGAGGACGGGGACATCTCTCTGGGGTATTCCTGTTACTGGGCCCATCTATAGGAGACACGCAGTGACTGAGGACATGATATATATGTGATTATCCTGGGAATACAGAGGACGGGGACATCTCTCTGGGGTATCTCTGTTACTGGACCCATCTGTAGGAGACACGCAGTGACTGAGGACATTGTACATATGTGATTATCCTGGGAATACAGAGGACGGGGACATCTCTCTGGGGTATCTCTGTTACTGGGCCCATCTGTAGGAGACACAGTGACTGAGGACATGGTATATATGTGATTATCCTGGGAATACAGAGGACGGGGACATCTCTCTGGGGTATATCTGTTACTGGGCCCATCTGTAGGAGACACACAGTGACTGAGGACATGGTATATATGTGATTATCCTGGGAATATAGAGGACGGGTACATCTCTCTGGGGTATCTCTGTTACTGGGCCCATCTGTAGGAGACACGCAGTGACTGAGGACATGGTATATATGTGATTATCCTGGGAATACAGAGGATGGGGACATCTCTCTGGGGTATCTCTGTTACTGGGCCCATCTGTAGGAGACACACAGTGACTGAGGACATGGTATATATGTGATTATCCTGGGAATACAGAGGACGCGGACATCTCTCTGGGGTATCTTTGTTACTGGCTCTAATCTGTAGGAGACACACAGTGACTGAGGACATTGTATATACAGTATGCAGCTATAGGATGATTTTTGTGTATAGATGGCCCCTATAACTGATCTTCCTTGTACAATAAAATGAAATCTCTTCTTACCCAGTGATATGAGGGGCCGGCGATTCTCCATCATCATGTCCTTGTACAGACCCTTGTGTTCCTCTATATATTCCTACATGGAGAGATAGACAGATACATCCTGACACACACACAATGATACAGTCCTCAACAAAACAAATCCCCATGTGTTACTGTATAATGTACTATTCCCAGAAGTCACCTCTTCGGTCACATCCCCGGTGTTACTGTATAATGTCCCATTCCCAGCAGTCACCTCTTCGGTCACATCCCCCGGTGTTACTGTATAATGTCCCATTCCCAGCAGTCACCTCTCCGGTCACATCCACCTCATGCTGAGAAGGTCGGGACCCACAGTTTGTGAACCGCTGCAATGAAAAAAGTGACTAGATACTGGGCTGTCTGTGTATTATTGCTGCAATCATTACTTCTGTCAGTATGCCTGTAAATAACGGCCTATATATTATACACACTTCTGTACTGTGCTCTGAGGGAGGACTTGTTATACATAGCTTATCAGATTACATCATATGTACACTGAGGTCACCCTTATGTAAGTGGCAGTATTATATCCAATAGCTGCTTGGGGCACCTGTACCCATATGACGGATATAGATGGTGGTTTAATCCTTATCATCTGATCAGCTCAGTATAGATTATTAATCACAGTGAGGCTTCAGCATCTAGTGTGTGGTCAGTTATTAAGTAGTCGCTGTGATCCAGTAGTGTATAGCTGTGATTAATACCCTCACATAGGTAGTGTTCACTATAGCACCCTGCATCCTTCATACCTCGTGCAGTTCCTCCTCCCTGCCTGGGGTGTTGTTTCGGGATGCAGTGTAAATCCCGGCGTTCAGAATCCCGATGCTGGAATCCCGATCACCGAAATCCCGACACTTTCTCCCTCCGGGGGTGTCCACGACACCCCCGGAGGGAGAATAAATGGTACTTGTGTAGTTTCATGGCGCCGTGCTACTTCCGGTTTCTACGCTCCCCACAAACTATGTTAAAAAAAGTAACTTAACTCCATGCCAACATGGATAGTTCAAACCCCCACTATCCATGTTGGCATGGAGTTGATTTTAAATAGCGTAGCGAGCCACCGAGCTCGCAGCGTGGGCGAGTGAAGCGAGCCCCGCAAGGGGATTCAGACGTGAAACGACACAAGTACCGTATAAATTAGTGTGCCGAGCGTAGCGAGGCATCGGGCCCGATGCGTGGCGTGCGCAGCGAGCCCGCAAGGGGGGGGGCGATCCACGTCCCCCCCCTTGTCGGGATTTCGGCGATCGGGATTCTGAACGCCAGGATTTAATACTGAATCCGTCGCTGTCTGCTGTGGTGATTCTAGCACAGTGTGGTCTGTATATCAGCACTGAGCTGCAGACCAGACTGTGCTAGAAGCACCACACCACAGTAGAGAGCAACACCTCAGGCTAGGAAGAGGAACTGAATGTTTTGAAAGATTAAAAAATGATATAACAACCGGAATAATAATAATAATAATAATAGGGAGATATCCCATTAGCGGCGATAACCTGAACCACAATTGCAGGTAAAGTTACCGCACTTATCACCCACATATCGCAGTTATTTGCGCTCCCATTTTTATGACCAATCCTATTAGAAAATTGCAAAAAATGTGTTCACCAGTGAAAAGTGCAGGTGACATTAGGGAAATCACCCTGTACCCTCCAAACATGGCACAGTAACATAGGATAACACAGGGCATAATAAAAAGGTTTAAAGATATGTTAGACGGCTGCAATATGGGTTTAAGAAAAACACTGAAAATAAGAAAAGCAGCTTATGTGCGTAATATAAATACTCTCATATCTGGGGTATATGAAAACAGGTTCATTATTTATTTGGGTCAAATAAAGGCATTTTCAAAAACTGATAATTCCTACCTGCAAGCATAAAAACACTTGTCCCTCTCATAAAGCCCCCCAATACCTCTGTCCCATACTTTGTACCCCCATTTCCATCACCATGCACTTTTTTTTTTTTACCTAAAACGGACATCTCATTATTGGCTAATTAAAAACTTCAGAGTGCATAATTAGTATTAAGGGGGGTGGCCAATGAGGTTCTGAACCAAGTCCCAAAAATGTACCCCAAAATAGGGATTCTCATCAGCATTTTACCTGCTCGGGAGTAGGTGAAGAGAAGTCTGCAATATCCCCTATGGAGAATTATCACATGTGAATGACAGGACAGCTGCCATAAAGTGTTCCACAGGAAATAGGCACTTACACTATTATTACCAGGAAAATGGGTTATTGCAGGGGTGGCCAACCGGTCAGAGGTAAAGAGCCGAAAAATATCAGTAGTCAAGCTAAAGAGCCGACATCATGCACACGCCGAAGGCGCATGCGCCAAAAAAAGGGGCGTAGTCTATTTTGACCCCTTGGGTGGGTGTGATACAAATATGCCTCATATAGTGCAGTGCCATATATACTGTACATATGCCCCCAATAGTGCCAGATACACATATGCCCCCCACGGTGCCAGGTATGCACCACACGGTGCCGGGTATGCCCCTACGGTGCCACAATCTGCTATGCCCCCACAGTGCCACCAACTGCTATGCCCCCACAGTGCCACCAACTGCTATGCCCCCACAGTGCCGCCAACTGCTATGCCCCCACAGTGCCGCCAACTGCTATGCCCCCACAGTGCCACAATCTGCTATGCCCCCACAGTGCAAATTACCCAGCAGCAGCACTCACCGTTGTTGCTGCAGCTGCCTGGCGGGGAGAGGACAGTCTGGCGTCCCCCTGCCGTCCTCCTGTCATGTCACTGATGGGAGGAGAGCACAGCACACCGCGCGTCTCCTTCCCCCTCACTTCCCTGTGACTGGGCCGTCCACCAATCAAAGCTTGCTGGCCGGCTCCTGATTGGCTGCTGGCCCACGAGCTCTGATTGGCGGACGGCCCAGTCACAAGGATGCACAGTAAGGGGTAGGAGAGATGCGCGATGCGCGCTCTCCTCCCCTCAGAAGGAGAAGGGATTCAGGGAACCGGCAGCAGGGGGGACTGGGACGGACGGTGGGCAGCAGTGGGAGCAGGAGCCGCACTTTACAAGGGGAAGAGCCGCATGAGGCTCAAGAGCCACGAGTTGGCCACCACTGGGTTATTGTATCTAATTGCATATCCCCCATAATATTAATAAACCACAGCCTGCTCCCCCTGAATAGTAGTAACTGGACAATAGAGGCCGCTCCCCCCGTGTAAGAAGACACCGCAGGTTGCTCCCCCCCGTATAAGAGGACACCGCAGGTTGCTCCCCCCCTATATAAGAGGACACCGCAGGTTGCTCCCCCCGTACAAGGGGACACCGCAGGTCGCTCCCCCCCCCTGTATAAGAGGACATTGCAGGTTGCTCCCCCCCATATAAGAGGACACCACAGGTTGCTCCCCCCCCATATAAGAGGACACTGCAGGTTGCTCTCCCCCCCCCCCCCCCTGTATAAGAGGACACTGCAGGTTGCTCCCCCCCCATATAAGAGGACACCGCCGCTGCTCCCACTGTATAAGAGGACACCGTAGGCCGCTCCCCCCCTGTATAACAGGACGCCACAGGCCGCTCCCCCCCTGTATAACAGGACGCCGTAGGCCGCTCCCCCCCTGTATAACAGGACGCCGTAGGCCGCTCCCCCCCTGTATAACAGGACGCCGCAGGCTGCTCCCCCCCTGTATAACAGGACGCCGCAGGCTGCTCCCCCCCTGTATAACAGGACGCCGCAGGCTGCTCCCCCCCTGTATAACAGGACGCCGCAGGCTGCTCCCCCCCTGTATAACAGGACGCCGCAGGCTGCTCCCCCCCTGTATAACAGGACGCCACAGGCTGCTCCCCCATGTATAACAGGACGCCACAGGCTGCTCCCCCATGTATAACAGGACACCACAGGCTGCTCCCCTGTATAACAGGACACCACAGGCTGCTCCCCCTGTATAACAGGACACCACAGGCTGCTCCCCCTGTATAATAACACCAGGACAGTACAATACCATCACCTGCTGCCAGATACAGCAATGTCTTCTCTCGGTCCCCCGTAACTTAATCACCGTGGCTGCTGGAAGTGAGAGGCCTCAGGTAAGATCAGCAGCGCTGCCCCAGCAGGCAGGGAGCCGAGATGCTGCCAGCCACTGAACGCGGGGATTGGTCTTCAGGAAAATGGCCGCCGCTCCCTCACACAGGGGACAGTTGTTATGGAGCTTTACTAGTCATCTATACAGCATGGAATCTATCAACTACCGGCGACCTCACATCACATAACTCTCTCTATACTCTCTCCCAGGGACAATTACCGCTTCTATCAGTCCGGTAGTGTCTCATTGTCCTCATACAGCGGCGGCCATTGTATTGTGGTTTGTACTCAGTTCCCAGACTCCCCCGCGGCTGCACACAGTATGCAGTAGCTAAGCTGATAGATTCCATGCGGTAAATGCGAATGGTAGGGCTCCATAACAATTGTCCCCTGTGTGAGGGAGCGGCGGCCATCTTCCCGAAGACCAATCCCCGTGTTCATTGGCTGCAGCATCTTATTACCTGAGGCCTCTCACTTCCAGCAGCCACAGTTACTGGGGACCGAGAGAAGACATTGCTGTATCTGGCAGCAGGTGATGTTATTGTGCTGCCCTGGTGTTATTATATAGGGAGGGTAGCATGTGATGTCTTGTTGTACAGGGGGAGCAGCATATGGTGTCCTGTTACATAGAAACATAGAATTTGACGGCAGATAAGAACCACTTGGCCCATCTAGTCTGCCCCTTTTTTTAAACATGTTACCTCAAACCATATTTGATCCTTATTTTTTTGTAAGGATATCAATATGCTTATCCCAAGCATGTTTAAATGTTATACAGGGGGAGCGGCCTGTGGTGTCCTGTTATACAGGGGGGGAGTGGCCTGTGGAGTCCTGTTATACAGGGGTGGGGGGAGCGACCTGTGAAGCTCTCACTTCCAGCAGCCACGGTGATTAAGTAAGTTACGGGGGACCGAGAGAAGACATTGCTGTATCTGGCAGCAGGTGATGGTATTGTACTGTCCTGGTGTTATTATACAGGGGGAGCAGCCTGTGGTGTCCTGTTATACAGGGGGAGCGGCCTGTGGTGTCCTGTTATACAGGGGGAGAGGCCTGTGTTGTCCTGTTATACAGGGGGAGAGGCCTGTGTTGTCCCGTTATACAGGGGGGAGCGGCCTGTGGCGTCCTGTTATACAGGGGGGAGCGGCCTGTGGCGTCCTGTTATACAGGGGGGAGCGGCCTGTGGCGTCCTGTTATACAGGGGGGAGCGGCCTGTGGCGTCCTGTTATACAGGGGGGAGCGGCCTGTGTCGTCCTGTTATACAGGGGGGAGCGGCCTGTGGCGTCCTGTTATACAGGGGGGAGCGGCCTGTGGCGTCCTGTTATACAGGGGGGAGCGGCCTGTGGCGTCCTGTTATACAGGGGGGAGCGGCTTTTTGAGCCGACATGCGCCGACAGGCGATATTTCATGTCCTACCATCCACTAGGACGTAGTGGGCGAATAAAACATTGTGCCGAGCGTAGTGAGGCACCATGCCCGGAGCATGGCGAGCATACGTGGGGCACTTTAACCTGTGTCCATGTCGACATTCAGGTAAAACAAAACAGTGAAAAACCCCATGTCGCCCTAATGACCTGTCGACCTTGACCCATGTCGACCTAATGCTTGGTAGACCAAATGATCCCATTTCTGTTTACTAAAGGTCGATGTTGGGCTTCCAGGAATAAAGCACATTGGTACTTATGTATTATCTGGGCTCCCATGTTAAATGCACCCCATTTTTCCATACCCCTACTATCCAACTACGCATGGAGTTGATTTTATATAGTGTGGCGAGCGCAGCAAGCCACCGTGCCCGAAGCGTGGCGAGCGGACGCTGTCTCATAAGAAAAACGGGAGCCCAGATATTACATAAGTACCAACACATTTACTGACATTTTAATCTTTAGATTCCTTTTTAAATGTTAGTAAATGTGTTCTTTCCCTGGAAGTCTAAAATCGATAGAGAATGATTTTAAATCGATGAACGTTTATCTAAAATCAACCTTATGCCCCTTAGGCTGGGTACACACTTATAGATTATATCTATGGATGGATCGGGCAGGGTGCTCTCCATACACACTGCCCAATCTGTCGTTACTGACATTACAGCTGCCAATCACTGGCGGCTCCTGCAGCGGGTGTATGAGTGGTGGGCAGATCACCTGTACACACAGCGCGGTGCACCAATATAGTGTTATATATACTGGTTATTGGCTGTGATGCACAGCGGCCGCAATATGACTGTGATAGACGGCGTTCAGACATATCGCTGGTACCCACTGGCTGACCTGCGATATATCGGCGAGTGTGTACGCAGCATTAGACATGTTCAGTGTAAGTGATAAAACATCCATGAACATTTGTTTCTCAATGTCAACAATTCTGTCTGTTGTCATTCATCTGTTTCCTGTAGATGGGCGCACAAGCAGGAATACCTCGGAGGGAGATCTCATTGTGTCTCCAGGTTATATACTAGAAGATAAGAACATCAGACAAGAGTCTCCAGAAGAAAAACCCATTATCCCCAATACACACCCAACATTTCCCATTGCAGATATTTCATCTGGTCCCTCTAGTCATGAGGAACCTTCTTCTGATCATTCAGACCTTACTACACACAGTACAGACCATAAAGATGATACAATATCATCCAGTTCTGAGTTTGGTAAGAGTTCTATACATCAGTCAGATTCTGTTTTACATCAGATACATCACACAGGGGAGAAACCATTTTCATGTCCTGAGTGTGGGGAATGTTTTAAAAGTAAATCTGTTTTTGTTAGACATGAGAGAAGTCACACAGGTGAGAAACCATTTTCTTGCTCTGAATGTGGGAAATGTTTTACACAGAAATCACCTCTTGTTACACATCAGAGAAGTCACACAGGTGAGAAACCATTTTCATGTTCTGAATGTGAGAAATGTTTTACATTGAAATCATATCTTGTTATACATCAGAGAAGTCACACAGGTGAGAAACCATTTTCATGCTCTGAATGTGGGAAATGTTTTACATTGAAATCACATCTTGTTACACATCTGAGATGTCACACAGGTGAGAAACTATCTGCATAGCCCAGCGGCAGCCCTGCATAGTGTCACTGTACTATAGAAAACAATATAGTCAGTGTCCTGGGCGCTAAAGTCTTATTGTAAAATTATTGAACACTTACACAAACATAAATAAAGTTATTGTGACGGAGATTTTTTCTTCTTTTCAAAAGAATTTTTCTGTATCCACATCTGAACACAGTTCACACACTTCCCATTTTTTCCGTTGTCTAAGGGTAAGTAAAACACAAGCATGTAGTCACCAGCGGTGACACAAATGGGGAGCTCTCACCAACCACTCCTGTGGTTCTGACAGAAAAGATAGCGACTCCTTCCAGCAGACCTCAGTGCGGGTGGTCCTCCTCCACGAAAATAGGTTCTGTTCTCCAGCCACGGATACAGCAGCTCAATGCATTTCAGACCTTTTGGTCCTTCATCAGGAGCATGCTGTATTCCGTGGCCGGAGGAGTTTAAATAGGAAAAAAGGGCACCAACTTCCCGAGTCCCGGTCACGCTGGCCGGAACCGGAAGTGCGTTCTATTCATGCGTTCCCGGTTGTTTGCGTTCCAACATACCGGAAGCATGCGTATCATCAATTCCAGATGCTTCACCTCGTCATACCATACTCCGCTATTAAGCGTTTCAGTACTGATCAGGAAGCGGACATTCTAGCCAACACAATGATATTAGACATTGATACTCCTCTCCCGCGGTGAGTGCTGCTTCCGCATTTTGCGTTCCAGCACTGACCCGGAAGTATGCGTTCCATTGGGACAAAAAAACAAAGAGAAAACTTTTTTAAAGTCCATAAGCATTTTCCAGGTGAACAAATCTTCAAAGTGTCCTTATGGGCTTTTATTCACATGGAGGCAAAGGGTCCAATCCTTTTAAAGTGCATAATTTAGATGATTGCACTTAAAAAGTCCCGGTATGAGTCCATTCAAATATATTATAATCAAATGACATAAACATAAAAACAGAATTAAAACCACAATGTCATAAAATTCATAATAAAACTTCCTATAAAAACCACTTAAGCTCGAAGTCACCATTAAGACCATTAGGTACCAAAGTGTTCAATTTAAAAATCCATCTCATTTCGGTTTGGGCGAGTCTGGTTTCTATATTCTTATTACGCCAGGTAGCTGTTATATGCTCCAAACCTCCAAATGATTTCAGTTCAAATTCTTTACAATTATGAACATCTTTGAAGTGAGCGGATAGAGTGTGGGCCATTTGGCCTTTCCTGATGTTATATATGTGTTCCGCTAAACGCGTTTTCAAACTTCTGGTGGTTTTACCCACATACACCAGGCCACACTTGCACTCCAAAAAGTAGATCACATTCTTTGATGTAATTTGTGCGGCCTGCCCGTGTCCGCTTCAGGGAGACGGCAAGTGCTTCTCTTGCACAATAAAGGACGCATTTGCCAGTGCTCCATATTACATACTGGCAAGTTCCTCCATTTTAAACCCCCACTAACCACATCAGGCCGAAGCGTGGCGAGCGGACACGGTATGCATCCTCCCGACCGGTGAAAAATTGTCAATGATTCCCCCACAGAGCCTTATTGGTGGTTATTCTGGTTCATTCCTGGCAAATTCCTTCTTAGATGGACAAAACCATGTGCACTGTATGTATTACTGAGTCATTATATAACCGCATTGTTGTACCTGTGCTTTATGTATAACAGCCTCTCTAATATATATGTAATAAATGCACTGTGTGACCCTGTACTGTAATGTGTGTGGTGTATACTGATATTTGGGCCATCACTATGACTCTGCGCCTCTTGTCATACCCCCGGCACCTATGTAGGAGGTGCATGTGCTGGGATTGCCGAGCCGGCCACGTTTTGTGGTACTCACAGCCCACGGGCCCAGCACCAGGCAGCTTTATGGATCCCATTTGGCATCCGGTACTTAGACACAACTCCCGGCCACCTCCACGTGAGCCCCATAATGTGGGATCTGTTACTCTGTCACTGGGGTATTCAAGTGAGGAGAGAGAAAAAGAAATACTCTTGGTGGGGGCACCCTTAGTCACAGAAAAATAATTGTGCTTAATAGCAGTTAAAAAATTGCATTTTTATTGTTGGATAATTAAAAATAAAAGCATGGCAAGTTCCTTGTAATCAAAATATCTCCATAGACAGGTGCTATAAAGTTGTTATTTGTGTGAATACATTCAGTAATTGGTTCATTTATGAACACGTGAGCACTTACAGTCAGACATGAGCGGTTTGTATTTCAGCGCACACTAATCCCCCCCCCCCCCCCATATGAACAGATAGTATGTGGAGACAAAAAAAGAAAACCGAGGCAGCGCTGTGCGTCACGCTCCGAACGCTGGTGCTTTCCAAGATGATGCGGTCATAACAGAGGATTTCCACCGGCTCTGCAAATAGGCTGCCAACTGTAGTCCCCGCTCTCCTCAACGCGTTTCTCCGCCTTAACAAGTCTCAGCGGCTTATCCTCTGATATGACCGCATCATCTTGGAAAGCACCAGCGTTCGGAGCGTGACACCGGGGTCTGGAAGCCACTTCCCTCACCTAACAGCTGAGACCATTCTAAGTATAACTAATACACCATGTGCACATAGGTGGGACTGAGCTAAGTGAATACTAACCCATTAACCCATTGAAGTGTGTGGAAGTGATCACAGGAAAAAAACTTTTTAAAACCTGCGTGCATGCATCTAACCTCATTATACTAAAAATATAGGGGGAATGTATATATGTGTGTTGTTCTTATATGAAATTTTTATGGCTGTAAAATACTTGATTTTTAAACAATAGTTAATATAACCTTTTAATAAATTAGTAAAAAGATTTTGCACAGCGCTGCCTCTGTTTTCTTTTTTTTTGTCTCTATCAAGTTCTAAGGGGTTGGCAATCCCCCTAATCTGAGACAGCTGCAGTGCAGAATCATACAAACTGCTCTCAGAAATAGTTTTTTGTTGTTGTTTCATTCCAGATAGTGGGGGAAATTTACTAAAGGAAATTTGTTAAAAAAAAAAAAGGTGTATTTGTATTTAGAAATACACTTATTTTTGACATTTACTATCCCGAAAATACGGCAGTTCATATTCGTATTGATGTGCTATCAATACGAATACGAATTGCCCTATTTTCGGGATAGTAAATGTCAAAAATAAGTGTATTTCTAAATACAAATACACCTATTTTTTACAAATTTCCTTTAGTAAATTTCCCCCAGTATGTGGAGATAGGAAGGAATACACTGTACACAGTGGTTACCTGGGGACCGGGTACGGTGATAGGTCCTGCCGGTCTATAATTCTGTGGGCGCTGCTTCCTGGTCAGACCCGGTCACGTGGTGCACCACGTGATCGGCGGGTTCTTCCGACGTACGTTTCGCTGGCGCTTGGTCACGGGACACTGCAATTTGTAGGTCTTTGTCAGTTGTCACAGACTAATAACATATTTACCTCTATAAAAAAACCATAGTGGTTATTTTCCACTTACCAGTGTGGTAACCCTCTCAAAAACCTTTCCCTTCCCCTCCCCACAATCTTTCCTTCAATTTATGACTCTCTCACTGGGGTCAGAGCTGAAAGATAATGTGTTCCCACAGGGCATATATGCATGTAGCATATTTTAACACTTTTCATGCATATTTGCATGCATATTTCAAGCTTTTTATGTTGCATATAATCCTGTCTCTAGTAATATGTCTTCAATGATCCCTCATTAAGGGCCGGATGTACTAAGGGGAAAATGCGGTAAAAACCCCCAGTTTTACATCATTTTCAAATGAACTAATACTTGTCCGCCTTTTCTTCACAGGGTAGGGTATCGCCACCTTTGGGTGGCGATACCCTACAGAAGCCTAAAAGCTTCTACCGCCGCAGAGGCCTCCCCGTCCTCCATCAAACTCCTCCCGCTAGCAGTATGTCACAGCCAGATGTCTTTCCAGCTGCAGGAGGGAGGAGGAGGTGCCGGGGATGTGACGGGGACCCCCCACACACCACATCACAGGTATCGCGGGGGGCTTCCTTCACTGCAATGCTAGCCACATAGGTTAATACATATGCGTGAGGGGCGGCGATGTATTTTAATACATCCCGCCCTATATACTTGTCCGATTGTCTCGATCCCCAATTGCTCCCAAATCCCCTTCATATGCTTTTCTCTTTCACACCTGTCTTGCTTTTCACCTAACACTAACCATATTGGAATTTCTGGGTCTATTGCCCATTCATTTGTCTGTAATTTCCCGTGTTTTAATTGCTTGGAATTAAAGATTTAATCCGATTCGCTACCAATAAGGTTTGTCTGGGAGTGAGCTTATCTTTGTTTAGCCTGACAAGATTTTTTTGTGGAGGGATCCCCTTCTCCTTTTATCCATCTCCGGATCCCTGGAAGCTGAGCGGCCACATAATATAACAGAATATGCGGGAGGCCCAGGCCTCGCCCTGTTTTGGCCCTTGTCAAAGTTCCAGTGTTAATTCTTACTCTTTTTCCTCCCCAAATGAATGATGTGGTAACACTATTCAGTTTTTGCCTTTTACCCAGTATATACACTGGTGACTGCTGAAACATACAAAAGCTTGGGTAGGATCCCCATTTTCACTAAATTGACTCTACCCATTATATTCTTAGGTAGTTTTTTTCCATGATTTAACCTCTATCTTGGTAGTATGTGATTAATGGTTCCACATTTTCTTTGACAAAATCCTGTGAGAGGTTGGAAATTCTCACACCCAGATATTTCATGCCATCCACCCACCTAAGTGGGGTGCCCTTATTTTCCCTGCCCAAGCTTTTGCCTTTTACTGGTTTAATATCAGATTTACCTCAATTTATCCTTAAGCCAGAATATCCCCCAAGTTCCTGTATTATATTTAACACTACTGACCGTTCTGTTTCATAGTTTAAGAGATATATCAACATATCATCAGCGTACATCGATATGACCTCTGTCTTTGATGAGATGCTGAGTCCCTGCAGATCATCATGTGCTCTAAGGATACATGCCAAGGGCTCCATCACCAGGTTAAACAGCACTGGGGATAGAGGACATCCATGCCTGGTCCCTCTAGTGATGCCAAGTAAGTCTGAGATATATCGATTTACTTGGACCCTAGCCCTGGGAGCATTTTTATTCTGTTTATAAACTGTAGGCCAAAGTCATATTGCCTCAGTACTGTCCAAAGTTACCCCTAGCTGGGCAGTGCCCCAGGGGCCCAAGGATTCTAGGGGCCCACCCCAATGGGAAAGGCGGCACAGATCCCTAGCTTAAGCGGGGTGTGCCACAGCATCTCCGTTTCTCACCCTGGAGCAGAGACTCTGGTGTGCGTAGCTACCTCCTCTCCGCCACTTCCGCAAACCTCCCTGGCCTCCTCTCTATACCGTTCGTATCCGCCTGGGGCCATGCAGGGAATCACCAGATGCGCAGTCACCTTGTTTTCCCGGCGCCTTCCAACTGTTCAGCCGCTCTTCTTACCGGACTCCTAGACCAGTCACGTCGCTCCCCACAGTGCGGCCACTCCTCTCACCAGCACCAGGAAGCAAGCAAGCCACACGAACAGTCAGCACCCAGCAGTCCACCGCTGGTGCTCTGGGTCACAACAGGCGGGTCCCCGAGTACCACCAAGCCTCCACACACTGCGAACAGTGATAAGATCAGGGAGGGGAAGGTGTATCAGCACACAGGCCCACTCCCATCAGGGAGAGCAGCACATATCATGCAGGCCTGGTCGCCATGCAGGCCTGGTCACCATGCAGGCCACCCCTGCCGATGTCCAGCACTGCCCTGGGGAGCGGCTGCGGATGGCTGGCAGCGGAGGCTGGGCCTGGGAGCTTGTAATGCTTTTTGCTGTGTGGCAGAGCAGGAAGAACTGCTGAATTTGAAAAGACTGGCCAGACGCCGATTGTCTGAGAGAATTCAGCCAATCAGCGGTCGGACAGTCTTTTTAAATTCAGTAGCACTTCCCGCCTGCCGCCAAAATAGGGCGACAACAACAAGGCAAGGTCCCAGCCGCCTGGATCCCTGCAGCATAGGTGGGATGGGCCCCCGGATTGTTAAGACAGCCCTGAATACCCCCACTCTACACTATCATATGCCTTGGCTGCATCCAGGGACAGTACTGCGGCTGTCTGTTTATGGTTTACCTGTAGGCTATTATATAACCTCCTGATATTTGAGGTAGTGCTTTCTCCTTTACGGAAACCCGTCCGGACAATATTCCTGACTACTGGATCCAAACTGAGAGCTAATATTTTACCATCTGTATTAATAAGGGAAATTGTCCTGAGAGATTCGGGATTACACAGATCCTTCCCCTCCTTTGGGATCGCTATGATCAATGCCTCACTCATAGATTCTGGCAGCTTCCCTTCAATCAGACTATTATATAGATCTACAAGTCTGGGGGCCACCGAGTCTATAAATTGCTTATATATCTCCATTGGGAGCCCGTCGCACCCTGGTGCCTTACCCACTGGAGACTTCCTCAGGAGCATCTCAATAACATGCTCCTGAGGAAGTCCATGTTATTACAGAAGGAAGAAATGCGTTGAGCAGAAGGTTATGCAGTGGATACCCCCGGAACTTATGCTTTGGCCGAAAGCAGTTCAGATAAGCCTCATTCACATTTAACGCTACACCTATATATTTTGGGGTGCTAATTACCAATGGTGGAGCTGTAATGTGTACACCGTGCGATACTACACTAGGAGGTGCTTTTTTCACCCTTTTTTCCATATATATATATATACACACACACACATCTCCAGAGAGACCGCATTCTACTCTCATGTATGGTTCTGGTAGAACGCACACGTCACTTCCGGATGCCCAGATGGAACGCATGCTGGACTTCAGATCCGGCGGTAATTGCGTTCTGTGGCTATTATGGTGTTTTTAAGCCGTTGTATACCACCTTTTTGATGTATGAGTGTGTCCACAGCTTGTTTGTTAATAATATGTGGTACTCTGATGCCTAATATAGTGATTTATGTGCTTTTACACATACGAAATGGGATAACAGTGAATGATGATGTCACTTCCTGTGACTAGGTCTATAAGCTCTCCCGGTAAGGCAGTTGTGGTGTGTCCTCTCTAGAGGATGGGTGCCAGGTTGCCTGTTTGATGCTATGCCTTGACATGCTGTATCAATTCCTGATGATGGTCTTTTTAAGACCGAAACGTTACATTACCTCGGAAGACAAGATGTCTCTAGATATGCATGTAAATATATATACACTACTGACTGTTCAATCTTAATCCTTCTGGATCTCTCTGCAGCATTTGATATTGTGATACTGTGGACCATGAGCTTTTGACGGAGCACCTGAAAAATTTCTCGGGACTGGATGGCACAGCTCTAAGCTGGTTCAGATCATTTCTCGCTGGCAGGTCAGAGAGAGTGTCATCTGGAGTCCCACAAGGTTCTATATTTTCCCCCGTGCTTTTTGCAGTGTGCATGCTGCCACTGGGTGAAATAATTAGGCACTTTTGGCCTTGTCTACCACTGCTATGCAGATGACACACAGCTGCACTTGTCCTTTGCTCCGGGCACTGAAAACCCAATAACAACCCTAAATGGCGGTCTAGCTGAGCTCCAGGAATGGATGAGTGCAATGAGACTGAACCCTGATAAAGCAGAAGTCCTTATGATTGGACCTCAACATCAAAAGGACAAGACGGCATAATATTATTTGACACTAATTTATAGCACGAGGGTATTGTGGATCCAGTGAAAGTATAGAGAAGTCGTACCCAACTCACCAAAAAATGTGGGAAGAGATGTGTGTCAAACACTCAGTGACCATCTTCGTCCGCATACTCATCTCCATCATTGGCCTCAAGCCTCTAGATGTATGTTGATCGAGCCCTCACTACTTATATTTAAGCTGTAATGTGTATTGAACTGTGGCGCTCTTTTTGTTATTTATTCAATGCAATACTGTTTTGTCTCCCTGTACTGTTCCTTTTGTACGGCGCTGCGAAACACTTGTGGCGCCTTATAAATAAAATTATAATAATAGGTATCTTTCATAATAGGTCCTCTAGTATAACCATGTGATATATGGTAAGTCACTATATACCGGGAAAGGTAGATTTCACTGGTTTGTATGCGTACCGTACTCACTCATGGAGAGGATGTAACAAAGAACATAAAGGTTTCTTTATTTAAAATCAGGTGTGTGGATGAAGCTGTCTATGGGATCACCACGTGGAGTGTAATGAATCACTCTGTACCAAAGACAGTTCACTTCCTCAAATGCGTACCATACTCACTAGTTGAGAAGATATATATGCGTACCATACTCACTCGTTGAAAAGATATATATCCTATCGCACAACACATAAAGGGCCTTATTCTGGTTCGGTCGGTGCAACGTACGTTTCACCGTACGTTTCCCATACGCGGACGGTGAGCGTAAGTCCGCCCACAAAACATCCGCACGGTCACAAACACTGACAATGGGGAGTGGCGTACACTTGAGCATACGCCACCGTGCACGGACGGGTCTCCTCTTAGACACCGTTAACTAGCATACAACAGAGCGTACGCCACCGTATACGGACGGGTCTCGTCCGTTTTCACACCGACATCTTCCGTATATCTGAGCGTACGCCACCGTGCACGGACGGGTCTCGCCTGTTTTCAATGGAAAACTCAGCCTGTGTCACCGATCGTGAGAGTGAGCGTACGTCCGTGCACGGTGGCATACCCTTCACATATATGACCCTGCTAATCTAGCCTTTCATCTATAATTAAGACAATGAATTAATTATTCTAACTGTTATTCAATAATTGTTTCCTATTAACTCAATTGTCTACCTTAATAAACACCCTAATAAAACAACATTTTAACCCTCATTACATGTATATTTATTATGTTCTAATGTTGCATTTTAATCACTATCTATGTGTCCCCACATTGCTGTTACTTTTAAATACAGTTAAGTTGGTGTTACAGTGAAAAAGTTGACACATGTCGACTTCTGTGAATTGAGTGTCCTGCTTTTTGAAGTTTACAAAACCACTTACTGAATGGGTGTAGATGGTTATAAAATAACTACCTTGACATATGTAAGCAAGTCTTTGAATGAATCTTACCTAAAATTAAACCAACCTTTACATGTTGAGAAGTGTAGAAAGATATGCTTCCAATGTGTTTGAGGGCTGTGTGTGGCTTGCAGGTAGTGAAATCATTGTTTTCACTTAATAGGCTGCAGCATTGCTTATTACATTCAGGTGTAGTAATCAGCGTTAATTAGCAGACCCAGGCGTCCGCTCTCATGCGGCATCTCTAGGGGGGGTCTGGAGCTATCTTTGGCGTCCGTCTGTTTTTGGCCCAAAATGCACGGTGCGTTCGCCGATCGAGCGGTTGTAGCACCGTACATTTTTTGGTGCACACCCCCGTGTATGCCCATGTTTACGCCCAGTTTTCCTCATTATTCCGGCTGCTCCCCTAAAAACTCCCCCATGCCGCCCACAATGACCGTACTCTTGCGGACAGGTTTTTTCGCACGGAGAGACCCCTCCGTGAGCGGTGTGAGGTCGCCGCACCTGCACATTGCAAAAGCTACGCATGCGCAGTTGAAAAAAAAAAAACCCGATCCGCCCGTATACGGTCCCACCGTATCGAGCAGAATAAGGCCCAAAGTGTGCAGCCCGTGCTTTTTGAACTAGCTTTGGATCGCATTGCATGCAAATTGCATGAGATAAGATCTAGTTCAGACCGCAAGGGAATATTGTACCGTGTTTGGGCACTTTTACAGATCCCACATTATAGGGCTCATGCGAAGGTGGCCGGGAGTTGTGTCTAAGTACCCGATGCCAAATGGGATCCATAAAGCTGCATGGTGCTGGGCTCGTGGGCTGTGAGTACCATGAAATGTGGCCGGCTCGGCAATCCCAGCACATGCACCTCCTACATAGGTGCCGGGGGTATGACAAGAGGGGCAGATTCCTAATGATGGCCCAAATATCAGTATATACCACACACATTACAGTACAGGGTCACACAGCAGTGGCGGAACTCCCGGAGGCAATGGAGTCATCTGCCGATTTTCGGGATCCTCCCGGTAATTCTGGGAGGGTCGGCAACCCTGACATATATACACATATTGCATGATGATCCCTCTCTTTTTAATATCTTTGACTGTTATTGTGACTTTACCCCTCTCCATCGCTACCCCACCACCCCTTGTTTGCTGCATGTCAGCAACAAGTTCATACCCCCCTTTTTTCACTGTTGTTCACTGTGCTAGGCGAGTTACACCACACCACTTGCACTTGCAAGTTTGTTACCGCATGTTATAGTTTAAGGTGCCCAGAGCCTGCTTAGACTCAGCTTATTCAGTGGGATCTATCAATAAATTAATTGTTATCCCCAATCACTGTTTTGTCCATTCATTAGCCCATACATAATTTAAGCATTGGGATCCTTTGCTATCCCCCAGCATACATTACCCGTTTCTTAGAGATCAGTGATTTACACCCTGAGCGCAGGCCTCATAAAACCCTGTATCCATATATATATATATATATATCCAGTATGGGGTCTAATTTGGCTCCGGCCTACTCTAATATCTTTATGCAAAGGTATGAGGATGAGCACATTCTTTCTAAGTATAGTACCCAGATATTGTATTATAAAAGGTTTATTGATGATGTGATCCTGTTATGGTAAGATACTGAACAATCGTTCCATGAGATGGTAAAAAACCTTAAATAGTCTTGATCACCCTATCAGGTTCACATCTGAAATCAGTAGTATATCCATAAACTTTTTAGACGTAACATTATTTAGGGATGGTGACAAATTGGGTTATACGTTATACCGAAAACCCACAGATCGGAATACAATGTTGTGGGCTACAAGCCACCACCCGGACTCATTGAAAAACAAATTGCCCATCTCACAGTTCCTAAGGATCTTACGTAACAACTCGAGTCCAGTAAAGGCTGAGGAACAACTCCAAGAGTGCTGCCAGCGATTTAGTGAACGTGGGTACAGGAGACAGGATATACAAAATTGCCTCACTAAAGCCAGAAGAAAACATCAAATGCAGAATACAAGTGGCATTGTACAGAGAAGAGCGCCAACCATGGTATTGGGTACTGAGTGCAATACAGGCCTAAGACGTGTACAGCATGGCATAAAAAGAAATTGGCATATCTTCTCTTCTGATCCTGCATTCACAAAAATGGAGAAAAAACAACCTTTATTGAGTGTGAGACGAGGCCGGAATCTCAAAGATTATTTATTGAGACCGAACATGCCCATCACATCAGTTAAACAGAAACCGACATGGCTTTCCCAACAGGTTGGGTGTTACAGATGTCTGGGATGTATAACTTGCCGATCAATGATAACTGGCAGGACATTCAACCATCCTCAGACAGGCACCAAAATAATGTTACGACATCGTCTAACTTGTCTTATGGACTACGTTGTTTACTTTCTAAAATGTCCCTGCGGGTATTTATACGTAAGGAAGACAATTAGGACTTTCCGCGAACGGATGACACAACATAGGTCTTCAATTAGATTGGCCTATAATACGGGTGCATCGGATAAGCCGGTGGCAGTCCACTTTGTAAAAGAAGGTCACCAAATTTCGTCATTGAAATATATGATTATTGATTGGGAACCCCCCTCTGAGAGGGGTGGTGACCATAAAAAAGCTCTCCTCCAAAGGGAAGCAAGGTGGATTGCAAAACTGGACACAGTAGCGCCAAAAGGCTTAAATGAGAGTAATTCATTAGCAGCATTTTTATAAAAATATGCTCTCGTCTTTTTGTGATAAAACATATCTGTGACATGGGTGGTGATGTTATATGAATTTGCATGCGTAAATTGTCTATATGTTTGTATTGTAATTTATATTGTAAACTGTATGTTTATATTTTTAATATTTGTTATGATTTAAAAAATGTGTATTTAGTCCGGGTGAGGCTTTAAAACTAAAATAATATGGACATGCCTATATATACCAAGTGCTGGTGCAATCATATGCCAAGAATATCTAAATAATAATTTTTTTGTTGGCCACTTTACAAAAGTTCCACTAGATGGCGTCTGGTGGATACAGTCAGGCATCCTAAACACTGGATGCGGTTCAGGTGCGTTCCAGGCACCTAATAGTGACACAGCTACAAAACCTAACTTGATAGGTGGTTAAGGCCATGTGACGCGCTAGTCACGATCACATGGTTTACATGTTCCATAGGAATAAACGGGTGACGCGCTATTTGAGCGCCGCGCACCCAGAAATACTAAGCTTGTGTCATGCGGTCCAAATGGGAGGCTGGCGTGCGCTCCAGCTGACGTTTTTCGCGCCAAATGACGCTTTAAAAGGTCGGAGGATAGTAAACAGTGGCACATGACGCTGACATGCGTTAACAGCTCGTGGTGCAGCGTTCTGGACACTTTATGGTATGTATTGCTGAAGCACTTGGTCTGTTTGGCATGTATTATTGATAATATATGAGCTTTAAAAGTTAAGAGTTAAGCATCTTGCTAAGTTGTTTGCAAGGAGGTGACATTGATAGAATTTTACCAGTCTGGGGATAGTCTGTATTGTAATATATGGATGAGTAATTTAATTCCACCTGGTGACTTATACACATTTTCTGTTTGTATATTTTTTCTTGCTATAGGTGTCTTTACTATTTCGATGTATTATCTGATATGGCTGTCTTACAAGTCTTGAAAAAGGCCCTGATTCGGGTCAAAACGTTGACCATATGTGATGGCAGCGTAAATAAAAAGAAATGAAATAAAAATAATCATTTTTAACTCCAGTCTGGCGAGTGACCTCCTTCTGTACCCACAACTATATATATATATATATATATATATATATATATATATATATATATATATATATATATATATATATATATATTTCCAGTTGTATAACCAGAGAGGGCACTCACCACCGATAGCAGGTAAAATATCTCTTTATTGACAGCAGTCAGCATACAATGTCGACGTTTCAATCACAAAGGGCCTTTTTTTTTTTTTAAACGTCGATATTGTATGCTGACTGCTGTGAATTAAACAGTTTCTCTGACCACGCCCTGGGCGTGGTCAGTGATACCCGTGCTGACTGTGTCCCGGCGCTGTCTTCTGCCTGTGTCCCCGGCCTCCGGTTTCCGAGTCCTGTCGGCGCAACCCAGCGTCTGCGAGTCCCTGTCGACCTGATGCCAGTGGAGATGCGGTTGGAGCAGATTTGCTGTGGTATTGTTTGTTTTATTATGTGGTAACCAGCCCACACTGTTCTTTTATTGGTACGAGCAATTGCTTTTATCCTTTTTAAGGAGTGTTTGTTCCTCCATAATAAATATATTGTTTACATGCACCATGGAGCGCCCCTCTGTTCTATATTTTCTTTAGATTCATACGTCCTGACCCTGGATGCTTGGTCATTTTCCAATTGAGGGAGCTGCAGTCTATATCATTGGACTTTGGTGAAACTTCTGTGCCTCTTTGTTTAAAGGGCTAACATTGCTGGACACATTAGAGACTTGAAAATCATCAGCGCCACCTGCACTACGGTTTTTTCTATATATATATATATATATATATATATATATATCCTGGGAATCCTGGGACCAGCCAATCAGTTAATTGAAAGCTTTCAATTTCAATTATGTGGCTAACCCCGGTACTTGTGAGTTATCCGGGCTGCCGATTTTTTCATCGCGCCCGAAATCGTGGGCATCGCGCCGGTCGTGGCCGTTATAAGGAGCCGCGACGCGATGCCCACGATTTCCCATAGACAGTAATGTTAAAAGACACGATGGACCCGATTTCCGACCCGATTTCCCATAGACAGTAATGTTAAAAGACGCGATGGAGCCCATTTCCCATAGACAGCAATGTTAAAATAAAATGACAATGTGAAATTGGCCAATATGGCCATTTCACATTGGATATGTTGTAAAAAAAAATGTTTCATGGCCTCCCACCACCGTTAACGCCACCCCGCTATTGACGCCAACCCGAAGCGTGGCGAGCGCAGCGAGCCCGCGAGGGGCGGCGGTACGCGTCCTCCGACCTTTTCATGCCCTACTATCCACTAGGGCGTGGAGTGAGAATAGAATAGTGTGGCGAGCGCAGCGAGCCACCGAGCCCGAAGCGTGGCGAGCGGACGCCGACACCTGTGAAGCCCGCAAGGGCACGCGGATACCTGTGAAGGTGTCCGCGTCCGCTAGGGCATGAAAAGGTCGGAGGACGCGTACCGCCGCCCCTCGCGGGCTCGCTGCGCTCGCCACGCTTCGGGTTGGCGTCAATAGCGGGGTGGCGTTAATGGTGGTGGGGGGCCATGAAACATTTTTTTTAAAAACATATTGGCCAATTTCACATTGTCATTTTATTTTAACATTGCTGTCTATGGGAAATCGGGTCCATCGCGTCTTTTAACATTACTGTCTATGGGAAATCGGGTCCATCGTGTCTTTTAACATTACTGTCTATGGGAAATCGTAGGCATCGCGTCGCGGCCCCTTATAACGGCCACGACCGACGCGATGCCCCCGATTTGGGGCTAAATCGCGGGCATCGCGTCGGTCGGGTGTCCTTAAGTTAACCAAACTTAAGGACAAAATCGGCAGCCCGGATAACTCACAAGTACCCTAACCCCTCCTAACATCATTTTTACAATTGTCACCCTGTATTAGAAGAACCCATTACCTGTCTTACTGGAGACACCTTAATTTTTGAGCTATTGGGGGGGGGGGCACCAATATTTACCTTGCCTCCGGGCAACTGGGACGAACTTACGCCACTGTCACACAGTGTAATATATATATATATATATATATATATAGGCAGCAGGGTGAGGGCACTCCAATGAAGATATAAGGTACCGGGGTGCAACACTTAGAGAATAGGTAACAGTGAGACGATAGTGGCACACACTCGGATTTTTGAAAAAATGTTGACAGACACAAGGTGCTGTAGACAACGTTTCGGGGTTAATTCCGTTTTCAAGTCAAGAACAAAGACAAATGAAGACATACTCACATATATACCGGAGAGCAGGTGCTGAGGACAGCCAGACTCCTCCTGACGCTCGTGTAGCTCAGCATTGCACTTCCTGGTGGGCGTCTCCGCTAGAGTGATGACAGGTAATGACCACATCCGGGATTCCCTCAGCCTAGTGCGTTGCTGAGCAACCACAGCGGCGGGGGTCACTTACCCAAAGTGGGCTCCACTCCACGCTCGACTCATAAGGGACTTTGGACATATCAAGGGAAATTCCATTCCATCAGGATCCATTCCCCCCTCAAGTGAGCAAAGTGGACACGGTAAATATATCTACGCAATTATTGCTCTGGTTACCAAAGGCGGTCCCCAAAAATACCATTCTAGGCAATATAGGAACGGACAGTTACCCCAGTTTATCCCAATTCTGCTACCATATCCATGCTTTTTTATTTTAATATTTTATGTATATGTGTGGCCATGTGGCCTATTAAATTGTGATGATCTTTTTTACATAAATTTGTGAAGTCAATCCAACTGCCAATTGGTTTTTATTAATTTTGAATTTTTCCAGCGCTGCAAATTTTTGTTTTCTTTTATTGTTTGTATCTTCAGGTCTGACACACCTGATCTTATTGCAGCTGCTCTTGAGTGAAGCAGGTCACACCTAGCGCCCCTAGGGTATCCCTCCCTTGCCATCACAGCAGGAAGAGGGACCCAATTCTTTTTCCATATATATATACACAGCATGAACAAAAGGTAAGAAAAGATTTTAGTGAGAAATGTCCAGTAGTACAACATGGTACATGATATGAAGTCAATGTTTTGATGCAACACGCATCGTTCTCAAGACAACATATATATTTCTTAGATGGACAAAACCATTAGCACTGCAGGTGAGGCAGGTGTTACTTGTGCAGAGATAATTAGATTTGGGTGGGGTTTTACACCTGCCTCACCTGCAGTGCACATGGTTTTGTCCATCTAAGAAATGTTGGGGCAAATGTATTAAGCATGGAGAAGAGATAAACTGGAGATAAAGTGGAGATAACTTGGAAGAGTTAACGCACCAGCCAATCAGCTGTGTTTGAAATATGACAGTTTGGATCTGATTGGCTGGTGCGTTATCTCCTTCCAATTTATCTCCAGTTTATCTCTTCACCAGGCTTAATACATCTGCCCCATTTTGTCAGAAAGAGTGAACTAGAATAAGGGCCTCAGTTCCTGCTGGAGCCTGCTGAAAAATAGCCCTGCTTATTCAGTTCTAAAGAGTGCGCCCAAAAGCGTTTTTCCTTCTTTCTGTCAGCAGACAATAACCCAGTGTACAATCATTGGTATTAAACGCTGGGCGCACCACCAACCAATAGACTACCAGAATTTATCAAGTCAAGTAGCTCAATATGCTGGTAATCTAACAGATTCATTTCCTAAAATATTCAGTCTGTGCGGATCTCCATCCATCTCTGTGAACAGCATTTTCTTCATTCTCACTTAGATTTTTTCCCCGGGTAACTGCGACGCCATTAGTGATGAACACGGTGAACACTTTCACCAGGATATTTCTGAGATGGAGAAGAGATTCCCGGGGAAATGCAATGCTTCAATGCTAGCAGACTATTGGTGGACACTTGTCAGAGATTCTCCAGAAATAGTGTACAATCAATGGAAGTCAAACTTATTAGCCCCAGGAGGTCTGGATTTGGAGTCACACTCAAAATGAAAAACGCACTACAGGCTGATCCAACTTTGATGTAATGTCCCTAAAACAAGTCAAAATGAGGCTCAGTAGTGTGTGTGGCCTCCAAGTGCCTGTATGACCTCCCTACAACGCCTGGGCATGCTCTTGATGAGGTGGCGGATGGTCTCCTGAGGGATCTCCTCCCAGACCTGGACTAAAGCATCCGCCAACTCCTGGACAGTCTGTGGTGCAACGTGGCGTTGGTGGGTGGAGTGAGACATGATGCCCCAGGTGTGCTCAATTGGATTCAGGTCTGGGGAACGGGCGGGCCAGTCCATAGCATCAATGCCTTCGTCTTGCAGGAACTGCTGACACACTCCAGCCACATGAGGTCTAGCATTGTCTTGCATTAGGAGGAACCCAGGGCCAACCGCACCAGCATATGGTCTCACAAGGGGTCTGAGGATCTCATCTCGGTACCTAATGGCAGCAAGGCTACCTCTGGCCGAGCACATGGAGGGCTGTGCGGCCCCTCAAAGAAATACCACCCCACACCATTACTGACCCACTGCCAAACCGGTCATGCTGGAGGATGTTGCAGGCAGCAGAACGTTCTCCTTGGAGTTTCCAGACTCTGTCACATGTGCTCAGTGTGAACCTGCTTTCATCTGTGAAGAGCACAGGGCGCCAGTGGCGAATTTGCCAATCTTGGTGTTCTCTGGAAAATGCCAAACTTCCTACACGGTGTTAGGCTGTAAGCACAACCCCCACCTGTGGACATTGGGCCCTCATACCACCCTCATGGAGTCTGTTTCTGACCATTTGAGTAGACACATGCACATTTGTGGCCTGCTGGAGGTCATTTTGCAGGGCTCTGGACCAACCAGGAGATGGACTGGTGATAAGTGGTGCATTACTGCCACCGTATGGTCAAAATTTGTAATACACCCAGAGTGACCTGGATACTAACCTCCACTTTTCATGGTGCATGAAATAAACTTTTATTCATGCATGAATAACCACTTTTCATGGTTCAGATAAACTTTTATATGTTGTTAAAATTGTACGAGTCCATTACCTATGTTTTTTTATCTTCATTAAAACCCCTTTTTTAAACGTTATCACACTATCCATTTCTTATCCCTCTTTGTTGGGAGGATTTTTTATTTAAGGTACCCTAACTTGGAAAGGTTCACAGGGGTCCCTGTTGATATCGGACCCCTGTCAAATGTGAGTCATTCATTTTCCTTATTAATACTATACACTGGGTGTATTACAAATTTTGACCACATGGTGGCAGTAAATCACCACTTATCCCCAGTCACATTAAGCACTTTTGCTTCTAACAAAATATAGCCTCTCCTTTGGGCCCCATATACTCCAGCCGAGCTCGACATGTGCAGATGAGGAGGACCAACCAGGAGACGGACACAAGAAAGACACTGCTACGAGATGTTTTGCAGCCCCTTGTATCTTCTTGGAGTGTTATTTATTCATTTATATTGATGTAATTTCTAACTATACACATCATCACTAAATTTGTTATTAGGTTGTAGCGCTTAGTGCACCACAAACAGTTATATATATTATACACAGTTGTCACAATATATAGTATCAATGCTCCAGTTTAATGAAGATCAGCTCTCACACGTGTGACATCTTTGATGTTTTCTAAGAATTGATTTCCATGTAAAACATTTCCCACATTCAGAGCATGAAAATGGTTTCTCACCTGTGTGCACTCTTATGTGTAGCAAGTTTTGATTTCTCGTTGAAGCATTTCCCACATTCAGAGCATGAAAATGGCTTCTCGCCTGTGTGTGTCCTTTGATGTATTATAAGATTTACATTACGGGTAAAACATTTCCCACATTCAGAGCATGAAAATGGCTTCTCACCTGTGTGTGTCCTTTGATGTATTCTAAGATTTACATTATGGGTAAAACATTTCCCACATTCAGAGCATGAAAATGGCTTCTCGCCTGTGTGTGTCCTTTGATGTATTATAAGATTTACATTACGGGTAAAACATTTCCCACATTCAGAGCATGAAAATGGCTTCTCGCCTGTGTGTGTCCTTTGATGTATTCTAAGATTTACATTATGGGTAAAACATTTCCCACATTCAGAGCATGAAAATGGTTTCTCACCTGTGTGAACTCTCTCATGTGCAACAAGATTTGATTTCCCAATGAAACATTTCCCACATTCAGAGCATGAAAATGGCTTCTCGCCTGTGTGAACTCTCTTATGTGCAACAAGATTTGATTTCCCAATGAAACATTTCCCACATTCAGAGCATGAAAATGGCTTCTTGCCTGTGTGAACTCTCTTATGTGCAACAAGATTTGATTTCCCAATGAAACATTTCCCACATTCAGAGCATGAAAATGGTTTCTCACCTGTGTGAACTCTCTTATGTGCAACAAGATTTGATTTCTCTTTGAAACATTTCCCACATTCAGAGCATAAAAATGGGTTCTCACCTGTGTGCACTCTCTTATGTGTAGCAAGTTTTGATTTCTCGTTGAAGCATTTCCCACATTCAGAGCATGAAAATGGCTTCTCGCCTGTGTGTGTCCTTTGATGTATTATAAGATTTACATTACGGGTAAAACATTTCCCACATTCAGAGCATGAAAATGGCTTCTCGCCTGTGTGTGTCCTTTGATGTATTCTAAGAGTTACATTACGGGTAAAACATTTCCCACATTCAGAGCATGAAAATGGTTTCTCACCTGTGTGAACTCTCTTATGTGCAACAAGATTTGATTTCTGCTTAAAACATTTCCCACATTCAGAGCATGAAAATGGTTTCTCCCCTGTGTGATGTATCTGATGTAAAACAGAATCTGACGGATGTATAGAACTCTCACCAAACTCAGAACTGGATGATATTGTATCATCTTTATGACCTGTACTGTGTGTAGTAAGGTCTGAATGATCAGGAGAAGGTTCCTCATGACTAGAGGGACCAGATGGAATATCTGCACTGGGAAATGTTGGGTGTGTATTGGGGATAATGGGGTTTTCTTCTGGAGAATCTCGTCTGATGTTCTTATCTTCTAGTATATAATCTGGAGACACAATGAGATCTCCCTCCGAGGTATTCCTGCTTGTGCGCCCATCTACAGGAAACAGATGAATGACAACAGACAGAATTGTTTACATTGAGAGACAAATGTTCATGGATGTTTTATCACTTACACTGAACATGTCTAATGCTGCGCACACACTGGCCGATATATCGCTGGTCCGTCAGCCAGTGGGTACCAGCGATATGTCTGAATGCCGTCTATCACAGACATATTGCGTCCGCTGTGCATCACAGCCAATAACCAGTATATATAACACTATATCGGTGCACTGCGCTGTGTGTACAGGTGATCTGCCGATGGCTCATACACCCACTGCAGGAGCCACCAGTGATTGGCAGCTGTGATGTCAGTAACGACAGATCGCGCAGTATGTATGGAGAGCACCCTGCTGGATCCATCAATAGATATAATCTGTAAGTGTGTACCCAGCCTAAGGGGCATAACATTGATTGTAAACAGACATTCATAAATTTAAAATTGCTCTCAATCAATTTTAGACTTCCAGGGCAAGAACACATTTACTGACATGTCAATGAATCTAAAGATTAAAATGTCAGTAAATGTGTTTTATTCCTGAAAGACCAATATCGACCTTTAGTAAATAAACCTATAAGGGCTATTTCACACGCTCCGGCTCCTGCCAGGCGGCGAAACCTCGCACGGCCAAATGCCGTGCCGCACACAGTAATTAATAATGGACACGATTGTGTCCATTCACACGGGACGGCCACGGCCCAGCCGCTCAGTTGCAGCCGGATCCCACCACTGGAAGGGATGGCTGCCGGGCTGTGGCTATCTCCACCATTGAAAACTGCCGAGTGTGACACGGCTTCTTGGCCATGCGGGTTTCACCTCCCGGCAGGAGTGTGTGAAATAGCACTAAGACTGAGCTGATTATCTCCCCACCATCTGGGGTCCCCTCACCTACCTTTATGTTACTATCCACTGACACCTTACCGTCGATGCTGCAAGGCTTAGTGCCATCCTTACCTCCACCCTTTCTTACAGTCCCCACATTAAGTCCCTGTCCCAGTATTGGCAGCTTCCAGGATCAGATCCTCTCTTACCCTGGGGGCAACTAAGACCCTCATCCACTCACTGGTCATCTCTAGACTGGATTACTGTAACCTGCTAAGCACAGTAGCTGTGGGGTACACTAGCAGCATGTCCTAGTCACTGGTTACCACTACTCCAGGTGGCCACACATTTGTGGTTTTAGAATATGGGGAGGAGACTGGTCAGATCTCTGGGCTGGTAACACACAGTGACATGATGTGAGGGGAGAGCAGGAGTATAATAGGGGCTGATGGGTTCTGATGTATGAGATACACCAGAGAGTGTGGGGGGGGGGAGACTGGTCAGATCTCTGGGCTGGTAACACACAGTGACATGATGTGAGGGGAGAGCAGGAGTAGAATAGGGGCTGATGGCTCCTGATGTATGAGATACACCAGAGAGTGCAGGGAGGAGACTGGTCAGATCTATGGGCTGGTAACACACAGTGACATGATGTGAGGGGAAGAGCAGGAGTATAATAGGGGCTGATGGCTCCTGATGTATGAGATACACCAGATAGTATGGGGAGGAGACTGGTCAGATCTCTGGGCTGGTAACACACAGTGACATGATGTGAGGGGGAGAGCAGGAGTATAATAGGGGCTGATGGCTCCTGATGTATGAGATACACCAGAGAGTGCAGGGAGGAGACTGGTCAGATCTATGGGCTGGTAACACACAGTGACATGATGTGAGGGGAAGAGCAGGAGTATAATAGGGGCTGATGGCTTCTGATGTATGAGATACACCAGAGAGTGTGGGGAGGAGACTGGTCAGATCTCTGGGCTGGTAACACACAGTGACATGATGTGAGGGGAGAGCAGGAGTATAATAGGGGCTGATGGCTCCTGATGTATGAGATACACCAGAGAGTGCAGGGAGGAGACTGGTCAGATCTATGGGCTGGTAACATACAGTGACATGATGTGAGGGGAAGAGCAGGAGTATAATAGGGGCTGATGGCTTCTGATGTATGAGATACACCAGAGAGTGTGGGGAGGAGACTGGTCAGATCTCTGGGCTGGTAACCCCAGCCGGAGTCCTGAGGAAAGGCCCTTCTGTAAAAACAAAAAGCAACCGGGCCTGTTTGAAATTCACAGGAGAGACCCTCCTGGTCTCGCACCAGGCCACATAGGCCCTCCATATGCGATGGTAATGTACCGAGGTAACCTGTTTTCTGGCCCCTATCATGGTAGGGATCACTGCCTGCGGAATCCCTGCTTTTCTCAGAATGGACCTCTCAACAGCCATGCCGTCAAATGTAGATGTTGTAAGTTGGGACAGGTGAACGGACCCTGTGTTAGCAGGTCGTCGCAGAGTGGAAGAGGCCACGGCTCGTCTACTAACAGGCCTGTTAGAACCGTGTACCATGACCGGCTAGGCCAGTCCGGAGAAATGAACAGCACTGTCACCGACTCCCTGCAGATTCTCTGAAGAACCCGAGGGATGAGAGGCAATGGAGGGAAGATGTAGAGGAACTGATCCGTTCAAGGGGCGGTGAGAGCGTCCACTGCCACTGCCTGAGGATCTCTTGTCCGAGCGCAGTACCGGGGCAACTGATGGTTGTGCCTGGAGGCCATCATGTCTATCTGAGGACATCCCCACCGACGAGTCACGGTCTGGAAGACCTGGGGGTTCAGACACCACTCTCCGTGATGGACGTCTCGTCGGCTGAGGTAGTCCGCCTCCCAATTTTCCACGCCTGGTATAAAAATGGCAGATACGGCCCCCGCGTGCTCCTGCACCCAGAGCAGAATCCTCTTCTCTTTTCTCATCACTGCACGGCTGCAAGCGCCTCCCTGTTTATGTAGGCCACAGCCGTGGCGTTGTCAGACTGCACTCTGATGTCCTTGTTCCGGAGAATGACCTCCGCTTGAAGGAGAACATAATACACTGCTCGGAGTTCCAGCACATTGATGGACATCTGCGCTTCCACAGACCCTGGAAGTGGAGTCCCAGCGTGACCACTCCCCAGCCCCTGAGGCTGGCGTCTGTGGTGAGGAGCGTCCAGCTGTGTATGGTGAACCTCTGTCCCTCCTGCAGGTTGCTGGAGTCGAGCCACCACGCTAGTGATGCTCGAGCCTGATGGCAAAGGGTAATTCGCTGATGAAGAAAAAGATGCGAACCTGACCACTGGTGGAGCAGACATAGATGGAAGGGGCGAGATCGAAAACGCCCGTATTGCACTGCCTCGAACGAGGCCACCATCTTTCCAAACAGCCTTGTGCAGAGTAGGACTGATACTTTCCCATGCTGCAGCACCAGGCAAACCGACTCCTGCAGAGACAATATCTTGTCCCCTGGGAGGAAAACCTGTCTTTGGACAGTGTCCAAGGTCATCCCCAGGAACAGAATCCTCTGCGAGGGGGTCAGTTGCGACTTCTGCATATTGAGCATCCAGCCATGGGACTCCAGAGTCTGACGCGTCAGTTGGATGTTGTGCAGCAGGATCTCCTTGGACGGAGACTTCAACAGATGGTCGTCCAAGTAAGGGACAATGGTAACTCCCTGAGCCCTGAGTATTTCCATCATGACTGCCATGACTTTGGTAAATACCCGGGGCGCAGAAGAGAGGCCGAAGGGAAGGGCCCTGAACTGTAGGTGACAGCTCTGAACGGCAAACCGCAGGTAGGCCTGGTGAGGAGGCCAGATGGGGATGTGCAGGTATGCATCTTTTATATCGATGGATACGAGAAACTCCCCCGGCTCCAGGCCTGCAATGACTGACTGCAAAGACTCCATCTTGAAGCGGGTGAACCGCAGAAATGGATTGAGTTGTTTCAAATTCAAGATGGGCCTTACCGAGCCGTCCGGTTTGGGAACAGGCTGGAATAGAATCCCTTTGACCTTTCAGAGTCTGGTACTGGGATAACCACCCCCATGTCCCTGAGTTTGTGAATGGCAGCCTGTAGTGCTCTGCTTTTCTCCTGAGAAGCTGGCAAACCTGTGGGAAAAAAAAAGTAGAGGAGGAGGCAACAAGAAGTCTATCTTGTAGCCTACTGCCACCAGGTCCTTTACCCATGCGTCCTGGGACATGGACCAAACATGCTGGTAAAACAGCAGACGGCCTCCCACCCTGCGCTACGGGCAGGGGCTGGGAGAGTCATGCCGAGGGCTTGGAGGTAACCTTTGCATCCAGGATGGGTGCACTGGCTGAACCTCTGCCTCTGAAGCCTCTAGAACTGGTAGCATTCCATACCCCTGAATCTGGGGGTGGGTCGGAATGAACGAAAGGACTGCCCTCCTGTAGTTGGGAAGGACCTGCATGGGGGGTAGGGGCTGCCGTAGGCAGAAACTGTGACGTAGCCTGTGAGATCATTTTGTCCAGCTCTGGACCGAAGAGCGCCTCACCAGCAAAGGGTAATGCTTCCACCGCCTTCTTGGAGTCAGCGTCCGCATTCCACTGTCTCAACCAAAGAGTTCTGCGGGCTGAAACTGAAAGGGCAGAAACACGAGCCGCCAGCATACAGACGTCTGAAGAGGCTTCAACTAAGTAACCTGCAGCCTCACGTATGTGTTCAACCAGAAGCAACATATCACCTGCCCCTGGGATGCCCAGACCTCCATGGCCCTATTGACCCAACATCCCACCTGGGCCGACCTTTGTAAAAGACCTGCGGCCGAATAAATATTCTTCAGGGTGCTCTCTAACCTTCTGTCTGAGACATCCTTGAGGGTAGAGGCTCCTGGTATGGGCAATACTGTCTTTTTAGACAAGCGCGATACCGAAGAGTCTACAGCAGGGGGCGTTTCACATGACTTCCTAGCATCCTTAGGAAAGGGATAGGAAGTGAAAAACCTTTGGGACACCTGAAACTTTTTGTCAGGGTGTAACCAAGCTTTTTGCAGGTGATCATCCAGCTCTTCTGAGGCTGGGAAGAATGCAGACTGTTTCTGCTTTTTGGCAAAAACTGAGGGACGCGCAGCAGGTCTCACCTCCTCTGTGACATTGAGGGTTAAACGGACTGCTTGTATTCTCTAAACCCTGAGAGGGGGACATCCAGTCCTGTAGGACTGGAGCCTCCGGCTCATTAAATTCACCCTCCTCCAGATCTGGCATGTCGTCATCTGTATCATCTAACAGAGGGACTTGAGGAAAAATCCTATTAGCAGGAGCCAGTCTAGGGGGAGGGGGTACTGGGGTGTCTGCATGTAATGCTCTAGACCAGGCAAGTCCAAAGTCAGGCCCGGGGGCCAATTGCGGCCCGTGCTGTCATTTCAAGCGGCCCGCAGCCTCCAGCCAGAAGCGGGTGGAGCACCATATGCGGGACACACAGCACTAAAGGTGGGGCCCTGGCGAGCACGCCTTTACCTTGCTGTCTGCAGCAGTGAGGAGGTGCCGGCCGCCACAGTGACATGTGTTTAGCGTCTTTCGGGTGAGTATGCATCCAACCCCTGCAGCTGCAATTGTATATCACCCTCCTCTGCAATCACAGTGACAGCAGTGGGGGAAGCTTGCATTCATAACATGCAGAGCGGAGGAGGGCAGCAGCGGGAGCCCAAGCATCTCCTGTCCATGCAGTTCCTGCTTTGCCTCTCAGACCTCTGGCTAACACAAGAGGATGGGAAACATACAGATAAGGGAGGGAGCAGGCAGGGGGACATACAGTCAATGGGGGCAGAGTGAGGGACATACAGTCAATGGGGGCAGAGTGGGGGACATTCAGAGAAGGGGGGGCAGAGTCGGGGACATTCAGAGAAGGAGGGGCAGGCTGTGGGACATAGTGAATGTGAGTCATACAGTGAATGGAGGCAGATTGGGGGACATACAGTGAAGGCTTTGGGACATACAGTGAATGAAGGCAGTGATGGACATTCAGAGAAGGGGGGACAGGGTGGGGGAGAGAAGGAATGGGTGCAGAGTGGGGAACATACAGTGAATGGTGGACATACAGTGAAAAAGGAGCAGGCTGGGGGACATACAGAGAAAGATGGTCAGGCAGGGTAATATACAGTGGAGGGGGCAGAGTGGGGGACATACAGTGAATAGGGGCAGGCTGGAGGAAATACAGAGAGAGGGGGGGGGGCAGTCTAGGAAATATACAGTGAAGGGGCAGGCTGGGGGACATACAGCGAATGGGGGCAGAGTGGGGGACCATTCTGATGTGATTAATGATTCAAAGAATGTCAGGTTGAATGGTCGGCCCCCCACATTTTCACCTCACTAAAACTGGCCCTCATCGCAAAAAGTTTGGACACCCCTGCTCTAGACAGTCCCTCAACAGCAGAGGTTAACACTGCCTGTTGATCCCTGGCTGCATCCCTGTCTTGTCTGGCTGCAGATAACTCAGAAGCTAGCTGAGAAATCACTGTGGACAATTGGGAAGCCCATACAGGAGTATCCTGCGCCGCTGTTGAAGGCTGGGGCTGCTGCACATGGGGGACATAAAATGGCGCCCTCAGCGTGTGGGGTGAACTTGGTGCTGCACTTCTTGCAAGCAATCTTTTTAGGAGCACCACCAGCCATCATACACTCATCAATCATCCACAGAGAGGAGAGAGAGAGAGGTTAAGCACCGGACAGGAGAGGAGGTATACAAGGCAGAGTCTGCCACAAGCCAGAGACACGCACTGTATATAAATATAACCTTTTTGGACACAGTCCAAGCCGCCCTGACCTCTTATGTCCCGCTGTGACTCACTGTACCAGGGTCACCTGCACTTTTCAGTTGCCTGGAGGGAGCGGCGGATCATGCTGCTGCTTCAATGGCCGCCGCACCTTAAAGAAGGAGGAAGCGGAAGTGCCCAGCATGCTGTGCGCTGCTCCGCTTCTCGTTATGGCGCTGCTTTTAAAATGCAATGCCGCGTCTCTTTCGCTGAATCCCCCGCTAGCAGGGGATCAGCGCTATACTTACCCCTGCCGTAGCTGTCGGGTGCGGCGTGCTGACAGGTCCTCGAGGCGCGCTGCGTGCAGCGGCGACGGGACCTCAGGATCTGTGGATCCTGCAGCCGGGTACCGGATGAGAGCTGCGTGCAGCTGCGACCGGACCCGCGCACAGCGCCCTCGTCGCAGGCAGGTAGGGACAGGGGGCTACCTGCCTGTCCTCCTGCTGATTGCAGATCATTAAATTTAAAAAAGCCCAGGAGTGAGCAATGAATGCACCCAGCTCCCTTTTTGTTGATATATGTACCTGTTTGTTTTGGCATTTTGTAGTTGTCAATTCTAGAGATCCGTGCAGCCGCTTTGAAGTGAAGCGCCGGTTGTTTTATTACTTCTTCTTGTATGCCACATGCTTAGTCTGCATGGGAGAAGAAGTAGAAGGGGAGGAGTTAGTCACTTAATTTATTCTAAAGTGCCCAAGCTCCCTGTGGTCGCCTTCTATTCCCCACTGTAACTCTCCAGTGTCACCTAGTGGAGGAAAGAGAAATATCTTTATTTAACCCATTTTGCCCAGCTGCAGGGGCTCCTTTACACTGGACTGGCTGCGCTGGGAAGACAGCTTCCAACCTGCCATGCCCGGACTCTTGGCAGCGGCAGTTCCCAGTGCGCTGCTGTATAGTAGCAGCTCCTGTAGCGCTGCAGCCCGGGACAGCATCCTGGCTGCAGCATCTCCCAGCACACTGCTCGGCCATGCCACATTTCTTCTCCCCTGGAGGATGGGGGGTTACAGCTGGACGCTACCGGGGTTGCTGGAGGTTGTCTGGGGCCACGGCGCCCATACACAATGTGAATAAAAAAAATTTTTGACTTTGGCGCCAAACACCCCTTGTCCAAGATGGCACCGGGGCTGAAGGGGTTAACCCTTTCAGCTCCACGGCCGCCATGCCCCACGTGTGCCGGGGTCTCCGGCCACACAAGCTAACCAGCGTCCAGCAGATCATCCATCCAGTGCAAATCCTGGGTCTTCTGTACATAGCAACCAAAAGTGGTCAGGGCTTTGTGGCTCTAAGCCAGCAAGCTGAAGCCCAACTCCCCGAAACAGGGTCTGGTGGTGCTGGTTCTCCCAGGGAAATTGCGGTACTGTGGATGACAGGTGCCAGTCCGAGTATGGCAACCATCTCATCCTTCTGTCTCCCATCTGCCCAGTGCCTCCCCTTTCTGGTGCCAGTATAGGCGGCTCTGCCTCCTTCCCTGGTGGCAGCAGGGAGGTGTGTGGTGCTCCGTGAAAGATTTATAGGGACAGGTGCCAAACATGTATCTTCATGTTGGTGCCACATTAGTACCTCTCCCACAGTAGGACATCTGTAGGCACTAGCCAGTGGCAGAGGTTTAGGCTTACCTCCTGTACTACGGCGTCCATTCTGTAATAGTCCCGCTGTTAGTCCCTGTGTTCTGCTCTGGTCCATCCGACAAGTCTTTGCTTACTCCTATGATACTACTCTCAGTGACTTCTCGGTGTGACCTCTGGCTGTTCTCTGACCCGATTCTGGCTGTCCCCTAGTATTGTACAGCCCATCTGGTTCTGACCTAATCCCATTACCTACGCTATAATATGCCCCACAACCAGTCTCTGCCCACAATTCCTTCATACCCACTTACCCGTACCTTGGACCACAGTCAGAGATCAGTGACTTGCACATCGGGTTACCTAAAGCCAAAACCCTGTTGTGTGAGCCCATTAGGCTACATAGTAGGGTAATACCCCATGTAGTGGTGCACAGAGAGGGTCATGGGTAACACAACAGAGAGAACTATAGGTAATGTCACATGACCTTCATACCATTGTACCCTGTATACTGCTATTATTCCCGTCCCTTCTACTGATGATGTAGGCGAGTCACTGGAGAACATGGGGGGGATTGGTCAGATCTCTGTTCTGGTAGCAGACAATGATCAAATGCGCAGGAAGAAAAGAGGATAACAATAGGGGCTGAGGGCTGATGGATCCTGTCTCCCTCCCCTCCCACTGGGCAGATACATTCCCCTCATTAGTCTGTACTGACAGAGGAGGGTGCAGGAGTGGCATGTCCAAACTATGGCCCTCCCGTCATTACAAAACTACAAATCCCATCATGCCTTGCCACAGTTTTGCTTTTAGGAAATGCTAAAACTATTGCAAGGCATGCTGGAATGTGTTGTTTCACAACAGCTGGAGGGCCATAGTTTGGACATGTCTGGTGTAGGATAGGAGGCTGCTGTAGTGACAGAACAAGGAGAATATGTGACTCTCTGTAATAAGCGATTATTCCTCACCTGTGCTGGTATCTGTGGGGATTTCCTCCTCCTTACACTGCTGTTCACCCCACACATCCATCTCTTCTCCCACTGTATCTTCTGCCTTATTATCAGTCACATCCGTCTCTTCTCCCTCTGTATCTTCTACCTTATTATCAGTCACATCCGTCTCTTCTCCCTCTGTATCTTCTGCCTTAATATCAGTCACATACGTCTCTTCTCCCTCTGTATCTTCTGCCTTAATATCAGTCACATTCATCTCTTCTCCCTCTGTATCTTCTGCCTTAATATCAGTCACATCCGTCTCTTCTGCCTTAATATCAGTCACATCTGTCTCTTCTCTTTCTGTATCTTCTGCATTAATATCAGTCACATCCGTCTCTTCTCCTTCTGTATCTTCTGCTTTTATGTCAGTCACATTCGTTTCTTCTCCCACTGTATCTTCTACCTTAACATCAGTAACATCAGTCTCTTCTTCTCCCACTGTATCTTCTACCTTAACATCAGTAACATCCGTCTCTTCTTCTCCCACTGTATCTTCTACCTTAATATCAAAAAGGCCTCCACCCTAAATAATAACAGTAAAATATTAGTGTATGAGACACACACACAGCTTCTCTACAGATCAGTGAAAACTCACTTTGGTATAGACCACCTACCTGATCCTCCTGTGGGGTCCTGTGAGTCTCCTCTGTACAGTGCTGGGAATACAGACGGGGACATCTCTCTGGGGTATCTCTGTTACTGGGCCCATCTGTAGGAGACACGCAGTGACTGAGAACATGGTATATATGTGATTATCCTGGGAATACAGAGGACGGGGACATCTCTCTGGGGGAACTCTGTTACTGGTCCCATCTGTAGGAGACACGCAGTGACTGAGGACATGGTATATATGTGATTATCCTGGGAATACAGAGGACAGGGACATCTCTCTGGGGTATCTCTGTTACTGGGCCCACCTGTAGGAGACACGCAGTGACTGAGGACATGGTATATATGTGATTATCCTGGGAATACAGAGGACAGGGACATCTCTCTGGGGTATCTCTGTTACTGGGCCCATCTGTAGGAGACACACAGTGACTGAGGACATGGTATATATGTGATTATCCTGGGAATACAGAGGACGGGGACATCTCTCTGGGGTATCTCTGTTACTGGGCCCATCTGTAGGAGACACACAGTGACTGAGGACATGGTATATATGTGATTATCCTGGGAATACAGAGGACGGGGACATCTATCTGGGGTATCTCTGTTACTGGGCCCATCTGTAGGAGACACGCAGTGACTGAGGACATGGTATATATGTGATTATCCTGGGAATACAGAGGACGGGGACATCTCTCTGGGGTATCTCTGTTACTGGGCCCATCTGTAGGAGACACAGTGACTGAGGACATGGTATATATGGGATTATCCTGGGAATACAGAGGACAGGGACAGCTCTCTGGGGTATCTCTGTTACTGGGCCCATCTGTAGGAGACACACAGTGACTGGGGACATGGTATATATGTGATTATCCTGGGAATACAGAGGACGGGGACATCTCTCTGGGGTATCTCTGTTACTGGGCCCATCTGTAGGAGACATGCAGTGACTGAGGACATGGTATATGTGATTATCCTGGGAATACAGAGGACGGGGACATCTCTCTGGTGTATCTCTGTTACTGGGCCCATCTATAGGAGACACACAGTGACTGAGGACATGGTATATATGGGATTATCCTGGGAATACAGAGGACAGGGACAGCTCTCTGGGGTATCTCTGTTACTGGGCCCATCTGTAGGAGACACACAGTGACTGAGGACATGGTATATATGTGATTATCCTGGGAATACAGAGGACGGGGACATCTCTCTGGGGTATCTCTGTTACTGGGCCCATCTGTAGGAGACACACAGTGACTGAGTACATGGTATATGTGATTATCCTGGGAATACAGAGGGCGGGGACATCTCTCTGGGGTATCTCTGTTACTGGGCCCATCTGTAGGAGACACACAGTGACTGAGGATATTGTATATATGTGATTATCCTGGGAATACAGAGGACAGGGACATCTCTCTGGGGTATCCCCACCCGTATCCCCCCCCATCCCCCATACCTGCTCTACCCATTACAATAAATTGAAGTCTCCTCTTACCCAGTAATGTGAGAGGCCGGTAATTTTCCATCATCACGTCCTTGTACAGACCCCTGTGTTTCTCTATATACTCCCACTCCTCCATGGAGAAATAGACAGTGAAATCCTGACACCTTATAGGAACCTGACAAATAAAACAATACAATCATCACACAGACACATCCCCCGGTGTTACTGTATAATGCCTTATTCCCAGCAGTCACCTCTCCGGTCACCTCCCCTGGTGTTACTGTATAATGTCCCATTCCCAGCAGTCACATCCCCTGGTGTCACTGTATAATGACCCATTCCCAGCAGTCTCCTCTCTGGTCACATCCCCCGGTTACTGTATAATGCCCCATTCCCAGCAGTCACCTCTCCGGTCAGCAGCTGAATGATCGTGTTGGTGAGTTCCAGGATCTTCTGCTCTTTGTCTCTCCCATGTATCAGTGAGTGAGGTGGAGGCACAGTTATAGGGCTCTGGGTCCTGCTCAGTCCTCCTGACACACAGGGATGGCAACTCGGTGTCTCATGCTCACCAGATGTCTTCTTCACTACTGTGTAACCCTGTGTATTAGACAAATATACTATCATTGCATACACTCCCAGTAATGACCCTCTGGTATTACTGTAAGTGGTGTCACAGTGACGCTCCCAGATCCCCTCACCTCCCCAGTCACGTCCCTGTAATATTTTTTTAATTCACTTTTCTTTATTTTCTTTTTTGCATATAAAAAAAAACATACATTACATTAACAATTGTCGCATTACCTTAATATGTCACATGAAGCATTTAGCATTTACTTTACAATACAATACAGATACAATAACCCCTCCCCTCCCAATATACAAAAAATATACAAAAAAAAAAAAAAAAAAGGCAGTCCCGTCCCTTTAGGTCATCTGATCTTTCCTCCGATATAATTTGTGCAAGCTATGTTTTTTTTTTCTTTTTTTCTCCTTCTTCCCTTCCCCTCCCCTTTCATCCGTACACCCTTTCATTCAGGTTACTAACTCCTGCTCAGCTTCTTGCCAAATTAGATAGTGTTCGCGCCATCTGTCCCATTTATCATGAAATTTTTTTTTTGTATTTCTTGTGTAGAACATATGTTTTTCGTGCTTCATCGTTTCACTAACCAATGCTCTCCACCCTGCCAGTGCTGGGCTTTTAGTTGAGAACCATATTCGGGCTATCATCACTTTTGCCATTGTGATCAAACTAGTAACAAAGGAATACAGCATTGATGAGTGATCCCCCCCTATTTCTAAACCCAGCAGACAGGTTCTGGGATTTAGTTGAGTTATTGCTGGCGTTATCATCCTAATGTCATTCCAAACATTTTCCCAGAAGGAATATATTTTTGGGCAGGCCCACATCATATGAAGGAAATCGGCCTCTATTGCCTTGCACCTTGGGCATCTATCATCCTCTCTTATTCCAGCCCTATGCATCCCCACTGGGGTACGATATATTCTGTGAAGTATAAAATAGTGTATTTGTTGGTATCTAACCGAAAAAGTTGCCCACTTAATAGACCCCAATACGACTTCCCAGTCTTCCATCGTTATTGAGCCCAGGTCCAACTCCCATTTTATTTTTAATTTCTCCATTGGGGGTAGATGGAGACCTGTATTTAGAGAATTATATATGCTAGATACACGACCTCTATTGCCCGTTCTTTGGAGCATTTTTTTTATCGGGGACTCCGATATTTCTATCGTAAGCCCCCCAAATTGGGCTTGAATTGCATGCCTTAGTTGTAGGTATCTAAAAAAATATTCGTTTGGCAAATTAAATTCTCCTTTTAGTTGTTCGAAGGACTTAAATAACCCATTAGTGTATATTTGATCAATAGCTATAATATCGTTTTGGTACCATATATTATTGGGAGATAGTTTTTCTAGCTCTTTATATTTTTTATTGTACCACAATGGTGTTTCAGTGTCTATCCCTGACCATGCATCTGTTGAGTGAAGAATTCTCCATATTAGCACAGCCTGACGAAGAATGGGGGGAAGTTTGTATGTAGAAGTTCCTGACAGGAGCAGTGCCAATGGGGAAACCCGTTGGCCTACCTGTTCTTCAAGATATGCTTGTAATAAAGGGTCCTTTAAGTTTTTAGCCCAGCCCACAAAATGTGCCGCTTGCGCTGCCATATAGTATTTTCTTAAATTTGGAAGAGCCAAGCCGCCCTGATTTTTAGGATTGTATAGCGTTTTGATTGCTATACGTGGCGACTTGTCATTCCATATAAAGGAGATCACTAGTTTTTCTATTGCAGTAAACACTGTCTTTGGGATATATATGGGCGAGTTCTGCCAGATGTATAGATATTTTGGCTGTATTACCATCTTAAACATGTTTATACGCCCCGTGAGTGTCATGGGTAGCTTTTTCCAAGTGTGCATACAATCTTTAAAACTATCTGTAACTGGATGAACATTGAGGTCCACATAGGTCTTTGAGCAGGGGGTAATCCATATACCTAAATATTTAATTTTCTTGGCCCATTTTAGTGGGGAGGTGGTGTGCTGATCTACAGGTATGTGTCCCGATATTGGTAAAATGCTCGATTTATCCCAATTGACTCGTAGACCCTAAAAAAAGTCACCGAATCTATTCACCACTTCTAATGTTTGCTGCAGCGAATTCCCAGCATCTTGAAGGAAAAGAAGTACATCATCTGCGTACAAGGCTATAACTTCCTCTATCTCCCCAATTTTAATGCCCTTTATTTCTGGATCTGCTCGTATCTGGCATGCGAGAGGTTCTATGACTAATGAGAATAGAGCCGGGGACAGGGGACAACCCTGTCGTGTGCCCCGTTTCAATTTAAAGGAGTTTGAAATGTATCCATTTACAGAGACTCTTGCCACTGGAGATGCATATAACAGTTGAATCCATTTAATAAAATGGGGGCCAAATGCCAGTTTCCGAAGCACCGCCCACATAAAGTTCCAATCCACTGTATCAAAAGCCTTGGCTGCGTCCAAAGACACAACCAAGGCTTCCGACTTTAGGCACTGACCTCTCTGTAAGTGGTAATAAAGACGCCGCAGATTTTGGGATGCAGTTCTCTCAGGCATAAATCCTGATTGATCTGGATGTACTATGGTGGTTATTACTGCATTGAGCCGTGTGGCAAGCATACTAGCCAATATTTTAACGTCAGTATTTAACAAGGAGATTGGCCTGTATGACTCCGGAAATAGGGGATTCTTATCTTTTTTAATTATTAATATAATCAGTGCCTCTGACATAGAATCTGGGAGGGAGCCCCATTCTAGTAATATATTAAAGATCTCTGTAAAGTATGGAACAAAGAAATCTGCAAATTTTTTATAGACTTCAGCAGGAATTCCATCCCGTGTCTCATGCTCACCAGATGTCTTCTTCACTACTGTGTAACCCTGTGTATTAGACAAATATACTATCATTGCATACACTCCCAGTAATGACCCTCTGGTATTACTGTAAGTGGTGTCACAGTGACGCTCCCAGATCCCCTCACCTCCCCAGTCATGTCCCTGTATTATTACTATAGCTATAAGTAATGTCACAGTGACGCTCCCAGATCCCCTCACCTCCCCAGTCACGTCCCTGTATTATTACTATAGATATAAGTGATGTCACAGTGACGCTCCCGGATCCCCTCACCTCCCCAGTCATGTCCCTGTATTATTACTATAGCTATAAGTAATGTCACAGTGACGCTCCCGGATCCCCTCACCTCCCCAGTCATGTCCCTGTATTATTACTATAGATATAAGTGATGTCACAGTCACACTCCCAGATCCCCTCACCTCCCCAGTCACGTCCCTGTATTATTACTATAGATATAAGTGATGTCACAGTGACGCTCCCGGATCCCCTCACCTCCCCAGTCACATCCCTGTATTATTACTATAGATATAAGTGATGTCACAGTGACACTCCCAGATCCCCTCACCTCCCCAGTCACGTCCCTGTATTATTACTATAGATATAAGTGATGTCACAGTGACGCTCCCAGATCCCCTCACCTCCCCAGTCACGTCCCTGTATTATTACTATAGATATAAGTGATGTCACTGTGACGCTCCCAGATCCCCTCACCTCCCCAGTCACGTCCCTGTATTATTACTATAGATATAAGTGATGTCACTGTGACGCTCCCAGATCCCCTCACCTCCCCAGTCACGTCCCTGTATTATTACTATAGATATAAGTGATGTCACAGTGACACTCCCAGATCCCCTCACCTCCCCAGTCATGTCCCTGTATTATTACTATAGATATAAGTGATGTCACAGTGACACTCCCAGATCCCCTCACCTCCCTGTATTATTACTATAGCTATAAGTGATGTCACAGTGACACTCCCAGATCCCATCACCTCCCTGTATTATTACTATAGATATAAGTGACGTCACTGTGACGCTCCCAGATCCCCTCACCTCCCCAGTCACGTCCCTGTATTATTACTATAGATATAAGTGATGTCACAGTGACACTCCCAGATCCCCTCACCTCCCCAGTCACGTCCCTGTATTATTACTATAGATATAAGTGATGTCACTGTGACGCTCCCAGATCCCCTCACCTCCCCAGTCACGTCCCTGTATTATTACTATAGATATAAGTGATGTCACAGTGACACTCCCAGATCCCCTCACCTCCCCAGTCATGTCCCTGTATTATTACTATAGATATAAGTGATGTCACAGTGACACTCCCAGATCCCCTCACCTCCCTGTATTATTACTATAGCTATAAGTGATGTCACAGTGACACTCCCAGATCCCATCACCTCCCTGTATTATTACTATAGATATAAGTGACGTCACTGTGACGCTCCCAGATCCCCTCACCTCCCCAGTCACGTCCCTGTATTATTACTATAGGTATAAGTGACGTCACAGTGACACTCCCAGATCCCCTCACCTCCCCAGTCATGTCTCTGTATTATTACTATAGATATAAGTGATGTCACAGCAACGCTCCCAGATCCCCTCACCTCCCTGTATTATTACTATAGATATAAGTGATGTCACAATGACACTCCCAGATCCCCTCACCTCCCTGTATTATTACTATAGCTATAAGTGATGTCACAGTGACACTCCCAGATCCCCTCACCTCCCCAGTCACGCCCCTGTATTATTACTATAGATATAAGTGATGTCACAGTGACGCTCCCAGATCTCCTCACCTCCCCAGTCATGTCTCTGTATTATTACTATAAATATAAGTGATGTCACAGTGATGCTCCCAGATCCCCTCACCTCCCCAGTCACGTCCCTGTATTATTACTATAGATATAAGTGATGTCACAGCGACGCTCCCAGATCCCCTCACCTTCCCAGTCACGTCCCTGTATTAGTACAATAGATATAAGTGATGTCACAGTGACGCTCCCAGATCCCCTCACCTCCCCAGTCATGTCCCTGTATTATTACTATAGATATAAGTGATGTCACAGTGACGCTCCCAGATCCCCTCACCTTCCCAGTCACTTCCCTGTATTAGTACAATAGATATAAGTGATGTCACAGTGACGCTTCCAGATCCCCTCACCTCCCCAGTCACGTCCCTGTATTATTACTATAGATATAAGTGATGTCACAGTGACGCTCCCAGACCCCCTCACCTCCCCAGTCACGTCCCTGTATTTTTACTATAGATATAAGTGATGTCACAGTGACGCTCCCAGATCCCCTCACCTCCCCAGTCACGTCCCTGTATTATTAATATAGATATAAGTGATGTCACAGCGACGGTCACAGATCCCCTCACCTCCCTGTATTATTACTATAGATATAAGTGATGTCTCAGTGACGCTCCCAGATCCCCTCACCTCCCCAGTCACGTCCCTGTAATATTACTATAGATATAAGTGATGTCACAGTGACGCTCCCAGACCCCCTCACCTCCCCAGTCACGTCCCTGTATTATTACTATAGATATAAGTGATGTCAAAGTGACGCTCCCAGATCCCATCACCTCCCCAGTCACGTCCCTGTATTATTACTATAGATAGAAGTGATGTCACAGTGACGCTCCCAGTTCCCCTCACCTCCCCAGTCACGTCCCTGTATTATTACTATAGATATAAGTGATGTCACAGTGACACTCCCAGATCCCCTCACCTCCCCAGTCACGTCCCTGTATTATTACTATAGATGGAAAAATGGGGAAAGGGGGAGGGGATGGGGGCCAGGTGCACAGGACTGATTTGCTAGCAGGTAAGAAGGTTAAACTCCAGTCAACATGTGAGTGAGTAAATTATGTTATAATCTCGTTGTTGAGGTGCTCCCGGGGAGTATGGTAAGTACAATTGGAAACGGGTTGATATTCAAGGGAGAATATCAGGAAAGAAACTCCCGGGTGGGGCACTGCCTTCTATAATATAAACGTATCAGTCTAAAAGTTACGGATTATGCTTACGATAATTCCTTTTCTTCGGAGTACTTCATGGCAGCCACACAATGGGTTCATCCCTCTCTCCCCTCGCAATTAGACAGGTAGTTTTTCCCTAGGACACGCCCCTTCTTCCACCAGTACATAGCCAACACCTTCCCCCCTTGTCTCCAGTCTTTTGACTCGTCTCCGCCACCGATCCTAGGGAAAAACACAAACACGGGGGGGGGGGGGGTAATAATATAGGCTGCCATGAAGTACTCCGAAGAAAAGGAATTATCGTAAGCATAATCCGTAACTTTCTTCTTCTTACTTCATGGCAGCCACACAATGGGATATACCAAAGCAGTAGGGTGGGCTACAATACCTTAAATCAAGGCCTGCTGTAGAACTCTGCTTCCGAAAGACTCTTCAGTTACATCCAATGCATAATGCTTTGCAAAGGTATGTATGGACGACCACGTCGCAGCTTGGCATATGTCTTTGACCGAGACGTTAGCCTCTCTCGCCCAGGAAGTTGCCATCGCCCTAGCCGAGTGTGCCCTTATGCCTTCTGGAACTTGTCGGCCAACTTTCTTGTAGGTGAAACAAATAACTTCTTTGAGCCACCTTGAAATAGTTTGTTTTGAAGGCGCAAATCCTTTCTTTGCTCCTTGCGGAATCACAAACAATGATCTCGTTTTCCTGAAGCTTGCTGTACGATCCAAATAAACTTTGATTATTCTCACCATATCCAGCGTATGAAGATCTTTTTCTCTTCTAGTGGTTGGATTCGGAAAAAAACATGGCAAAATAATATCTTGACTCATATGAAAAGATGAAACTACCTTCGGAAAAAATGAAGGTTTGGTTCTTAGGACTACTTTGTCCGGAAATAACTTAAGGTAGGGTTCACAACATAGTAACGCATGTAACTCCCCTACACGTCTTGCTGACGTAATAGCGACCATGAACGCTACCTTCCACGTAAGAAATTTTAGCCCCGATCTCTCACATGGTTCAAATGGGTTCGCCATGAGACCGTTTAGCACTAGATTAAGGTCCCACTGAGGAATCACTGGTCTTACTCTTGGACGGATTCTCTTGGCTGCTTGAAAAAATCTTTTTATCAATCCTTGGTCTGCTAATTTCTTATCCAGTAGGACACTAAGGGCTGAAACTTGTACCTTCAGAGTTGCTATGGATAGGCCCTTATTGAACCCTTCACAGAGGAACTGTAGAACATGCGCCAGTCTAGCTTTGGGAAAGGGGAATTTATGCTCAGACCATCTCGCAAAGACTCTCCAGATTCTATAATATATACCGGAGGAAACTTTCTTCCTTGCTTGAAGCAGCATGTCTACCACGACCGCTGACAGGCCTTTATCTGTCAGTTGCTTCCTTTCAAACTCCATGCCGCTAAATGAAGTTTCTGCGGGTCTTGGCACATTACTGGGCCCTGCCTCAGAAGATCCTGTGATACTGGAAGAAACCATGGCTCTGCCACCGCCATGCCCTCTGCCATCGGGAACCAGGCCCTTCTGGGCCAATATGGAAGGATGACTATCGCCCGAACTCTCTCCGACCTGATCTTCCACAGTACCTTGTGTATGAGTGGGAAGGGAGGGAAGATGTATACCAGGGAGAACCGCCATCTCTGGGACAGTGCATCCACGCCTTCTGACCCTCGTGCCGGGTGCCTGGAGAAGAATCGCTGAACTTTCGTATTCTTCGGAGTCGCCATCAGATCTATCTGTGGCTGGCCGAATCTGCGGACGATTTGTCTGAAGACTGAGTCCTTCAACTCCCACTCTCCTGGCAGAATTTGAGTCCTGCTTAGGAAGTCTGCCAGCTGATTGTCTTCCCCTGGTACGTGTAATGCCGAAATGGATCGGAGATGTTTTTCTGCCCAGCCCATGATCAGCCGGATCTCTTCTAGCAGTGAGGGACTTTTTGTCCCCCCTTGCTTGTTGATATAAGCTACTGTCGCTATGTTGTCTGAGAAGACTCTTAGATGGGAATTTTCTATTTCGTTTGAGAAGAATTTCATGGCCATGAAGACTGCTCGAAGCTCCCTGTGATTGGATGATAGATCCGATTCTTGGACGGACCAGATACCCTGGGTAGTTCTGCCTGAGCAATGCGCTCCCCACCCTGTGACGCTTGCGTCTGTTGTCAGCACTACATACTGTGGGCTTGAAAGAGACATTCTTCTTAACACCATGTACCTGCTTCGCCACCACTGAAGTGATAACACCACTGCTTGAGGGAACGTGATGTAGCGTTCCAGCGAAACTTGGTTTCTGGTATAGGGTAGGAGATGCCACTGCAACGTCCTCATATGCCACCTGGCCCATGGTACCACCTCCACTGTGGACGACATCATCCCTAAGAGACTTATTGCTAGTCTCAGCGGAACCTTTCGATTCTCCTGGATTACCTCCACTAGCTCTTGAATCTTCTCGCATCTCTGACCGGACAGGGTGACCTCGAACCGTACTGTGTCTATGATGACGCCTAGGTTTAGGATGGTCTGTGTAGGACACAGATGGCTCTTGTTCCAATTGATCAGCCACCCGTGCTCTTGTAGGAACTGGACTACTATCTCCGCATTTCGGACGGCTTCTGCTTCTGATTTTGCTGAGATAAGTAAATCGTCCAAATAAGCCCATATTGCTATGTTCTTCTTCCTCAGACACTCTATCATGACTATGAGTACTTTTGTAAATACCCTCGGTGAGGATGTGAGACCAAAGGGAAGGCAGGTAAACTGAAGATGTTTCCCTCTGACGCAGAACCTGAGAAATTTTCTGTCTGGTATATAGATAGGGACATGGAAATAAGCGTCTTTTAGGTCTATTGAGACCATGTAGTCTCCCCTTCTCAGACCCATAAGGATAGTCTTGGCTGTTTCCATGTGAAACTTGCGTTTCCAGATTCTGGCGTTCAGATCTCTTAGGTCCAAGATTGTTCTGAACCCTCCAGAACTTTTTGTTACCACGAACAGACGGGAGTAGAACCCTAGGCCCTTCTCTGTCTCTGGAACTGGCTCCACTGCCCCTGAATCCTCCAGATCCTTTATACTTAGGGCCAGTGCCTCCTGCTCTGCCCTCAAAACTGGATTTTTTTAAACTAAAAATTTTTCCCTTCTGGGTCTTGAAAGAAATTCTAGGCGATACCCCGTGGACACCACCTCTAAAACCTAGGTGTCTTGTACCGTTTGTTCCCACATGTGGGCAAACTGCAGCAATCTTCCGGCCACCTGGAAATTGTCCACGGGACACAACACGTCACTGTTTTTTATCGCCCCTTTTGACTGTCTGTCGAAAGAAGGCTCTGGAGATACCCGAGGTATACCTCTCCCGAAAAGGCCTCCCAGGCCTATAGGCCCTGGCTTGCCTGAAACTTTGCCTGGGGAAATAATTGAAACCTCTTCCCCTCTTATCTTGGGGGAGTCTAACTGACTTCCCACCCGACATCCTCTGTATCATCTGGTCGAGTTTACTGCCGAAAAGGAATTCCCCCTCAAACGGTAAGGTTGCCAGCTTATTTTTGGAGTGGGCGTCTGCTGCCCAGGACTTGAGCCACAGGGCTCTCCTTGCCACTACTCCAGAGGTCAACGCCTTCGCTGAGTAATCCAGCACGTCTAGGGATGCCTCACATATATAGTCAACAGTGAGTTGAATTTGGGCCAAACTGCTGACCATCTGTTCTCTAGCCACCCTATCCTGTAGATCTTCTTGTAAAGAAGCGCACCATATTCTAAGGGCTCTGGCCAAAGAGGCAATAGCTACCCCTGATTTTATAGAGGTGGCGCTAGAGATGTGCAGTCTTTTCAAAGCGCTCTCCATAGCGTCTTTAAGAGATGCGCCGTCCTCCAGGGGGATAGTGGTTTTGGTGGTGACTTCGGACACCGCCGCATCAATTTTGGGAATACTGCACCACTTTAGAAACTCTGCATCCTCTATGGGATACATCTTCTCTGTCCTTTTCACAGGCCCAATCCGTTTGTCCCCATTGGACCACTCCTTAATCAGGATCTCCTTAACCACCTTGTGCACGGGAAAACATAACCCCTTTCTTGACCTGTCCTCAAACAGAGCGTCATACTCGGTTCTCACTGGTTGTTTATAGTTCAGTGTTTTATACAGTTCTTTCAGAACCACCTCCACCAACTCCAGATTAAAGGACCGTTCTTCTTCAACTAGTTCACCAGGCTCTATCTCATCATCCTCCTCATAATCATCCTCTGGATCTGCGGCCTCCGGCATATCACATTCCACATCCAAACTTGTCTGCGACCTAGACCTTTTCCCCTGATATTCTTTTTTGGAGACAAAGTTATCTTTCATCCAGGCCATAAGCTCACTAATCTGGGAAACAGTCCCAATACTGGTATCCGCTCCTTTGTCACAGCTGCGGCACAATGAATTCTCTCCAGTGAAAATCTTATCACAACCAATACATGTCTTGCTAACATGTTTCTTCTTGGCCACTTTCTTCTTAGTCCCCACGGGCACACTAGAAGATTAATAACAGTAATCACTAACTACTCTGAGTATACTCGTAAAAAACAACCAAGTCCTCTGAGAGGACTTACCTGGGCAGCAATGCAGATAGTTTCTGAGAGGCTTCTTCCTCCATGTCTCCGGTACCACAGGGCTTTGCACGCACAAACTAGCACGAGGAACGCCTGTAACACCGGCCAGGCGCATTAAGAAGGCTATTTCCGCCTTCCGGGAGCGTCAGGCAGCGTGCGCGTCATCCCGACGCTTGGAACGCACGCTCACCTGACTTCCTGCCCCGTGAACCGCATGCTCGCGTCACAGCGCCGAGCGGAGACAGCGTGCCTAGGTCAGAGCAGCGCGACTACACGCCTGATGACCCGTACGCTAGAAACCCAGCACACGCCGCTCAGACATATGCTTGAGACCCAGCGGCCAGTTTGAAAACGGCCGGTACTTTCTGCCTCTCACAGCCGGGCTCCTGACAGCGCCAGCACGCGAGGTACATGCCACCGGCCAGACCTCTAAAATGGGAAAGGCACCGCCACCCCAACGCTGCCCAGGACTGGCAGCGTAACGCCTACCAGTAGGTAAGAAAAAATAACAAAACCTATACTACCCTGTCTATCTGTCTAGGAGACAGGAAAAAGACTGGAGACAAGGGGGGAAGGTGTTGGCTATGTACTGGTGGAAGAAGGGGCGTGTCCTAGGGAAAAACTACCTGTCTAATTGCGAGGGGAGAGAGGGATGAACCCATTGTGTGGCTGCCATGAAGTAAGAAGAAGAAATATCAACTTTATTAATACTAAAATTGATCCTGTTAATGGATCAAGAGACGAACATGAGACGAGACCATACAGATAACATGAATAGAAAAAATTGAGAAAAGATCGTGAAAATATGATATCTGGGTCTGAAAATGGGCTAAATGCCTCTGTTCAATATGGCTGTAATATCAGCGTATTCCTGTAAAGGATTATTTCAGACTAAGCACGTCTTCAATTAACCATATTGGTTATCATAAACACATATCTAATAAATGCGTAACAAATGGCACACTGTCTGGCAGTACAACTTATTGTTATCTTAATTACTTTCTAATGGTCGAAAACTGTGTGTAATCTCACTCTAATTGGACTGCAAGATCCAAGAGAAATTGAGAATTGTGGTGAAGTACCTGGGTTGAAAATGCTCGCCTAGTGGCTGCTGCCTGTGCATATGATGGCAACCGGACAACTGCACAGTTGAGCGGACTCTGCGAGCGTCACAGGTACAGGAGTTAAGACAAAAAGGAGGTTTCTGCTGTCTCCAGGGGTGACCAACCTGGCCCTGTTATACAGTGACAGCGCAGAGTCAGGTAATGGGTCCCCTGGGGATGAGAGAACCCCGACTATGGGAGATGCCAGAAAAGAAGAGCAATTTCACTTTAATCCCAGGTATACGCTACTGTCCAGTGTGTACGCATGTAGACGTAGTGAACAATGGTTGAGCGGTATATCTGGGTAGTGAATTGCAGAAGGAAGCACAGGGTGCACTCTGGTATTGTTCCTAGTGGGTCGCTGCTATACCGTGCAAAGGTAGTAAAAAAGGAGGAGATTTCAGAAAATGCACAATCTGTACTTCACATAAGACTGAATATCTTGCTCTAATTGGCCGCAAGCCCAAGAAAGAAAATGGGCTAACAAAAATTGATACAACTCCCAGTCAGATGGATATCTATGATAGAATATACACAATGGTTTAGAATGCAGTCCTGGTCTGTAGTCTTGTGTCGGCACACACTATGTGTCGACCTTACCCAAATACACTATATTCAATGTTGAAATTTTTGATGAATGGAGGGAACAAGTCCCACGTATGTGACAGGGTGAGAATATATATGAAGGAAAGAATCCCCTATAAATACGGAGTCACACTTTAAAACCTTAAGTCAATCAATACATTCAAATATAGCATAAACTGGTATAGGCAGGGTGACAGGGTGGGGTAATTGGAGAGAGAAATCCTCCATGCAATACAGGTTCACAATTTAGTGCATGCAACTCCCAGTCAGATGGATATCTATGGTGGAATATACACTATGGTTTAGAATGCAGTCCTGGTCTGTAGTCTTGTGTCAGCACACACTATGTGTCGACCTTACCCAAATACACTATATTCAATGTTGAAAGTTTTTGATGAATGGAGGGAACAAGTCCCACGTATGTGACAGGGTGAGAATATATATGAAGGAAAAAATCCCCTATAAATACGGAGTCACACTTTAAAACCTAAGGTCAATCAATACATTCAAATATAGCATCAACTGGTATAGGCAGGGTGACAGGGTGGAGTAATTGGAGAGAGAAATCCTCCATGCAATACAGGTTCACAATTTAGTGCATACAACTCCCAGTCAGATGGATATCTATGATGGAATATACACAATGGTTTAGAATGCAGTCCTGGTCTGTAGTCTTGTGTCGGCACACACTATGTGTCGACCTTACCCAAATACACTATATTCAATGTTGAAAGTTTTTGATGAATGGAGGGAACAAGTCCCACGTATGTGACAGGGTGAGAATATATATGAAGGAAAAAATCCCCTATAAATACGGAGTCACACTTTAAAACCTAAGGTCAATCAATACATTCAAATGTAGCATCAGCTGGTATAGGCAGGGTGACAGGGTGGGGTAATTGGAGAGAGAAATCCTCCATGCAATACAGGTTCACAATTTAGTGCATACAACTCCCAGTCAGATGGATATCTATGATGGAATATACACAATAGTTTAGAATGCAGTCCTGGTCTGTAGTCTTGTGTCGGCACACACTATGTGTCGACCTTACCCAAATACACTATGTTCAATGTTGAAATTTTTTAAATGGAGGGAACAAGTCCCACGTATGTGACAGGGTGAAAATATATATGAAGGAAAGAATCCCCTATAAATACGGAGTCACACTTTAAAACCTAAGGTAGATCAATACATTTAAATATGGCATCAACTGGTATAGGCAGGGTGACAGGGTGAGGTAATTGGAGAGAGAAATCCTCCATGCAATACGGGTTCACAATTTAGTGCCTAGGTGAATCAACATGTGATATCAATAAATATAGGTAGGGGGTTGTATTGCCATAACCCTGTAATTCCAACCATTAAAAAGCAGATAATGACAGTATTGCCCTGAGGGCTGTTGGTAACTCACGGACACCGGTTCCCGGGTGCAGCGCTGGGAAGTCTGTCTATCCGATAGCAAAATCCCCCAGTGTGTACACTCAGATACTGCTGGCTGCAATTGGTCGGTAAAGGTGAAGAAGAAAGTTTTTTGTAGTAGTAAATCTGTAAGTTGTCACGATAATAATAAATGGACAGTCTTGGTATAGAAGTAAAAGGTAAGCAGCTGCGCGCTGTTTGTATTCTCCTGCAGCGTCTGCAGGCACAGGTGTGGACTCCGTTGTGCCTCTCCACAGTCTGTGAGGCAGGCGGTGTGCACCGAGATTGCTGCAGAGATCTTATCAGCAGTACGGTGCCCCGTCCAAGAGGTAGTCCTCACAGCGGTAAGCATCCACTGTGTGCGGCGGTGGTGAATGCGGTGGTGAATGAACAGAGCCGCCGGTGATGTAACTCAAACAGCTGTGTCAGCGTTTAGAAGGTACACACGCTGTCCGGAATATCGCGCTGTCAGGGCAGTAGTAGTAGCCAAGAAGATATGTGTGAAGCGTGCAGGGTCCCGCTTGTACACAGCGGGGTCCTAGGACACCGAGACGTACGTTTCACTTAGGAAGCTTTCTCAATCGGTGTAGAGGTGTGCTCTGGCGTTCAATATTTAAATGATTCTTAGCCAATCCCAAATGGGGGCAGGTGAAAAATGGGAGGGAGTAGGATCTGAGCCTAATTGGAAGTGCATGTTGAGGCTAAAAAGCATCCTGAAATAAGTTAAATGGAAGGTTTCTAATTAATTGATAAATACATTTAACAGATGGAAGGAGGAAGGAAAAGGAAGGTGAAAGGGTATTGACTGGGAGAAATGATTATGTTTGATTTTCAGAACAGCGTAGAATTCTTATAATAATTATGACCTTATTAAACCCCGTAGGGAGAATATATGTGGCGAAATTAATTAATTAATTGTATGAGATGGAGGTAAAAAGTCCCCAGAACAGTAGAAGCACTAGCTAAAAACATATATGCGTATATATGGTAGGAAGTGCTGCATGCTAGGCACAGTATTGCATTGGCATTTAATATTATGATTGATAATACATATGTCATGAGGATGTTTGTTCATAAACTCATTTCTTCCTATAGTGAAAATAGCAATATGCTGAGTATATAGTGCGTATAGTGACGTTTGAAAGTTATATAAATAAAAGGAGACCTAAGACCTGTGCATATATATGCACAGGTGAAGGAGACATGTAGGTGCACATTTATACATAACACAGTAAAAAACAATAAAAAGCAGAGCTGTGCCAAATTGTGAAAAAAATACAAATAGTGAATGTGAAAGTGGATATGTATAAATATGACTCACATCCGTAGTGTGAGTGGATGGTGATTATAAAGGGAAAATGGATATTTATTTGTGCTCCATTATATTAGACATGTAATAATTCGGCTGGGTTGGAGTGAAGTGGTGATATAGGGTGAGGGGATGAGGGAAGAAAAGCAATATGAGTTAGATTGATAACTGGCATAGTATAGTTGAATAAAAAAATTATTATTATTATGTGGTTATAGATACTACCAAGAGGCAAGAAAAGAGTGCGAAGCGTAACAGATGACTAAAAATTAGGTGGAGATTTCATGGTTTAAGGAAGACGCCATAATTGATAAATTCATTTAGGCCCGTCGGGGTGACGGAATTAAGTCTAAAAGTCCAGCTACTTTCCTTTTTTAACAGTTCCTTGGTGATATCTCCACCACGAATGCCCAGATGGAGTTGTTCGAGTCCGAAAGCTTTCAAGCCTTTGGAGGATCCTCCGTGATGTTTGTGGAAATGACGTGCCACGGATGTTAACTTCTTGAATTTTTTAAGGTCGGAGGCTGCATTTCGAATACTACCAACATGCTCGAGTATTCTCTGTTTCAGAGGACGGGTGGTCATGCCAACGTATCTCAAATTACATTGGCATTCCAAGCAATAGATTAAGTTCTTAGTCTCGCAGTTGAAGTATCCGGCAATTTTGATCTGTTTGTTGATCCTGTCCAGTACAGAGAGTCTCCTGTCCAAGAAGGCACAGGCCTTGCAATGGCCACAGGGGTAAGTGCCGTTAGCCTTTGCCAATATGGGCCTTCTGGTTTTTGAGAAATGGCTCTGTACTAGAGTGTCGTGGAGATTGGGTGCTCTACGCCAGCTACAGTCTGGTCGTTCCCCCAGTACTACATTGAGTGTGCTGTCATTTTGAAGAATGGGCCAATGTCTGGAGAGAATATTTTGTAGTTCCCTCCATTCATTGCAGAAGTTGCTTATGAAGCGTATTGGCTGTGAGGATGACTTGGCCTTGTTTTGAGGAAATATAAGTGTCTGCCTGTCCTGTGTTCGGGCATGATATCTGGCACTCTTAATGCACCTTTTACTGTACCCCCTACTCAGTAACCTATTGGAGAGTTCTTGGCTTTTGTTGTCATAGGACTGGAGGTCAGTACAATTTCTGCGAAGGCGCAGGAATTCACCCTTAGGTAGATTTTTAACCGTTGGGGGGAAGTGAAAGCTCTGGTGGTGGAGCAGACTATTGGTGGAAGTCTGTTTTCTGAACAGTTCAGTCTTGAGTGCTCCCTCTTCATCCTTGTACAGCGTGAGGTCCAGGAAGGTGGCTTTCTGTTGACTATACTCGTATGTAAGTTTAATATTAAGTGTGTTAGTATTGAGTATGTCAATAAATGCCTTCAATTCCTCCAGACTCCCGTGCCAGAGCATGAGGATATCATCAATGTATCTATACCAACCTACAATGAGGTCGGTATAGATATCATTGGTATCACAAAAGACACACTCCCTTTCCCAGGATCCGAGGAACAGGTTGGCATACGTGGGCGCGCAAGCCGCGCCCATCGCTGTTCCCCGGACCTGGAGAAAGAATGAATCATTAAAGGTAAAATAATTCTTACCCAGAACAAAGCCAAGGAGGTCCACCAGGAAGGTGTGAAAGGTGTGAAGGTATATTACTATAGATGTAAGTGATGTCACAGTGACACTACCAGATCCCCTCACCTCCCCAGTCAGCAGGTAGATGATCTCCAGGGTGATATTTAGTATCCTGTCAGTCATGTGACTCTGGTCCTTGTCCATCCTCGGGGAATCAGTGACGGGTCTTATCCTCACCGCTCAGTTGTCCTGGAAAAAAATACAGGTTGAGTATCCCGTATCCGTGTATCCCAAAAATTTAATATTCCAAAAACTGGTGTTTCAGAATATTTATGGGTTTTTTTTCTACCCATTTTTTCATACTTACCACGTTCCCCCGTGTCTATGATGGGCTTCAGGATCCTCTTCAGCGGCATCCTCTGTCCCAGAAGTGCATTGCGCGAGTGCACCAGTGATGTCATCGGCGCGCCTGCAAACTCGCGCAATGCACCCCTGGAACCGCTGCAGAGGATCCTGAAGCATAATTGCCTACCTGACCCTCTCCATGAGGGAGAAAATGCTCTGTTCCTGGACTTCCCTTGTAATGTACCATTACCATCAACTGTGGTGACACACCTTTCTTATCCATTACACAGGTGATGGCCATCATACATTACCAGGGAAGTCCAGGAACAGAGCATTTTCTCCCTCATGGAGAGGGTCAGGTAGGCAAGTATGCAGCATACACACCAGTGTACAAGAACTACAAGTCCCAGCATACACACCAGTGTACAAGAACTATAAATCCCAGCATGCACACCAGTGTACAAGAACTACAAGCCCCAGCATGCACACCAGTCTCTGCCTTGCAGCACCACAGCTAGGGCTGGGAGGACTCAGCTGCCTCTCCCTGGTCCCAGTGATAGCACACACCTGGTATTATACTGCAGCCTGTGTGAGTAGAACAGCAGCTCCCCTGTAAGTGCCCTTATGGCTCACACCCAGCAATCACTACTATGCTGTTACTAGCAGTATAATACCTGGGGTCACCTGGTGCCAGCTGCAGCAGTCTCCCTCCTGCCTGCCATGCACACCAGGAAGGGACGTTTCCCTGGTAACACAGCTCCTCCCACTCTGCCTCCCACAGGAAATACATTATCGCTACAGCCGCGGGGGAGTCTGGGAGCTGAGTACAAACCACAACAAAATGGCCGCCGCTGTATGAGGACACTGAGACATCACTGCCGGAATGCTAGAAGCGGTAATATTACACCTGGTAGTATAAATAGAGAGAGATATGTGATGTGCGGTCACCGGTACCTGATACATTCCATGCTGTATGTACGACTAGTAAGGCTCCTTAACAACTGTCCCCTGTGTTAGAGAGCGGCGGCCATTTCCACGAAGACCGACCGATCAACGCGCGTTCATTGGCTGCAGCATCTCGGCTCGTCGTCACTGCTGATCCGATTCCTACCTGAGGCCTCTCTCTTCCAGCAGCCACGGTGATTAAGTTACGGGGGACCGAGAGAAGACATTGCTGTATCTGGTTGCAGGTGATGGTATTGTGCTTCCCTGGTGTTATTATACAGGGGGAGCAGCCTGTGGTGTCCTGTAATACAGGGGGAGCGGCCTGTGGTGTCCTGTAATACAGGGGGAGCGGCCTGTGGTGTCCTGTTATTCAGGGGGAGAGGCCTGTGGTGTCCTGTTATTCAGGGGGAGAGGCCTGTGGTGTCCTGTTATACAGGGGGAGCCGCCTGTGGTGGCATTACTTTTATACAGGGGGGAGCGGCCTGCGGTGTCCTGTAATACAGGGGGAGCGGCCTGTGGTGTCCTGTAATACAGGGGTAGTGGCCTGTTATACAGGGGGAGCGGCCTGTGGTGTCCTGTTATTCAGGGGGAGAGGCCTGTGGTGTCCTGTTATTCAGGGGGAGAGGCCTGTGGTGTCCTGTTATTCAGGGGGAGAGGCCTGTGGTGTCCTGTTATTCAGGGGGAGAGGCCTGTGGTGTCCTGTTATACAGGGGGAGAGGCCTGTGGTGTCCTGTTATACAGGGGGAGAGGCCTGTGGTGTCCTGTTATACAGGGGGAGAGGCCTGTGGTGTCCTGTTATACAGGGGGAGAGGCCTGTGGTGTCCTGTTATACAGGGGGAGAGGCCTGTGGTGTCCTGTTATACAGGGGGAGAGGCCTGTGGTGTCCTGTTATACAGGGGGAGAGGCCTGTGGTGTCCTGTTATACAGGGGGAGAGGCCTGCCCTGTGGTGTCCTGTTATACAGGGGGAGCGGCCTGTGGTGGCATTTCTTTTATACAGGGGGGAGCGGCCTGTGGTGGCGTTACCTTTATACAGGGGGGAGCGGCCTGTGGTGGCGTTACCTTTATACAGGGGGGAGCGGCCTGTGGTGGCGTTACTTTTATACAGGGGGGAGCGGCCTGTGGTTTATTAATATTATGGAATATCAGATACAATAACCCATTTTCCTGGTAAAAATAGTGTAAGTGCCTATTTCTTGTGGACACTTTATGGCGGCTGTCCTGTCATTCACATGTGATAATTCTCCATAGGGGATATTGCAGACTTCTCTTCACCTACTCCCGAGCAGGTGAAATGCTGATGAGAATCCCTATTTTGAGGCACATTTTTGGGACTTAGTTCAGAACCCCTTTGGCCACCCCACTTAATACTAATTATACACTCTGACGTTTTTAATTAGCCAATAATGAGATGTCCGTTCTGGTTTAAAAAAAAAAAAAAAAGTGCAAGGTGTTGGAAATGGGGTACAAGGTATGGGACAGGGTTATTGGGGGGGCTTTGAGAGGAACACGTGTTTTTAAGCTTGCAGGTGCGATTAATCCGTTTTAGAAAGTGCCTTTTTCATATACCCCAAATATATTACATTACATACATAAGCTGCTTTTTCTTATGGGTGTGGTACATGGGTCCGACAGTCGGGATCCCGACTGGCCGGACCAGACAGCATGGTGAGCGCAACTATGCCCCTTGCGGGCTCGGTGGCTCGCGAGCCACCTATTCTATTCTCCCTCAATGGGGATCGTGGACCCCCACGAGGGAAATAGCAAGTGGTCATCGGGAACCCGGCTTCCCCTGTCCGGCACCCTTTTCTTATTTTCAGTGTTTTTGATTGCAGCCATTTAACATATTTATAAACCTTTTTATTATGCCCTGTGTTATCCTATGTTACTTTGCCATGTTTGGGGGGGGGGGGGGGTTTCCCTAATGTCACCTGCACTTTTCACTGGTTAACACATTTTTGCAAATTTCCAATAGTATTGGTCATAAAAATGGGAGCGCACATAACTGTGATATGTGGGTGATAAGTGCGGTAACTTTACGTGCAATTGTGGGTCAGGTTATCACCGCTAATAGGATATCTCATTGTTGTATCTTCTTCTTTTTTTTAATCTTTCAAAACCTGCAGTTCCTCTTCCTAGCCTGGGGTGTCGCTCTCTGCTGTGATGCTTCTAGCACAGGTCTGGTCTGCATATCCGTGCTGAAATACAGACCACACTGTGCTAGAATCACCACAGCAGGGAGGAGGAACTGCACGAGGTGTGACAGCTGCAGGGTGCTATAGTGAACACTACCTATGTGAGGGTATTAATCACAGCTATACACTACTGGATCACAGCGACTACTTAATAACTGACCACACACTAGATGCTGACGCCTCACTGTGATTAATAATCTCTGTTGAGCTGATCAGATGATAAGGATTAAACCACCATCTATATCCCTCATATGGGTACAGGTGCCCCAAGCAGCTATTGGATGTAATACTGCCATTTACATAAGGGTGACCTCAGTGTACGTATGATGTCATCTGATAAGTAATGTATAACAAGTCCTCCCTCAGAGCACAGTACAGAAGTGTGTATAATATATAGGCCTTTATGTACAGGCATACTGACACAAGTAATGATTGCAGCAATAATACACAGACAGCCCAGTATCTAGTCACTTTTTTCATTGCAGCTATTCACAAACTGTGGGTCACGACCTTCTCAGCATGAGGTCACGGCTCCATGTTGCTGACCGTCAGGCTGATGACTTCTCTGATCTCAGTCAGGGATCCAAGGAGAAAAATCAGTTGAATTGTCTGTCACTAGACTCCTGGCATCACAGGCTTAAGGTGGCCACACATCAGAAAGATATTGTACCCAATCACACAATCTCAATTGATTGTAAGATGGATTGTATGTAGATTGTGTGCACATCTTGTGTACACAATCATGCAGTAGATGGATTGTATGACTGATCATTTGATCGATTGTGTGTCCAAAAACCACCAAGGACTGCCAGGGATTTTAAGGGAAATTGTACACAATCATGAGCGCAATCGATCTTAAGAACAATCTTTCTGATGTATGGCCAGCATTAGAGATCTGAGGAGTCATCAGGCAGACTTCCTGACATCAACTGCTTCCCCATTCTGGGAACACCGGGGGGGTATGAGTGGAGAGGTGACTGCTGGGAATGGGGCATTATACAGTAACACCGGGGGGATGTGACCGGAGAGGTGACTGCTGGGAATGGGACATTATACAGTAACACCGGGGGATGTGACCAGAGAGGTGACTACTGGGAATGGGGCATTATACAGTAACACCGGGGGATGTGACCGGAGAGGTGACTGCCGGGAATGGGACATTATACAGTAACACCGGGGGATGTGACCGGAGAGGTGACTGCTGGGAATGGGACATTATACAGTAGCACCGGGGGATGTGACCGGAGAGGTGACTGCTGGGAATGGGACATTATACAGTAACACTGGGGGATGTGACTGCTGGGAATGGGACATTATACAGTAACACCGGGGATGTGACCAGAGAGGTGACTGCTGGGAATGGGACATTATACAGTAACACCGGGGATGTGACCAGAGAGGTGACTGCTGGGAATGGGACATTATACAGTAACACCGGGGGATGTGACCAGAGAGGTGACTACTGGGAATGGGGCATTATACAGTAACACCGGGGGATGTGACCGGAGAGGTGACTGCCGGGAATGGGACATTATACAGTAACACCGGGGGATGTGACCGGAGAGGTGACTGCTGGGAATGGGACATTATACAGTAACACAGGGGGGGGGTGACCGGAGAGGTGACTGCTGGGAATGGGGCATTATACAGTAACACCGGGGGATGTGACCGGAGAGGTGACTGCTGGGAATGGGACATTATACAGTAACACTGGGGGATGTGACTGCTGGGAATGGGACATTATACAGTAACACCGGGGATTTGACCGGAGAGGTGACTGCTGGGAATGGGACATTATACAGTAACACCGGGGATGTGACCAGAGAGGTGACTGCTGGGAATGGGGCATTATACAGTAACACCGGGGATGTGACCGGAGAGGTGACTGCTGGGAATGGGGCATTATAAAGTAACACTGGGGGATGTGACCGGAGAGGTGACTGCTGGGAATGGGGCATTATACAGTAACACCGGGGGATGTGACCGGAGAGGTGACTGCTGGGAATGGGACATTATACAGTAACACCGGGGATGTGACGGGAGAGGTGACTGCTGGGAACGGGACATTATACAGTAACACTGGGGGATGTGACCTGAGAGGTGACTGCTGGGAATGGGACATTATACAGTAGCACATGGGGATTTTTTGGGGTGATGACTGTATCATTGTGTGTGTGTGTCAGAATGTAACTGTCTATCTCTCCATGTAGGATTATATAGAGGAACACAAGGATCTGTACCAGGACGTGATGATGGAGAATTACCAGCCCCTCACATCACTGGGTAAGAAGAGACTTCATTTTATTGTACAAAGAAGATCAGTTATAGGGGCCATCTACACACAATAATCATCCTATAGCTGCATATATACAATGTCCTCAGTCACTGCGTGTCTCCTACAGATGGGCCCAGTAACAGAGATACCCCAGAGAGATGTCCCCGTCCTCTGTATTCCCAGGATAATCACATATATACAATGTCCTCAGTCACTGCGTGTCTCCTACAGATGGGCCCAGTAACAGAGATACCCCAGAGAGATGTCCCCGTCCTCTGTATTCCCAGGATAATCATATATATACAATGTCCTCAGTCACTGTGTCTCCTACAGATGGGCTCAATACCAGAGATACCCCAGAGAGATGTCCCCGTCCTCCGTATTCCCAGGATAATCACATATATACCATGTCCTCAGTCACTGCGTGTCTCCTATAGATGGGCCCAGTAACAGAGATACCCCAGAGAGATGTCCCCGTCCTCTGTATTCCCAGGATAATCACATATATACCATGTCCTCAGTCACTGCGTGTCTCCTACAGATGGGCCCAGTAACAGAGATACCCCAGAGAGATGTCACCGTCCTCTGTATTCCCAGGATAATCACATATATACCATGTCCTCAGTCACTGTGTGTCTCCTACAGATGGGCCCAGTAACAGAGATACCCCAGAGAGATGTCCCCGTCCTCTGTATTCCCAGGATAATCACATATATACCATGTCCTCAGTCACTGTGTGTCTCCTACAGATGGGCCCAGTAACAGAGATACCCCAGAGAGATGTCCCCGTCCTCTGTATTCCCAGGATAATCACATATATACCATGTCCTCAGTCACTGTGTGTCTCCTACAGATGGGCCCAGTAACAGAGATACCCCAGAGAGATGTCCCCGTCCTCTGTATTCCCAGGATAATCACATATATACCATGTCCTCAGTCACTGTGTGTCTCCTACAGATGGGCCCAGTAACAGCGATATCCCAGAGAGATGTCCCTGTCCTCTGTATTCCCAGGATAATCACATATATACCATGTCCTCAGTCACTGTGTGTCTCCTACAGATGGGCCCAGTAACAGAGATACCCCAGAGAGATGTTCCCGGCCTCTGTATTCCCAGGATAATCACATATATACCATGTCCTCAGTCACTGTGTGTCTCCTACAGATGGGCCCAGTAACAGAGATACCCCAGAGAGATGTCCCCGTCCTCTGTATTCCCAGGATAATCACATATATACCATGTCCTCAGTCACTGTGTGTCTCCTACAGATGGGCCCAGTAATAGAGATACCCCAGAGAGATGTCCCCGTCCTCTGTATTCCCAGGATAATCACATATATACAATGTCCTCAGTCACTGTGTGTCTCCTACAGATGTACCCAGTAACAGAGATACCCCAGAGAGATGTCCCTGTCCTCTGTATTCCCAGGATAATCACATATATACCATGTCCTCAGTCACTGTGTGTCTCCTACAGGTGGGCCCAGTAACAGAGATACCCCAGAGAGATGTCCCCGTCCTCTGTATTCCCAGGATAATCCCATATATACAATGTCCTCAGTCACTGCGTGTCTCCTACAGATGGGCCCAGTAACAGGAATACCCCAGAGAGATGTCCCCGTCCTCTGTATTCCCAGGATAATCACATATATACCATGTCCTCAGTCACTGTGTGTCTCCTACAGATGGGCCCAGTAACAGAGATACCCCAGAGAGATGTCCCCGTCCTCTGTATTCCCAGGATAATCACATATATACCATGTCCTCAGTCACTGTGTGTCTCCTACAGATGGGCCCAGTAACAGCGATATCCCAGAGAGATGTCCCCGTCCTCTGTATTCCCAGGATAATCACATATATACAATGTCCTCAGTCACTGTGTCTCCTACAGATGGGCCCAGTAACAGAGATACCCCAGAGAGATGTCCCCGTCCTCTGTATTCCCAGGATAATCACATATATATACCATGTCCTCAGTCACTGTGTGTCTCCTACAGATGGGCCCAGTAACAGAGATACCCCAGAGAGATGTCCCCGTACTCTGTATTCCCAGGATAATCACATATATACCATGTCCTCAGTCACTGCGTGTCTCCTACAGATGGGCCCAGTAACAGAGATACCCCAGAGAGATGTCCCCGTCCTCTGTATTCCCAGGATAATCACATATATACCATGTCCTCAGTCACTGTGTGTCTCCTACAGATGGGCCCAGTAACAGAGATACCCCAGAGAGATGTCCCCGTCCTCTGTATTCCCAGGATAATCACATATATACCATGTCCTCAGTCACTGTGTGTCTCCTACAGATGGGCCCAGTAACAGAGATACCCCAGAGAGATGTCCCCGTCCTCTGTATTCCCAGCAATGTACAGAGGAGACTCACAGGACTCCCCAGGAGGATCAGGTTGGTGGGATTTATGAATGTCAGCAGGTGTGTGTGTGTGTGTGTGTGTGTGTGTGTGTGTCTCATACACTGATATTGTACCGTGTAATCTCAATCATGGCAGACCTTAATAATGTGGTATTTTGTGTAGGTTCTGTATGAAGATGTGACTGATATTAAGGTAGAAGCTGCAGAGGAAGAAGAGACGGATGTGACTGATATTAAGCAAGAAGAAACAGATATGAGGGATGATCAGCAGTGTAAGCAGGAGGAAATACCTACAGATCCCAGCACAGGTGAGGATCAGTTATTAATTTTTTTTTTTTGTTCTGCAAATACAACTTTATCTTTTTCTACACCCTGCTCTCTGTCAGACCAAACTAATGAGGGAAATGTGTCTGCCTAATAGGGGAATCAGGAGCCATCAGCCCCTATTCTATTTGTTCTTTCCCCCCTTATATCATGTCACTGTGTTACCAGCCCAGAGATCTGACCAGTCTCCTCCCCGCACTCTCTGGTGTATCTCATACATCAGGAGCCATCAGCCCCTATTATACTCCTGCTCTCCCCCTCACATCATGTCACTGTGTATTACCAGAGATCTGACCAGTCTCCTCCCCACACTCTCTGGTGTATCTCATACATCAGGAGCCATCAGCCCCTATTATACTCCTGCTCTCCCCTCACATCATGTCACTGTGTGTTACCAGCCCAGAGATCTGACCAGTCTCCTCCCCACACTCTCTGTTGTATCTCATACATCAGGAGTCATCAGCCCCTATTATACTCCTGCTCTCCCCCTCACATCATGTCACTGTGTGTTACCAGCCAAGAGATCTGACCAGTCTCCTCCCCACACTCTCTGGTGTATCTCATACATCAGGATCCATCAGCCCCTATTATACTCCTGCTCTCCCCCTCACATCATGTCACTGTGTTACCAGCCCAGAGATCTGACCAGTCTCCTCCCCACACTCTCTGGTGTATCTCATACATCAGGGGCCATCAGCCCCTATTATACTCCTGCTCTCCCCTCACATCATGTCACTGTGTTACCAGCCCAGAGATCTGACCAGTCTCCTCCCCACACTCTCTGGTGTATCTCATACATCAGGAGCCATCAGCCCCTATTATACTCCCGCTGGAGTAGTGGTAACCAGTGACTAGGACATGCTGCTAGTTACAGTATCAAAAACCGTACCCTATGACATCTCGCACCCATAGTCCCTAATTTTATGGTCGCCGACCATTGAATGATTTGTTCCCCGCACCCAAGGCTGCGAATGTGATGTTTATTCAAAACCTCCTTCTGCAGCCGTGCAGGTGAGTTCTCCGGGTGGCTGTACGTGCGGTGACCGCCGTTACATCCATACACAATGCTGTGGACTTCGTAGCGTTGCCTGTGGATCAGAGTAAGGTCTTCTGTGTACTGTAGAACGTGCATTGTTTTTATTGTGTCACTTCATTTTCTAGGTGGTGGTATCACACAGCCGCTTCATGAGGCCCCAGCTCAGGGATCTTCTGGCGTCAGTCGGTCTACACAGGGTGTTCAATCAGCCAAAGGTATTTCAATGTTTTTTGTATTGTATTCTACTTGTTCTTGAGCCCTCCCTCACATTCTCCACCTTTGAGGTACACACTATGCGCCTCTTCTACCCCATTCACCTCCTTGTGGCCATCTAAAAACCGGCAGAGACCTTGGTTTAAGATCAAAATACCGATCAAAATACCGTATTGCTTAATGTTGGAGAGTGTGTGTGCGTCATCGGGGTTGGGGAGATGATCATGCCAAGTGCAGCCTCCACCAGGACTGGCTTCACTAGACCTAGGTTAACCGTCCACACTGCACCTCGACCAGGGTCAAAGATTTGTTCAACCCTGGTCATGACCAGTTAAACATGGCAATAACCCGGATTCATTTGGATAAACTAAATGATGCTTTTGAAAGTTAGCCATGGTGGTCTGTTGCTTTCTTTTTTTCAATCGCTTTAATCATTTAAAAACATATATTTTTCCTCTACCTCCCCATGGCAGCCAACCTCTGGGCTCTCTCCCTATAGGTAGATATCTGGAAAGGAAAAGAAAAGACACCTCCCCTATATAAGGACCGCCCCTTCTAGGCTCAGTGTCTTTTTTTTTTTTTTTTTTCCTTTCCAGGTAGATTGGCTTACCCTGAGGCTGGCTGCTGCCTTCCCCGCTACCTAGTGTAGTTGGGGTGTTAGGCCGATCAAGAAGGAGAATCGTCCGCCACCTAGAGTGGTAGAGGGATTGTGTGTAACCCCTGCTGCCTAGTGCAGTCAAGGGATGTTGTCCCGGGCTCCGTGTACCTGTAGGCCATGGAGGTCTTCAGTAGCCTGTACTGTGCGGGCGTTTGGCTGCGCTGATGCAGGGCTGTGATGGGCGCGTACTGCAGGCATGCTGGAAGCTCCGGTACCGTGTGTCACGTGGGCGCCGCACGTCTCGTCAGGTGCGCGTCTCGTCACAGGGACTCCTAGGATTGGCTGCACACATCTAGCACATTCGGTGCATATATTAAGCGCCTCCTATCACTGTGGACGGCTCCATTGTTCAAACAGGAACGCCGGCGACTGACACTAGTAGTGGAGCCCGGAGACCAGACTGAAAGCCACTGCTTCCCCAAACGGCAGCTGCAGAGGGCTGGTGTTCAGGAGTCTGAGGTAAGGCCCTAGGCTTCTTAGCCAGGGCTGCATTATACCTGTGTGCATATCTCTCATACTGTGTATCTTTATATAGATACTGTCAGCATATTACCAGTATGGAGGAAGAGAGAAAGCAGCCTGCTAAGTCAGGGTAAGCAGGAAAGGGACAGGTTATTTATTTATTCATTGGTTTTATGCTAGTCAGGGATTCATGAATATATGTGTCTGGTGCAGGTCTGAGACAAGCAAGGAGAAGGTGGAAGGAAAAGCCAAACATAAAAAAAATGCATTTGGCTAAGTGCAAGCTTTGTGACAAGTCGCTACCTGACAAATGCGTAGGATCTGTTTGCGATAAATGCAAGGGATCACAACTGATGGGGGCATCCCAGATGTCAGAGTTGGTCACGATGCTTAGATCTGCATTGGTGGACTCTTTCGTGACCAAGGAGGACTTAGCAAAGATGTCTGCAAAAAGACCTAGGGAACTGGACTCTGCTAACTCAGAGGATTCAGAAGAAGGTCCCGCAGTAATAACGGAGGAAGAAGTTGAAGAAGGGGAGGTTCTGCAGGCGAAAGCAGAACTGGACTTTAACCCAGACTTATTAGATAACTTGCTTACGCTAATAAATAAGTCCCTCAACATTGATATTGTGCGAAAGGAAGGCAAGCTGCAAGATCTGCTCTTTAGAGACAAAGAGAAAACCTAAAACTTTCCCACTATCCAAAACACTCAAGGAGGTGGTGGAGGATGAATGGGCGCACCCGGATAAAAAGGTGGCGGTCCCACTGAGAGTTAATAAAATGTATCCTTTTGAGTCTCAGGAGGTGAAAATGTGGGAAGAAGCACCTAAGGTGGACGTGGCTATCGCTCGAATATCCAGAAAAACAACGCTTCCACTGGAAGACGCGAATATATTCAAAGACTCCATGGAACGTAAGATGAGATGGGATTGCGTAAACAGCATGTGACGTCTGGAGCGGCGATTAAAAGCGTCATCAGCGATTGCAGTTACCTCAAGAGTACTCAGGTCCTGGTGTCAGGATCTGGAGTCGGATCTTATGGATGGCATAAAGAAGCAATTCAACAGGCCCCAGAGATTCCATCAGACAGAGTTTAGGGAGGCGAGGACTTACAGGCCAGGAAGAAGTTAGACGGCCTTGGTTCGGGAACAGAAGTTCCTTTTGAGGCCAAAGGAGCGAGGAAGGAAGATTCTCGTTCAGGCAGTCATCACAATGACGCCAGGGACAGGGTCGGGGGCAGGCTTTTAAAATACAAACATGTCTGGCTCCGATCCACAGAAGACCGGTGGGTACGGGAAGTTGTGTCCTCCGGCTACAAAATAGAATTTGTGGTGACGCCCGGAAATTGGATGGAAGAGTCCCCTGTACCACGGTGCCCGAAAGAGAAGGAGGCTATGATTTCTCAGGGGGTAGTTGTCATAGTACCCAAGGATCAGGAAGGTCAAGGCTGGCACTCCAGATTTTTTTGTAGTAAGAAAATCAACAGGGGGCTTCAGGACCATTCTGGACCTGAGGAGGCTCAACACATATGTCAGAACTCAAAACTTCAAAATGGAGTCGATATGGTCCATCCTACCAGACGTCAAGCAAGGGTCTTTTCTTACAACGATAGACCTGAAAGACGCATACTTGCACATCCCCATAGGCCAACAGCATCAAAAGTACCTAAGGTTCAAACTCAAAGGGGTCACTTATCAGTTTACGGCTCTGCCGTTCGGCCTATCCACGTCCCCAAGAACCTTTACAAAGGTGTTGGTCGTCCTTATAGCGAACTTGAGAAGAGAAGGAGTGACAATATGGCCCTACCTGGAGGACTTGCTGATTATGGCAAAATCAGAAAACCTGGCAAGGGAACATACGGAGAAAGTGATAAAATATCTAAGTCAACATGGGTGGCTGATAAACAGAAAAAAGCCATTTGGAACCAACAAAGGTGGCAAAGTACTTGGGGGTCATAATAGACACAGACGCAATGAAGGTCAGACTGACGCAGGAAAGACAGGAAAAAATAAGCTCAGAAATTCTCAAAGTCTTGAGGAAGAGGATGGTGTGCGCAGGAGATTGCTTGAAGGTTCTAGGCCTCATGTCGGCGGCACTAGACACCATCACATGGGCCAGGTTTCATACAAGAGAATTACAAATGTGCTTCCTATCCCAGTGGGATGGGGATGGAAATAATCCTCTCCAGAGGATCTCTCTGTCAAGAGGAGCAAAAGAAAATCTGAGGTGGTGGCTGGACGCAAACAGGTTGCAACAAGGAAGAACGTTCGCAAAAAGAGAGCAACTGGTAGTCACCACGGATGCCAGCCAGTCTGGATGGGGAGCAGTGTGCGGCAGTATGACAGCCCAAGGCCGATGGGGTCCAACCTGGTCTCAAGCACACTAGAATCTGAGAGAGGAGAGCCGTTTTGATGGCGTGCCGGGTATTTCAGAGACAACTCTGTCAAAAAGAAGTTGTAATCCGATCCGACAACCGAGCAGTGGTGGCGTATGTAAACCGCCAAGGAGGTACAAGAAGCCGGGAAATGATGAAAGAGACGGCTAACTTACTTCAGTGGGCAGAACGACATGTCCGCAGCCTATCGGCAGTGTTCATCACAGGGAAGGAGAACCAGCGAGCAGATGCACTGAGCAGGTGGTCGCTAAAGCCAGGAGAGTGGGAACTGTCCCCAGAAGTCTTCAGGATGCTGACGAGTCACTGGGGTTTTCCGCAGGTGGATCTGATGGCTACCAGGTACAACGCAAAAGCTCCAAAGTTTATATCGAGACACTGGGAACAAGGGGCATGGCAAGCGGATGCTCTGACCGCCAGTTGGGGGACAGGGCTGATGTATGTGTTTCCACCATTCCCAGTGATACCGAGGCTGCTGAACAAGATTCAACAGGAAGCTGCTACAGTTATAGCGATCCTTCCCTACTGGCCGAGGCGAGCCTGGTTCACCAAATTGACCAGGATGGCAGTAGATGCACCCTGGAAACTACCGGACAAGGAGAATCTAATTCGGCAAGGTCCTCCTATTCAGCGGCAACCCGACCATTGGAATCTGACGGCATGGTTGCTGAGACCAGAAACCTGGTAGCAAGAGGTTTTTCCAGACAGGTGGTGGACACCCTATTGAAGGCGAGAAAACCTTCCACCTCTAGGGCATATTACAGGATATGGAAAGCCTATGCATGATTTTGTAAAGCAAAAGGTAGGGACCACAGGCTGATTGTCTCAGTGTTAGAGTTTCTGCAGAGAGGATTAGAAAAAAATCTCTCAATAAGCTCTTTAAAGGTGCAAGTGGCGGCATTAGGGGCTATGCTGGACAGAAAAATAGCTGAGGACAAATATGTTCAGAGGTTTCTACAGGCGTCGAAAAGGATAAGGCCTGCGTTTCACAGCCCCATGGCACCATGGGATCTGAACATGGTCTTGAACGTGTTAGCAGAAGAACCATTTGAGCCGTTGGAGTACATATCCGTCAGGTTGCTTTCAATAAAGGTCGCATTCCTGGTAGCAATAACATCTGCAAGACGAGTATCAGAGCTGCAGGCCCTCTGGGCTGAGGAACCATTCCTAAACATGTTCGAAGATAAAGTAGTCTTAAGAACGAATCCCCACTTTCTCCCAAAGGTAGTGTCGCAATTCCATCTGAACCAGGAAATAGTGCTGCCCTCCTTCTGCGCTAAACCAGCAAATGATAAGGAAACCAGGGTTACACGACCTAGGCTTAAAGAGGGCGATATCAATATACCTAAAGAGAGTAGAGCCGTGGAGTAAGACAAAGAGTCTCTTTGTAATATCAGAAGGGAAAAACAAAGGTATGGGGGCTACGAAAACAACTATAGCCAGATGGATTAAATCATGTATAGCAGAGGCGTACAAGGTCAAGGAGATAGATCCGCCCGAAGGTATCAAGGCACATTCCACAAGAGCAGTGGCAGCATCGTGGGCGGAAAGAGGCGCAGCCTCAATGGAGGAGCTGTGTAAGGCGGCGTGCTGGGCCTCGGCCCACACCTTCACCAAACACTACAGAGTAGATATAGGGTCGTCAAGTGACGCGACGTTTGGAAGAAGGATTCTCAGCGCGGTAGCTCAGTAAAAAAATAAAAATAAAGAGGAGGTGAAAAATAACCTCGTATCCTTTTTTTTTTGGTGTGTTTTTCAAGTTGTATGACAATAATTTTAAGTTAAGCCCGCCCAGTGAATTAACTGCTAGGGTATTACCCAGAGGTTGGCTGCCATGGGGAGGTAGAGGAAAGTACGGATTATTACCTGTTAGTACGGTTTCCTCTACTCCTCCATGGCAGCATTATTCCCCCCCAAAGAGTCGTGATACGAATTTATGTTATATTGAAGCTGTATAATCAAAAGACACTGAGCCTAGAAGGGGCGGTCCTTATATAGGGGAGGTGTCCTTTTCCTTTCCAGATATCTACCTATAGGGAGAGAACCCAGAGGTTGGCTGCCATGGAGGAGTAGAGGAAACCATACTAACAGGTAATAATCCGTACTTTTTTTTTTATTTATATTTTTCAGAAATGTCTGGTCCTTTGGACAAAAAATTCTGGTCTCGTTTTATTGAAATTTACGAGGAAAACGACTGCCTCTGGAGGACCAGTCATTGGGACTATCACAATAAGGACGTACGGAATCAGGCATATGAAAAATTGATTAGCTACAGTAGAGACTACCACAGTGAGGCAAACTTAAAGTGGGTTCAGAAGAAGATCGCAAATATGCGAACAGTGGTTGTGAGGGAGAATAACCTAGTCCGGGAATCTCAGCGTTCAGGAGCCCGGGCTGATGAGATTCACAAACCGAAATTGTGGCACTACAACCAGATTAAATTTATTGTTGAACAACCTCCATGGAGAAGATCAGAAGCTATGGGTGAAGTCTCACCGGAATTTGTATCATTGGATAATCCAGAGAGTGTGGATATAGTAAGTATTATCTGTTTTGTATGTCTGTCTGAATCTGTCAAATTAAAGTCTTGTAATAATTTTTGTTTCTGTTGTTTAATAGGATGTTACCCCCAAGCTGGATGCAGAGCCTCCTGTTAATACAGAGAGTTCTCAGGAGGAGACCCTACCTGAACCTCCTCCCAGGAAGCAAAGGAGGAAGCAAAGGAGGAAGCAAGCCTCCAAGGGGACCAGCTCTGCACCAACCAGACCAGAGATTTGTAATAAGTGTGCGGAGGATCTTCTAAGCAACCCCCCGGATCATTTCCAATGCTTCGCTAATGAAATAGTCGATGAGATGAGGAAGATGGACAAGGATCAATGCCGCATCTTCAAGCGCTTACTTTTTTGCAGTTTGTCACGCGCAGCAGACAAAACTTTGACGGCTGAGTGTGAAATAACTAATTCTCCTATGCACCCCCCAGCCCAACTACCCATACCCCCACCCTATACAGATTACGCCGGGTAATCCTCTGCCTCCCCAAACCTCTTATGCGCCGGAGCTACCAATTCCATCCACCACTGCCACTCCAACCAGCACTTTGTCTGGTGGTGTGTACTCAGCCCTTCCACCAGATGTGGATTTTTATTATTGATTTTTTTGATTTTTTTTTTTTTTTGGATTTGTTTTTTGATTTAATTGCTTATGAAAAAGCTCTTGATCTTCTCTTTGATTTGTTTGTTTAACAATAAATGTCATTGCTCGTACTACCACAATTTTGGTTTGTAAAGCTCACAGTACGAAACGTTTAAACGTTGTGATGTCTGTACTAGATGTTTTCCTTTACAAACCACTGTTCAACATTTTTGCCTCATCTTCCTTACCCATGGGAAGTTTGCATCACAGTTTTGCACCTCTGCTGTAGTAATCAATTGTTATATGCCTGATTGCAATTTCCCTTGTTGTGATAGTCCTTTCCACAGATGCAGTTGTTGGCCTCATCTTTTTTGAAACAACGAGACCAGAAAATATAGTGTAAAAGAAACTAACAATTGTGTGGTGTTTTTTTATTTGTATATACATTGTTACAAGAAAGATCGAGTGTACAAATATTGATAGAGCATAATGGACACTTCTACAAGCATAGCCTATGTATGGGGTCCTCAAACTATTTTGCTCTGGGACACATCAGACAATAAAAATAATGACCGGACCCCAGCAACTTCCTGCAGAATGTCATCACATATGTAGTCAGCAGACAGCACATACATGGCAGCATTGTGGAGGCACAGAGTGATGGGAGGAGTCTGATATACCATAACCCATCACATTACATATGTAGTCAGCAGACAGCACATACATGGCAGCATTGTGGAGGCACAGAGTGATGGGAGGAGTCTAATATACCATAACCCACAGGTCTTCAACCTGTGGCCCTCCAGATGTTATGGAACTACATGTCCCAGCATGTGCTGAGGTTTTTTGGCATGCTCTTACAGGAAAAAATGTGGCAATGCATGTTGGAACATGTAGTTTCACAACATCTGGAGGGCCACAGGTTGAAGACCCATGCCATAACCCATCACATCACATGTGTAGTCAGCAGACAGCACATACATGGCAGCATTGTGGAGGCACAGAGTGATGGGAGGAGTCTGATATACCATAACCCATCACATCACACGTGTAGGCAGCAGACAGCACATACATGGCAGCATTGTGGAGGCACAGAGTGATGGGAGGAGTCTGATATACCATAACCCATCACATCACATGTGTAGTCAGCAGACAGCACATACATGGCAGCATTGTGGGGGCACAGAGTGATGGGAGGAGTCTGATATACCATAACCCATCACATCACATGTGTAGTCAGCAGACAGCACATACATGGCAGCAGTGTGGAGGCACAGAGTGATGGGAGGAGTCTGATATACCATAACCCATCACATCACGTGTAGTCAGCAGGCAGCACATACATGGCAGCATTGTGGAGGCACAGAGGGATGGGAGGAGTCTAATATACCATAACACATCACACGTGTAGTCAGCAGACAGCACATACATGGCAGCATTGTGGGGGCACAGAGTGATGGGAGGAGTCTGATATACCATAACCCATCACCTCACATGTGTAGTCAGCAGACAGCACATACATGGCAGCATTGTGGAGGCACAGAGTGATGGGTGGAGTCTGATATACCATAACCCATCACATCACACGTGTAGTCAGCAGACAGCACATACATGGCAGCATTGTGGGGGCACAGAGTGATGGGAGGAGTCTGAAGTAACAGACAATTCAACAGATTTTTCAGGCTCCTTGAATCACTGACTGCGATTAGAAAAGTCATCAGCCTGATGGTCAGCAACATGGAGTCCCGACCCCACGCTGAGAAGGTCGGGACCCACAGTTTGAGAACCGCTGGCCTATGTTCTATAGTAGAGTTTGGTATTTAAAATGTCTTTACAGGTTGGGTTTTAAATAGGTCATTGGTATAGGGCCTTGATGGCTAACCTTGACCTAAAAACTACACATCCCAGCATGCTCTGCATCAGATTTAGCATGGCCAAATAGCAAAAGTGAAGCAGAGCATGCTGGGATGTGTAGTTTTAAAACCATCTGGAGTGTCAAGGTTAGCCATCAAGTGTATAGGGTTAACATTTTAATTCTATGTTTGTCAGACTGTTTAGTTAGCATATACAGGTTGTGTAATAAGTATACAATTATTGAAGTGAGTTTTAAGAAGTAATGGAATTTCCAACACAATCAAGGAGTAGCAATAAAATGAACACACTCAAGGGACTGTATGGAACATGCGCATCTCTTACAACACTTCACACAATACAAATATTAGTGGTCATTCTAGCACCCAACATCTTTGAAAACCCCATGCAGTTCCTGTTCCCTGCCTGGGGTGTCGCTGTCTGCTGTAGTGTTTTTAGCACAGATCTGCTTTGCATATCAGTGCTGATATACAGACCACACTGTGCTAGAAGCACTACAGCAGACAGCGACACCCCAGGCAGGGAAGAGGAACTGCATGGGTTTTCAAAGCTGGCGGGTGCTAGAATGAACACTAAATATCTTCCGAGGAACTGCTCCTTCTCCGGTAATATAGGACACCTATTGCTCACGTACAACTGTCGCATTTGTGGTTGCACCATGAAACTGTTCTTTCAAAATTGTCTAATGGGCAATGGTCATTCATTTGCTCAATAGGGTCTGGAGAAACCAATATCTACTGAATGTAGCGCAAACAGGACATGCAACCAGAATGGTACGGTCACTGTTTTATCACCACTAACAGTAAATAACAAGAATGAAAAAAACAGTGTACAATTCAATTGGCGCTTTCCCTTTAAGGCCCCCATACACTATGCGATATGGGAACGATTTCACCCGATTCAGATGAATCGGGCAGTGAAATCGGCCCAAATCGCACTTGTAGACATCCCCTCCGATCCGTTGCGCGGTCCCGTGCGAATCAAATCGAGGTCGGACGGGCTGCACATAAGATTTGCCAAATCTTATGTGCAGCCCAGCCCCGGAACCGTGCGGGGGACAGCAGCGGGCGGGGGATGCCGGCTATAGAGAGCCAAGCAGGGGGAAGCTGCATATGGCGCCGGGCTGGAGGAAGCTGTGTTGCGGTGGGGTGACAGCGGGAGGCGAGCAGGGAGAACTTGATGACATGACGCTGGCTGCCGGGCAGTGGCGGGAGCCGGGAGAAACAGATAACTTTAAAAAAAAACGCCCATAGAGATGACTAGCAAGCCATTGAGAGAGGTCTCAGCCAATCAATGGCTTGCTAGTCATCTCTATGGGCATTTTTTTCCCCAAGTTATCTGTTCCTCCCGGCTCCCTCCGCTGCGGCGCTGCCCTGCAGCCAGCGTCATGTCATCAAGTTCTCCCTGCTCGCCTCCCGCTGTCACCCCACCGCAACACAGCTTCCTCCTGCCCTGGTCCCTATGTGGCCTCTCCCTGCTCGGCTCTCAATTAGCCGGCATCCCACTGCCGTCCCCCCCGCACGGCTCCCTCCTCCTGCAGCTCCCTGGGGACTGCATATGATAAATCCATGCGATTTATCATATGCAAACCTTGGCACATCAAGTGCCTAATCGTGCTTCCCCCTCCCGGGGAGCTGCAGGGGAAATCAGGTCCGACTTGTCCCTAGGACAAGTCGGACTAATGTATGGGGGCCTTTAGTCTCTTTTTAGGATAATAAATGTCACAAATGGTGTTAAAGAAAGATATAGTTTGATCTTTAAGCAGGATCTTTCTTTACATGATTTGCAAATAATTCGGTTTTGAATGGAAATTCTACAGAATAGTCGCCTCTTAAGGGGCGCACACACATAGAGATGTGTGCTAAGCAATTTTGCTAAGCTATTTAGGGTAGGTGATTTCTCTGTGTCCAGATGTCCCATGGAGAGCACATACACATGCAGAGATTTGTGCTAAGCAATTTTGCTAAGCTATTTAGGGTAGGTGATTTCTCTGTGTCCAGATGTCCCATGGAGAACACATACACATGCAGAGATTTGTGCTAAGCGATTTTGCTTAAGCAAAAAAAAGGCCGGGTAGTGGTTCAGAATGAGAGATTGTGATTAGAATATCATTCTGTACACACAGAGAGATTTGCAGTCACCTGCTAAGCAATTGACTAGTTTTGACTGCATGCACTGACTTAGTTAGCAGGAGATATTTAATCTCATCCACACGGGGAGATCTTTGCTTCCTTTCTAACCAATCTAGTCAGATTTCTTAGAAAATAGCAAAAATTTGCTCCATGTGTATGCCCCTTTACCCCAATGCAGAGTTGTTGAGACCAGAGGACATGAAATAATAATAGTGCAACACCTTTAAACTCAATTTTTTTTACAGAATGCACTTACAAAGATTGACAATAAAAACAGCTTAAAACAAAGCTCCCTGGCAAACAGCAAGCGTGGTGATTCCAATCAATCCCTCTGTGGTAACCAGCTGGTCCCGAGTAGAGGTAGATGTCATCTGCAGGTACTCAACCACACACAGCCGTTTCCCAGGGTCCAATAATGATCACACTTAACGTGCTAACAGCACTAATTAGCACTAGCCCGGAAGTTTGCTCCTGAGCTGGCAAGATCCAATATGGCCACCCGACTTCCTGTCTGTTTGCGTTCCACCACATCCAAAATGGCCGCCAGACTTCCTGTAAGTTGTTTGCGTTCTAGGATGCGTTCCATTAGCCATTTTTCCGGTATATATCATCCTTGTCCTTTTTAATTGCACAGAGTCCCGAACAGAACGAGAAGGCCGAGGTTATAAAAAAAAAAAATTATTAGGGGTAAGAGAGGTGGTTAGAAGAAAAAAAAAAATCAAAGAAATTGAAAACCAGTGTTCCCTTCCTCCGACTGAGAATGTAAATTCAAAAATGAAAATATTTAATCTTAGGAAAAAGGTGCTTGACCAGCATGAAATAAGTGTTCTAAGAAGAGCCTTAAGTATGCCCCCACCTACAAGCCAGGACCATTTGAAACTTTTTTAGATGTTCAGAAGTTTATAAGGAAACTTACTGTAAAAAGTTTTTTCTTAATAAGGATGATACCATGGATAGAGAAACTGCCACCCATTCTAATTTTAAACCCACCTCCACATTTTACCTTGCGAGAGCCATGCGAGAGGGAACCAACTTGAATGTTGTAGTAGGTATTGGTATTGATGAACTACTACATACCAAAACTAGGACGAATAAATTCAAGAAATCGGTTAACTTAGCACAAAAAGAATATCAGGCCATTAAATCATTAAGGTCTGATGATCACTTAATTATAAAACCTTAAGACAAGGGGGGGGATGTATTTTTAATGAATAAAGAAGATTATATGGCAATGATTAACACTTGAATGATGGGATCACCTATAATAAACTTAAAAGTGACCCCTCAAACAGGATCATGAAGGAACTCTTAGCTCTTACAAGTAAGACCTTACAGGCGGAGGTGATAATTAAAAAAGACCACCTCACTCTGCACAAGTGGCTGAACTGGTGGCACTGACCCGGAAGTGTAAGCTGGCCGAAGGGAAGTCAGTCAATATATATACAGACTCTAGATATGATTTTGGAGTAGTGCATGATTTCGGGGCCCTATGGCGGCTCAGAAATTTCATGACTGCAGCTGGCACACCAGTGGCGCATGCAACATATATCAAAAGACTACTGGTAGCTATCCAGCTATCAGACAAGGTGGTTGCTATCAAATGTAAGGCCCATACATTGGATAAGGATCCGATGTCCCTTGGTAACTAAAGCCCCGTACACATGGGGGAGATATATTGCTCAACCATATATTGCTGAGCAATATATTGCTCAGTTTCTCCTTTTCATCAGCGACCAGAGATGGTAGCTGATGAAAAAGAAACTGCCGGGGGAGCCCGGCGGTGGTAATCAGCTGGTCGCAGGATCACTACAGGGGTAAAAATGGGAGCGATATATCGCCGGTGCACACTCCCATCGTGGGCAATATGGTCGCTTAGCAACCATATTTCCCGCGATATTGTACAAAATCGCCCCCGTGTGTACGCACCTTAAGGCGATGATGAGGCAGCAAAAAGGGCCCCATGCCCTGTGAATCATTTCTCTCCCCCTTGTAAACCTTTGCATATACCACATGGTGTCTACATTAAAACTCACAGAAATGCAGAATTTGTGTTCCCCACAGGAAAGGCAGTCTGGAAGTTGAAGGGATGTGGTCAAGAGTCCACCGGACTCTAAAGAGATGGTGAAGGGAGACCAGTGGCCCCCAGAGCATACCTTACTGGCCTGGCAGAGGTGGCACACAGTCTGAATCATCTAGGCAAGGCGGGTATGTGCAAATTGGTCAAAGCATACTGGTGTGCCCCAGGGTTCCACTCACAGGCAGGTAGGGTGGCAATGTCACGTCTTACTTGTCTGAGAAAGAACATTGGAAAAGCCATCCCAACAGAGCCCTCCTAGGAAAGCCCTTTTCAGGTAATACAAATTGACTTCAGTTGCCACCCTGTAGGAATTTAAAGTATGTTTTGGTATGTATTGCCATATTTTCTAATTGGGGAGAGACATTCCCAGCTGCCTCTAACACTGCTACCTTTACAGCAAAGAAAATAGATCAAGAATTTGTAGGTATGGTATCCCAAAGGTTATCGTGAATTACAGAGGTACTCACTTCACTGGGGAAGCCTTCCAAGTCATGTGCAAACTCCTAGGAATTGATAGTGAACTTCGTACTCCCTACCGACCCCAAGCAAGTGCAAAGGTTGAGAGAGTGAACAGTACTGTAAAGAACAAACTAGGTAAATATTATGGACAGAGGCACTGCCCATCGTGCTGTACTAAATGTTGCTCTCACAGTGCTCACAGTGCTGCAGAGTCAGAGTAATGTAGCTATAGTTCCATACCCATTAAAGTTATCCGAGGTGAGTGCTTTAGATAAGGGGAGGTCACTGGATAAGAAGTACCTGTATACTAGGTCCCCTAGCCTTAGATTACACCCATACCAAGTGTATAGGTCCTTGGTGTGTTTGAACTTCACAAGTTCCAGAAAGATAGGAATGTGGGAAGTGACCTGGTTTAATCAGAGGATAACTTATTTTCAGCGTCCAGAAAGAGAGCTCATTGATGAAGAAATGTTGTTGAAGATCCGTACAGGTGGAAGCAGGGCCGGCATCAGAAATCTTGGGGCCGCATACACTAATATCTCTAGGGGCCCTCCATCTCATCAAGCACAGTAGTGGTGCGGAGCAGGGAGGGAGGATGGGAGTAGTGGTGCGGACCAGGGAGTGAGGATGGGAGTAGTGGTTCAGAACAGGAAGAGAGGCTGGGAGTAATGAGAGGAGCAAGGAGGGAGGATGGGAGTAGTGGTGCGGAGCAGGGAGGGAGGATGGGAGTAGTGATGAGGAGGGAGGATGGGAGTAGTGGTGCGGAGCAGGGAGGGAGGATGGGAGTAGTGGTGCGGAGCAGGGAGGGAGGATGGGAGTAGTGATGAGGAGGGAGGATGGGAGTAGTGGTGCGGAGCAGGGAGGGAGGATGGGAGTAGTGGTGCGGAGCAGGGAGGGATGATGGGAGTAGTGGGGCGGGGGATGGAGGATGGGAGCAGTGGTGGGGAGGGAGGATGGGAGCAGTGGTGAGGAGGGAGGATGGGAGTAGTGGTGCGGAGCAGGGAGGGAGGATGGGAGTAGTGATGAGGAGCAAGGAGGGAGGATGGGAGTAGTGGTGCAGAGCAGGGAGGGAGGATGGGAGTAGTGATGCGGAGCAGGGAGGTGAGGAGCAAGGAGGGGGGATGGGAGGAGTGGTGCGGGGGAGGGAGGATGGGAGCAGTGGTGAGGAGGGAGGATGGGAGTAGTGGTACGGGGGAGGGAGGATGGGAGCAGTGGTGCGGAGCAGGGAGGGTGGATGGGAGTAGGGGTAACTAAACTTACTTTGCGTTCCGTGGCTGAGGGTGGTGTTTCCAAGTGAGGTTCCGTTTAGGGCAGGAACCTCCTCTCCTTGTATGGTCAGGAGCTGGGCAGGTCAGGCAGAGGAAAGGGAGCTGGGGGCAGCAGAGGTCTGGGTGCACCTCTACCATTTAATGTCCAGCCCATGATAGGGTCTCGTGGTTGAAGAAGTGATTTTGTCTCCATGAGGATGGCCGAGGAGCCCGGTCACCACGGCTGCTGAGAGGGGAGTAACTACAACTTGTTGGGCCCCATAGCAAAAATCTTGGAAGGGCCCTCCTCTCTCAAGGAGGGAGAGTGTGTCTGAGAGAGAGAGAGAAGGAAAGAGAGAGAGCATCTTGGAGAGTCACAGAACAAGAGAGATAGAGAGGGGACAGAGTGCCAAGGAGAGGGAATCGGGGACAGAGTGTCAGAGAAATAAAGAGAGGGAGCAAGAGAGAGTCAGGGGGGAAAGACTGTTGCTTGCAGGGGGGGCGAGTGCAAAACATGTGCACACTGGTGTTTGGGGTCACCTCATATCTTCCACTTTCCACAGACAGCCAAACACCAGCAAGGGACCTTTAAATCCAGCTAACATACGCTGGCTTCCTCACTGTCACACTAGTAAGTGCAGTGAGAGTTGGTGACCTGTTAAGCCTGTGCCCTGTCCCCACTGCTTGCCTGTCAGCCTCTACCTGTTCAGCGGTAAAGATCTGTCCCAGTGCCAGGGATTCCAAGAGCGCCCGCCCTGCTGCAGGGGTTCTCCATCATCCGCCAGGTCCACACCTCAGTGCTCGGCAGTCGGCATGGAGGAGGAGACTGTACTCACCCATAGGGCAAACAGCGTCAGTCGAGTTCAGTGGTGGGGGTGCATCTGGTGCCTGGGCGGCGGCCATCTGAACGGCAAGGGCAGAGGGCTGGGTGGTGGCAGAGCTGATGTCTGAGTGGCGGGGGGACCAGGCAGCAGAGTGGCGGGGACCAGGCAGAGAGGATGATGGTGGCTGACCTTGGGCCAGGTCAGCTGTCCCCTTTGACCCTCCCCCTGGGTGGAAGGCCTTATAGGTATATATATACTGTTAAATGAGAAAAGGTGATGGCCAGCAGAGTATCAGCAGGATACTGTGCCAAGACCCTGCAGCCAGAAACTTGTGCGGAAAAGGTCAGAGAGGAGGGGACAGGAATGTTTTTATGTGATAAAATCATTAGGTATTCTGTCCCCTATTTTCTCCCTGGTGACATCGATTTTATCTATGGCAGACGGACATACAAGTGGCTCTCCATGTACTTGTCAGCAGCGTCCCGGCGCCTTTAGAAGGGTGGTCCGGGCACTTCCGCCTGGCAAGTTCCAGGCAGAAGGGGTGACGTTCGCCCGGCCGCGGCGCGTCACTTCCGCCCGGCCGGGGGACGCTGGAGGAAGTCTGGCTGCGTCGCCCGGCGGTTGCCAGGCAACCAGGAGACGCCGGGCGGCGCGCACCCAGACAGCGGCTATTAATTAATTAATGATGGGTTCTGGTGCTACGGCGGAGGCTAATTGGCCAGCACATCCCTTTTAATGGAGATGGTTCAGCACAGCCCCGCCGGTGATATTGTTTCCTCACAGAGGGCCTGCTGCTGTCCCGGTCTCTGCAGTACAACTGCCGTGCACGGTGCCCTTGCCGTACCTTTCTTCCTGCTGTTGTTCCAGCCGTGCACCGTCCGTGTGCCGATACCATCCAGCCAGGGTCAGCTGTGTTCCAGCTGCCATATTGCTGTGGTGGTTCCTTTATCCGGAATTCCCTTGGTCAGTGATTCTTCCGTCTGGTCCTGCCAAGACACTCCAGACTTGCACTGCACCATCTGTTGCCGCTGGAGGTTCCGTCCCGGTTATGTAAGTGCTGAAGTGGAGCCCGGTTCTTATTCATTATTTTGCGGGCAAGCTGCCCTGTATCTTTAGTTGTTCAGTTCCCGTATTGCCTGGCTCTCCAGGGTCCGGAGAGACTCATACTAGGGGATTAACGCCCGTTTTGGGGTACCGTATTGTACCATTTTTTGTGTTGGCGTATTTTGTGTTTGGTGGCACCCCGTTACTATAGTACCGGTGCTTGTAACTCGGTCACATTCCCCGTCCTTGGCCAGGTGCCGTTAGACAGGGTGTTCTATTCAGTTAGGCCCTTGTAGTCAGATTCTCCTTTTGGTCCGGTCCCTGACAGTCGCCGTGGGCTTGTCCCAACATAAAACCTGGTTGCATCGTGGTGGGAGTGGGCTTAACTCGCTCCTTCGAACGCGGCGACTAAAGGAGAAGCCTAGCATCGTGCAGCCTGCGGTCACTTGCCCGGGACGGCCAACAGAGTTAGTGTAGGGCTTTGCCGTGGCCATTCTAAACAGAGGTCCCGGCTGAGGGCTCAGCCCACCACCATCGCTGCATACACCCACGCACGTTACAGTACTATGTCGGGGTGTGTTATTTGGGCTGAGTGTTGCCTGAAGTGATGACCCTTACCCATGACGAGATGGTAAATGTTCACCAAGGTATACCCCCTCCTTACACTCACACTCATTATGACCAAATCCACAAATTTGGGATTTGGTAGTTAGAAAGGAACCCATAGCTTCAGATTTGATCCATGAGTCCTTTGGGATTCTGATCCTTATCTCTTTAGACATCACGCATACAGCCAGAGGGGTAATATATTTTAAATATATCCAAGCCTTAGCAAGACTGATAGATACCTGAAATATATGATGACACCTTCAGATACACTGGAAAGGAGTTGCAAGCTTACAAGAGGGAGTGATTTCTAGTCAGTACCCCTCCGGGCCCCCCATCATCTCCTCCCCCTCACTTCACTTACCGTCTGACTCCTGCTCCCTCATCCACTCCTGCTGAATGCAGAAGGTCCTTCAATGCAGGACACCTGCAGCCAATTAAAATGCAGCACTGGCTGGTGAGCCAATCAGAGCTTGTGTACCAGCAGCTGCTCTGGTTTGCTAATGGTACACGAGCTCTGATTGGCTCAAAAGCTGGTGCAGCATTTTAATTGGCTGCCGGCGTCCTGCATTAAAGAAGACTGTGCTTCGTTCAGTGCACGGAGCACAGCGTAGGGGGTGGGTTGCGGTGGGCAAAATGAGCTGCCCGGGCCCTTCCAGAGGCCGGGGTACAGGAGAGGTACAGGGGGGCCTTGCCCTGAAGTCCTGGCAGTGAAGCAGTGGAACACCGGGTGGCTGATAAGCTCTGTGTCGCTCCGCACGTGCAGCAGGCAGGCAAGATCAGTGTCAGGAACCTGTATGGGTATGCCTTTCTACTGTCCCAGGGGAAGGGGCTGTGTGAGGGGAGCCCACTCCCCCTACTAACAAATGGCTGCGAGGACCTCATGTAGCACCGGTAAAATGGCAGGCATCCGACAAGCGCCGGGCAGACCCAGCTGTCCGCTTGCTAGCGCAGCCCGTTGGTCCCCTGCACCGGGCTGCTACAGCCCTAGTCGCGGCTGTGGTCTCCAAAGTGCCCGGGGCCAGCCACGGTCACGCGGATGCTTGGTATGCAGTTGCCGGGCTCGGGTGATGGAGCGGCAGTGCAGGTGTCTAATAGACTCCCTGAGATGCTGCCCTGTCATTGACAATTAGTGTAAAAATAAGATGAAAAAGAAGTAAGAATGCATAATGCAGCCCCTCTCTTAGGTGCACGTTGACTCCTGCCAGCTTTGAAAAAACTGAGGCTCCTGGCCTGGAGGCGGGGTAGAGGAGGGGAGGAGGCTGACTGCCTGGGGGGGGGAGGGGGGAGAGGAAAAAGTTCAACCTTCAAGGTGCTGGAATGCTCTCTCTCACTCCACTACCCAGCATTAGCCCTGTGGCCCCTCATATGTCCCGAAGAATAAAGAACATGTATATTGTATGTGACTGGGTCTGTATACGGAGCAGAACAGAACTGGTATTGGGAAATAAGCTGCAGCTGCTATATTGTATACAGATTCAGGGGCTCAGTCACATAACTATAGAAGCACAATCTCCGGTGTCCTAGTCACATTGCATTGTGCCAAGAGGGGATGACTGCAGCAAAGATATACAAGGACACATCTGTCATATCAAGTGCGCACTGTTTTTTTTAATTCGATCAGTTTTATTGAGATTTTTACATATAAACATAGAACGACAAACACCCCATACACATAGGATGGTAGTTATGGCAACAATGTAGAACTGCACAACAGTAAAATGATCCCCAAAATAAACCTACCCGAAATCCCCCCACCCTGTGTAACCTACCCCCAATTTAGGCATACCTGGAGCCCTTAAACCATCTAACCCCTACCCCACTAACTATAAATATCAGATTTTTACCTGATAATGTGTTTTCCTCTACTCCTCCATGGCAGCCAATCACTGGGTTCCTCCCTTCTGGGCAGTATTCATGGAAAGGAAAAAAAGACCTCCTTCTTGCATATATACGCCCCCTTCTCCCTCATTCAGTGTCTTCATTTTCTTAAGCTTCAATACAAAACACAGATCATTAATCTTGCATTAACATTAGGGTAGGGAATATATGCTGCCATAGAGGAAAACACATTATCAGGTAAAAATCTGATATTTCCTCTACCTCCTCCCTGGCAGCCAATCACTGGGTAATGCCCCAGCAGTGCATACTTACGGGAGGGATACAAACCATAACTAGTATTAGGCTTCCGCCTGTCTGTCCTTTCATAACGAAGAAAGGAGTTTCTCATAATTTTCTTGCTCATGCCACCGCGGCACTGAGCACTTTTCTCCCAAATTTTGCATCCGCTGAGGACCAGACGTCCACTCTGTAATGCTTGGAGAAAGTGTGGGCAGATGCCCAACCCGCTGCTTTGCATAAGTCTTCTATTGAGGCAGATCCTTTCTCTGCCCACGACGTTGCAATGGCCCTGGTAGAGTGGGCTTTCAACCCTGGCGGAAGTGTTTGCCCTTTCACCTCGTAGGCCTTTTGGATGCAGCTTTTAATCCACCTCGCAATTGTATCCTTGGAGGCTCTCTGCCCTATCCTACTTCCTTCAGTAAGAACGAACAGGTTCTTTGTCTTCCGCCAGGTTTCCGATCTTTGCACATATTTTTAGTGCTCTGACCAATTCCAACTTATTCAATTTCTCTTCTTTTGCATTACTCGGTTTTGTGCATAAAGAAGGCAATATAATTTCTCTATTGACATGGAAGTCTGATACCATCTTAGGGAGGAACAGAGGATTAGTGCGAAGCACCACCTTATCCTCAAAGAAATTCATATATGGATCTTCTACCCATAATGCTTGTATCTCTGATACCCTCCTTGCGGAGGTGATTGCAACGAGGAAAGCAACCTTCCACGAGAGTAGTTTCACCGAAATATCTTGTAGAGGCTCGAATGGGGGTTCCATCAGTGCTCCCAAGACCAAGTTGAGATCCCAAGGGGCTACGGGTTGCCTAATCCTTGGCCTGAGCTTGCCCGCCGCTGGAACAAATCTTTTGACATATTTATTGTTGACTACTTTAATGTCCAGCATAGCCCCTAATGCTGCAATCTGTACTTTCAATGAATTAGTAGCCAACCTTTCTCCAGTCCAGCCTGCAGAAAAGCTAATATTGAGGGAATACTCCGTGGCGGGCTATCGTTCTCTATACACCAGATCCTGAATTTCTTCCAAATCTTAAAGTAGGTGTTAGACGTGGACTGCTTTCTTGCATTAAGTAGGGTTGTTATGACCTTTCGTGAGAACCCCTTGCTCCTCAGTGTCTCAGACTCAGCAGCCACGCCGTCAAGTGCCATGATGGTGGCTGTCGCTGACTTATCTCCCCTTGCGACAGTAGGTCTGCCCTGTCCGGGAGTCTTACTGGACCGTCTACTGCTAGCTGCTATAGCTTCGCGAACAACACCCTGCATGGCCAGAAAGGAAGTACTGCTATCACTCTCGCTTCTTCCCTCTGTATTTTCCTTAGAACTTGGGCAATTATTGGAATTGGTGGGAATACGTAGGCTATTTCCATGTCCCATCTGGATGTTAGTGCGTCCGTCTGTGCTGCTCGTGGGTCCCTGAATCTGGAAAGAAACACCGGTACTTGGTTGTTGTGCGATGTTGCCATGAGGTCCACTTGCGGTGTGCCCCATCTGTCTACCAGGGTTTGGAATACTTCCTTGTTGAGTCCCTATTCTCCTGGTTTATTATTGGAATTGGTGGGAATACGTAGGCTATTTCCATGTCCCATCTGGATGTTAGTGCGTCCGTCTGTGCTGCTCGTGGGTCCCTGAATCTGGAAAGAAACACCGGTACTTGGTTGTTGTGTGATGTTGCCATGAGGTCCACTTGCGGTGTGCCCCATCTGTCTACCAGGGTTTGGAATACTTCCTTGTTGAGTCCCCATTCTCCTGGTCTGCATATGTGCCTGCTTAGCCTGTCTGCTAGCACATTCTCTCTTCCTGCTAGATGCACCGCCAGTAAGTTTACTACCCTTAGTTCGGCCCAGCTTAGCAGTTCTGACATCTCTTTCATCATTGTTCGGCTCCTTGTTCCTCCCTGATGATTGATGTATGATACTACAGCTTGATTGTCCGTCCGGACGACCACTTCTGTATCCGTGAGTTTGACCTGAAAGTACCTGCATGCCAAGACCACTGCGCGCATTTCCCTTAGGTTCCAGTGCTTTCCTCTCCAGTACTCTGACCACTCGCCTTGAGCCGTATCTGTTCCACATACCGCTCCCCAACCGGTACTGCTGGCATCGGTCGTAATTTCAACCTGCTTGACCTGGTCGAATGACTTGCCTTCGGCCAACCTGTCGCTGTTCTGCCACCATTGCAGATCCTCCTTGGCCCGCCTTGATAGCAAGATCCTTTGTGATAATTTTTTTCAATCCCCATTCCACTGGGATAGGAAACATCCTTGCAGCTTTCTTAGGTGGAACCGGCCCCAAGGTACCATTTCCAGTGCTGCCGACATTAGCCCCAGCATCTCCATACATTGTCCTGCTGACACTACCGTCCTTGGAATTAGCGCCGCAGCCTTCTCTATTATTTTCATCCTTCGTTCGGCCGTTAACACTACCTTCATCTTGTGTGAGTCTATCGACACCCCCAGGTACTTTATCACCTTGGTTGGCTTCAGCTGACTCTTTTTCTTGTTGACCAACCATCCGTGCTGTTCTAGACACCTTAGAACTATTTCTGTATGTCGCTCTGCCTCCTGCTCTGAGTTTGGTATCTAAACGGTCTGGTTGATGCTGCCTTTTTTGAGGCTTTCTCTTGTGGCAGCCAGACCGACTTTCCACCCGATATTTTTGATATAATATCGTCTAGTTGTTTGCCAAATAAGTAGCTGCCTTGGAAGGGCAGGGACATAAGTTTATTTTTTGATTGGACATCCGCCGCCCAAGGTTTAAGCCAAAGGGCTCTCCTTATTACTGCCGCCATGGCCGTAGACCTGGCTGCTAGTTTTACAGCGTCCACCGAAGCTTCACACAGAAACTCTACCGCTAGCTGTATGTCCTGGATGGACTTTATTAAGTCCGATCTTCGAATGCCATCTAGCATATCCCCCTCCAGTTGCTGACACCAACTTCTGAGGACCCTAGATGTTACTGCCATTGCTGCAGTCGGTTTCAGAGCTGCCCCCGAGATTAGGTGCTGCTTCCTAAGGCCCAACTCAATGCGCCTTTCCATCGGGTCCTTGAACACGTTTGCCTCTTCAAGAGGAAGCGTTGTTTTTCTTGATATCCGGGCTATTGCTGCGTCAACTCTGGGTAACTCCTCCCATGTCGACACATGAGCCTGATCAAAGGGGTACATCCGATTAATCTTAGGTGGAACCGCCACCCTCCTATCGGGGTGTTTCCATTCTTCCTCAATGATCCCCCTAAGGGAGACTGAAAGTGGGAATTTCTTCCCTTTTTTCTTTTTGTCTTGGAACAAGAGTTCCTGTAGATTGAGGTCTTCCTGTTGGTTCTCAATTTTTAGGGACTTATGTATCAATTCCAGTAGGTTTTCCACCATTACTGGGTTATAATCCATATCCGCCTTATCCTGCGGATCATCATCTGGATCAATATCTTGAAAACCCGTTGATGGACCTTCTGCTGGCCCAGCCTGTGAGTCCTCAGAATCTAACAACAGATAGCGGACACCATGACAACTGGCTCAGAAGCATACCACTCGGACAATTCACCAGGCTAAGACGAAACTGTTCAAACATACAAACATTCAGGACACAAAGCGAAAAATTAAAACTCCAATTTAAAGAGAAGAAGTACAGGGATACAGTGATAGAAGACGCATACAAAAAAGCTGAAGACAGAGACAGAAATGAATTGATACAACCCCGACAAGGAACAACAAACACAGATACCACAGAGAAAAGCAACGACATTTACTTCATTACACAATTCAGCACATCAGCAAACAAAGTGAAAACATTGATTAACAAACACTGGAACATCCTACTAAAGGATGAAACATTAAGCACCATACTACCCAAACATCCTAAAATCGTCTATAAGAAAGCACCAGACATTAAACAGGACTTAGTAAAGAATCATATACCACTAGGGATGCCAATCCCGGGGCATTTTTTCAATCCCGGAATTCGGGATTGAAAAATGCCCAATCCCGGGATTCCCGGGATCCCGGGATTGGCTTCCCTACTGTACACCAAATGACTGTATCATGGGAAGGGGGGTGGCGGAAGCGCGTCGCCGGCTGTAACGGAGCGCGTCGCCTGCGGTAACGGAGCACGTCGCCGCCTGCAACGGAGCGCGTCGCCGAAAAACCCGCCTCGGCCGCCCCGCATGTTTACTCACAGATGCGTGGAGCGGGTGGTCGAGACGGGGAGATGGAGCCAGGGTGGGAGGGACGACCTGGGTTGATGCAGCCCGGACTGGTCATCTCATCTGGTGGGCAGGTGAGCGGGCTGGTCCGCGCCGCGGTCTTCTGCCTGGTCCGCTGAGCCTCAGCAGCAGTGCGGGTGGGCGGAGTTGTCTTTTGGTGCCCGGCAGCCTGCGCAGCGTGACCTCTGACGTTGTCACGCTGCGCAGAGTCGCGTTGCCCGGGACGGGAGAAGCCGGGCAGCTGCTGAGCACCAGCTCAGACGCTGCCCGGCATTAGACTGCGCATGCGCAGTCTAATCCCGAAATCCCGGGATTGGAAACTCCAATCCCGGGATTGAAATCCCGGCTTTTTGGGGGCCAAATCCCGGGATCCCGCCGATCCCGATCCCGGGATTGGCCACCCTATATACCACCCAAGGAACTCATACAATGCAAAATAAACAACAGGACAGATACACACGGATTCCACCGCTGTGGAACATGCATAGGATGCAGGACATGCAGCACCACAAATAACAAAAACACCAACACGTTCACCTCGACAAGGACATAACAGACTTTCAACATAAAAACAGAATTGACCTGCAACACAAAAGGGGTCATATACCTTTTGACATGCCCGTGCGGCCTACAGTATGTGGGCCGCACTATCAGACCATTTAAAATAAGACTTGCAGAGCACGTAAGAAACATAAAGAAAGGATACGAACAGCACAGTCTCTCATCACACTACAAAACAATACATGGACAAGACCCACGCACCCTGAACTTCACCATCATTTCACAAATAAAACCAAACTGGAGGGGGGGGGGACCATGGTAAAAAACTGGACAGAGAGGAACTTAAATGGATTTACACCCTGAAAACACTAGAACCAGCAGGACTGAACATTGACTTTAACATAGCGGCCATAACGTGATACCAAACAAACACCAATAAACTCTAATCCCAGACGACCGACACACATAAATTGAAATACAGGTCCAATGGACAGAATCTAATTCCCGACACCCTAGGGTACCAACACTGCCATCCACATAAGAGGCCCACACACACATAGAGAAATAGCAGAAACATCAGAACAGAGTCCCAACACAAAACACAATCATATCCTATAGAGCAAATACAGACCAGAAACAGTGCTACTGTATCTCTCCCACAGCAGCAGACACACATACCAGCAATATGCAATATAGAACACAAATCATCCTATTTTAATCACATTATGACCACAAGAAAAGCAACCATGACCAAAACCACCACCTACTTTATCTCTCTCCCACTTCATCTCCCCTACCAACAACATCCACACAATAATGACTAAAGACAGACCAATCACTACCCGTAAGGAACCCATCCACATAATAAACACCAGATCATGCAATCATAACCTAATCAAGTATCACACAGACATCGACACAACAGTCGACACAGAGAAAACAGAATGTGTCAACAAACCTAACAATCGTCCATGCAGGCTAACAGACTGACATCTCCACTAAGGAACAGCCCAATTAGGATGAGGGGAGGGGTAATAGAATGGCAACCTCCCACAGGGACCCATAGACCAATAGGACCAGCACGACCCCAGCCAATCAATGAACAGCAACAAGAGAAGCAAAAGGTACAAATACCCTGACCCAGCAAACAGACATTAACCTTGAAAAAGGCAGTACATGCCGAAACGCGTTGGTTACACGCACACCCACAACAAACAGGACACGGAGACCCATCACACCAACTGGCGTAAGTTATCTGGCCAAAGTCTCCTCCGCAAGGAGTAGAGCGCACAGGCACTGCAGTCCGTGACCCGGGGCATCACCATCGGTCTCGCGAGACCTTACACCCGGAAGTCGCGTTCTAGTCAGTGTCAGTGGAGCCGCACCAGGAGATCGCGCGAGGAGAGGACGCTGCGGCTGCAGCCATCCACTACAGAGACACTGAACAAGAACCGGGGGTACAGCGTGCAACACCACAACCCCCCGGACCCAGCAGGAGAGTACCCGCACCTTAGTCAGGACTGACTAAACTGTGGAGGTGAGCTGGATCCACGCTCATTACAGCAACGCAACAGAAGGGTAAGAAGCAGTTCAGCGGGACGCCGCCTACTGCTGAAACCTTTACTTGACTTAATCATTGGACATTATAAACAGACATCAGCGAAGGGACATAAGCCAACCAGGCTTATGGTAGAAAGGGGTCCGTTGATCCCCTAATTCCCCAAAGGGGCCCTAAGCAAACTGAGTGTATTACCACAGTACAGCTATTCACCCTTTTACCTTTCCCTTTACCTTTTATGTTTTGCAACATGCAATAAACAAACGTTGAATTGTTACACCGCACTACCGTCATCCTTTCACATTAGGTAGACACACAAACCAAAGGGGCAGCGCTATAGCCCACAACCTGCTTTCTATTAGTCTTGACCACACAGGGGGTCGGGACACCCCTGTGGCTAAGCAGCGCCCAAGCACATAATTCCAGGTGAGCGCAGTACACATATCACTTCTATTCTAACAACACGGCATGCTTTCTTTTGGTGCTCAGTTTGGCCAAGTCCTCCTTGGTAACAAACTTCCCAGATAGTGCTGTACTCAGCATATCCACTAATCCTGCCATTTGGCTAGGGGAAAACAGTTGAGGGGTTTTGCATGTTTCACAGACATCCTCTTTATAGACTTCAGGCAGTTTTTTGTCACACATTGCACATTTGGAAGTGTGAACTCTTCTATGTTTAGCTTTATTGCTGTCCTTGCTTGCTTCGGACCTAGGCACATAATATAACACCCTGAGTATCATGACAACAAAAAACAACAGGCAGCCTCTAAGGCAAAAAAAAACATACAGTAGTCCAAATTAGGCTCTTACTCCGACTTTTTAGTGCTTGGCCGTTTATCTTCATCCATGGTATCGGCGGGCGCTTCTAATACTATACTGAGCCCAGGCTGATAAGGTTAATCCTATCAGAGGCAGGTGATCTCTAAAATAAATATGTGCCATCATGAGCCACGAAAGAGAACACACTTAACACCCATATCCTGTGTTCAGGTATTACTCACAAGCCAGTAAGCGAGATTTAGGAGCTGCTTCCCCTCAGGTTGCGTCCGCTTTGCCTCCTCCACGCTACACGGCAGGAACAAACGTCAGCAGCCGCGCGCACAGGCACTTCCGCCTTATACGCCGGCCGCCGCGTCACTACTGCTGCGTCCCGGCTTCGTCGCGCCTTCCAATGACGCCGGCGCCCGCAGATGACGTCCGACTCCTTTCCCCATGGATGAACGGAGGCCAGGCTGCCGCGCGCACCCACGCCGCCTGAGGACGCCGCCGCTCAGCCGTTTTGACGGCATCCAACACCCGGGCTCCATGCCCGCCGGACGCCGGCCTGTGCTCTCCCTTCCCTGCTCACACAGGTATACCAGCGGGGGAATTTTTAAGTTTCACAGCACTAGTCTTCACGGGGTAATCCTCATACTGCCCATGGAAAGGAAAAAAAGACACTGAATGAGGGAGAAGGGGGCGTATATATACAAGAAGGAGGTCTTTTTTTCCTTTCCATGAATACTGCCCAGAAGGGAGGAACCCAGTGATTGGCTGCCAGGGAGGAGGTAGAGGAAAATATCTTAAACCAGTGATGGCTAACCTTGACACTACAGCTGTTGTTGAACTACACATCCCAGCATGCCCTGCTAAAGTTTTACTATTTGGCCATGATAAAACTGATGCAGGGCATGCTGGGATGTGTAGTTCAACAACAGCTGGAGTGTCAAGGCTAGCCATCACTGTAACCCAGTTAGTCCCTCCCTCCCCGATAAAGAAGGCAGTAAACTAGTGGGTCTTAGCTAGACTAATATGATACCCACATACCCATCAGGATAGAAACATCTACATTATAGCTAATCCATACAATCTAATAAACCCCTCTAAACCCCCCCCCTCCCCCCCGCCCAATTGAAGGATAATAGCAATATGGACCAACTGGGGCAGTGGACTTGTGGTATTTACCCCTTCAGTGGTTGTTTTTTTGGGAGCGCTCCCCACTGAGCGAGTTTTTTATGGGGAGCGCTCCCTTTAAAAAAAAAAAAAACACTGCCTCCCTGGGTCCGGGCAGCGCCGCTGAACGGTCAATCAGCTGCTGCCCGGACCTGCACCCCGGCACCTCGTCCCTGTCCCCGGCAGCTGGCTTGTCATAAGCCGGCGCCAGGGACTTCAATAAAAAAAGCTGGAGGGGAGGAGGAGGCGCGGCGAGGGGAGGGAGTGATTGAACTCAGCAGCGCTGCCCGGCTTTAAACAGTGGCAATCCTGAGAATTTTCCGGGCTTGCCAGACTGGGCACTGAGGCACAGCCTGGAAAATTCTCGGGATGTCCCCTAAATGGGTTAAGTAAGGCAGACCTAACCCTCACAAAGCAAGCAGGTGAATAGTCTAATTTGCCCTGTTATACAAAAACTCAAAATACAAACATAAAAGCAAAATAATAAGAATAAGCACAGATGTAGTAGATACGTATTAGACTGGCCAGGTTCTTAGTAACAGCAGAGCCAAACGAATATATATCCTCCTCTAATCTGGCCAATATTCAGCATCGTTACATGAGAAAGTCAGTATTGTCCCACCTTACATGAGAATATCACATGTACCAAACAGCCTGCATCATAGAGGAAGAGCAATAGTCCCACCCCCGAGGCACATAAGGATAAGTAAAATATTGTTTATCTCCCACATATAGTTGGTAAAAAGACTCAGTGTCCTCAGTTTTGAGAGTAGAGGAGATCTTCGGGGGATCATTGTAACATACAAGCCCCGGGAGACAGCACCCCCCACCCCCACCGAACATAGAACTTCTGGTGGAGACAGGATCCCATTGCAGCCAGATACAGGGTATGCAGGCAGAGCAGGATTGGAAGAGAAAGACTGATCTCCCTCAGGGGTAGATGTATGAAGCAGTGATAAGGGAGAAGTGATAAACTGTCTAATACTTTATTACCGGCCAATCCGCCCCGGACTCAAGTTACAGGCTGGGTTTAAAAGGGGACAGTCAGGAGCTGATTGGCCGGTGATAAAGCTCCAGGCACTTTATCACTTCTCCTCCCTTATCATTGCTTCATACATCTACCCCCCAGTCTCTTCTGCACATTGTGCACAGGCCGTGGATGAAGTTTGAGCAATGATGGATGTATTAGGAAACATCTGGAGCAACCTTCGTGATGAGGCATTTATTGCCTGAAGGAGTTTATAAACGGAGATAGCCGTGGTGCTGGAAAGTGAGACGGCGACACCTAGCACCTCTTCTGCAGTCAGATATAGCAATGTCTATGGTAGTACAGATAACTGTGAGTAGGTAAGGATTATATAAAATGGTAACTTGCTTCGGTGGCACCTCCGGTCCACAATAGAGAAGGTGGTCCTATACAGGTATGACTACCCTTTAGTAAGTGGGCGTCTGCCAGTGTATTGCAGGCTGGAATCACCTCTTCTTCAAAGATGGTGCCTGTATAATAGAGTCCCTGGAGCAAAGATGGCCGCGACCCCCAACTTACCGCCAGGAGATGTGAGTGGATTACCGTTCCCTGTAAAGAAGGGAGTCCATGGTGTGCAGCGGGCAGCCGCGTGACACTTCACAGCAGGATAGGCGACCTCCTTTAGGAGATTCTAGGCAGTGCACAGCAGAGCTGCAGCTCTGAGGCTCAGTGCATGTTTTCTCTGGGTAGGCAGCAGCAAGATGGCACGTGTCCAGGGCCTCTGGTTGGGATCAGTGCGGCGGCTGTCACTACAGTTTGCAAGCTCAGCGCTCTCAGCAGGGACTCCACAAGGCAACCGGAGCATGTCCGGCAGCCTCACCCAGCCCCGAGGGAGCTTTGGAGGTGAACGCTTACAGGATGCAGACGGGAGCAACGGAGGTTAGCTGCTGCTACACGCCCGCCTCAGCCTCGCCCCAAGTACACACACTCTTTAAATGTATTTATGGCTAATTTTATCATTTACATTAATAAAATGATATTTAGAATAGAGCAGCACCCTGTTGAGTGTCTGTTATGAGTGTCATGTCTGTCTCTGATGTTTAACAAGATTTAATTTCCAGGAAAACATTTCCCATACCCAGAACGTGAAAATGTTTAATCACCTGTGTGAGTTCTGCAATTTTTGTTTTTAAATTGAGTAATTTTTATTAATTTTGCATAGGAGAGCCAACAAAACAACAGACAGTAGTGCTACAATAGGTGCATACAAGAGATATGAAAATCTGTAATCATCTCTTATATATTTGGCTACATCTGTCACTCAAAGTGTGTCTGACCCTCTAACGCTGGGTGGAGCCTCTGACTCACATGACAGAGAACCAACCCAGTGAGCCCACAGTCATAGGAGGGACACATTGCTCTGCTCCTGCACTTTCCTTTTAATGTATGATTGCCATCACCTGTGTTGAAGCACCTTTCCTATCAATTAACCTGTTCAACACAGATGGAGGTAATCATACATTAGGAAGAAAGTCCAGCGGCAGAGCATTGTGTCCCTCCTGGCATGGGTCATGTTGGGAGGTATGCACAGTGCCAGACACCCTCTGCCTCCCCATGTTACCCAGCAAAGACAAAGCTACTCACCAGACACACCAGGTGAGCGCCCCCCCCTCCCGCGATTCGCGGGGCCCCTCCCACGATTCGCGCGCTCCCCCATCCCCGCGAAGCCCGCCTACCGCAATTCGCGGCACCCCCCCCCACGATTTGCGGCAACCCCAGCCCCCACGACTTCCCCTCTGGCGATTCGGGGCACCCCACCCCCGCATCCCCCCCCCTTCTGCGATTCACTGCAACCCCCCGTGCCCATCCCCCTTGCGACCCTCCCGTGATTCACAGCCCCCCCTCCCGTGATTCGCGGCAAACCCCCCGGCCCCACGACTCCCCCTCCCGCGATTCGCTGCAAGCCCCGCGCCCACCCCTCCCGCAATTTGCAGCACCCACCCCCCTCCCCCAATTCATGGCACCCCCCCCCCCCCAGCCGCCGCGATTAACAGCAACCCCAGGATCAAATGACACATGCAAAACACTGATACGGCTACGGTCGACGATGAAAAAGGTTTACATGAGTTTTTGAAGATTTATTTTTCATTTTAAGAATGTTTTCATATTCATTCTCATGTGTCGACATGGTCACCAATGAAGTGCCACACTTATGTCAACATTTAATGTGTTGACCTTTCTGTGTTGATTTTTTCTTGTGGCGATTTGCGGCACCCCAGCGACCCCCTCCCGTGATTCGCGGTACCCCCCCATGCGACCCCCCTCCCGGGATTCGCGTCACCCACCCCCCACAACCCCCCCTCCCGCAATTCGCGGCACCCCCGCGACACACACCCCCCCCCGCGCGCAATTTGCAGACACCCCCCACCTCCCTCCCCCCCCCCCCCATTCACGGCAACCCCACTATTAAATGGCACATGCAAAACACTGACATGGCTACGGTCGACAATGAAAAAGGTTGACATGAGCTTTTGAAGATTTATTTTTCACTTTTTGAATGTTTTCATATTCATTCTCATGTGTCGACATGAACACCAATGGAGTGCCACACTTATGTCAACATTTACATGTGTTGACCTTTCTGTGTTGATTTTTTCTTGTGGCGATTTGCGGCACCCTCCCGCGATTCGCGGCACCCCCAGCGACTCCCGCGATTCGCGGGCCCACCCCGTGACACCCCCCCTCCTGCGATTCGCGGCACCCTGCGACCCCCTCCTCCCATGATTCGCGCCAACCCCCCCGGGCCCCCCCTCCCGCGGTTCGCGGTACCCCCCTACCGCGATTTCCCCCACCGGACCCCTCCTCCTGTCATTGCGGCAACCCCCCGCCCCCGCGACCCACCCTCCCATGATTCACTGCAGCCCCACCCACCCACGATTCGCGGCACCCACACCCCCCCTCCTGTCATTGCGGCAACCCCCCGCCCCCGCGACCCATCCTCCCACGATTCACTGCAACCCCCCATGCCCCCCCCCTCCCACAATTCACGGCATCCACCCACGACCCCTCCTCCCGTGATTCGCGGACACCCCTCACCTCCTCCCTCCCCCCCCCTGCGCATGAATTTACAGCAACCCCAGGATTAAATGGCACATGCAAAACACTGACACGGCTATGGTCGACAATGAAAAAGGTTGACATGAGTTTTTGAAGATTTCTTTTTCTTTTTTTGAATGTTTTCATATTCATTCTCATGTGTCGACATGGACACCAATGAGGTGTCACACTTATGTCAACATTTACATGTGTTGACCTTTCTGTGTTGATTTTTTCTTGTGGCAATTTTTTTCCAGTGACAACTATGTGCACGTCAACCTAGACATCATCAACCAATTCTTAAAATAATATATAACACCTGTTCTGTTTTACTGTAGGTGCTTTAAGTCAGATCTTTTACTGCTACTATTACTGTTTATGTAAATGCATTCTGAATGATCGCAACATCCTACCATCCTTCTACAAGAATATATAACCAACTAGGTTGATTCATCGCGCCCCGTGCCCCCCCTCCCTCAAATCGCGGACCCCCACGCGCACCCCCCCCTTCCGCTATTCACCCCCCCTCCCGCGCTTTGCGGACTCCGGCGCCCCCTCCCTCCCTTGATTCACGGCACCCCCCGCGCCCCTCCCGCAATTCACGGCACCCCTAAGCCCCTCTTTAGTCCCCCGTATACTCACACACCCCTATCACTACCCAGCTTCCTGCTCTCCTGAACTATAACTGGGGAGTCGCTGACGCTGTTTTGCCCACATGCCCCTATCATGCCTCATAGCCCAGCCTCCTGCTCTCATGCACCCTAACTCCCACCCAGTAGGAGGAGACACTGACTCAGGGCCACCATCCTGTACTGCCACGCTGGACCCTCACCCACTGGCAGAAGCTGCACAGTATCTCCCACCCTCCTCTTTAGTCCCCCTTATTCCCACACACCCCTATCACTACCCAGCCTCCTGTTTTCCTGTGTCGTGACCTCCGCCAGTGGGGAGCCGCTGACTCAGAAACACCCTACTATACTATTGCACACACACACACACACCTAAACAACATGCACACACAGCCCCCCCCACACCCACACCCACAAATGTCACTGTACCATCCACACTATCAATGTACATCTTACTCTGTAACCGCTTTTTAATTAAACAAAACAATACACACCCCCTTCCACATCATATGCTCTCTATTTAACACATTTCACCTATAACTCAAGTTGCAATACAGGCATCTTTCATACAATTCTAACCATATTTCTCACAATACAAACGTTCACAAATTAAGGGGGCGCAGCCCCTTACGACGGTGTGAAGAGCGCCCGTAGGGCGCAATGAATCACCTAGTATATATATACTGTATAGAGGAATATATAAAATCATACATATGTAATCATGCGCATATATATATGAGGATAAACGAAGCAAATATCAACCCTCCATGACAAGGATAAGTACACAATTATACAAATTACCCAGGGGCACCATCCTGGTTCTCGCAAACAGTAAAGCGGTTGGATGTACAGATAATAGGATCATAGTGTATGAAGAATCGTTCAGCACCATCAAACTGTAACACAAAACAGTCAACAGGCGATAGCACTACTGTCCTAACTATAATAACCCCACTAACATTAATAAAGGAAACCTCCAATATAACCCCCACCTTGTACAGTCCACCCCCAACTCAGGCGTACTTGAAGCCCTACCACCAAACTTCGCCTTACCCATTCTAGACTAAGCAAATAGCCTACCCACCGGGAGGATAATTGTTATATGGACCAACTGTGGCAAAGAACTAAAGAAAGAATGAAAAGGGGGAATAGCTTAGAATAAGTGGCACTCGCACACGCAAATACTTCTATATCAGCCGTCATACAATAGTAAGGCTTCCATGAGCAGGATATAAAAAAATATTTAAAAAAATAAAATACCTTTATAGAAAACAATAGCCAGTACAAACCTGTGTTTGACACTGTAAGTACCCTGTCTAGATGATAGCCATTATTGTATAACGATTTAATGATATTGACTATGGCTACATTATAAATGAATTATTTGATGATATGGATTATCGTTACTTGATATAATATGTACACTGTTATTAAATATTGTTATATATGGTTATTATATGTATATCGGCACACTTGCTCAAACTTTGGTCCGGCCGCAGGAGCCACTTTGTTTTTAATGTGGTTGTTTGATATGGTTGCCAGGCAGCAGGCTCCGGCTATGTGTGATGTCATGTATGGGCATCCACTTCCGGTAGCGGCAGCACTGGACAATTTGCGGGAGCATGGGTGCTGATGGTTTATAAGGTGAGATATGTTCATGTAACTGTTTGTACCCAGATGATGATAGATAAAAAAAATTGAAATGTTGGTAATCAACGCTGCTTTGTGAGCCTTTATTTCCGTGAGTGCCACCGCATTGGATAATATATATTCTGGCTGGCTTCCGGGGTCTGAGACGCACACAGAAGGTTGCTTAGCAACTTCCCTCCGGCGTCAATAACCAGAAATGCTCTGTGACGACTTCTGCCCAGTGGTTCCAGGCATCTGATGGCGGGTGAAGTGCCGGGATGCTGTAAGTATAAAAATGTATTTTGTTTGTGTCTTTGTTGCTGTAGGTTTGGGCTGAGGAAGGGGTTAATACCCCGAAACGTTCCCTCCCTAATTCTTTTTGCACATTGTATACGACTCCTGAGTGCCAGTTTGTCCTTAGGGATTTGGAAGACGATGGACATCTCGTCATACAACAATCATGACAAAACAACCAAAGACAACCACATAACAAAGTTATATGCAAAATGGCACGAAGACGATCGCTGGGAGGGCATGCAGTGTCTCCTGGTGCCTCGGAGAAAGGGAATTATCGTGCAGCAGGGGACACCGCAGTCATTACATGTGGGAAAAATACCAAAACACCACTCCCGGGTGGGAGAGTGCTGAGATTCCGGCAAATCGACTCTACCGAATGACGCCTCTGAACTGGCGAATGTGCCAAACTTACAGAACAGAGCAAAAGTATTCGAGCCGGACCATGTGGCTGCACGGCATACCAGAAGCCCCTCTAGCCAGAGCCCTAGAGGTGCTGACTGACCTGGTAGAGTAGGCCGATACCCCGGACAGAGCCCTCCTGTTCACCTGAGCATAAGCTTCCTGAATAGTAAGACAAAGCCAGCGAGCCAACATTTTGTTTTGATGCTGGCCATCCTCTTTTGTCAGCACTATAGAGGACAAAAAGACTGTCCGTTTTACATAATGGCGCTGTCTTCGCTACGTAGATGCATAATGCACGTACTACATTCAGCAAAGCCGAGTCCCCGGAAAGGACCGGAAGCACAATGGGCTGGTCTACATGGAAAGCTGAGACCACTTTGGCGAGGAAAGACTATCTTGTTTTCAATTCAGCTCCGTCCTTATGGAGAATCAAGAAAGGGGATCGGCAGGACAAAGCCCCAAGCTCTGAAACGCTATGAGCGGAGTCTAACGCCATCAACATGACCTTTTTCCATTTGATATATTTGAGTTCAACTGAATCAAGAGGTTCAAAACATTGAGATTTTAGGAAGTTTAAGACTAGTGTCAAATCCCATGGTTCCGTTGGGGAAACGAATGGGGGTTGTAACCGTAAAAAAACTTTCAGAAAGGTCTGAACACTTTTTACAAACCTGCTTAGAAACTCCAACAGTCTGAACAGATTGAAGACCGCTTTAGGTTTGCCTTTTGACTCACAGCAGCATACAGTATGTATGATTTCCAAATGCCAAGCCGTTAAATGCAGATGAGATAAGTTTGGGTAAACGAATGGTCCTTGTTGAAGCAGGTCTTGTCTCAAAGGAAGACGCCATGGTGTGTCTGCCAGAAGGAGCTTGAGGTTGGAGTACCATGCTCTCCTTGGCCAGTCTGGAGCGATCAGAATTACGGATGTGGGCTCTCTTTTTATTCCTTTGAGTACCCTTGGAAGTAACAGAAACGGTGGAAATATGTAGACCAGGTTGTAGTCCCACGGACTAGACAGAACGTCCGTCGGCAATGTTGCCGGATCCAGAGACCTGGCACAATAAACCGGTAGCTGATGGTTCAGTCTGGAGGCCAACAGGTCTATTTGGGGCATTCCCCACCGAAGGGTCAGCTGGTGAAATATTTCCGGGTTGAGGGCCCATTCCCCCGAATAAAAGTCCTGACGACTGAGATAGTCCGCTTGGCAATTCTCTACTCCCGGAATGAAAACTGCCAAGAAGTTGGTGGTATGGGCCTCTGCCCACTCCAGAATGTGTTGAACCTCTCGCATGGCTGCCCGGCTCCTGGTTCCTCCCTGATGATTTATGTAGGTGACTGCTGTTGCATCGTCCAACTGGATTCTGATCTGTTGACCTCTGAGCAGGTTGTGCGCTTGCAGCAGTGCCAATCTGATGGCTCTCAGTTCCAGGATGTTTATAGGTAGCCTCGATTCCTGAGAAAACCATCTCTCCTGGAACGTGTGGTCAAGAGTCACTGCACCCCATCCCCAGAGGCTGGCATCTGTTGTGACAATGGTCCATGTGCACGATTTGTAGATGCGCCACTGCAGCAGATGGGGAGTATGAAGCCACCATCGAAGTGGGATGCAAGCCTTCCTTGAATGGGTGATTTTTTGTGGATCTGAAGGTGAGATCCCGACCACTGGGATAGCAAGTTCTCCTGGAATGTCCAAGAGTGAAACCGGCCATATGGAAGAGCCCCGAAAGAGGCCACTATCAGTTGCAATCATGCAGGCCATTATTTTGGCAAATACAGAGTGCAGAGGAGAGCCAAAAGGGAGACCCCTGAATTGGTAATGGCGGTCTTGAAATCTCAAAAATTTCTGATGTGGTTCCCAAATGGGAGCGTGCAGATATGAGTCTTTGATGTCTAAGGAAAGAAGAAATTCTCCCTTTCCAACGATGCCACCACTGAGCGAATAGATTCCAATTTGAACTTGTGGTACATAATCATTTAAATGCTTTAAGGTTAGGATAGGCCGAACTGTGCCATCCGGCTTTGGCCCCACGAAGAGGCTCGAGTAGAAACCCTTGCCTCTTCGGTGAGCTGGCACTGGAACAATTACTCCTGAATTGAGCCGCACAGAGCTATGCGTGACTATGTGGACACAGGATGTACCGGGTCTGCAGGCCTGTGTGGAGAGGAGAGTCCATAGAAGCTGCTGCACTGTCTGGGTAATGGAGCCCGCTGTGATGAGTCAGCTCCGCACACCCACGAGGACGCTCTCCGGCGCCTCCTGTAATGGCGGTAAATTTGAAACGCAGAGTGTACGGCACTAAAAAAAGAGCGGAGACATCTCTCCCACTCTGCCGGGACAGTCTAGCAGCATCAGAGCTGCGAGCACACAGTGCTGCAGCCTGACTCTCTCCTCCAATCTCCCGGCCAGCGCGTTCATCCTGGACGTCCCCTGTGTGGCCGCTCTAGGGTCCCACGTAGCAGGGAATAAATAAAATTAAAAACCTAATCTCCCTTGGGAGATCCTTGTCCAGGAGACCAACTGCTCCGGCACTTTTTCTAAGACTGGGGTCTGGGCAGGGATAGAGGGGGGGAGGAGCCAGCCACAACTACATTTTCTTAAAGTGCAGACTCCTCCAGTTCACCAACTCTATCCCACACGTACTAAAAAAGGGGTGACTATTCCCATACCCACGATAATCAATTTCAAGTGATATTTTAACATTTTTATTTTATTTTTGCATAATCATGATATAAATAAAATGTATATATTAACATGGTGTGTGATAATTGACTATTCCGCAAGAGTGCAGTATCTTTCCAGGTATTTGTAAGCTGCTATATTGTATACAGATTCAGGGGCTCAGTCACATAAATATATGTGTCAGTCACATTGCATTGTGACAGATGCATTTTCATAACAAAAAAAAGATACCAGACACTAGTAGATTCACATGCGACCTGGCGTGCCAAGAGGGGATGACCGCAGCAAAGCTATAGAAGGACACATCTGTCATATCAAGTACGCACTCTTTAAATTTATTCATGACTAATTTTAGCATTTACGTGAATAAAAAAGATAGTTAGAATAAAACCGCACACTGTTGTGTGAAGTCTCTTGACATATAACAAGTTTTTATTTAGTTGTAAAACATTTCCCACACTCATGAGAGTGGTTTCTCTCTTGTGTGAGTTCTCATATATGTATAACAAGATGTGTTTTCTGTTTAAAACATTGGTACAGGTTGAGTATCCCGTATCCAAAATGCTCGGGACCAGGAGAATTTTGGATAACGGATTATTCCGTATTTCGGAATATTTTAATAATTCAATGATGTATTTTGAAGTATCTTGCATTTATGCTGTATAAACACATACTATACACACAAATATATTTTATTACCACATAAAATACACACAAATATATTTTAATTGTTCAAAAAACAAGGTTTCAAAACGTGAAACAAAATGTGTGTACTATCTCAGCACTGAATTTGAATGCCAAGCAATCATTGTCTTGCACATATATAGTGCCAGTTACATATCATGTCCCCAGTGATGCTGTTACAAATGTCCCCAGTGAGTTTCTAGCAAAAAAAAATTTTTTTTTTACTTTCTGGAATGTCCGTATTTCGGAATAATTCGGATAACGGATATTCGGATACGGGATACTCGACCTGTACTTGTGTAGTTTCAAAGCGGCAGGCTAGGCTACATTTTCAGCGTAGGCTAAGCTACGTTGTCAGCGTAGCCCAGCGGCTGCCTAGCGTAGTCAGTGTAGTGACTTCGCGCCAGCCCTGCGTAGTGTCCCCATCAGGCAGCTAGTCACCGTACTGTGCCCGGGAGCTGTAGCTCTGTCCCGGCAAGCCTAGTTAGCGCCTCTCAGATCCCCTACGCTAGCGGACACCGGCAGAGAGGGGATCATGCGGGCGCCGACGGAGAGTCTGAGATGAGAGTGTCTCAGATGCTTGTGCGTCTCAGTAACTATTGCGGCAGGGTACGGCAACCCTGCCGACAGGGTTAGGGGTTTGGTAGCTCGTGCATCTCCTGCACAAAGGGGAGTGCGTTGCGCAAGTGCGTCTTATGCACAATAAAGGACGCATTTGTCAGTGCTCCATTTAACACACTGGCAAATGCCTCCATTTCAAACCCCCACTATCCACGCCAGCCTGAAGTGTGGCAAGTGGACGCGCTACGCGTCCTCCCGACTTGTTCATACCCCCCACTATCCACGTCGGTGTGGAGTTGATCTTATAAAGTGTGGCAAGCGCAGCGAGCCCCGCTAGAGGACGTGGATCACTTGACGTTTATTCCGCGTATGCTCGCCACCCTTCAGGCTCGGTAGCTCGCTGCATTCGCCTCACTTTATAAAATCAACTCCACGCCGACGTGGATAGTGAGGTATGAACAAGTCAGGAGTACGCGTACTGCATCCGCTCGCTTTGGGCTGGCATGGATAGTGGGCGTGTCTCAGGAACACATTCACACCTGTCATGTCAAGCAGGTTAAAATGGTCAATGGTTCCCACACAATGTAATAAGCGCTGACTGATTATGCTAACTGCGTAAGCTCCGGCTAGCCGCGAACATGCTGCTGATACTGACAGGGACGCCTGACTGACTACGCTAACAACTTAAGTAGCCATGGGAACACGCTCTGTTGACTACGCTAACTACTTCAGCGAGCCACGGGAACACTAAGTGGATTCTGAAAGGGACGCTGACTATGCTAGCTGTGGGAACACTACGCTGATTCTTAAACTACACAGGTACCAAAACATTTCCTACTGTCAGAACATGAAAATGGTTTATCACCTGTTTGAGTTCTCTCATGTTTAACAAGATGTAATTTATTTGTAAAACATTTCCCACACTCAGAACATGAAAATGGTTTCTCTCCTGTGTGAGTTCTCTCATGTTTAACGAGATTTGATTTCTGTGTAAAACATTTCCCACACATAGAACATGATAATGGCTTCTCTCCTGTGTGAGTTCTCTGATGTATAAAAATATGTGCTTTCTGTTTGGAACATTTCCCACACTCAAAACATGAAAATGTTTTTTTTTTCCTGTGTGAGTTCTCTCATGTTTAACGAGATTTGATTTCTGTGTAAAACATTTCCCACACTCAGAGCATGAATATGGTTTCTCTCCTGTATGAGTTCTGTGATGATTAACAACATCGGATTTCTTTGCAAAACATTTACCACACTCAGAGCATGATAATGCTTCTCACCTGTGTGAATTCTCTGATGTATTACAAAAGTGGTTTTATGTAAAAAACACTTCCCACACTCAGAACACATAAATGGACCAGGTGATGCATCTGGACTGTACAGTACTGGCCGTGTGATGTTCTTCTTTTCTATTTTATCATCTGGAAACAGACTGAGATGCATACCTCCCAACTTTTGTCGTCGACGATGCGGGACGCAGCTCCTTCGCGCCGAACACGCGCCTGAAATTTCGGGGGGCGTGGCCTATACTCGCGGCTCCCCGCGAGGACACGCCCCCATTTTACCGCTATGGGGGCATGACCCAGAGGCTCTGCGAGCCTCTAGCCATGCCCCCAGCCCCCTGGCTGCGGGAATAGACGCTGTGCGCATGCGCACAGCGTTTATTCCCCGCTGTTTAGCAGCCGACAGGGGGGACTCCCAACAGCCCCCCCTCACCGCGGGACACTGCCGGCCGCGGGAGGGACAGGCCCTGATAATCGGGACTGTCCTGCTGAAATCGGGACTGTTGGGAGGTCTGGAGATGTTCCCCAAAGGTATTCCTGCTTGTGCCTCCATCTGTGGGAAACACATAAATCACATTGGGGACATTATTATATAAGTAACTGAATCAATACCAATATGCTACAACCACTGTACATACGTATCACTGTGCAGACTAAGCCACAGATGGCATGGCTACATTGGGCAACTCCACCCAACATGGAGACCAGGACATAGGGCCGGATTCTGAGCCTGTAGGATCTTTGTGCACGGGCAGCGATGGCCGGTATCTGCATACATCACATTCTCTGACTCTCTAATGTGTGACTACTGCTGCTGCAGCCTCTTCCCCCAGGCCTGCTGATTGGTGAGAGGTAACTGCAGAAGCAGCCAATCCTCTCTGCCTGCGTGGGACAGGCGCTGTACAGTTATTGGTGGCCCACATGCTCAGGTGTCAACATTGACAGCAAAACACCTAAAAAAAACAAATGAAGACATATTAATTTGCTGACCTTGTGCATGTGGACATTTTGTTGTGGACCTAGACATTATCTGCAGGCTGATACACTCTCACCTACGTGAATTATGTGCAGGGAGGAGCGATCGCATCCAGCTTACCCGCCCAACATCTCTTGGACCGCGGTGCCCAATAAAGTATCAGCATCATTGTCACACACACCGCCCCCCCCAGGACACAAGTTTCTTATTATATAATTCAGCTGCATCTATTATATTATAGAGACTCTCCCTTGGGGTCAGTTCGGTGGAGGAGGACCGGGGCTGCTCTTCTGTTTGTTCACATGCATTATGATTGGTAGCCACCAGCACTGGTTCCGCCTATCACTTTGGCCATACATAGCTTGGTCCTGCACTGTACACGTGGCACCCCTGCGCATTTGCGTACCCCGGGTATATATTGCTTATTGTGGATTGTACGGTTCTCCCTTATTTTGGGCTACGTAGAGACAGAGTCTGTGAGATGTTAGTGTTATATTGTTGGCTGATCGCACACAGTGATAGGATGTGAGACGCATACCACCCACCTGTGCCAATATGCCAGAGAGGTGGGTATGTCCTACTCATAATGCATAGGTGCATGCGGCATAGAAAGGGGATATAACGGGGGCAAGAGAGGAATTAGGGGCAGCCTAGGGCACTGTCAGTGCTAGGCAAAACCCCTGCATGTGACCATGTCCCCTCCGTGAGGCGGAAACAGGTGTCCCCGATGTGACCATGCCCAGATAATGCAGGCTCTGTCCTTTATGTGGTCTCAATAAGTTAATACCAATTTTGCGTGGAATGAAGGTGGAGAGCAGGAGTATAATAGGGGCTGTTAGCTCCTGATGTATGAGATACACCAGAGAGTGCGGGGAGGAGACTGGTCAGATCTCTGGGCTGGTAACACACAGTGACATGATGTGAGGGGGAGAGCAGGAGTATAATAGGGGCTGATGGCACCTGATGTATAAGATACACCAGAGAGTGTGGGGAGGAGACTGGTCAGATCTCTGGGCTGGTAACACACAGTGACATGATGTGAGGGGAGAGCAGGAGTATAATAGGGGCTGATGGGTCCTGATGTATGAGATACACCAGAGAGTGTGGGGAGGAGACTGGTCAGATCTCTGGGCTGGTAACACACAGTGACATGATGTGAGGGGGAGAGCAGGAGTATAATAGGGGCTGATGGCTCCTGATGTATGAGATACACCAGAGAGTGTGGGGAGGAGACTGGTCAGATCTCCTGGCTGGTAACACAGCGACATGATGTAAGGGGGAGAGCAGGAGAATAATAGGGGCTGATGGCTCCTGATGTATGAGATACACCAGAGAGTGCGGGGAGAAGACTGGTCAGATCTCTGGGCTGGTAACACACAGTGACATGATGTGAGAGGGGAGAGCAGGAGTATAATAGGGGCTGATGGCTCCTGATGTATGAGATACACCAGAGAGTGCAGGGAGGAGACTGGTCAGATCTCTGGGCTGGTAACACACAGTGACATGATGTGAGAGGGGAGAGCAGGAGTATAATAGGGGCTGATGGCTCCTGATGTATGAGATACACCAGAGAGTGCAGGGAGGAGACTGGTCAGATCTCTGGGCTGGTAACACACAGTGACATGATGTGAGGGGAAGAGCAGAAGTATAATAGGGATGATGGCTCCTGATGTATTATATACACCAGAGAGTGTGGGGAGGAGACTGGTCAGATCTCTGGGCTGGTAACACAGTGACATGATGTGAGGGGGGAGAGCAGGAGTATTATAGGGGCTGATGGCTGCTGATGTATGAGATACACCAGAGAGTGCAGGGAGGAGACTGGTCAGATCTCTGGGCTGGTAACATACAGTGACATGATGTAAGGGGGAGAGCAGGAGTACAATAGGGGCTGATGGCACCTGATGTATGGGATACACCAAAGAGTTCAGGGTGGAGACTGGTCGGATCTCTGGGCTGGTAACACACAGTGACATGATGTGAGGGGGGAGAGCAGGAGTATTATAGGGGCTGATGGCTGCTGATGTATGAGATACACCAGAGAGTGTGGGGAGGAGACTGGTCTGATCTCTGGGCTGGTAACACACAGTGACATGATGTGAGGGGGAGAGCAGGAGTATAATAGGGGCTGATGGCTCCTGATGTATGGGATACACCAGAGAGTTCAGGGTGGAGACTGGTCAGATCTCTGGGCTGGTAACACACAGTGACATGATGTGAGGGGGGAGAGCAGGAGTACAATAGGGGCTGATGGCACCTGATGTATGAGATACACCAGAGAGTGTGGGGAGGAGACTGGTCTGATCTCTGGGCTGGTAACACACAGTGACATGATGTGAGGGGAGAGCAGGAGTATAAAAGGGGCTGATGGGTCCTGATGTATGAGATACAGCAGAGAGTGCGGGGAGGAGACTGGTCAGATCTCTGGGCTGGTAACACACAGTGACATGATGTGAGGGGGAGACAAGGAGTACAATAGGGGCTGATGGCACCTGATGTATGAGATACACCAGAGAGTGTGGGGAGGAGACTTGTCAGATCTATGGGCTGGTAACACACAGTGACATGATGTGAGGGGAGAGCAGGAGTATAAAAGGGGCTGATGGGTCCTGATGTATGAGATACAGCAGAGAGTGCGGGGAGGAGACTGGTCAGATCTTTGGGCTGGTAACACACAGTGACATGATGTGAGGGGGAGACAAGGAGTACAATAGGGGCTGATGGCACCTGATGTATGAGATACACCAGAGAGTGTGGGGAGGAGACTTGTCAGATCTATGGGCTGGTAACACACAGTGACATGATGTGAGGGGGGAGAGCAGGAGTATAATAGGGGCTGATGGTACCTGATGTATGATATACACCAGAGAGTGTGGGGAGGAGACTGGTCAGATCTCTGGGCTGGTAACACACAGTGACATGATGTGAGGGGGAGAGCAGGAGTATAATAGGGGCTGATGGCTCCTGATGTAGGAGATACACCAGAGAGTGCAGGGAGGAGACTGGTCAGATCTCTGGGCTGGTAACACACAGTGACATGATGTGAGGGGGAGACAAGGAGTATAATAGTGGCTGATAGATGATGTATGAGATGCACCAGAGAGTGCAAGGAGGAGACTGGTCAGATCTCTGGGCTGGTAACACACAGTGACATGATGTGAGAGGGGAGAGCAGGAGTATAATAGGGGCTGATGGCTGCTGATGTATGAGATACACCAGAGAGTGCGGGGAGGAGACTGGTCAGATCTCTGGTAACACACAGTGACATGATGTGAGGGGAGAGCAGGAGTATAATAGGGGCTGATGGCTCCTGATGTATGAGATACACCAGAGAGTGCAGGGAGGAGACTGGTCAGATCTCTGGTAACACACAGTGACATGATGTGAGGGGAGAGCAGGAGTATAATAGGGGCTGATGGCTCCTGATGTATGAGATACACCAGAGAGTGTGGGGAGGAGACTGGTCAGATCTCTGGGCTGGTAACACACACAGTGACATGATGTGAGGGGGAGACAAGGAGTATAATAGGGCTGACTCCCCCACTGGGCAGATGCATTGTCCTCATTAGTTTGGTCTGACAAGGAAAATCTATATAATAAGTTGAGTGAGTGTGTGTGCATGACTGTCGCATTGCGGAGACACCGTGGCACTCAGAGCCATTTGCACCTCGAAGCCGTTTTGGGGAAATTTCACTTAGAAATTTAAAAAACACCAAGGTTCAATTTGCCTCGATTGATGATCTGGAAAAACAGGGATTTTGGTACTTTTCTCCGATAATCATACATTCAGGGGCGGATTGGGGACTAAAAGTGGCCCTGGAAAATTTCTGAAAGTGGCCTCATGTGGGTGGCAACAAATCAATTATGGTCGGAGCCAACATAACAGTAGGCAGGATTATTACATCACCATACTTAGATACATCGTTGACAGGCAAAACTAATGCCACTTTTTTATAAAATAGGGACAACAGGGATAGTGCGCGCCGCAGGCGCGCGCCGAAAATCCACACTGTAACTCCTATTACGTGTCACACACCCATTACATAGTATACCACATGCAACGATGGCCTGCCAGGCCCCCTTAACTTACGACTACACTAAGGCACTATGGCTAGTGCCGTACAAGAACCGTTGTTAGTGTTACCTATGATTTTAATGCTAGCCCACAAAGCAACTTACTGCTTTGTGGGAGATCCTGTAGAGAGGCAAGGAGAGCGCAGAGAGAAAGAGAGAAGGAGAGCGCAGAGAGAGAGAGAGAGACAGAAGAAGAGCGCAGAGAGAGAGAGACAGAAGAAGAGCGCAGAGAGAGAGAGAGAGAGAAGGAGAGCGCAGAGAGAGAGAGAAGGAGAGCGCAGAGAGAGAGAGAAGGAGAGCGCAGAGAGAAGGAGAGCGCAGAGAGAGAGAGAGACAGAAGAAGGGCGCAGAGAGAGAGAGAGAAGGAGAGCGCAGAGAGAGAGAGAGAAGGAGAGCGCAGAGAGAGAGAGAAGGAGAGCGCAGAGCGAGAGAGAGACAGAAGAAGAGCGCAGAGAGAGAGAGAAGGAGAGTGCAGAGAGAGAGACAGAAGAAGAGCGCAGAGAGAAGGAGAGCGCAGAGAGAAAGAGAGAAGGAGAGCGCAGAGAGAGAGAGACAGAAGAAGAGCGCAGAGAGAGAGAGAGAGAGGAGAGCACAGAGAGAGAGAGAGAAGGAGAGCACAGAGAGAGAGAGAGACAGAAGGAGAACGCAGAGAGAGAGACAAGGAGTGCGCCGAGAGAGAAAGAGAGACAAGGAGAATGCAGAGAGAGACAAGGAGAGCGCAGAGAGAAAGAGAGAGAGACAAGGAGAGCACAGAGAGAGAGAGAGACAGGGAGAGCACAGAGAGAGAGAGACAAGGAGAGCATAGAGAGAGAGAGAGTGACAAGGAGAGCGCAGAGAGAGAGAGAGACAAGGAGAGCATAGAGAGAGAGTGACAAGGAGAGCGCAGAGAGAGAGAGACAAGGAGAGCGCAGAGAGAGAAACAAGGAGAGCGCAGAGAGAGAGACAAGGAGAGCGCAGAGAGAGAGACAAGGAGAGCGCAGAGAGAGAGACAAGGAGAACGCAGAGAGAGAGACAGACAGAGACAAGGAGAGCACAGAGAGAGAGAGAGAGACAAGGAGAGCGCAGAGAGAGAGAGACAAGGAGAGCACAGAGAGAGAGAGAGACAAGGAGAGCGCAGAGAGAGAGACAAGTAGAGCGCAGAGAGAGAGGCAAGGAGAGCGCAGAGAGAGAGGCAAGGAGAGCGCAGAGAGCGAGAGACAAGGAGAGCGCAGAGAGCGAGAGACAAGGAGAGCGCAGAGAGACAAGGAGAGCGCAGAGAGAGAGAGACAAGGAGAGCGCAGAGAGAGAGAGACAAGGAGATCGCAGAGAGAGAGAGAAGGAGATCGCAGAGAGAGAGACAAGGAGAGCGCAGAGAGAGAGAGAGAAAGAGAGACAAGGAGAACGCAGAGAGAGAGAGAAGGAGAGTGCAGAGAGAGAGAGAAGGAGAATGCAGAGAGAGACAAGGAGAGCGCCGAGAGAGAAAGAGAGACAAGGAGAACGCAGAGAGAGAGAGACAAGGAGAGCACAGAAAGAGAGACAAGGAGAGCACAGAGAGAGAGAGCGCAGAGAGAGAGACAAGGAGAGCGCAGAGGGAGAGACAAGGAGAACGCAAAAAGAGAGAGACAGAGAAGGAGAGCGCAGAGAGAGAGACAAGGAGAGCGCAGAGAGAGACAAGGCGAGCGCAGAGAGAGAGACAAGGCGAGCGCAGAGAGAGAGACAAGGAGAGCGCAGAGAGAGAGAGAGGAGAGCGCAGAGAGAGAGACAAGGAGAGCGCAGAGAGAGAAAGAGAGGCAAGGAGAGCGCAGAGAGCGAGAGGCAAGGAGAGCGCAGAGAGCGATAGACAAGGAGAGCGCAGAGAGAGAGAGAGAGACGAGGAGAGCGCAGAGAGCAAGACGAGGAAAGCGCCGTGAGAGAGACGAGGAGAGCGTCGAGACAGAGAGACAAGGAGAGCGTAGAGAGAAACAAGGAGAGCGCAGAGAGAGAGACGAGGAGAGCGCAGAGAGAGAGAGACAAGGAGAGCACAGAGAGAGACGAAGAGAGCATAGAGAGAGCAAGACTAGCGCAGAGAGGGACAAGGAGAGCGCAGTGAGAGAGACAAGGATAGGAGAGAGAGAGAGAGGAGAGCAAAGTGAGAAAAAGAGGAGGGGAGGAGATAGAGCAGAGAGGGAGAGAAAGAAAGAGGGAAGAGTGGGGGAAAGGGAGAGGAGAGAGTTGAAAATGGTATGTGTCCCCCCCCCCCCCCCCCCCCTCCCCCCCATTCCTTCTTCACTTTCAATATACAAGGCAAATAGTGTACCTGGTCAGGGGGGCAACAGCAGGTACCATAGAGGAGGCGGGTCCATTGATGGAGGCAGAGGTGGCAGATCCCGTAGAGGAGGCAGGGGTTGCAGGTCCTGTGGAAGAGGCAGGCAGAAGCGGCAGGTCCCGTGGGAGAGGCGGCGGGTTCTGTGTGGAGGGAGATCGGGCAGCAGTGGGTCATGCCATGGAAGATGAGGCCGCGAGTCCGGTGAGAGAGAGAAGGAGAGAACAGAGAGAGAGAGACACACAAGGAGAGTGCAAAGAGAGACAAGGAGAGCGCAGAGAGAGATAGAGAGAGAGAGGCAAGGAGAGCACAGAGAGAGAGAGAGAGGCAAGGAGAGCGCAGAGAGAGATAGAGAGGCAAGGAGAGCGCAGAAAGAGAGAGAGGCAATGAGAGCGCAGAGAGAGAGAGGCAAGGAGAGCGCAGAGAGAGAGACAAGGAGAGCGCAGAGAGAGAGACAGAGAGAGACAAGGAGAGCGCAGAGAGAGAGAGGGTGGCAACCTGATTCAAATCCATTCGGTACTGCGTGCATTCGCACGCAGTACCGATGTTGCGCGTCTGCGCATGCGGGTATCTGCGCATGTGCAGGCGTATGGCGCGTGCACCCATGCCGGCGTGGGGGGGGGGGGGGCACTGGGCTGCCCCATTAACATATGGGAACGCCCAGCATTCCATGGGCATTCCCATGAGAATGCTGGGCGTTCTCATGGCAATGAAGCAGTGACGCGGGTGTGGGGGGCGGGTAGCTGACATCACCGGATGTCAGCTGCCCGCCTATATCCACGCCAGCGTGCACGCAAATGTAAGTAACTGAAAACTCACTTATATATGCGTGCACGCTAAACATCATTCGATGGTCGGTGACCATCGAAAGATGTGGGCGGTTACCCGAGCCATGCGAATGGATGTTTATGCAAAACATCCATTCGCAGCAGCTCGGACGAAGCCGCACTTTGAGGGGGCGGCGGTCGTTCGCCGGGCGGGGTTTGGTGGACTCGCAAGGCTGAACCCCATAGTTTGCTGAGTACTGCTCGCTCTCACACACTTTTTTTCTTACCTTAAAATCTGTGTGGCAATCCTCTGCTTTCATCAGCCCTGCTGTGTGCTCCCGTGTAGCTCCGCCCGCTCGTCCCGTGTGGCTCCGCCCACCCATTCCGTGTAGCTCCGCCCCCTGTCCAGTGCTGACTGCACTGATGATGTACAGTAGTTAGGGGGGTTGGGGGGATATGGGAGCTGGGAAGGAGCTTAGCCGGCTGGGCTTCATGTTGCTGGCGCTGCTGCCTGCAGTGTGACAGGCAGCAGCAGCAGCCACTGAGAGCCGGAGCAGCTGCAGAAGCTGCAGCAGCACAGGGGGAGCGGGTTCTCTGCTCGGTACGCACCCGGCCCCGCTGTCTTCCCAGCCGCAGCCTCTGTACAAACGCAGGAAGGGGGCAGCTAATGCGTACTGCGTACAAAGCTACTGGAGACAGTGAACCACTTCCGGGCACGGCCACTGCTACCCATAACTCCGCGGTGGCCGGCCCCTTTATTCAGTGTCACCACCAGTGTCCAGCAGCTTTCGGCCTCAGGGTCCGCCGGTCTCCCAGGAAAAGTCCCGGTGACTTCAATGGCCCATCCGCCCCTGCATACATTACCAGGGAAGCCCAGGAACAGAGCATTTTCTTCCTCATGGAGAGGGTCAGGTAGGCAAGTATGCAGCATACACACCAGTGTACAAGAACTACAAGTCCCAGCTTACACACCAGTGTACAAGAACTATAAGTCCCAGCATGCACACCAGTTTACAAGAACTATAAGTCCCAGCATGCACACCAGTGTACAAGAACTACAAGTCCCAGCATGCACACCAGTCTCTGCCTTGCAGCACCACAGCTAGTGCTGATAGGACTCAGCTGCCTCTCCCTGGTCCCAGTGATAGCACACACCTGGTATTATACTGCAGCCTGTGTGAGTAGAACAGCAGCTCCCCTGTAAGTGCCCTTATGGCTCACACCCAGCCATCACTACTATGCTGTTACTAACAGTATAATACCTGGGGTCACCTGGTGCCAGCTGCAGCACTCTCCCTGCTGCCTGACATGCACACCAGGAAGGGACGTTTCCCTGGTAACACAGCTCCTCCCACTCTGCCCCACACAGGAAATACACTTTGGCTACAGCCGCGGGGGAGTCTGGGAGCTGAGAACAAACCACAAGAACGTTTCCGTCGCTGTATGAGGACACTGAGACATCACTGCCGGACTGCTAGAAGAGGTAATTGCATCTGGGAGAATGAATAGAGAGAGTTATGTCACCGGTAGCTGATTCCATGCTGTATATACGGCTAGTAAGGCTCCTTAACAACTGTCCCCTGTGTAAGAGAGCGGCGGCCATTTTCACGAAGACCGACCAACGCGCGTTCAGAGGCGGCAGCATCTCGCCTTCCTGCTGGTGCAGCGCTGCTGATCTTACCTGAGGCCTCTCACTTCCAGCAGCCACGGTGATTAAGTTACGGGGGACCGAGAGAAGACATTGCTGTATCTGGCAGCAGGTGATGGTATTGTGCTGCCCTGGTGTTATTATACAGGGGGAGCGGCCTGTGGTGTCCTGTTATACAGGGGAAGCGGCCTGTGGCGTCCTGTTATACAGGGGAAGCGGCCTGTGGCGTCCTGTTATACAGGGGAAGCGGCCTGTGGCGTCCTGTTATACAGGGGAAGCGGCCTGTGGCGTCCTGTTATACAGGGGAAGCGGCCTGTGGCGTCCTGTTATACAGGGGAAGCGGCCTGTGGCGTCCTGGTATACAGGGGAAGCGGCCTGAGGTGGCGTCCTGTTATAGGGGAGGGGGAGAGCGAGCGGTCTGTGGTTTATTAATATTATGGAATATCAGATACAATAACTAATTTTCCTGGTAATAATAGTGTAAGTGCCTATTTCTTGTGGAACACTTTATGGCGGGTATGGGTAAAAACCGGACCAGGACAAAACCCCCGGACCGCTGGACCAGACATCAAACTCTGCATTTTGGAGCTTGTAGCGTCCGGTCCGGGGGGTGTCCCGTCTGGGGGTTCTGCCTGTGACACCTGTCACCAGGTAAAGGAGGAGGGGTAGAATAAAGTCTCCCTGTATGGTCCGGGCATGTAGCAAAAACCGGACGGTCCGGACCACAGGGGGAGGCTGTAATCTCCCCTTCCCCATGTCCCTGATAATAGCTATCACAAGGACCCCCCGGACAAGACACCCCCCGAACAGGAAACCCCCCGGACCGGACCCTATAAGCTCCGGACTGCAGATTTTGATGTCCTGTCCTGCAGTCCGGAGTTTAGTCCGGTCCGGTTTTTACATAGTGCCCTTTATGGCAGCTGTCCTGTCATTCACATGTGATAATTCTCCATAGGGGATATTGCAGACTTCTCTTCACCTACTCCCGAGCAGGTGAAATGCTGATGATAATCCCTATTTTGGGGTACATTTTTGGGACCTGGTTCAGAACCCCTTTGGCCACCCCACTTAATACTAATTATGCACTCTGACGTTTTTAATTAGCCAATAATGAGATGTGGGGGGCTTTATGAGAGGGACAAGTGTTTTTAGGCTTGCAGGTAGGAATTATCAGTTTTTGAAAGTGCCTTTTTCATATACCCCAAATATGAGAGTATTTATATTACACACATAAGCTGCTTTTCTTATTTTCAGTGGTTTTTATTGCAGCCATTTAACATATTTATAAACCTTTTATATTCTGCCCTGTGTTATCCTATGTTACTTTGCCATGTTCCGGGGGGTCCAGGGTGATTTCCCTAATGTCACCTGGTTAACACACTTTTTAAATGTCTCATAGGATTGGTAAAAAAAAAGTAGAGCACATAACTGTGATATGTGCGGTAACTTTACCTGCGATTGTGGGTCAGGTTATCACTGCTAATAGGATATTTCCCTGTTGTTGTTGTTGTTGTTCAAAACCTGCAGTTCCTCTTCCTAGCCTGGGGTGTCGCTCTCTGCTGTGATGCTTCTAGCACAATCTGGTCTTCATATCAGTGCTGAAATACAGACCACACTGTGCTAGAATCACCACAGCAGACAGCGACACCCCAGGCAGGGAGGAGGAACTGCACGAGGTATGACAGATGCAGGGTGCTATAGTGAACAGAGAGGTGACTGCTGGGAATGGTACATTATACAGTAACACCGGGGTGATGTGGCCGGAGAGGTGACTGCTGGGAATGGGGCATTATACAGTAACACCGGGGGGATGTGGCCGGAGAGGTGACTGCTGGGAATGGGACATTATACAGTAACACCAGGGGATGTGACCGGAGAGGTGATTGCTGGGAATGGGGCATTATACAGTAACACCGGGGGATGTGACCAGAGAGGTGACTGCTGGGAATGGGGCATTATACAGTAACACCGGGGGGATGTGGCCGGAGAGGTGACTGCTGGGAATGGGGCATTATACAGTAACACCGGGGGATGTGACCGGAGAGGTGACTGCTGGGAATGGGGCATTATACAGTAACACCGGGGGATGTGACCGGAGAGGTGACTGCTGGGAATGGGGCATTATACAGTAACACCGGGGGATGTGACCGGAGAGGTGACTGCTGGGAATGGGGCATTATACAGTAACACCGGGGGATGTGACTGGAGAGGTGACTGCTGGGAATGGGGCATTATACAGTAACACCGGGGATGTGACCGGAGAGGTGACTGCTGGGAATGGGGCATTATACAGTAACACCGGGGGATTTGTTTTGGTAATGACTTTATCATTGTGTCAGAATGTAACTGTCTATCTCTCCATGTAGGATTATATAGAGGAACACCAGGATCTGTACCAGGACGTGATGATGGAGAATTACCAGCCCCTCGCATCGCTGGGTAAGAAGAGATTTCATTTTATTGTACAAGGAAGATCAGTTATAGGGGCCATCTATACACAATAATCATTTTATAGCTGCATACTGTATATACCATGTCCTCAGTCACTGTGTCTCCTACAGATGGAGCCAGTAACAGAGATACCCCAGAGAGATGTCCCCGTCCTCCGTATTCCCAGGATAATCACATATATACAATGTCCTCAGTCACTGTGTGTCTCCTTCAGATGGGCCCAGTAACAGAGATAACCCAGAGAGATGTCCCCGTCCTCTGTATTCCCAGGATAATCACATATATACATGTCCTCAGTCACTGTGTGTCTCCTACAGATGGGGCCAGTAACAGAGATACCCCAGAGAGATGTCCCCGTCCTCTGTATTCCCAGGATAATCACATATATACAATGTACTCAGTCACTGTGTGTCTCCTACAGATGGGCCCAGTAACAGAGATACCCCAGAGAGATGTCCCCGTCCTCTGTATTCCCAGGATAATCACATATATATCATGTCCTCAGTCACTGCGTGTCTCCTACAGATGGGCCCAGTAACAGAGATACCCCAGAGAGATGTCCCCGTCCTCTGTATTCCCAGGATAATCACATATATACCATGTCCTCAGTCACTGCGTGTCTCCTACAGATGGGCCCAGTAACAGAGATACCCCAGAGAGATGTCCCCGTCCTCTGTATTCCCAGGATAATCACATATATACCATGTCCTCAGTCACTGTGTGTCTCCCAGTGATTGCGAAAACTCAAAAAAATTGTGGGTCCCTGGGACCCCTCACTTACAGAAATCGGGGTCCTACCTGAACTTTTCTGGGTCCCAATTAAATAAACCTCCTCTACCTTTCCCCACCAGCATAGCACATACAGAAACTTCCTCCTCTCCCCCATATGGCATATACTCTGGGTCAAGGGCCATCCAGAACCTATTTTTTTTTGGAGGGGCGCGGGTGGGTGTAAGGGACAGGGCGTGCGCAAAAAAATTAGGGCATTGCTTTCTGGGGAAGGGGTGTGGCCAAATATTAGTACCAATTCACATTATACCACACAATAGTGCCATTTAAATGACATCTGGCTGTGCGGGCAGAGAGGTGGTATAAACGGGGTGAAAGGTGGCAGGTAAACAGGGCAGCAGAAGGAGGGTGGGTGACAGATCATGGTGACTGGCAGGGGTGGAAGATCTTGAAAGTGACAGTGGAGGAGGGTGGCAAATCACAGTGGAAACTAGAAAGGGGTGGCAGAAAGTGGGGTTACTGGCAGAGGATGGCAGGTAATGTGGGCTAGTTAGGGAAGGCAGAGGGAGGCTGGCAGATCATGGTGGTAACTGACCGATTGTTTTTGTGACTAGGTAGACAGTTATACAAACTGTAGAACTGAGAAGCCGTCCTGCTATGCAGAATGTGTATAGTGGCAGTGTCTCAGATGCCACCACTCTGCATATCCCCCTCACATGGAGCTGACCCCCATGTTGCCAAGCCTGTGCTGCTAAGGGCCATTATAGGAGGTGAGATTAGCCACTAATTAACATGATACCCCCAGTCCCCCACATTTGGGTACTCACTACTGGTCCTGCACAACATGTAGCTGATGCCGGGGTATGTGCTATTCATCAGACACAGAACCTGAATAGCTGCGGTAGCCGAATATTCTGGAGCACCGGAGGGACAGGCGGCGCGAAGTATTCACAGCATCCTTTTCTGTATTAGCCTCCGTCCACCCCGGCGCCGGCTGCTATGAGCCTCCGTCCACCCCGGCGCCGGCTGCTATGAGCCTCCGTCCACCCCGGCGCCGGCTGCTATGAGCCTCCGTCCACCCCGGCGCCGGCTGCTATGAGCCTCCGTCCACCCCGGCGCCGGCTGCTATGAGCCTCCGTCTACCCCGGCGCCGGCGCTCTCACCTCTGTGCCGCATCACAACAAACAAACATATCCCTCCACCCCAGATAAAATTAAGACAGACGCGCATGTGATTCCGGGCAGAGCGCGTCCCAAGGGACGCAGCCATAATCAGAAACTGAGTCCCTGCTACTCAAAAGTGGGTAAAATACTCGCTATGGCGAGTATTTGCGAACCCTGTCTCCTACAGATGGGCCAGTAACAGAGATACCCCAGAGAGATGTCCCCGTCCTCTGTATTCCCAGGATAATCACATATATACCATGTCCTCAGTCACTGTGTGTCTTCTACAGATGGGCCAGTAACAGAGATACCCCAGAGAGATGTCCCCGTCCTCTGTATTCCCAGGATAATCACATATATACCATGTCCTCAGTCACTGTGTGTCTCCTACAGATGGGCCCAGTAACAGAGATACCCCAGAGAGATGTCCCCACCCTCTGTATTCCCAGGATAATCACATATATACCATGTCCTCAGTCACTGCGTGTCTCCTACAGATGGGCCCAGTAACAGAGATACCCCAGAGAGATGTCCCCGTCCTCTGTATTCCCAGGATAATCACATATATACAATGTCCTCAGTCACTGCGTGTCTCCTACAGATGGGCCCAGTAACAGAGATACCCCAGAGAGATGTCCCCGCCCTCTGTATTCCCAGGATAATCACATATATACCATGTCCTCAGTCACTGCTTGTCTCCTACAGATGGGCCCAGTAACAGAGATACCCCAGAGAGATGTCCCCGTCCTCTGTATTCCCAGGATAATCACATATATACCATGTCCTCAGTCACTGCGTGTCTCCTACAGATGGGCCCAGTAACAGAGATACCCCAGAGAGATGTCCCCGCCCTCTGTATTCCCAGGATAATCACATATATACAATGTCCTCAGTCACTGTGTGTTTCCTACAGAAGGACCCAGTAACAGAGATACCCCAGAGAGATGTCCCCGTCCTCTGTATTCCCAGCACTGTACAGAGGAGACTCACAGGACCCCACAGGAGGATCAGGTAGGTGGGATTGGTGTGTGTGTCTTATACACTGATATTGTATTGTGTAATCTCCATAATGGCAGACATTACTAATGTGGTATTTTGTGTAGGTTCTCTGTGAAGATGTGACTGATATTAAGGTAGAAGATACAGAGGGAGAAGAAGAGACGGATGTGACTGATATAAAGGAAGAAGAAACAGAGGGAGAAGAAGAGACTGATGTGACTGACATTAAGCAAGAAGAAACAGAGGGAGAAGAAGAGATGGATGTGACTGATATAAAGGAAGAAGAAACAGAGGGAGAAGAAGAGACTGATGTGACTGAGATTAAGCAAGAAGAAACATATATGAGGGGGGATCAGCAGTGTAAGAAGGAGGAAACCCCTACAGATACCAGCACAGGTGAGGATCAGTTATTAATTATTATTTTTTGTTCTGCAAATACAACTTTCTCTTTTTCTGCACCCTGCTCTCTGTCAGACCAAACTAATGAATTAAATGTATCTGCCTAGTGGGGGAGTCAGGAGCCATCAGCCCCTATTATACTCCTGCTCTCCCCCTCACATCATGTCACTGTGTGTAACCAGCCCAGAGATCTGACCAGTCTCCTCCCCGCACTCTCTGGTGTATCTCGTACATCAGGAGCCATCAGCCCCTATTATGCTCCTGCTCTCCCCCTCACATCATGTCACTGTGTGTTACCAGCCCAGAGATCTGACCAGTCTCCTCCCCACACTCTCTGGTGTATCTCATACATCAGGAGCCATCAGCCCCTATTATGCTCCCGCTGGAGTAGTGGTAACCAGTGACTAAGACACGCTGCTAGTGCAGCACACAGCTACTGTGCTTAGCAGGTTACAGTAATCCAGTCTAGAGATGACCAGTGAGTGGATGAGGGTCTTTGTTGCCACCAGGGTGAAAGAGGATTTGATCCTGGAAGCTGCCAATACTGGGACAGGGACTGAATGTGGGGACTGTAATGGTGCGATTTATTGTATGTGTTTTGAACTTTTAAGTACAAAGCGCATTGCATGTAGTTCTAATCGCACGTGTTTCTGTGGGGCTTTTGATGCGATGACGCACCCGCAAGCCCGATGTTGCATAATACAAAAAGTATGTGTAGGCAGTACTTTTTGTACTAGATCCCATCGCATTGCGATTTATCTAAAACACGCCCTGCCCTTGCCACTTCCAAACACAGAGAACCTGAACAAGCACAGAGACCGCTGCCTAATCAGCCCAGTGCCTACAGCCATGGGCTTCACCCCTTACTTGGACAACCTACGTTTCGCATGTTACAGCCTGGGAACCACCGGCTGTTAGAACCCAGTGCTGGTTCCAAAATACAGGGGGACCCCCATTCTTTGCATTCAATGCAGTGGGGGTGTCGAGCGGCTAACAGCGAACTATACGACAAACAGCCATCCATCAGTATTCATCGCTGCCCCCTCACTTGTCGTTTTCACGTCGCCTGTTCCCCGAGGCGAGGTGGAAACGGCGAGTGCGGCTGTCAAAATGGCGGGGCACAATAGGAAATGCAGCTGGCTCCCTGCATTTGCTGCAATCCTCGCCTGAATCCTCGCTGCCGACGGCAAGGATTTCCCCGGAACGTAGAATACGTTGAGCGGCCAGCGAGGGGGCTGAACGCCTAGGAAGGCTTTTCCTTGCTAAAAAAAAAAAAAGCCCTTGCTGTACAAATCAGGCCTCACCGCTGCAACCCCCCCCCCCCGCATTGAATACCGCCCTTTTTGTCCCCATATTGTTGGAGCCAAGACCGGTCCTAGAGGCCATTACTTAAACACAGGGCATCCCCGCAATATTTCCTCCCTGCAATTTGGGAACCGTGACCGGTTCAATAAGCTCCGGGGCTTGTTATGCTGTGTGTGTGTGTGTGTGTGTGTGGGGGGGGGGGGGGGGGGTTTGCGATATTTAAAGTGGATTTTTTTTTCTCCATTTTTAACCATTAACTCACAAGTTACAGTATCAAAAATCGTACCCTATAACATCTCGCACCCATAGTCCCTAATTTTATGGTCGCCGACCATTGAATGATTTGTTCCCCTCACCCAAGGCTGCGAATGTGATGTTTATGTAAAACCTCCTTCTGCAGCCGTGCAGGTGAATTCTCCGGGTGGCTGTACGTGCGGTGACCGCCGTTACATCCATACACAATGCTGTGGACTTCGCAGCGTTGCCTGTGGATCAGAGTAAGGTCTTCTGTGTACTGTAGAACGTGCAATGTTTTTATTGCGTCACTTCATTTTCTAGGTGGTGGTATCACACAGCCGCTTCATGAGGCCCCACCTCAGGGATCTTCTGGCGTCAGTCGGTCTACACAGGGTGTTCAATCAGCCAAAGGTATTTCAATGTTTTTTGTATTGTATTCTACTTGTTCTTGAGCCCTCCCTCACATTCTCCACCTTTGAGGTACACACTATGCGCCTCTTCTACCCCATTCACCTGCCTAGTGCAGTCAAGGGATGTTGTCCCGGGCTCCGTGTACCTGTAGGCCATGGAGGTCTTCAGTAGCCTGTACTGTGCGGGCGTTTGGCTGCGCTGATGCAGGGCTGTGATGGACGTTATGTCTCCCTGTTGGAGACATAACTTTTGGTGGTTGCTGATTGGTCTAAAAACTTGTTTGTTTAGTATTAACTTTATTCATCCTTCTTACATTAACAATATGTATGCGAATAGAAACTTACGCGGACCGTTCCGATATACTGTTTGTTATGGTGTGTGTATGCTTTCAATTTATAGAGACGTACTGTGTATATATAGTGTGCGAGAAATAATACACGCAACCATCTACTAATACATACGCTGATAACAAGGCACATACAACATGTTGGTGTATGACAAATTCATCCCCATAACATATGTAAGGAAAGCATTATAACGTTGTTATGTTTTTAAATGTGATTCAGAAAGCATACACGAACTCCAACAGATACCAGCTGACAACACTCATCATTGGAATGACAGGTGCACACATTTAACCATGTAGCACACAATGGTCAACAACCTGTGCATGTACAGGTGAATGCTCAGGTGCGTTGAGACCTGCGTAATTTCCGCGGTAATTATCGGCAGAAATTATCTGTAATTTAGCTGCTACATTGCGGTGAAAAGTATACGCCCCTTGTTCAAGGCGGGAGTTTAGCATATAAATATCAAGTCAGATGCAGCCCATAATTGCTGCAAACATGTCTAACTCAGATGATTCCGCAGCAGAGGACGCCCTACAGAGAGCTACAGCAGAATCCCTGCTTGAAGCTTTGACCAGGAGGGAACAGGAGCGGAGAAGGAGGGCCCAAGAGAGAAGTAGGCTGCAAGACCAAGCTGGCCCCTCACTAACAGGCCCTGTTCAAACTCCACCAGCTCCACAAGGGCCAAGCAACCAGCCATAACAAGAGGTTGCATCTTTCCAAACAGGTGTGACCCAGCAGGTGCATGGTGAGAGAACTGGGGCCAGCAGAAAACGAGCTGCAACATCTGAGCAGGATACCACCACCAAAAAGAGAAACCCTGCATTTCTAGAGGCAGAATTGAGAATTTTAGTGCCCAGGGCACGAGAATGGATCGAATTGCCTACCAGGAAGCCAGGTGCCAGTGCAAAGAGAAACCTTTGGGAGAAGATCACAGAGGAAGTGAACCAGGTGTCACCAGTGGTCAGAGATTGGCTATCAGTGAAGAAAAGGCAAGTGTGTTTCTCCCCCTGATAATGTCATATGTGTGTACATATGTTACATGTATGTTTTGAGAATAATAGAAAGGTGTGTTTGTAGATAGTGCTACACTTCAATGTGACATGTGAACACAACCATGTCTAATAACCCACATTTATATATGAAACATGCACCATTGGTGTGATGTGAGGTTATGGGCACAGTTCTGCTCATGTGAAGTATGTGATGGGACAACAGAAAGTGTGTTGTTGAAAAAGAGTTGTAGTAACAAGTTCCAGATGATGCTACTGAAACAAGGATGTCCAAACTGTGCACATGTAGCTGGTGAGAAACTACACATCCCAGTATGCCTTCCCATAGTTAAATTACTCCATAATAACAACACTGTCAAGCTATGGTGGAATGTGTAGTTTCACAACAGGTGGAGGTGCATAATTTGGCCATGGATGATGTCATTTCTGCATAGTGATCTATGTATGTGCATTTAGTGGCCTAATGAATGAGATGAGACACTGAAATGCCTCATAATGGAGACATTAATGTGTGTGTGGGAAACATATGCCTAAAAAACATACGATCATCCACACTAGGAAATGTAGCGTAGTCATGATGTTCACTAGCACAGTGGTGCACATATCTCATGGTGATATTTGTATTTTTGAACTTGTAGGTGGTCAGACTTCAAAACTACACTGAAGAGGAAGATGACTGACCGGTACAACCACAGCATGTCCACCGGGAGGGGGCCTATGCCAGATAATTTGGAATATACCCCCCTGGAGCAGGATGCCTTGGATGTCATTGATGTGGCCGAGGTCAGGGGGATATCCAATATGGATAGTGAGCTCCCGGTGGAGGTCTTTGATGCTGCTTTTGATGGTAAGTCACAGTAATGCATTGTATTTGGTAAGATAGTTTTTTGTGTGTATGTGATGGTGACATTGTTTTCAATTATTATCCTAGAAGAAGCAGAAACACAGGATGAACCGGCAGCATCTTCCTCTGCAGAGCCACAGGTGGAGCAAGTGGTCCAGCCTCCACCAACACGACACCCCCAGCCACAGGACACATGGAATGCCAGGTGGATGGTGATGCTGGAGAGGATCGAGCAGCAAGGGGTGGAGGCTGCGGTCCGTCAGCAGCAGGTTGGGGATTTTCTGGCGGATTGGAAGGACACAAACAGGCAGCAGTGTGAGGCCTTCAACCGCACGAATGACATTCTGGCGGCTGGCATGCAAAGCATTGCCCAACAACTCAGCCGCCAGAATGACATTATGGCAGAGCTGCTCACCACCGCCAGGTCCCTAAGGGACAATCCCCCATCTGCTGGGCCACCCCAAGCTGCTCCCCAACCTTCCACCTCTGCTGACCCTCCTGTGTCCACTAGGGCAAGACGGCGCAAGCCATCAGAGCCAAAGGCCCCTGTCCCCAAGGCCCCATCTAAAAAGGGGAAAAAAGGGCCAAAATAATGACACCTGGTTCACTTCCTCTGTGGTTGGACCCCAAATGTTTAAATTGCACTGGACATCCACTTCCTGAGTTGGCCATCGATCCATTTTCGTGCCATGGGCAGTAAAGTCCTTATTTTGACCTCTAGAAATGCACGTTTTATTTTTGGTGGTGTGTATCAAACATAGAAACATAGAATTTGACGGCAGATAAGAATCACTTGGCCCATCTAGTCTGCCCCTTTTATTAAACATGTTACCTCAAACCATATTTGATCCTTATTTTTTTGTAAGGATATCAATATGCTTATCCCAAGCATGTTTAAATTGTACTACTGTATTTGCGTCTACCACCTCTGTTGGGAGGCTATTCCACTTATCTACTACTCTTTCTGTGAAAAAATTCTTCCTCGCATTTCCCCTGAATCTTCCTCCTTCTAGTTTCAGTGCATGTCCTCGTGTTCTGTTGCTCCTCTTCCTGTGAAGAATGTCTCCCACCTGTACCTTGTTAAAGCCCTTGATATATTTGAAAGATTCTATCATGTCCCCCCTTTCCCTTCTCTGCTCTAAAGTATACATATTAAGATCTTTTAGTCTTTCCTGGTACGTTTTGTGATGTAGGCCATGCACCATTTTAGTTGCTCTTCTTTGTACAGTCTCTAATGTATTTATATCCTTCTGGAGATATGGCCTCCAGAACTGAACACAATACTCTAGGTGAGGTCGTACCAATGACCTATACAGTGGCATTATTACTTCTTTCTTTCTACTGCTGATACCTCTCCCTATGCAACCAAGCTTCTGACTTGCCTTCTTCATTGCTTTGTTACATTGCCTACCTGCTTTTAAGTCCCCTGAAATAGTGACACCTAGATCCCTCTCTTCCTCAGTAGTTTCCATTATAGTGCCATTTATACTATATTGAGTCTTTGGATTTCTGAGACCCAAGTGCATGATTTTGCATTTTTTGGCATTAAACTGTAGTTGCCATTCTCTTGACCATTTCTCTAATCTGCCTAGATCCTCAATCATTTGTTTTACCCCTCCTGGTGTGTCTACCCTGTTGCATACCTTTGTGTCATCTGCAAAAAGGCACATTTTACCCTCAATTCCATTTGCAATATCACCAATAAAGATATTAAAAAGCACCGGTCCAAGTACAGATCCCTGGGGTACTCCACTTGTAACCTTTCCCTCCTTTGACTGTACTCCGTTTACTACAACTCTTTGTTTTCTGTCCTGCAACCACGCTCTTATCCATTCAACTATCTTAGAATCCAAACCCCAGGTTTTTAAGTTTATTTAACAGTCTGCGATGTGGGACAGTGTCAAAAGCTTTACTAAAGTCTAGATAAGCTACATCTACAGCCCCACCTTGATCTATTACTTTAGTCACCCAGTCAAAAAAGTCAATAAGATTTGTTTGACATGATCTTCCCCCAGTAAACCCATGCTGTTTTGGATCCTGTAAATTGCTGGTTTTGAGATATTCTACAACTCTTTGTTTTAAGAGTGTTTCCATCAATTTCCCTACTACTGATGTAAGGCTCACTGGTCGATAGTTGCTTACCTCTTCCTTGCTTCCACTTTTGTGCAGTGGGACTACATTCGCTGTTTTCCAGTCCTCTGGGATTACTCCAGTAGCTAGTGACTGGTTGAATAATTCTGTTATTGGTTTTACCAGCTCCCCTTTAAGCTCTTTTTAGTATCCTTGGATGTATCCCATCTGGCCCCATTGATTTATCCACTTTCAGTTTTGAGAGTTCTGTGAGGACTTTCTCCTCTGTAAATGTACTTGTCTCTCCCTCAGTTTTCTGACTATACTTGCAACTTAACTGTGGCCCCTTCCCCTCTCTTTCAGCAGTGAATACTGAGCAGAAATAATTATTAATATTATCTGCTATTACATTGTCCTACTTAAGAAAACTTCCACTCTCTGTCTTCAGTCTAATTATTCCACTTTTTGTTTTTCTCCTTTCACTTATATACCTAAAAAAAGTTTTCCCCCCTTTACCCACTGACTGGGCCATTTTCTCTTCAGCCAGTATTCACCCTGGTTGTTGCAGTTCGTATTCTGGTGTCCACATTTCTTTCACCATTGCATTTACAGGGTAACACATGTTTGGAGATATGCAACCTCTTGTTCTGGCTGATTGTTATTTTTGTCTATATTTTATATTTTATTTTTATTTATGACATTAAAGTGGCAAATAAGCTGTGATGCTGAACAGCAAATACATTTATTTTCACAATTACCACACAATCGTTGTATGTGTAATTTCTTGTGTCAAACAAATAATACATTTATGTGTACTTACTGACCAGGGTATTTTTGTGCATTTCTTGAAGTGTGGTAGAAGTTTCCCATGTGTAACCCTCTCCATGGCCATTCACATGTTCATATCCAACTTTTCCCAGCTAATTAGTTTGTGTCAGCACATGTGCAGAGCAACTTAATAGGTGAGAAAGCAGTTTGTGTGCAGGTGAGGTAGCTCCTACATTAGTAGGTAAAAGCAGGTCCAGAACAATGATTTCCTCATGGAGTGGGTGAGGTAGACAAACAAGGGTCAAAAGGGACATTTGTGTAGGAATGCATATGTGTCCTCCATAAAAAACCAGTCATGTCCTGGTACAGGTATGTTAAAGATGTGTGAATCGGCCAAACATGATAAAATTGCTTGTGAACAAACATGTTTAACCCCTTCCCGACATATGACGTACATGTACGTCATATGACGGTTGCGGGGGAATCAAGCCAGCTCACGGAGTGAGCTGGCTTGAAAGAGAGCAGGTAATGGCTGTATATTACAGCCAGGTACCTGCTCTCACGGCCACGAGCGGCGAGTTCGCCGATCGTGGCCGTTTAACCCTTTAAGCACCGCGGGCAAAGCGCCCGCAGTGCTTAAATAGCTGATCGGAGGGGGGGCGCCCCCCTCCGGAGCCGATCGGGGCCCCCCGCGGCGAGATCGGAGGGTGCCGATTGGTTGCCATGGCAGCCAGGGGTCTAATGTAGACCCCTGTGCTGGCCATGTCAGCATTCCTATTACATCCTGCCTGAGGCAGGATGTAATAGGAAGTGCTGAAAATCACTATGTTCAGCCATAGAGCTCTATGGCTGAACCTAGTACAGGCGATCGCGCCCCCTAGTGGTCAAGTACACTAGGGGGCCTTGTAGTAAAAGTAAAAAAAAAAAAAAAGTAAAAAAAAAGTAAAAAAAAAAAATATTAAAAGTTCAAATCACCCCCCTTTCCCCATTTCACAAATAAAAATAAATAAAAAATATAAACATATTTGGTATCGCCACGTTCCTAAAAGTCCGATCTATTAAAATATAACATTAGTTATCCCGCACGGTTAAAGGCGTAAACGGAAAAAAATTCCCAACGCCAAAACTACGTTTTTTGGTCGCATCGCCTACCCAAAAAAATGTAAATAAAAGAGATCAGAAAGTCGCACATATCCCATAATGGTATTAATTAAAAAGTACACTTCAGCCCGCAAAAAATGAGCCCTCACCCAGGTCCGTAGGTGGAAAAATAAAAAAGTTATTAGCCGCAGAACATGGCGACGCAAATTAGAAAAACTGTAAAATTTTCTATTTTTTTTTTAGTGGTAAAACGTAACGAAAACTATATAAGTTTGGTATCACCGGAATCGTAATGACCCATAGAATAAAGATAACCCATCATTTTAAACGAACTATGAACTCCAAAAAAACCGTAACCAGCGCAAAATTGTGGAATTGCGTTTTTTTTCCTTTTTACCCCACATTGAATTATTTCCTGATTCCCCAGAATATTATACGGTATAGTAAATGGTACCATTAAAAAGTACAACTTGTCCCGCAAAAAAAAAGCCCTCATGTGTCTCTATAGCCGGAAAATTAAAAAAGTTACGCTTATTTGAACGCGAGGAGGAAAAAAAAAAGAAAAGTTAACAAAAAACGCCCCGTCGGGAAAGGGTTAAATATTTAAATATATATGAGTTTACAGTGTCATAAGCAGATGTAGGAATCCTTTGTTAGAGAGATGTGATTGCAATAATGTGATTGGTGGCATCTTACATCCAGAGTGTAGTAAAATCCAATTCATAGCAGATCAGAAAGTGGTACAGTTCTGTATTTTGGGTACTATACAAAGATTGTGTGCAAAATAGTGGCCATGGGCTTAAAACATTGCTGAAACATCCTTTGTAGCTGTTAGATGTGGTTTATGTATTTGTATCATAAATACAAAACATATGTTTGTATTAGAGTGAACATGTTGACACGTCGACTTGTGTAGATTGAGTGTGCTACTGTGTAAAGTATATGAAAACACGTAGTGAATGTGTATAAATGTTTAACAAATACCTACCTTAGCATATATAAGCAGGTCTTAAAAAGATTCTTACCTTAAATTAAACAAACCTTTAAATGTAGAGAAGTATAGAAAGATAAGCTTCCAATGTGTTTGAGTGCTGTGTGTGGCTTGCAGGTAGTGAAATAATGGTTTGGACTTAATAGGCTGCAGCATTGCTTATTACATTCAGGTGTATGTGTTTGAGTATTAATCAGCGTTAATCAGCAGACCCAGGCGTCCGCTGTCATGCGGTTTCTGTAGGGGTGGTCTGAGGTGGTGGCCGCCTGTTTTGTGTCCGAAAATGAACGGTGTTTTCACCGATCGAGCAGTAGTAGCACCGTACATTTTTGGTGCACACCCCCCTGTATGCCCATGTTTACGCCCATTTTCACTCACTATTTCGGCCGCTCCCCTCAACACGCCCCTATGCCGCCCACAATGACCGTACTCTTGCGTACAGGTTTTTTCGCACGTAAAGATCCGTCCGTGAGCATTGTGGAGTGGTCGCGCCTGCGCATTGGAGATGGTACGCATGCGCAGATAAAAAAAAAAACCCCGGAACGTACGCGTACGGCCCAGCCGCACGAACCAGAATAAGGCTCATTATATCACTGTGTGTGTTACCAGCCCAGAGATCTGACCAGTCTCCTCCCCACACTCTCTGGTGTATCTCATACATCAGGATCCATCAGCCCCTATTATACTCCTGCTCTCCCCTCACATCATGTCACTGTGTGTTACCAGCCCAGATATCTGACCAGTCTCCTCCCCGCACTCTCTGGTGTATCTCATACATCAGGAGCCATCAGCCCCTATTATACTCCCGCTGGAGTAGTGGTAACCAGTGACTAGGACATGCTGCTAGTTACAGTATCAAAAATCGTACCCTATGACATCTCGCACCCATAGTCCCTAATTTTATGGTCGCCGACCATTGAATGATTTGTTCCCCGCACCCAAGGCTGCGAATGTGATGTTTATTTAAAACCTCCTTCTGCAGCCGTGCAGGTGAGTTCTCCGGGTGGCTGTACGTGCGGTGACCGCCGTTACATCCATACACAATGCTGTGGACTTCGTAGCGTTGCCTGTGGATCAGAGTAAGGTCTTCTGTGTACTGTAGAACGTGCAATGTTTTTATTGTGTCACTTCATTTTCTAGGTGGTGGTATCACACAGCCGCTTCATGAGGCCCCACCTCAGGGATCTTCTGGCGTCAGTCGGTCTACACAGGGTGTTCAATCAGCCAAAGGTATTTCAATGTTTTTTGTATTGTATTCTACTTGTTCTTGAGCCCTCCCTCACATTCTCCACCTTTGAGGTACACACTATGCGCCTGATAACGCAGAGATTTGTTTGATAAGATTAGATATGATTGATAACCCAAACCTGTATATATTTACTTTATTACCTTTTAAATATAATGGCAACGCTGAAATGATTGCACACCCACACAACCTTGTTATAAAATGTATGGCAATGCTTTACTTAAAGAATAGCTTCATTACAGGTAATTGCAAATGCAGACTAACACAAGAAACATAAAACTGACTAGCTAATACTTAAACAGTAATTCTAAATCAAATCAAAATGGACACCTTTCAAGGACAGTGATCAGCCATGATTAAACCTCCTTCATAATTACCTCCAGCCCCCCGTGCATCCTTGTTCTTCCTCAACTGCCTTCCCCCTCCTTCAATCACTCTGATATTTAAACCTTAATCACATTAATTAATTCATTACTCATAAGCATTGAGTCTTATTGGCAAGCTCTGCTTTCAATCATGATGTCATAATTAACCCAACACCCAACTTCAGTGGCCTTGTGGGTCTACGCATGTGTGGCCTTGTTCCCATATTATTCAGTTTGTGGAGACTAGCTTACTGTCCTTGCTACATTATACTGTCAACATCACATTCTTAAGCTTCTAAAACCAAAAACAATTCTCTATAAGAAATCACTCTTACAGCACTGTTCTGAATGATCAGCCATTTTATAATATTATTATGCAAGTCATGCCTAACAAAATGGCTGCTGCTTCTAACAAACACCTGCTGCTTAGCGCAAAGGGTAGGCCTCATACGGCGTGGCTAGTACCTTGTGCAACAAGCTAACGCCACCTGCAGCAATAAATAACAATATTTGAGAAAACAGAGTATAACAAAAGTATATAATTATTGATGCGTTATTTCAGTTTTAACACGCCTCTTCTACCCCATTCACCTCCTTGTGGCCATCTAAAAACCGGCAGAGACCTATTGCCTCTCTGAATTGGTAAAAGACCTTTGAACCATTGGTTTAAGATCAAAATACCTTGAGGGGAATACCGTATTGCTTAATATTGGAGAGTGTGTGTGTGTGTGCATCATCGGGGTTGGGGAGATGAGCCAGCGTGTGAAGATCATGCGAAGTGCAGCCTCCACCAGGACTGGCTTCACTAGACCTAGGTTAACCGTCCACACTGCACCTCGACCAGGGTCAAAGATTTGTTCAACCCTGGTTATGACCAGTAAAACATGGCAATAACCCGGATTCATTTGGATAAACTAAATGATGCTTTTGAAAGTTAGCCATGGTGGTCTGTTGCTTTCTTTTTTTTCAATAGCTTTATTCAGTTACAAAATATATATATTTTTTTATTATATTTTTCAGAAATGTCTGGTCCTTTGGACAAAAAATTCTGGTCTCGTTTTATTGAAATTTACGAGGAAAACGACTGCCTCTGGAGGACCAGTCATTGGGACTATCGCAATAAGGACGTACGGAATCAGGCATATGAAAAATTGATTAGCTACAGTAGAGGCTACCACAGTGAGGCAAACTTAAAGTGGGTTCAGAAGAAGATCGCAAATATGCGAACAGTGGTTGTGAGGGAGAATAACCTAGTCCGTGAATCTCAACGGTCAGGAGCCCGGGCTGATGAGATTCACAAACCGAAATTGTGGTACTACAACCAGATGAAATTTATTGTTGACCAAGCTCCATGGAGAAGATCAGAGGCTATGGATGAAGTCTCATTAGATAATCCGGAGAGTGTGGATATAGTAAGTATTATCTGTTTTGTATGTCTGTCTGAATCTGTCAAATTAAAGTCTTGTAGTAATTTTTGTTTCTATTGTTTAATAGGATGTTACCCCCAAGCTGGATGCAGAGCCTCCTGTTAATACAGAGCGTTCTCAGGAGGAGACACTACCTGAACCTCCTCCCAGGAAGCAAAGGAGGAAGCAAAGGAGGAAGCAAGCCTCCAAGGGGACCAGCTCTGCACCAAGCAGATCAGAGATTTTTTATAAGCGTGCGGAGGCACTTCGAACACAGCCCCCGGATCGTTTCCAATGCTTCGCTGATCTTATACTCAGTGAGATGAGGAAGATGGACAAGGATCAATACCGCATCTTCAAGCGCATAGTTCATTGCTGTTTGGCACGCGTAGCAGACAACAATTTGACGGATGAGTGTAGAATAACTACTTATCCTATGCCCCCCCAGCCCAACTACCCATACTCCCACCCTATGCTGATTGCGCCGGGTAATCCTCTGCCTCCCCAAACCTCTTATGCACCAGCGCTACCAATTCCATCCACCACTGCCACTCCAACCAGCACTTTGTCTGGTGGTGTGTACTCAGCCCTTCCACCAGATGTGGATTTTTATTATTGATTATTTTTTTTTATTTTTTTTCCATTTTGGATTCGTTTTTTTTATTTAATTGCTTATGAAAAAGCTCTTGATCTTCTCTTTGATTTGTTTGTTTAACAATAAATTTCATTGCTCGTACTACCACAATTTTGGTTTGTAAAGCTCACAGTACGGAACAATTAAACGTTGTGATGTCCGTACTAGATGTTTTCCTTTACAAACCACTGTTCAACATCTTCCTTACCCATAGGAAGTTTGCATCACAGTTTTGCACCTCTGCTGCACTAATAGATTGTTATATGCCTGATTGCAATTTCCCTTGTTGTGATAGTCCTTTCCACAGATGCAGTTGTTGGTCTCATCTTTTTTGAGACGAGACCAGAAAATATAGTGTAAAAGAAACTAACAATTGTGTGGTGTCTTTATTTGTATATACATTGTTACAAGAAAGATTGAGTGTACAAATATTGATAAAGCATAATGGACATTTCTACATGCATAGCCCATGTCAGGGGTCCTCAAACTATTTTGCTCTAAGACCCCATCAGACAATAAAAATAATGACCGGACCCCAGCAACTTCCTGCAGAATGTCATCACAACACATATATGGCAGTATTGTGGGGGCACAGAATCATGGGAGGAGTCTAATATACCATAACCCATCACATCACACGTGTATACATGGCAGCATTGTGGGGGCACAGAATCATGGGAGGAGTCTAATATACCATAACCCATCACATCACGTGTAGTCAGCAGACAGTACATACATGGCAGCATGGTGGGGGCACAGAGTGATGGGAGGAGTCTGATATACCATAACCCATCACATCACACGTGTAGTCCGCAGACTGCACATACATGGCAGCATTGTGGAGGCACAGAGTGATGGGAGGAGTCTAATATACCATATCACATCACATGTGCAGACAGCACATACATGGCAGCATTGTGGAGGCACAGTGATGGGAGGAGTCTGACATACCATAACCCATCACATGTGTAGTCAGCAGACAGCACATACATGGCAGCATTGTGGAGGCACAGAGTGATGGGAGGAGTCTGACATACCATAACCCATCACATGTGTAGTCAGCAGACAGCACATACATGGCAGCATTGTGGAGGCACAGAGTGATGGGAGGAGTCTAATATACCATAACCCATCACATCACACGTGTAGTCAGCAGACAGCACATATATGGCAAGAAGTGTGGAGGCACAGAGTGATGGAAGGAGTCTAATATACCATAACCCATCACATGTGTAGTCAGCAGGCAGCACATACATAGCAGCATTGTGGAGGCACAGAGTGATGGGAGTAGTCTGACATACCATAACCCATCACATCACACGTGTAGTCAGCAGACAGCACATGCATGGCAAGAAGTGTGGAGGCACAGAGTGATGGGAGGAGTCTGATCTACCATAACCCATCACATCACATGTGTAGTCAGCAGACAGCACATACATGGCAAGAAGTGTGGAGGCACAGAGTGATGGGAGGAGTCTGATATACCATAACCCATCGCATCACACGTGTAGTCCGCAGACTGCACATACATGGCAGCATTGTGGAGGCACAGAGTGATGGGAGGAGTCTAATATACCATATCACATCACATGTGTAGTCAGCAGACAGCACATACATGGCAGCATTGTGGAGGCACAGAGTGATGGGAGGAGTCTGACATACCATAACCCATCACATCCCACGTGTAGTCAGCAGACAGCACATACATGGCAAGAAGTGTGGAGGCACAGAGTGATGGAAGGAGTCTAATATACCATAACCCATCACATCACAGGTGTAGTCAGCAGGCAGCATTGTGGAGGCACAGAGTGATGGGAGTAGTCTGACATACCATAACCCATCACATCACATCACATGTGTAGTCAGCAGGCAGCACATACATAGCAGCATTGTGGAGGCACAGAGTGATGGGAGTAGTCTGACATACCATAACCCATCACATCACACCACACGTGTAGTCAGCAGACAGCACATGCATGGCAAGAAGTGTGGAGGCACAGAGTGATGGGAGGAGTCTGATCTACCATAACCCATCACACCACACGTGTAGTCAGCAGACAGCACATACATGGCAGCATTGTGGGGGCACAGAGTGATGGGAGGAGTCTAATATACCATAACCCATCACATGTGTAGTCAGCAGACAGCACATACATGGCAAGAAGTGTGGAGGCACAGAGTGATGGGAGGAGTCTGATCTACCATAACCCATCGCATCACATGTGTAGTCAGCAGACAGCACATACATGGCAGCATTGTGGAGGCACAGAGTGATGGGAGGAGTCTAATATACCATAACCCATCACATGTGTAGTCAGCAGACAGCACATACATGGCAGCAGTGTGGAGGCACACAATATATGAGGAGTCTAACATAACAGACAATTCCTTAATTGGAGCCTTTCAGGGGTTGAATATAAACACAATGTTAATGCTAGTCACACATAGAGAGATGGGATGGGATGATCCCTCCCCGGGTATATTGTCAAGTTTAAAAATTAACTTTTATTCAATCTCAATAAAATAAGTACTAGACAAATGTTTTTAAGGCGTTGACACACAAACATATAAACATATATAAGGTCACACTTGTATATCTGTGCCCTCCGGGCACTGTGTCCTCTTGTATTGCCTCCGTGGAGGTTAACTGGTACAGATTAAGAGAGTGGGGCCTCTTGGTCCTGCCCGCTGACTCGTAAGAGTGGCCAGTTATTGACCCGATGTCCCTGTTTGTGAGGACGGGAGTCAGGGGGTGTGCTGTACTGACCTAAGCGTTCCAGTATCAGATAAACTGTTTACTGGGGCTTAGTTATTCTGTGCGCACTAGGCCCTGATTTATTACAGAAACTGTCACTCAGGTACTGATTCAGGAGACTCTTTGGGCCGTGTCTCATATATGCGTCCAGACTTATACCTATCAATATTAGGATGCTTTACACTGGGGCGTCAGTAAAATGGTAACAAAGTACTCGGAATCACAAATTGTACTCTTAATAACAGGCAGGGTTCATAATTAAATAATTGTACTCCTAATGACGGGCAGGGTTCACACTTTAAGTAAGGTCATGCAAAAAATGTCAGTTTGGAATTGCGTGCTAAAAAGTATCAAATAAGGTTGTGTGCTCTTTTATTTGGTCACACACTAAATTCACAATTCAAGCATGATCAGATAAGAGCATGGTCCTATAAACTGTACAGTTAGTTCAAATACCCTGTCAGGTAATGTGCCAGAAATTGCTGGCCTTGATTTCTTTGTTGCAGGCAGGGTAAATACTTCAAAGATGGTTATGCATTGTCAAAAGTTACAAAGTATATGCCATTCTGTAACAAACAAAGGTTTCCCCTTCAAGCATAATCATATAATTGATACAGTTAGTTTCAATTCCCGGCAGGAAATGTGCCAGTGACTAATAAGTTATCATCACTGAACAAGAGAACACGATTCTGTGTTATGCTTGAAGGGGAAACCTTGTTAGCCATTAAGGGAATAGGGTTAACATTTTAATTCTATGTTTTTCAGACTGTTTATTTTGCATATACAGGTTGTGTAATAAGTATACAATTATTGAAGTGAGTTTTAAGAAGTAATGGAATTTCCAACAAAATCAAGGAGTAGCAATAAAATGAACACACTCAAGGGACTGTATGGAACATGCACATCTCTTACAACACTTCACACAATACAAATATTAGTGTTCATTCTAGCACCCGCCATCTTTGAAAACCCCATGCAGTTCCTGTTCCCTGCCTGGGGTGTCGCTGTCTGCTGTAGTGTTTTTGGCACCGATCTGCTTTGCATATCAGTGCTGATATACAGACCACACTGTGCTAGAAGCACTACAGCAGACAGCGACACCCCAGGCAGGGAAGAGGAACTGCATGGGTTTTCAAAGATGGCGGCGGATAGAATGAACACTAAGGGGGAAATTTACTAAAGGAAATTTGTAAAAAATAGGTGTATTTGTATCCAGAAATACACTTATTTTTGACATTTACTATCCCGAAAATACGGCAATTTGTAGTCGTATTGATGTGCTATCAATACGAATACGAATTGCCATATTTTCGGGATCGTAAATGTCAAAAATAAGTGTATTTCTGGATACAAATACACCTATTTTTTACAAATTTCCTTTAGTAAATTTCCCCCTAAATATCTTCCGAGGAACTGCTCCTTCTCCGGTGAAATAGGACACCTATTGCTCACGTACAACTGTCGCATTTGTGGTTGCACCGTGAGACTTTCCTTTCAAAATTGTCTAATGGGCAATGGTCATTAATTTGCTCAAAAGGGTCTGGAGAAACCAATATCTACTGAATGTAGCGCAAACAGGACATGCAACCAGAATGGTACGGTCAGTGTTTTATCACCACTAACCGTGAATAACAAGAATGAAAAAAACTACAATTCAATTGGCGCTTTCCCTTTAGTCTCTTTTTAGGATAATAAATGTCACAAATGGTGTTAAAGAAAGATATAGTTTGACCTTTAAGCAGGATCTTTCCTTTACATGATTTGCAAATAATTCGGTTTTGAATGGAAATGCCTGCAGAATAGTCGGCTCTTAAGGGGCGCACACACATAGAGATGTATGCTAAGCAATTTTGCTAAGCTATTTAGGGTAGGTGATTTCCCTGTGTCCAGATGTCCCATGGGGAGCACATACACATGCAGAGATTTGTGCTAAGCAATTTTGCTAAGCTATTTAGGGTAGGTGATTTCCCTGTGTCCAGATGTCCCATGGAGAACACATACACATGCAGAGATTTGTGCTAAGCGATTTTGCTTAAGCAAAAAAAAAGGCCGGGTAGTGGTTCAGAATGAGAGATTGTGATTAGAATATCATTCTGTACCCCAATGCGGAGATGTTGAGACCAGAGGACATGAAATAATAATAGTGCAACACCTTTAAACTCAATTTTTTTTATAGAATGCACTTACAAGGATTGACAATAAAAACAGCTTAAAACAAAGCTCCCTGGCAAACAGCAAGCGTGGTGATTCCAATCAATCCCTCTGTGGTAACCAGCTGGTCCAGAGTGGAGGTAGATGTCATCTGCAGGTACTCAACCACACACAGCCGTTTCCCAGGGTCCAATAATGATCACACTTAACGTGCTAACAGCACTAATTAGCACTAGCCCGGAAGTTTGCTCCTGAGCTGGCCAGATCCAATATGGCCACCCGACTTCCTGTCTGTTTGCGTTCCACCACATCCAAAATGGCCGCCAGACTTCCTGTAAGTTGTTTGCGTTCTAGGATGTGTTCCATTAGCCATTTTTCCGGTATATATCATCCTTGTCCTTTTTAATTGCACAGAGTCCCGAACAGAACAAGAAGACCGAGGTTATAAAAACAAAAAAACTACTAGTAGGGATAAGAGAGGTGGTTAGAAGAAAAAAAAATCAAAGAAATTGAAAACCAGTGTTTCCTTCCTCCGACTGAGAATGTAAATTCAAAAATGAAAATATTTAATCTTAGGAAAAAGGTGCTTGACCAGCATGGAATAAGTGTTCTAAAGAAGAGCCTTAAGTATGCCCCCACCTACAGGGGTGCTGGAACGTTTTTAGGTTACGACCTGTCGTGTACGACAAAGTGGTCTTGGGACAGAGGCATCTTTATGTCCTCTTCCTAAATCCTCTGCTATTCTTTCAAACATAGCTGTTCGCTTAGGGGAATCTTTTAGGAAAACAGCAAGATCATTAATAACATTTAGACAATTCTGCAGGAGAGGAATATCCAAAACTGTGTCTTGTAGGGCTAGATTAAGGGAATGCGCACTGCAGTGAATATACAGAGCTAAAGGTTGCACCTCGAGTATTCTAGCTTGGGCACCTTTAATGGAACCTTTCATATTGCTACCTCCATCGTAGCACTGACCTCTCAGCTGTGCTACTGGTATGTTAAATCTTTTCAGACTGTCCAGGATTATATGAGATATGGCCTCACCAGTGGTAATTCGAGTCTCATACAAGCCTAAAAAAAATTCTGTAGGCTCAAGATCATCCACAACACGGAGACAAATAGAAACTTGTTCTTTGTTATTGATATCTGATGTTTCATCAACAATTAAACTATAAATTCCGCAATGTTTAATTTCAGCTGCAATGTCTCGTAATATTTTATGGGCCATGATTTCCAACATCTCATCTTTGACTTCAGAGCTTGTAAAATGTTTTTTCCTTTCAAGAAACACTTTGAGTTCAGGAATATCATTACGCCTTAATTTGTTTAGTTGGCTTAAATTGCCACGGTCAGTACAGTGGCCTCTCAGAGAAAGACCTTGTCTTGCCAAAAATGTTACTGATTCCAGGAGGGCTATTAAAGCTCTTCTATTCTTTTGCTGCTGAACTATTAGTCCCTCAGAAAACAATGAGGTTATTGGTTTAGCACTAAGGGCACTTAGTTTAGCCACACTTGCTGTGCGATTTGAATTTTTCTTCTCCTTTTTTCCAATTGCGAAAGCCTCTGCCATTGACTAAATCCGACTCTAATCTAAAGGAGTCAGGCAGCAGTTTCTTTTCAATTGCTTGAACGCAAAAAAAGCAAACAAATCCTTTGCACCTTTCATCAAAATGAAGCCACTGGAAGTTTTTGTACCAATCAACACAAAAAGAACGTTTTGATTGTTTATCATAAAAAACTTCATGTTTTTCAGGCTGAAAAGGCTTGTCTTCTCGTAACACCATAGAGCTTTGTTCACCGTCTGGTTCTTTTTCTCTAGAGAAACACTCAGCTTCATAGGAAGCACTGCAATTACTTTCACCGTGTTCCTCAGTAACGGTGGCACTGCTGTGCTCCTCAGTAACGGTGGCACTGCTGTGCTCCTCAGTAACGGTGGCACTGCTGTGCTGTGCTCCTCAGTAACGGTGGCACTGCTGTGCTCCTCAGTAACAGTGGCACTGCTGTGCTCCTCAGTAACAGTGGCACTGCTGTGCTCCTCAGTAACGGTGGCACTGCTGTGCTCCTCAGTAACGGTGGCACTGCTGTGCTCCTCAGTAACAGTGGCACTGCTCTGCTTCTCGGTAACGGTGGCACTGCTGTGCTCCTCGGTAGATTTACACTTTAAAAACTTTAACAAAGCACTTGACTGTTTTCTATTTTCTTCCTCTCTGAGCTTCTTGGCTTTCTTATTCTGCGCCCCCGAAAGTTTTTTTCTTTTACAATCACTCATTATAAAGCAAATGAGTCCCTTATTGAGTCCCTATAAACTGAAAAAATGGGAGGTAATGTCAGAGCTGGGAAGAAATTTTTTTTTGTGAAATACATATATATATGTTTTGCAGGACGAGTTGTATTTTGTAGTGGTACCATTTAATGCATTATAAATGTACTAAGAAACCAAAAATTACTCTTCGTTGGGTGGAATTAAAAAAACACAATTTTTTTGAGGGGGGGGGGGGGGTGTGTGTGACGATGTTTACTGTGGTATAAATGACATCTTGTATTTATTCTGCATGTTGGTACAATTTCAGCTAAACCAAATGTATGTTGTTTTTGTTATATTTTACTACTTTAAAAAAGAATCCTCATATCTCATACCAGACAACGGTACTTTAGCGCAGGGGTGGGGAACCTTTTTTCTGCCGTGGGCCATTTGGAAAATTTGAAAACCCGTCGGGGGCCATATAAAAATTATCAACTTAAAAATACATGTGGGCATTATACACAGGGCAGCGGCATATACACGTGGGCATTATACACAGGGCAGCGGCATATACATGTGGGCATTATACACACGGGCAGCGGCATATACACGTGGGCATTATACACAGGGCAGCGGCATATACACATGGGCATTATACACAGGGCAGTAGCATATACACATGGGCATTATACACAGGGCAGCGGCATATACACATGGGCATTATACACAGGGCAGCGGCATATACATGTGGGCATTATACACACGGGCAGCGGCATATACATGTGGGCATTATACACAGGGCAGCGGCATATACACGTGGGCATTATACACAGGGCAGCGGCATATACACGTGGGCATTATACACAGGGCAGCGGCATATACACATGGGCATTATACACAGGGCAGCGGCATATACACATGGGCATTATACACAGGGCAGCGGCATATACCCATGGACATTATACACAGGGCAGCGGCATATACACGTGGGCATTATACTCAGGGCAGCGGCATATACATGTGGGCATTATACACACGGGCAGCGGCATATACATGTGGGCATTATACACAGGGCAGCGGCATATACACATGGGCATTATACACAGGGCAGCGGCATATACACATGGGCATTATACACAGGGCAGCGGCATATACCCGTGGACATTATACACAGGGCAGCGGCATATACACGTGGGCATTATACACAGGGCAGCGGCATATACATGTGGGCATTATACACAGGGCAGCGGCATATACACATGGGCATTATACACAGGGCAGCGGCATATACACGTGGGCATTATACACAGGGCACCGGCATATACACGTGGGCATTATACACAGGGCAGCGGCATATACATGTGGGCATTATACACACGGGCAGCGGCATATACATGTGGGCATTATACACAGGGCAGCGGCATATACACGTGGGCATTATACACAGGGCAGCGGCATATACACATGGGCATTATACACAGGGCAGCGGCATATACCCATGGACATTATACACAGGGCAGCGGCATATACCCATGGACATTATAGACAGGGCAATGGCATATACACATGGGCATTATACACAGGGCAGCGGCATATACATGTGGGCATTATACACACTGACAGCGGCATATATACGTGTGGGCATTATACACAGGGCAGCGGCATATACACATGGGCATTATACACAGGGCAGCGGCATATACCCATGGACATTATACACAGGGCAGCGGCATATACACATGGGCATTATACACAGGGCAGCGGCATATACCCATGGACATTATAGACAGGGCAATGGCATATACACATGGGCATTATACACAGGGCAGCGGCATATACATGTGGGCATTATACACACGGGCAGCGGCATATACACATGGGCATTATACACAGGGCAGCGGCATACTATCCCCCCTCCAATACATTAGCAGATGAATCCCAACAAATGTTTACATCCCCAGTAGTTACACACAGTGCACATTTATTTGATCTAATGGGCACATTGTCAGATCATACAAATTATACACAAATTAAATATAATGTTGTGCTTGGCTCTCTTACCAGACACAGGACAGTCCCCTGGATTCCTACCCCCTAGTCCACTTCAACCACACAGACTGCTGCGGCTCCCACCAACTTTCCTGCGCCACAGCTGCCAGCGCACAGGACCTCTGCCGTCCGGCTCTTCCATGTGACGTCAGACGCACGGGCAATCGTCGTCATGATCATCCACTTGCCCGTGCTTCACTGCCCACTCTGTCTGAGACTGCAGGTGGGGTGGGGGACTCCCGGCAGGTACGCGCACGGGATGCTGCTTCCAGAGCATCCTAAGCACCTGACACCCGCCCGCCATGATTCTTCTTGCTCGGCGCCGGCGGGCGGGAGGCTGCGATTAATCAGTAATATAGGCGGACGGGTGGGAGGCTGAATCAAGCTTAATCAGCCCACCGCCCGCCCGCCTATATTACTGATTAATCAGCCGCCCGCCCGCCGGCGCCGAGCAGGAATCCGATAGCGCCGCCTCAGTAATTTTGGGGGGGGCAAGCTGCCCCCTCGCCCCCCCCCGTTCCGGCGCCACTGCCCACCTACAAGCCAGGACCATTTGAAACTTTTTTAGATGTTCAGAAGTTTATAAGGAAACTTACTGTTAAAAGTTTTTTCTTAATAAGGATGATACCATGGATAGAGAAACTGCCACCCATTCTAATTTTAAACCCACCTCCACATTTTACCTTGCGAGAGCCATGCGAGAGGGAACCAACTTGTATGTTGTAGTAGGTATTGGTATTGATGAACTACTACATACCAAAACTAGGACGAATAAATTCAAGAAATCGGTTAACTTAGCACAAAAAGAATATCAGGCCATTAAATCATTAAGGTCTGATGATCACTTAATTATAAAACCTTCAGACAAGGGGGGGGATGTATTTTTAATGAATAAAGAAGATTATATATCAATGATTAACACTTGAATGATGGGATCACCTATAATAAACTTAAAAGTGACCCCACAAACAGGATCATGAAGGAACTCTTAGCTCTTACAAGTAAGGCCTTACAGGCGGAGGTGATAATTCAAAAAGACCACCTCACTCTGCACAAGTGGCTGAACTGGTGGCACTGACCCGGGCGTGTAAGCTGGCCGAAGGGAAGTCAGTCAATATATATACAGACTCTAGATATGATTTTGGAGTGGTGAATGATTTCGGGGCCCTATGGCGGCTCAGAAATTTCATGACTGCAGCTGGCACACCAGTGGCGCATGCAACATATATCAAAAGACTACTGGTAGCTATCCAGCTATCAGACAAGGTGGTTGCTATCAAATGTAAGGCCCATACATTGGATAAGGATCTGGTGTCCCTTGGTAACTAAGGCAATGACGAGGCAGCAAAAAGGGCCCCATGCCCTGTCAATCATTTCTCTCCCCCTTGTAAACCTTTGCATATACCACATGGTGTCTACATTAAAACTTACAGAAATGCAGAATTTGTGTTCCCCACAGGAAAAGGCAGTCTGGAAGTTGAAGGGATGTGGTCAAGCATCCACCGGACTCTAGAGAGATGGTGAAGGGAGACCAGTGGCCCCCAGAGCATACCTTACTGGCCTGGCAGAGGTGGCACACAGTCTGAATCATCTAGGCAAGGCGGGTATGTGCAAATTGGTCAAAGCATACTGGTGTGCCCCAGGGTTCCACTCACAGGCAGGTAGGGTGGCAATGTCACGTCTTACTTGTCTGAGAAAGAACATTGGAAAAGCCATCCCAACAGAGCCCTCCTAGGAAAGCCCTTTTCAGGTAATACAAATTGACTTCAGTTGCCACCCTGTAGGAATTTAAAGTATGTTTTGGTATGTATTGCCATATTTTCTAATTAGGGGGAGACATTCCCAGCTGCCTCTAACACTGCTACCTTTACAGCAAAGAAAATAAATCAAGAATTTGTAGGTATGGTGTCCCAAAGGTTATTGTGAATTACAGAGGTACTCACTTCACTGGGGAAGCCTTCCAAGTCATGTGCAAACTCCTAGGAATTAATAGTGAACTTCGTACTCCCTACCGACCCCAAGCAAGTGCAAAGGTTGAGAGAGTGAACAGTACTGTAAAGAACAAACTAGGTAAATATTATGGACAGAGGCACTGCCCATCGTGCTGTACTAAATGTTGGGTGTGCTCACAGTACTGCAGAGTCAGAGTAATGTAGCTCTAGTTCCATACCCATTAAAGTTATCCGAGGTGAGTGCTTTAGATAAGGGGAGGTCACTGGATAAGAAGTACCTGTATACTAGGTCCCCTAGCTTTAGGTTACACCCATACCAAGTGGATAGGTCCTTGGTGTGTTTGAACTTCACAAGTTCCAGAAAGATAGGAATGTGGGAAGTGACCTGGTTTAATCAGAGGATAACTTATTTTCAGCGTCCAGAAAGAGAGCTCATTGATGAAGAAATGTTGTTGAAGATGGAAGCAGGGCCGGCAACAGAAATCTTGGGGCCGCATACACTAATATCTCTAGGGGCCATCCATCTCATCAAGCACAGTAGTGGTGCGGAGCAGGGAGAGAGGATGGGAGTAGTGATGAGGAGCAGGGAGGGAGGATGGGAGTAGTGGTGCGGAGCAGGGAGGGAGGATGGGAGTAGTGATGAGGAGCAGGGAGGGAGGATGGGAGTAGTGGTGCGGAGCAGGGAGGTGAGGAGCAAGGATGGGAGTAGTGGTGCGGGGGAGGGAGGATGGGAGCAGTGGTGAGGAGGGAGGATGGGAGTAGTGGTGCGGAGCAGGGAGGGTGGATGGGAGTAGGGGTAACTAAACTTACTTTGCGTTCCGTGGCTGAGGGTGGTGTTTCCAAGTGAGGTTCCGTGGAGGGCAGGAACCTCCTCTCCTTGTATGGTCAGGAGCTGGGCAGGTCAGGCAGAGGAAAGGGAGCTGGGGGCAGCAGAGAGTTGGTGACCTGTTAAGCCTGTGCCCTGTCCCCACTGCTTGCCTGTCAGCCTCTACCTGTTCAACGGTAAAGATCTGTCCCAGTGCCAGTGATTCCAAGAGCGCCCGCCCTGCTGCAGGGGTTCTCCATCATCCGCCAGGTCCACACCTCAGTGCTCGGCAGTTGGCATGGAGGAGGAGACTGTACTCACCCATAGGGCAAACAGTGTCAGTCGAGATCAGTGGTGGGGGTGCATCTGGTGCCTGGGCGGCGGCCATCTGAGCGGCAAGGGTTCAGAGGGCTGGGTGGTGGCAGAGCTGATGTCTGAGTGGCGGGGGGACCAGGCAGAGAGGATGATGGTGGCTGACCTTGGGGCCCCTCAGATCATCAGGTGCCAGGTCAGCTGTCCCCTTTGACCCCCCTGTCGCCGGGCCTGGGTGTAAGGCCTTATAGGTATATATTTACTGTTAAATGAGAAAAGGGGATGGCCAGCAGAGTGTCAGCAGGATACTGTGCCAAGACCCTGCAGCCAGAAACTTGTGCGGAACAGGTCAGAGAGGAGGGGACAGGAATGTTTTTATGTGAGGTATTCTGTCCCCTATTTTCTCCCTGGTGACATCTATTTTATCTGTGGCAGACGGGCATACAAGTGGCTCTCCATGTACTATGTCGGGGTGTGTTATTTGGGCTGAGTGTTGCCTGAAGTGATGACCCTTACCCATGACGAGATGGTAAATGTTCACCAAGGTATACCCCCTCCTTACACTCACACTCATTATGACCAAATCCAAAAAAGGGATTTGGTAGTTAGAAAGGAACCCATAGCTTCAGATTTGATCCATGATCTTATTACTTTAGACATCACCCATACAGCGAGAGGGGTAATATATTTTAAATATATCCAAGCCTTAGCAAGCCTGATAGATACCGGAAATATACTGTATGATGATACCTTCAGATACACTGGAAAGGAGTTGCAAGCTTACAAGAGGGAGTGATTTCCAGTCAGTACCCCTCCGGGCAACCCCATCATCTCCTCCCCCTCACTTCACTTACCGCCTGACTCCTACTCCCTCATCCACTCCTGCTGAACGCAGAAGGTCCTTCAATGCAGGACGCCTGCAGCCAATTAAAATGCAGCACTGGCTGGTGAGCCAATCAGAGCTTGTGTACCAGCAGCTGCTCTGGTTGGCTTATGGTACACGAGCTCTGATTGGCTCAAAAGCTGGTGCAGCATTTTAATTGGCTGCTGGCGTCCTGCATTAAAGACTGTGCTTCGTTCAGTGCACGGAGCACAGCGCAGGCAGTCGGGGTGGGTTGCGGTGGGAAAAATGAGCTGCCCGGGCCCTTCTAGAGGCCAGTGTACAGGAGAGGTACAGGGGGGAGTTGCCCTGAAGTCCTGGCAGTGAAGGAGTGGAACACTGCATGGCTGATAAGCTCTGTGTCCCTCCGCACGTGCAGCAGGCAAGATCAGTGGCAGGACCTGTATGGGTATGCCTTTCTACTGTCCCAGGGGAAGGGGCTGTGTGAGGGGAGCCCACTCCCCCTGCCAGCCACGGTCACGCGGATGCTTGGTATGCAGTTGCCGGGCTCGGGTGATGGAGCAGCAGCGCAGGTGACTAATAGACTCCCTGCGATGCTGCCCTGTCATTGACAATCAGTGTAAAAATAAGATGAAAAAGAAGTAAGAATGCATAATGCCGCCCCTCTCTTAGGTGCACGTTGGCTCCTGCCAGCTTTGAAAAAACTGAGGCTCCTGGTCTGGAGGCGGGGTAGAGGAGGGGAGGAGCCTGGCTTTCTGGGGGGCAGACCAATCAAAGAGGAAGACCCTTACCTCAGTCGCACGCCATTTTCTGAAAAAACATTCAGCCGACTCTAAGGACTTAAAATTCTGTGGCTTGGAGCAAATCCATCTGGGAAGATGGGGTGGCGACATTAACCAAGCACTTTTACGCAAAGAAAGTTGGTGGATTTTTCACCTGGGATCCCTGGCTCCCACTGGACTGAATTAAGGAATCAACTTCAGTGCATTTTTGTAAATAATCCCCTCTTCCATCACATAGTGACTTCAGCCAACGCCAAGGCCCACCAGGGACACCCAGATCTGTTGCCTCCACCTACCCAGCCACGGAGGTGACAGTGCTTAACCTGATGAACAATGCCCTCATCTAACACGGTGAGCACACTCATCATAGATGTCCATAAGCACTCGTGTCCCGCAATAAGTGTCCTTTTGCACTTGTGTCCCGCAATATAAAATCCATCCTGGACGCAATGATTATGCTACTCCCTAATGTCCAACCATCTTCTCACACTCATATCCTAGTTCTACCGTGCCAGTCTTCCTATATCAATCATGCTGTTTCATAGCTATCTCAGCGACCAATCTTCTTTACACCTCCAATTAAGCCTGGCACTAACATGTCATTAATAAATAATAAAAAAGAAACTATAAAAAATGAAAAACAAAAATTGTATGTTTAAATGATGGCATCCCGGGCCATCCTGATATTACCCTTGGGTGCTCACACACACTCTCTCCCTCCGCCTCTCAGTGAGGTTATTTTGCAATTTTGCCTCTCACCCTTACTATCAGTGATTTTGACGTAATTCACATTGTATATTCAATACATATTCATTTATCCTCTCACTTAATTTTCCCATCTTCAATTCTATTTATTCAATCGGTCCCAACATGTTTTTTTTTTTAATTAAGTTTTATTCCAACATTTCATATAGTACATATGAAATACATAATAATTACAAATAAAGATGATTACATTTCCTTTTAATACACAAATACATTACCCAACCCCCGCCCCCCTATTCCCCCCTTACCACAGACAAACATACATTAGGCCTAAACTCCTTGCCCCCTCATTACTATCGGCAAATCTCTTCAGAACATCCTAGCTCCTTTGAACTACCTAGGTAATCCCCCTTCTACACACTTCTGACCATTTAGCCAAGTTATAGCTTATAACCCTGGACACCCTTTTATTTTAGCTTATACCAGTAGAACTAATGTAGACCTTATAAGTGCGGTAAGATACCTATTAAAAGTGCGTCAATTTTTACTATTATTATTATTTTTAATATATTATTTACAGTTGGGACCCTTCCCAATACACCTTTTGTGTCCTTCATCTATACACTTTCCCACACACTGTATAATCAATACTTAATTTATTCTTTTTCATTATCTTTAGTGTATCAACTAACTAACCCCCTTTATGATTTCATTAATTTTTTAGCACACCATACAGTGATATAACTTGTGAATTCCTGTCACACTACTCACATTTTATGAAAAATTGATATACATTTGAATGAAATACATTTAATATCATACTTATGTGTTTATGTGCTTTAGTTAACTATAAATTTTATTTTATCCTTATCCCTTATATACTTTCTTACTCTATCTACATTGTAAGCTACTGTGTCCCAAATTTCTCATCCCGAGTTACAGACTATAACACACGACTCTTCCTCATTAACCATCTTTCGGGACATCTATTTTATAGAACCTTGATTGTTTCCAGTGTCCCCAGGTCTTCCAAAATTTGGATCCCGCTCCTCTTGTGGCACATACATACCGCTCATGTTCGCAAGTGCTATTAACCAGGTTCAGCCACTCAATCATTTTTGGGCCTGAGGAGGCCATCCACTGTCTTGCAATTATTACTTTAGCAATAGCCGACAAGTTCATCACCAATTGCCTCCATTCACGTGCCGGGTTATTCTCCTCCCATACCCCCATTACCAAATTTAACTCAGTTAGGGACCCCCGGGGAACTCCCAACATTTCCAATTTAACAATTATCTCATCGCAAAATTTTTTAATTACCTCGCACTCCCACAAAAGATGCCAAAAGGTGCCCGACTCGGCCCTGCATTTGGGACATCTATCAGATTGGACTCCAGCGATTTTTCTCAATTTAACCGGGGTTATATAACTCCTGTGCAGAATGTTAAATTGTACTTGCTGGATTCGGATTGATGTTGTAGCCCTGCCCGGAAATGACAGTGCCACCCCCCAATCATTCTCGTCCAGCCCCGGAATATCGGTCAACCATTTTTCTTTCAGGACCAACAACTCTTCATTTTGGATATATGAGTTCAGATACCTATACACCTTAGACAATCTTTTCCCAATGCTCAATTGCCCAAGGAATCTTTTACATGGCGATTCAACTATATTATCCCGTATCCCGCTACCTTCCTGCATCAGAGCACTTCTGACTTGAAGGAATCTAAAGAACATGTGTCTGGGCAGATCATGCTTCATCTGGAGTTCACTAAACGATCTGATGTTTCCTTCATAATAAAATTGTCCAACCGTGAACACCCCATATTTCCCCCAAGCCACCCCTCCCTGCTGCTCTTTTATTTCTCTCAGGGCCTCCAGGGAAAATATTGATGTATCGGGGTCTATCCCTGTGTAATTGGACACTTTATATATCCAATTCCATATCTTCACTGCTTGAGTTATAATTGATGGCTGATTGCCCCGCAGATCCCTTGAGAGCAAACGCTGAAGTGGAGCAAGATCTGCCCCACCACATTGCATTAATTTAACCAATTCCTCGGTGGCTTCCCCTTCCCGGACCCAGGCACATATATGAACCAGTTGGGCAGCAATATAATAAATCTTAAAATTTGGAACTGCCAAGCCCCCTTTATCCCTATCCCTACACAACGTGTCCATCTTAATCCTTGAGCGCTTATTCTGCCAGATAAATGAAAAGATGATGCTGTTAATTTTCTTAAAATATTCATCCTTAATATATACCGGTGAATGTTGGAATACATAGAGTAACCTGGGCAATAATGACATTTTTATTAGATTAACCCTTCCGATTTGCGATAGAGGGAGTTTTGTCCAACACCGGCACTTAACCTTAATATCTTTGATCAGTGGGACAAGATTGTCACCGATGTAGTCGGTTGCCATTTTTGACACAAGTATCCCTAGGTATCTGAACTTTTCTACTGGCTGAAAAGATGGGCCTATTAAATCTGTGAGGTTTTGGTTTGGGTTCCTAATATACATTAAATGCGATTTTTCCCAGTTCATTTTAATCCCCGAGTAATCCCCAAATTCCTGGAGATATTCCATGATTCTGGGGATATCCTGCTCTGGGTTAGACACGCCTACTAATAAATCGTCTGCATATAATGACACCATATTTAGGGGCAGATTTATTAAGCTTGGAGAAGAGATAAACTGGAGATAAAGCGGAGAAAAGGTAAAAGGAGATAAAGCACCAGCCAATCAACTCCCAACTGTCTTTTTCAAACACAGCTGATTGGCTGGTGCTTTATCTCCTTTTACCTTTTCTCCACTTTATCTCCAGTTTATCTCTTCTCCAAGCTTAATAAATTTGCCCCTTAGTCCCAACCCCGGACCCTGCTCTCCTCTATCCAGTAATTGTCGCAATGCGCAGGCCAGGGGCTCTACCGCCACCGCAAAAAGCAAGGGGGAGAGTGGACACCCCTGTCTGGTACCCCTAAACAAGGGAAACAGGGGGGACGTGAACCCATTTATCGTCATTCTTGCCCGAGGACTTTTATAAAGTAATGATATCCATTTTATAAACCTGTCTCCAAAACCAAAGGTCCTGAGGACTGTCCACAAATATTCCCACTCAATAGAGTCGAACGCTTTATTAGCGTCAAAAGATGCCACTGCGGCATTAATACTCCCACCTTCCGCCATTTGGATATATGAGAAGACCCTTCTCAGATTGATCATTGTCGACTTACCGGCCATAAAGCCGGTTTGGTCGGGATGGATAATGTTGTTAATGATTTTACTCAATCTATTCACTAATATTTTTGCGAATATTTTAGCATCCGAGGCAATTAACGAAATCGGCCTGTATGAATCAATCCGAGAAGGGTCTTTCCCACTTTTGGGGATCATTATTATAGATGCTTCTGACATTGAAGGGGATATACTCTCCTCCTCCTCCATTGCATGAAAGAGTTTTAGCAACTGTGGTCCCAAAATCTTGTCATACTGCTGATATAGTTCCCCGGGGAGCCCATCTAGCCCAGGAGCTTTATTGACCGGTAAAGATTTAATCGCTTCTACCACTTCCACTAGTTCTATGGGGGCGTCGAGAAGTTCTTTCATTTCTGTCGGGAGCCGTGGCATGGTTATTAAGCCCAAATAATCCCTAATTTCTTCCTTCCTCTTACCTAATTGAGTTTGATATGCTTTGCTGAAATAGGTCACAAAGGCTTGTGCAATCTTCGGGGTCTCCACCACCACCTCCCCCGTCTCTAATATGATCTTTGGGATAATGTTCGAGGGCCGATCTTGTTTTGCCAAATGTGCAAGCCATTTCCCCGCCCTATCTGCACTCGTGTACCATCGGTGATCCCCAGATATTAACCTTCTACATGTTATGTCTTGTAGATATTCCAACCATTCCTGTTGGGCTAGCTGCCAGGCGACCCTATCTACTTCAAGATTTTTCTTTAGGAATTCAGACTCCAGATTGCCCATCCTTGTTTCCAACTCATTAGCCCTAGCCCGATGCTTTTTTTTTAAGGTTGCAATTTTTTTTATCAGGGCCCCTCTAATGAATGCCTTAAAGGCATCCCACATTATAGTCATTTGGGTAGACCCGTTGTTCAATTTGAAAAACTCTGCCATCATATTTTCATTTCCTTCCTGCTCTCCCATTTGCGCCAACCAGAAGGGCTGAAGTTTCCAGTATTTAAAACCCACCTCACCCTCTAAATCCAACTGCATCACCACCGGCGAGTGGTCCGAAATACCACGGGCTTTATACTCTATCTGGGGGATTCTATCAAGAAGACCCTCTGTTACAAAAATCAAGTCAATTCTGGAAAAAGCTACATAGGAGGAGGAGAAACACGAGAATTGTTGACGATCTGGATATTTTGCCCTCCATGGGTCCCACCACCCTATTTCTCTCATGAATTCCGCAAATCTTTTACCTTCCTTAGCCCCTGCATCCTTTGATCTCCTCCAACGATCTAACCCTGGGTCCAGAACCTTATTAAAGTCGCCCAAACAGATGACCTGACAATCTGAAAAAGTATCTGAGAATTCAACCGCCGCTTTGATAATATCATACGAAAAGGGGGGAGGTATGTATACTGCAAGGATGCAAATTCTTATATGGTTAATGCTACACTCCACAAAAATAAATCTCCCCGCTGGGTCAATCTTAACCACCCCAGGCTTAAATGCCAAAGATTTTTTAATCAACATGGAAACCCCTCTTGACATAGAGGAGAAAGTGGAGTGATATGCATAACCTATCCACGGGCGTCTTAGGGACATAAGCCTCTCTCCTCTCAAATGAGTTTCCTGGAGGCAGATAATATCCACCCCAAGATCTTTACATTGTTTTAAAACCAAGGATCTTTTAATTCTACAATTTATCCCTCTGACGTTCCATGTTAATACCTTAACCATAGTCAGTAGCTGTGATCTCTTTACCCCCCACCATGGGGGAATACCACATGTCGCCGAATGTATTCTTTTCCATGGAGCAATAATTAAGGCCAATGTGAGACAAACAGACTAACAAACAATTACACACTAAACACCCTCCCCCCTCCCCCACCCTGTATGACCTAACCCAATAGGCATACCTATCTCCCCCCGGAAACAAAACAAACAAAGAAGTTTAACCCACTATTAACTCTTCCCTAAATACTTCAACCCTGGGGCAATTAACTAATGGCCTCGAAAAAAGAGCCCCTCCCCCCTCCCCGTGCTGTCTTTTATTCGCTCTTTATCACATTATTCAATTTAGTATACCCCCCCCCCCCAGCAACCTATATCTAACAATTTTTCACTTTCCTAACCGAGCCAGGATTATGTATACATAACTATATCAATAACAATTTAACAATCGGTCCCAACATGTTTATCTCGTCCATTGTTATCCATCTATACATTTATATTTCTCTATTGCTTGATTTGTCTGTATCATCATTTATATTCACTATTATGTTTATCTCTTTATATATTTTTTTATATTATTTTTAGATTCATTTTTATTATTTTTATTTTATTTTCATTTTTATTATTAGCTCCCCGCCTGTGTATCCTCCATTTGCCGTCTTCACCGCTGATCCCGGAGTTCAGAATAGAAAATCAACAGAAGTCTCATATATATCTGCTTTTCCATTTTTGCAACTTTGTGATACTATTGTTACCAGCAAAGCAAAAAGTGTTTAGAAGGCAACTGTTTCAGTTTATCTAAAAAAACATCTGAAGTCCGCTGTTCACAACATTTTACAGCACTTATTCTTATCAATCCACCAGTGAGGGGTAACATTGTGGTCACAGTTTATTGATTATCGTTCAATTGGTTGTGCAGTTACAATTATTAACAGTGTTATCAGAGTGATTTATTTACAATGAGTGAATTCCACAGCAACCGGTTGTTATTTTGCCTGGTCATTTGGCTGGGGAATGACAGATGTCAATTTACCCAAACCCCACCAACAAAAACCATACGGACCAGTCAATTTATGAGAAATATCCTCAGGCTGCCACAAAGGTCCCAGTAACACTATACTGATACTGGTGGCTAACCAGTTGCACCAGCAACGAGGACACATTCACTATTTCAACTAAAAAAATTTGTCTTTTGTTGTACCCATGCAATTATGGATTAAATGAGCAGACCTTCCTTTTCTTCTCACCTCTTTCTACCTTTCAACTGATATTGTAGGGAAGGTGTTGCCGTTGCTCACCTCTCTCATCCACCATTGGATACATCCAGTGGATGGTGGACAGCAGAAGGTGAGACACGCTACAGATACCAACCCAATTTTTACCTATATACCTGCTCAATGCTCTCTCATCAGTTGTGTCATATCTTGATCTCCCTGCAATACAGTCAGGTAACAGGGTGAGATACTGCTAGCACTTCTGAAAGCAGAGGCACTTATTTTTCCTTGGGTATCAACACGTATGTTCTCTCACTCTGATAAATTTACTACCATGCATCACTGGATCGCCTGATTCCGTTCCGATCTCAGCAGCTAAGCAGTGATTGGCTGGCTTAGTACCTGTGGGCAGGACTCACTGGGAATATCCGGTGTTGTAATATCACAGAATAGCAGAAATACTCAGTGTCTGACCCAAATTTATAATCTGTACTAACTCTGCGCTTCCCCACCTGATATTGCAGCTCATTGTCTCATACTGTGTCTCTTGGACGGAGGCTACATATACGTATACCTACTGTACATATATTGTTTCATATTTGTGTCAAGCGTCTCAATTAGACTACCTGTGCCAAATAACCTCTAGCATTTGTGCTAACTTAATCATTATTACTATTACTAATTTTTGTTGACAGGTAGATCCGAGTTTTACTCCATCATTGCGCCAGCTTAAAAGATATATTCAGGACTCTAAACGCAAGGTGACCAGTCAAATCACTTGTGAGCTAACACAAGTGACGTGTTCACCTTTTCTCCTCTTTTAGCGCATATTTATTAAAAGTTAATTTTTACTTAATCACTCAATTTACACCTTCACCATCATTATTTGTCAAGTGTGCCCCAAAAAACCTCACGTATGTTCTCTTGTAGTCATCTTCATGACACCCCTTTCTTTTAGTTTCATTGCTGAACATCCTTTGGGAGCACCACCAACCAGACACTGCTAATCATTTAGATATTGCAGTAATTACGTTGGTAATTAAATGTATTGTTTAAATTAATTATTCCCATCAGCCTGTGCCAATCCCTCCCGTCTTCCTCATTATTACAAAACCCTGGAGTGCCTCCGTCCCTATCCTGTTGTATATGGCACCTTGGCACCATACTGCTGTTTAGACGTCTTCCTCCACTGAGTGCCGATCCGCCCCCCCTCATCTTGGATGTGGTGCGCGGCAGAATGGAGGGCTGGAGCTGCGTCTGTGGTCTCCCCTGAGAGAGGTGCTTCTGCATTGGTGGCAGCGGGGAGTCTGTGCGTCCCTCCGGGTGGCAGCTGCCAAGTTTCTACAGCTGTAGGGTGGCTTGGCGGGTCTGGCTGGTCCCTTGTACTCTGCCGGCGGCCATATTGGATGTGGCGCGCGGCGGGACAGAGTACTAGCGCTGCTGTGATCTCCCCTGTGCCAGGTATCTTTGCATTGGTGGCAGTGGGGAGCCTGCGGGACCTTCCGGGCGGCAGCTGAGGTGATAAGGTGGCTGTAGGGTGGCGTGTCGGGGGTGGCTGGGGCAGAGACAGAGACGGAGCTCAGTACACTGCTGCTGCTCCCATGGAGGGCGGAACTTCTAACTACCATCTCTGAGTGCCGCCTTCTTCGATTATCTATCTGCACGCTGTTTGAGCTACAGGGAAGGCACCAGGGCCTTATTGCAAAGATTCAGCAACGAGGAGTGCCGGTCCTGACGGATTATATATATATATATATATATAGGAAGGAAGTGCCCTGCACTCTGTGCTAAAGTCTAGCAGCTGGTCCGGTGCTTGCAATCCTGGTCGGGAAATGTAGAAGCAAATTGTAGCATGCACTCGGACTCTATTCAACAGTCAGTAAATGAAAAGGAAGACACAACCCAAGGTTATGTTGCCAACGTTTCGGACGATGAGGTCCTTTATCAAGACATATAATAAATCAAACAAACAAGACTTACATATATAGAAGAGTGCTGATTACCCCAAGTGTCTGCCCATCACCTGCACGCTACCGGGGAGCCGCCTGACGTCACGGGAGCGCCGTAACCCCAACGAGGCCGAGTCGCCCGGGGAGGCGTGCCATCAACGTGACCATCACCATGGTGACATGATAACAAAAAAGTAAAAAGTAAAACAGCATATGCAGCAATCTGTAATAGAAAAAATATAAATGGAAACTGTCATAAACAAGGTACTAGGAATGGTATGTATATGCAAATACATATCTCAAAGGAGGTGGCTCATCTTAACGTACGTATGCAAGGAAAACACAGAAACAAAATGCTAACGAAAAGAGAGCCTATGGGCTAAGCCGGCTGTAGTGCACATGAGCTGTCCAACAAGTTATGATGCTGTCGGATGCCGTTAGTCAGGGATCGGGGAAACGGAAACGAAAAAGACACATGACCGTGAACGCTCAACCTCACATAGGAAACCGGTGTGATGAGACACAAACTGTGTGCCATAATGTAAATCTACATGAATGTAACAATGTTACAGAAAGCATGTTAAAGACAGTTGCTCATTAAGACCTAACGGGCTTACTGTCTGTAGCCTGTTTATCCATTTCGCCTCCAGCTGGAGGAGAGCTCTACCCCTATCGCCACCTCGCCTGCTGGGGGGGATGCAGTCAATGATTTTATATCTCAAGGTAGGTAGGGAATGATTAAGCAGCTTGAAGTGCCGGGCAACAGGCTGCTCAGAGCCTTTGCCCTCCAGTGCAGCACGTATGCTACACCTGTGCATCGCAATCCTCTCTTTAAATTGTCGTATGGTCTTCCCTATATAGAGGAGACCACACGGGCACTTTATGTAATAAATGACGAATCTGCTAGAGCATGTTAAGGAGTGCCTGATTGGGATTTTCTCACCCGTGCGGGGGTGGAAGAAATGGTCGCCTGTCTCCAGATTTGAACAGGTAGTGCATCCTAAGCACTTAAAGTTGCCTTTTTTACGAGATAAAAAGTGTTCCCTGGTGGTTGGAGAAAAATCTGAGATGTCATTGTGCACAATGACATCCTTGATGTTTCTCCCTCTGCGATAAGACGGTAAGATGGAACAGTTCTTGAGGGCAGGTAAACTATCGTCAGAGCTGATGAGTGGCCACATCTGCCTAGCAGATCGCATGTTGCTGATGCTGGAGGTGGAGAATTTCTGTGTCCAAATTATTTTATTTGGGGTCTGTTTGGCCCTGGAGGACGTCAAAACTGTCATTCTGTCTAAGGAAAGGACTTTATGCATGGTGTTCAAAAGTAATTTGTAGGGATAACCTCTGGTTAGGAAATCATCCATCATGCGATGCATCTCAATCTCAGCTGCTGATTTATCGCTGCATATTCTCAAGGCTCGCAAAAATTGCGAGTAAGGGAGTCCCCATTTTAGCGAGGGGGGGTGGTGGCTGGTAGCTAATAGGGTGGTGTTTCTGTCAGTCGGTTTTCGAAACAAGGTGGTAGTAATGGCATGGTCGTCAGAAAGATGGATTTGGACGTCAAGGAAATTAATGCTGGATTTATCACAAGTGTAGGTATATTTAATGTTAGGGTCAGCGGTATTGGCAAATGACATATGCTCATGAAAGCTCTCTGTGGTGCCAGACCAGATAATCAGCATATCATCTATGTATCTGTAAAACGCCACAATATTACGCATAACATCAGGTCTAGACAGAAACATATCTTTCTCAATTTCATACATAAAGATATTAGCCAGGCTCGGGGCGACGCAAGAACCCATTGCGACCCCCGAGCACTGAATGTAGAATTGTTTATCAAAAATGAAATAGTTCCTGGATAAAGCCAAGTCCAGAAGCTCAATGAAGAAGTTGGCATCAGGACCCTGGTACAGATCACTACTCTGCACCGCCCGTTTGACAGCTTGCAAGCCTCTCTGATGGGGGATGTTGGTGTACAAAGAAACCACATCCACTGTGCATAATGTACAATTGTCAGTCAGAGGGGTAAGTTTATGCAATTCAATGAGCAGGGTATTGGTATCCTTTAGATATGTAGACTGTCTTTGGACTATAGGCTGCAAGAACATGTCCAGAAATTGCGCAACCACATAAAATAAAGAATCTCTGGCCGAAATTATCGGTCGGCCCGGAGGATTAATGGTATCTTTATGTAATTTTGGTATAGTGTACAGTACAGGTACCCTCGGGTAGTCAACAGTTAAGGCGGACCCAATATAGTCTGGAATAATACCCTCCTTAACACCTTTCTCCAACAAAGCATCCAGTTCTTGTTTATATGCACAAGTCGGGTCCTTAGGTAGTTTTTGGTATACCTCAATGTCCGCCAATTGGCGATAGACCTCCTTACAGTAGACACTCAGATCCTGTACCACAATGCCTCCCCCCTTATCAGCACTACGGATTACAATGTCTTTGTAACTCCCCAAAGCTTTAAGTGCAGTTTGTTCACTTACCGATAGGTTGGGTACAGACTGTCCAATTTGTTGGTTGCGGATTTTTGAATCCATGAAATTAATGTAAGCCTTGATGTTAGGATTGTGCGATTGGGGATCAAATGTGGTTTTCTTGGATAAGGTAGGGATTATTGGTGGTTGCACTGTTGATGTACCGAAGTGGTCTCTCAAACGTAAGCGTCTCCCGAATTTATACAGATCCACTTTATCTTCAAAGGCGTCTGCTGTAGAAGTAGGCACGAAAGAAAGTCCTTTCTGGAGGATCGACAATTCTGAGGGGGATAGTGTGCGAGAAGATAGATTGAAAACTAGGCTTTCTTGGACGTTTTCTTTTTTTCGGAGTTTGATCCACTCGCCACCACGGCGGGTTCTGGGTCTGGCAGCGGGCCTCCCCGTGCCCGCGTCTTCACCCCTAAAGGGGGTAGTTGCTGGAATCTTCCTCTCCCGCGTCCGCGGCCTTTTCTCGATGTTGGCTCTGCACATTCTGACCCACTGGAAGTTAATGCTCCACTCGAATGGTCAGTATCAAAGTGGCGTCTTTGTCTGTATCTTTGGGCTCTGTCCTGCGTTTGACCTCTCCCGTAGGCCCAACTGTATACTTTGTAATTCTCGTAGTCCTTATCAACTGTGTCACTTTTTGCTTTTTTAAAAGCGATGAGTTCTCTCTGATATTGGTCAATTTGTGATTTTAGACGTTGTAGCCAGTCCTGTGATTTGTCCGCATTGATGGTGTCAATGTGAGATGTTTCGAATCGTTCAATCTTCTCACGGACCGTGAGACCTCAATGACATCTCAGATTTTTCTCCAACCACCAGGGAACACTTTTTATCTCGTAAAAAAGGCAACTTTAAGTGCTTAGGATGCACTACCTGTTCAAATCTGGAGACAGGCGACCATTTCTTCCACCCCCGCACGGGTGAGAAAATCCCAATCAGGCACTCCTTAACATGCTCTAGCAGATTCGTCATTTATTACATAAAGTGCCCGTGTGGTCTCCTCTATATAGGGAAGACCATACGACAATTTAAAGAGAGGATTGCGATGCACAGGTGTAGCATACGTGCTGCACTGGAGGGCAAAGGCTCTGAGCAGCCTGTTGCCCGGCACTTCAAGCTGCTTAATCATTCCCTACCTACCTTGAGATATAAAATCATTGACTGCATCCCCCCCAGCAGGCGAGGTGGCGATAGGGGTAGAGCTCTCCTCCAGCTGGAGGCGAAATGGATAAACAGGCTACAGACAGTAAGCCCGTTAGGTCTTAATGAGCAACTGTCTTTAACATGCTTTCTGTAACATTGTTACATTCATGTAGATTTACATTATGGCACACAGTTTGTGTCTCATCACACCGGTTTCCTATGTGAGGTTGAGCGTTCACGGTCATGTGTCTTTTTCGTTTCCGTTTCCCCGATCCCTGACTAACGGCATCCGACAGCATCATAACTTGTTGGACAGCTCATGTGCACTACAGCCGGCTTAGCCCATAGGCTCTCTTTTCGTTAGCATTTTGTTTCTGTGTTTTCCTTGCATACGTACGTTAAGATGAGCCACCTCCTTTGAGATATGTATTTGCATATACATACCATTCCTAGTACCTTGTTTATGACAGTTTCCATTTATATTTTTTCTATTACAGATTGCTGCATATGCTGTTTTACTTTTTACTTTTTTGTTATCATGTCACCATGGTGATGGTCACGTTGATGGCACGCCTCCCCGGGCGACTCGGCCTCGTTGGGGTTACGGCGCTCCCGTGACGTCAGGCGGCTCCCCGGTAGCGTGCAGGTGATGGGCAGACACTTGGGGTAATCAGCACTCTTCTATATATGTAAGTCTTGTTTGTTTGATTTATTATATGTCTTGATAAAGGACCTCATCGTCCGAAACGTTGGCAACATAACCTTGGGTTGTGTCTTCCTTTTCATTTACTGACTGTTGAATAGAGTCCGAGTGCATGCTACAATTTGCTTCTATATATATATATATATATATATATATATATATAGACAGTTTACGATCCGGCACTCCCGGTAAGGCAGTCAATGGCCTGGGTGCCTCCGCAATAGTATACAAACACAAGTGGGTGACCGGAAGCTCCTAAGAGGGACACAGTCACCAACGCGGCACTCCAGGACTTGTGATGAAAACGAAGTTTAATGTGCAACAGTTTCGGGGGAAACAACTCCCCTTCCTCAGGCAGAACAGCAATACAAAAGAATCAATCATAGGGTCCTACCTTATAACAGTGAGAGTATGAGGGCACCTCCTTCCGCCGTGCGTGGCCGGTGGACTGGGTGAGAGCGGGAGACGCCGTCAGCCGGGTGCAGGGCGGACGCTGCTTCCGGGTTCTGACGTCATGCCGTCACGGCTGACTAGCTGACGTCCGTTGCCAGGCATACAGCGTAGCTTAGATGTTTACAAGCCGTCTCCAGGAAACCAGGCTCATTGTCACGGTGGCTATACGGGAGGATGCTGCAAGTGCAATACAAAAGGTGCTGTGAAAAATAAAGATACATACATACACTGTTAAAAAACACTGAGCTGGGGTACATTGATACATATATGTTTAACTAGCGCTCTATCAATAACTAAGGCGCACTAGTATATACTAAATGCTATAAATCTGCTATTATAATATGGGGCATTTTGCTTCACCCAGATAGACTGGAATAAGTAGTCCGTTGTTGATGCAGAACATGAATATACAGCATAAATTCCACATGAA